>NC_136069.1:36942200-37537200 GCF_964261635.1 Lissotriton helveticus
CTGTGCAGCCCCCAGGCAGATGACGCGCTGCGGGACCCGCGGAGCGGGTCCGGCGAGTCGTAGCGCCGAGTACGGGAAGAATGGAGGGAGAAGGGTCCGCTGGGCAACAGGTCAACAGGTCCGCTGAACTCCTCCAACAGGTAACGCTCTCAGTGTAGTGACCCACAGGCGAAGGGATTGAGGCAGCTTTTGGCTCCGTTGGCGGGGGGCGTGGCCAGCGGGGAGAGCAGCCCAGGTGTTCCTGGTTGGGCGCGCAGGGGCTCCTGGTCGCTGGAGTCCCCTGCCTAGCTCGCAACCCCGCTAGCACACTTGCCTGACCCCGCGCTCCTCCTCAGCTCCTCTGTGCAGCCCCCAGGCAGATGACGCGCTGCGGGACCCGCGGAGCGGGTCCGGCGAGTCGTAGCGCCGAGTACGGGAAGAATGGAGGGAGAAGGGTCCGCTGGGCAACAGGTCAACAGGTCCGCTGAACTCCTCCAACAGGTAACGCTCTCAGTGTATTTTAATTAAAGGATCAGGAGACCAGCATTAACAATCTCACCCTTAACCAGACTTCACTTACAGTTGTTAGTAAACATTCCCATTTGAAAAAACAATAATTTTTTTAACCCAACTGTCACTAAATAATCATGTAAAATAAAAAATACAAACTGGATAATGTTTATGATATGACCCTACATCGCCATCTGAGGGACCTGGTGATATTTACAAACCACATCGCCTTTAGCCTTGTGGTTTATTATATGATCAGAACACCATGATGGAAATGTAGGACCATACTACATGGTTACCTATTACTATCCTACAAAAATAACAAAGGTTATACATTGAAATATACTTGGAACTTAATGTTTACATAGTTCATTAAGGCCTTCACCATCCCATGTACACGAATGAAATAGAAACATGTACCCCATGGTCAACAATGTCAAAGGTTACCAATACATTGAGTAACAGGATCAAAGAGCAACCTCTCCTTACAGTGTGAAAAAGACAACTTCCACAGTGGGAGGATCGTTTCAACATATTGAGTTTTTCCAAACCTAGAAAGCGCAATATTGAACCTCACCTGACATCGGAAAGGTCTAGACACAGTTTCTTCATAAACCTTATAACTCTGAATGCTGAAAAGTAAATGAAAGCCTCCCACATTTACTGTAGCCAAAATAATTTTCTAAAATGTTTTGGAGACAGCGACTTATAATTTAATGAAAGACTGAAACCCACCCTATACGATGCTCCTGTATGAGATTTCTGTGTGTAAACTTGCCGATGCATATATAGATGGAAAAAACATGGAAGCTTTTCCCACACCCATTACAAGAGAATGTTATTTACACTTTGTGTGTTCACTAATTGACCACTAGGCATAATAAATCATGCAAGTTCTTCCCTCACTAACCACATCTGTGGGTTTGCAGGGGGTGTCTTATATTTTATGAATAACTGAAACATCCTACATATTTTATGTTGTTTTTCCTACGTGTGATTGCTGTTGTCATTTTAGGTATGTTGAGCTAGCAAAGCCCATTCCACCTTCAATGCATTTGAATGGGTATTCTTCTGGATGTCTTCACAGATAGATGGTTAGGACTTATGCTTGAGTAAAGCTCTTTCCACATCCACTGCATGTGTATTATTCCATTTCTACGTTAGCTACTGACTCTTAAGATGTACGGATTTACTACAGTTCTTTCAACATTCACTGTATTTCTATGCTTTTTCTTCTGTATGCCATCACAGATGAAAGGTTAGGTCTGAGGCTTGTGTAAATCTCTTTTCACATTCTCTGCATTTGTATGTTAATTTCCCCTGCGTGTTAGATGGTGGCTCTTTGGATGCATGGATTTACAAAATTCGTTCTACATTCACTGCAAGTGCATGGTTTCTCTGATATATGCCTTTGCAGATGGATGGTTAGGATTGACCCCAAGTGAAGGAATTTCCAGATTCACTTCATGTGTATGGTTTTCCTGTGTGCTTGCGTTGATGGTCCTTTATAGTTGATAAGCGCGTAAAGTTCATTCCACATTCCCTTCATGTGTATGATTTTCCATTGTGTGTGTTAGCTGGTGGGTCTTTAGAGTTGCAGATATAGGAAAGCTCTTTCCACATTCATTGCATGTGTATGGTTTTTCTCCTGAATGCCGCCGCAGATGGATTGTTAGTTCTGATGCTGTAGTAAAGCTCTTTCCACATTCACTGCATGTGTATGGTTTTTCTCCTGTGTGCATTCGCTGGTGTCTCCTTACATGTGATAGCTGAGTAAACCTTTTTCCACATTCACTGCATCTGTATGGTTTTTCTCCTGTGTGTGTTCGCTTGTGGATCTTTAAAGCTGATGCTTCAGTAAAGCTCTTTCCACATTCACTACATGTGTATGGTTTTTTCTTTGTGTGTGTTAACTGGTGGGTCTTTAGATGTGAGGAGATGATAAAGCTCTTTCCACATTCACTGCAAGTGTAAGGTTTTTCTCCTGTGTGTATTCGCTTGTGGATCTTTAAAGCTGATGCGTCAGTAAAGCTCTTTCCACATTTGCTGCATGTGTATGGTT
Organism: Lissotriton helveticus; assembly: GCF_964261635.1. Taxonomy (NCBI): domain Eukaryota; kingdom Metazoa; phylum Chordata; class Amphibia; order Caudata; family Salamandridae; genus Lissotriton; species Lissotriton helveticus. Next base: position 36,944,752 of record NC_136069.1, read on the forward strand.
TTTCTCCTGTATGCCGTCGCAGATGGATGTTTAGGTCGGATGCAATAATAAAGCTCTTTCCACATTCACTGCATGTGTATGGTTTTTCTCCTGTATGCCTTCGCAGATGGATGGTTAGGGCTGATGTCTGAGTGAAGCTCTTCCCACATTCACTGCATGTGTATGGTTTTTCCCCAGTGTGTGTTAGCTGGTGGCTCTTTAGATGTGCAGAGCTACTAAAGCTCTTTCCACATTCACTGCAAGTGTATGGTTTTTCCCCTGTGTGAATTAGCTGGTGTTTCCTTACATTTGATGCTACAGTAAAGCTCTTTCCACATTCACTGCAAGTGTAAGGTTTTTCCCCTGTGTGGATTCGCTGGTGTTTCCTTACAGTTGATGCTTCAGTAAAACTCTTTCCACATTCACTGCATGTGTATGGTTTTTCCCCAGTGTGTGTTAGCCGGTGGCTCTTTAGATTTGCAGATGTACGAAAGCTCTTTCCACATTCACTGCAAGTGTATGGTTTTTCTCCTGTATGCCATCGCACATGAATTGCTAAGCGTGATGCTTCAGTAAACCTTTTCCCACATTCACTGCATGGGTATGGTTTTTCTCCTGTGTGTGTTAGCTGGTGGCGTTTTAGCTGCATAGAGCTACAAAAGCTTTTTCCACATTCACTGCAAGTGTATGGTTTTTCTCCAGTATGCTGCCGCAGATGGATGGTTAGTATGGATGCTTTAGAAAAGCTCTTTCCACATTCACTGCAAGTGTAATGATTATCCCCTGTATGCTTACGCTGGTGAATCTTTAGATCTGGTAAACGACCAAAGCTCTTTCCACATTCACTGCATGTGTGTGGTTTTTCTCCTGTATGTGTTAGGTAGTGGCTCTTTAGATTTGAGGACGTACTAAAGCTCTTTCCACATTCACTGCATGTGTGTGGTTTTTCTCCTGTATGTGTTAGGTAGTGGCTCTTTAGATTTGAGGATTTACTAAAGCTCTTTCCGCATTCTTGGCATGTGTCTGGCTTTTCTCCTGTGTGCCGTCGCAGATGGCTGGTTAGCTCTGATGCATAAGTAAACCCCTCACCACATTCACTGCATGTGTATGGGTTTTCCCTTGTGAGTGAGTGCTGATGGATCTTTAGGTTTGCTGTGTGAGTAAAGCACTTTCCATTTTCACTACATGTATCTGTATTTTCTGGTTTATGCGTGCAATATTTGTTCCACAGAGTCGATGACTCATTAAAGGTCATCTTACATTCATTACACAAAAATGAATTTTCTGTTGAGTTGTTACTGGTGTCAGTGTAGTAATGATGAATGATTAACTATTTTCTCACAAACACAGAACCTTTATGTTGTTTCTTCTCTTTATTAATGAACTCTTAGCTGTGAATCGCTGATGAACACTATTGCCACATTAACGGTGTCCTTATGGGTTTCACCAAGTGTTGGCTATATTTTGGCATAAATCATATTATGCCATGTGTTTGCTGACTGACCATTGTGGTTCCTGAACCACCAACTATATTTTAATATTCACTTGATATTTGTAGTATTTGAAGGGTGTGTGTTCTTAATAATAATGTTTATTCGTTACTGGAATTCTTGCAAGACTGATAACATATGCATGGTCTTCCTATAAGGAGCTGTGTCTTCAACCTGTGTTAAGTACTTTTCAAGTAGAACTGCAAACTCACAGCTTATCTAAATAATATATTTTAGGAGAATATTTATAAAATACACAGACAAAGAAAAAAACTCATTACCAAGTCTTTATATTCTAGAATAATGAACGGATTGTAGGGGCCAGTCAAACAGTGTTTATGGTGGACTAACATCACAGTCTTTATATTATCATGTTAGAGAGGCTAGCATTGTTGTAGCTACCTAATAGTTATCTAAGATAAGGGTGGTATCTAGCATATTTTTATACTGGATGTGTTCTGCCAGTTTAATTTTTGTGATTTTAATTTATTTTAATCTTTTGAGTCCAGCAGCATGGATGTCGTCGGCCTCTTGAAGCCGGATTGCACTTGATGTTCTTGCAGGCTTTGTCTGTTTGTGTACGTGATTCTCTGTCTCCAACTGATTTGTTCTTTTTCTTATTACTATTTGGTATCATTTCTTGTTCTTCTTGAGTATTAGATACCTTTCAAGTATTGTCATATTTTCTTCATTACTCTTCAACGTATTATGTGTTCAGGAATCTCCTATCTGTGGATACAAGAAAACTTTTAATATCAAAATCTATAAGCAGCACAGTGTACACTATGTCTCAGATGAAATGTTAAAAAAGTAATATAAATACATTTCAGCCACCGGTAATTACTCTAGGTTGCAATCCAGTCTATCTTTTTAGCTCACTGTGCCACTATAGACAATGATCATTCTTATGGAAATAAGCTTTTATCCTGCTCCAAAATGAACGGCCCTGTGTGTGCCGGGTTCACCTGGATCTGAATAGTAACATAAACAACCATGCATAATAGAAAATATCACAGCATCTTAATATCCTGATACCACAAAAAATTAAATTAAGACAAACTGATGATTTAGGATAGTGGGCATTTTTTGTATTCAAGAAATGAAAGGATGCAGAAGCTTTTCCAAGGAGTTTATTACAACCCCTTGTGGATTAGTAGTTTTGGAGAGGTATACGCATTTTACAAAGAAAGCTAAATTTACAACAACAAAAAACATGAAGTGGAATGGTTTCTCAGGAGAAGATGCTCATACATTAGGTAAATGTGCATGCAAATCCTGTCAAAGAAATTCTACACTCTTCACAGGACTATGGTACTGGTTTATATCTTAAGGCTAAGGATATGCTTATGGCCAAGAAAATGGTCCTTCAGCCTGATTTAAATGTAGGAGGTCCATTGATGTAACCGCAGTGGAGACCACTCCATCTCCGGCATGGTTACACCCCTCTTATGGCCTGATAGAGTAAGGACTGTGGGTGGTTGACCTGTATGTCATCCCAGACATGCAGGTCAGTTTTCACTGCCCATCACGCCAGAAAAACCCTTGCGGTAAGGGGCAGTGAAAACTGTTGTATGCATTTTTATACATTTTAAAAAATAATTATATTTTCAATAAAGAATTTTCTTTGAAAATAAAAACATAAGTTTGACGGATGACTTTGTAATTTTGATGGAGCCATGCATCAAACTTAAAAAAGCATTGACAGGACCTGCTGTAACTTCAGTTGTTGCCAATGCCTAAAAATCACCACATGCTTGGTGGTCATTTCTAAATGTGGATAGTAGGGAAGCAGTAATTTACTCTGTTACCCTGAGGGAGTAAAAACCCCTCCGCCAAATTATAAATCGGGTCCTTAATCATCAATGGCAAGCTGACCTCATAGATGTGCATAAATTTGCAACGGATAAAGATGGCATACCATATATTTTAACTTATAAATGTGCTGTCATCGTACGCCTTTCCAATTGGCTTGAAGAATATATCTGGAAGAGTCTGAAAACTAAAACCTAAGGGAGAAATGTGCAAACTTTTGACGCAATGCAGCACCAAATATGCAGCACTGCATCGCGTCAAGGGGAGTGTGAAAAAAATGGTGTTATTTCTACCATGATATGGCGCTGCTTTTCCTCCCACCCAGTGCTGGTGCATTTGAGGCTGCCATTCCCCAACACACACTTGTGCACCATGGTGCATGAGGGTGTGTATTCTATCAAGAATAGGTTAAAAACTATGTTTTACTATTTTACCCACTTTGTATGTCTGCTGTATAACTCAGCACACATGCAAAGTTTGAAAAGTATGGACAAACTGAAATGTTTCTCCTCCGTCACACCTGCTTCAAGGAAGCATGATGTTTTGGTTTAAACATTTTCTAAAACGGCTAATAGAGTAGTAGGTGCATCAATACTCATGGGTGGTTGCAAGAAAAACACTCATTATTCACCTACGGAATGACCCCTTGATGCAAAGTAGCACATAGTGCTACTTTTCATCACTTTGCCCAACCTTTCAATGAAAATCCCGATTTGCTCTAGAAAGTAAATATCACTAAAATACCTTGCGCCAGGATTACAGAACGCAAACTAGACGGAAGGCATAGCGCCCCACTCAATTAGTTTTGTCAATGTGTGACTTGTTTTAGCATGGTTTTTGTACAACCTTATTGGTGTGGGAGTTTGCGGGCCCTCACCATTATAACACACATTGGCAAAAGCAACAAAAAAAATGTGGTCTCAAAAAGCAACCACTGCCACAGTAAGTACTGGCACTGAATAAAACTACTTAGTGTGCCTATATGCTCCTTGTGAAAGAGCAGAATGATGTCACTCACAGTGAAGCCAGCCGATACAGAGAGAGAGAAACAGAATTTTAATAAACACAAAAGATAATGGTCAATGCCAGACCAAATTAGGGGTCCAATTATTAAACAAAGTTTCAAAAGTGCACTCATGGTATATGCCCTTGCATTAAGTGCAGCCATGCAGCTTTCCTTAAATACAAAGAATTTACAGAAGTAGGACAAGAAATAGCAAATATTTGTGAACTTCATTTTAGCATGAGCAAATGTGTATGTTTCCTGCTGGGTATTCGGCCAAACGGACTGCTGTTTTCTTCCACGGACCTCCTTTGCTGATTGTGAACCCACTCCTCGCGCTCGTGAAGAGACTCGAGGGTTCCTCACGCATCTAGGCTATCGGCGGGACTGCGAGGACCAGCCTGCTGTGCGGCTGGTCATTTGCCGCAGCTGGTCCTCTTCCCGCCCCTTGCCTGTTAAAAGTTGGTGGAGCAAGCGCTTTACGGAGCCCCTTTGTTTCCTGCTGGGTATTCGGCCAAACGGACTGCTGTTTTCTTCCATGGACCTCCTTTGTTGATTGTGAACCCACTGCTCGCGGCCCCCGCTTCGCGGGAGCCGCTCTTCAAGAGACTCGAGGGTTCCTCAAGCATCAAAGCTATCGGCGGGACTGCGAGGACCAGCCTGCTGTGCGGCTGGTCATCTGCCGCAGCTGGTCCTCTTCCCGCCCCCGCCTCCTGCCTGTTAAAAGCTAATCCAGACCACGCGCAAGCGGGACGCGCGCGGGACATAGCCCGGGGCTAAGCCCGGGCAAAGGGCGGGCCCTCTGTGGCCCTCCGAGGCCTGTAGGTACTGGACTGGGCCAGGACCCATGATTGACCTTCCATTTAAAGACTGCTGTACATCAAGTATATCTCTATTGTCGTGCCCCACTATTGATCTTTGCACTGGTACCTTTTTACTGTTTCATTCTCTCTTCGTTTGTGTTAGTTGGTATTTATTGTGGGTCCTAGTAACGTTGTAACATCGAGCACCCTGTTTATCTGTCTCTTACTTTGTTAGTAATCTGATTTTGTATTTTATTGTCAGCCGCTATTTTTGCTAAAGGCTATGTCCACCCGTGAGACCCGCAGCCAGGCTGCGGCAGGTGCAAAAAAAACCCCAAAAACTGACAGGTACACTGGACAATTTTATCCTTCGCACTAATTCCCTAATTGACCAGGGAATAGTGCTTATGGAAAGAAGGGTCTCTCAGGACCTCGCGCATGCTAAAAGATCGTCATTAGGTAATAAAGCCTCTGACGCAACCCCAATCAAAGCTTTAAGTGATTCCGATCCCCATCCTATGCAGGTCGATGCCATGACTCACACCACCACCAGTACCCATTTAACTTTTTTGGACCCACCTCCCTTGACCTCCTCAACATCGACCTCTTTGGTTAATAATTTAATATTCATACCAGTTGTTGTTCACCAGGAGAACACTTATACCCAAAGGGGTATATTGGAAGGTGCAATTCCCAAATCAAAACGAACAACCCCCAAGGTCAATGGTGACAACATAGCCAATCAAGATATATTGGGATGCACCGGTGATGTGACTGGCGCTAGTGGCAATACTGAGGAGGGGAGGGATCATTCGGGTCACAACACAGGGAGAGAAAAGGCACAGTATGTATCCCCCCCTTTACCAATGGGTATCCCAGATGATACAGTCTCGAATAGCAGTTTGGTCAGTATTCTTGACGATAGTAGCCTTGATGAATCCTCAGAGGATTTGGAGGATAGGAATGCTCCACTTATAAGCTCCATATCCGACCTTATCAAGTCTCTACTTTCCCCCCTGGAGACTAGACTGCAGGGCATAGAACATCAGCTCCAGGCTCTTCTCCAGGAATTAAAATCCCGGGGAAAAAAAACCACGTCCAAAGGGTTTCCAATGTACCGGCTCCCGCTCGTAGTCTCCCGCCCATGACCTAGAATCAATCTGTAGGGGAAAACTACACCCCGAAGACCCGCCCTCCTAAAACTCCTATCCCTAAGGGTAATAAAGTGTGTACCAATCAGCCAGCCACTAATGCACCCATTAAACCCCAGAATGTAGCTGGCCCTACTACTTCAGTCCCTAAACCCTCTTTATCCCATCTCGAGAAATCGAAGATACGTCGGAACATCAGTCTACCACCTGACGCCTGTCCTTATGTGATAGTTTTAACAGGTGTCCCTGAGCTTGCCCCTGCCACCCCCGAACCCTTCTGGGCACTCAAAAACAAAGTATGTCACTGGTTAGACAGAAATATTCCTCCTCCTCCTAATATTAACAATAAAATGCTTATGGTGGAGAGAGCTCCATGGGTAGGAGAGAATAAGAAAAGCCTACAGGGAGACTGTGTTGTGGTAACATTTGAGGACCCGCGATTGGTGGAGCATATTTGCTCTGGGCCCCCATGTAACAACAACTCCACGATTATGGTTAAACCCCTGTCATATTTCTATACGTCTACGGAACATCATGACAATAGGTAGAGCTGGTTGAGGGTTTCCAATTATAGGAGGGGGGGATGAGGTCTGAGACTTTGAGGGATCAGAATACTATCAATTGGGGTGGGGGCGATGACGGAGGTTGGAACATAGTACGTAGAAGAGCAGGGAGGCCTACCCCAGATGGTAATCAGTTTAATGGGGAATGGCTTGGTCCACAGCTCAATTATCCCCTAATTCCCTGCTACAATCGTTACAGTGGATTGGAAGGAGTTGACTGACTTCCAACCCAGTCTTCTGGACAAATCGGAAAGAGGGAGGTGTCAGTTGCCCCTGGGGAAGGAACAAAAATCGGCAGGGATGGTTTAGCCAGTTTGGGAACTACTAGTTTTGGTTTAGGAGAAAAGGAACCCAGTACTCCAGTCACAATCAATGAACCATTTGTAGCCCCTATCTCCATTAATATTCTGTCTTAGAACATAGCAGGATTAAAAAAAAATCTTGTTAACCCCGATTGGAACGATTTCATTAACACTTTCCATATATGCATGTTCCATGAAACCTGGTGCCTGACCCCGCAATATAAAAATGGGTATTCAACTTATTTTACTCCTGCAGTCACGGTGGGGAAAGGTCGCCCCACTGGTGGCCTGCATATTTGGGTAAAGGTGAATTTGAATTGTGTTGTTACCACCCATAAAGTTGATTCCAATGACATTTTGCACATCTCCCTAAACAGCCCGTCCGGGGGTATTATTTTTGAACTCTTTTGTGTTTATGCAAGAGGCTTACAGGGTGGTTTAACCTTGCCCACAATAGAGTTGCTAGATATGAGGTTATCAGATCTTCCACCTAGATCTAAAATACTAGTGGGGGGGGATTTTAATTGCACTTTTGAACCCCTGGATGATGAAGAGGTACTAGGTTTTAATTCAGAGGATTGGAGGCAGACTATACCTCCCCTAGTCCTTGCTCCCATTAAGAAATGGACAGCCAGAGGAATCCAGTTGAATGCTCCAACCCTAGAACACAATTTACAGGTTCTCAATGGGCGGACTGTCTCAGATCGCGAAGGGGCAATGACTTACAACAGGATAGGCTGCCCATCTCAAATTGATTATATCCTTCTGGACATACAATCATGGGCAAGCCTAGTTGACATGGAGGTTAGGCAATCAACAGATAGTGATCACAACCCATTATGCATGGAAATCCACTGGGTAAATGGGATCGGCAAAAGTGGAAGTCCAGAGATGATTACTAAAGAGGTCTTTCCCTCCAATTGTAACCGGAAGTTAAAATGGAATGTGGTTAGGTGCGAAGAGGGGAAACTTAATAGCATCAAAGAGCTAGTTTTAGCTGAAACTTGAAGCCTTGCGGCCGTCGCTCTAGCAGCACCTCACTCTCCCGGATCAAACTTGCCAGTCTTGTATAAGAACTTAACAAAAAAAATAGGAGAGTTTTTTACCAAGAGGTCACAGGGGATACCCACGTTAAACCAAAAACCCCTTAAGAGTAACCCCTGGTACACGGCAAATTGTAGGAAAAAGAGGAAAGCTATCACACTAGCGATAAAAAGTAAGGATCCCATAGCAGTGAGACTAGCCAGAAAGGAGTATCACAGAAGCATAACATCAGCTAAGAAGGATTGGGAGGAGGAGCATTGGCAGCAGCTCAAGGCCGCAGCCTGTGGGAAAAATTCTATTATTTTTGGGAAATTGATTAATGCTCTTGATAGAAGGGGGGCAGAGCCGATTTTAAATCATATAAACGAACATCAATGGTATTCCCATTTTTTAAGATTGTACTGCGAGGATAGTGTTGAAGGTCAATTAACATCTCCAGCTATGGAAATCCAGAGCGAGCCCAGTATGGAGTTAGGTACCAAGGAAGAGCCATTCTCCCCGCGAGAAGTCCAGGATGCTATTTCAAAAATAATACCAGGGAAGGCGGCTGGCCCAGATGGCCTGCCGGGGGATTTGGTACTGCATGACCCCAAACTATGGGCAGACCTTATAGCCTGTTTAATTAACTTAATCCAGCATGGCCACCCTGTCTCTGAATCCTGGAAGGGTGCGGAGGTTATCACTATATACAAGAAAGGTGATAGAGAGGACCCTGCCAACTACAGACCAATAAGTTTAATCAATACCATCCAAAAGGTAGTTGGCAGGGTTATCATAAACCGAACAGAGACATGGCTAATCATACATTGGGCTATCATAGACCCCGAGATTGAAGAGATGCACGGGGTAAGGGGAGAACAACGGGTGTTAACTACATTCGTCACCCCGCCTACTGAGAAACTTATTCAGATCTGTGGATCAATAAAATCAGGCTCCCCTAGAGACCCTACTACACCCAGACGCCTGATGGGCAGTCTGCATGTACTAGAGCCGTATATCCGTCACCTCCTGGACATCTCTTTTGGGACCCATACTGTCCCTGATGCCTGGAAACGGGTGGTAGTCCTTCCTCTCCAAAAGAAGCCCAATATCAGCTATGACCGGTTAGACAATATTCGTCCTATTTCTCTTCTGCCATATATGGCGAAGGTTGCTGAGAAAATTGTGAACCTCCAGCTGATGGGTTTTGTAGAAGAAGCTTCCCTACTCCATGACTCTCAGTTTGGCTTTCGTCCACAGCACTCGACGGAGTCAGCATTGCTCATGGCAGTAGAGTCCATACGGCAGGGAGTGGATGAGGGCCAGACTATGGCCCTGATCCTTTTGGACCTAAGCGCAGCATTTGACACTGTAGCTCATTCCACCTTGCTACAGTGTCTGAATGATGGAGGGGTATCAGGAGCTGCGCTTAGTTGGATCCGGTCTTTCCTGACAGGTAGATGCTTCCAAGTCCGCCAGGGAGATTGGGTTGGGCCAGGGCGTGCCGCAGGGCTCGTCCCTGAGCCCGACTTTGTTCAACCTATATGTCTCCCCGCTGGCGGCTATAGTTGAAAGCTATGGGATGCGCCTTGTGTCCTACGCCGACGACATACAGCTGGTCATATCCCTCTCACGTGTGCCTGGTCTTGTGGCGGACAATTTCAGAGTTTGCATGCAAGAACTGGCAACTTGGATGTCCGCCAACTGCCTGAAACTCAATGGCAGTAAGACCGAGGTGCTCGTGGTGGGGGGAGGGCCATCTGTATGGTCATCGGCATGGTGGCCACCCTGTCTAGGAGAAACACCTGTTCCTTGCCAGGAAGTAAAGAATCTTGGGGTATGGTTGGACGTTGACCTTGCCTTTGGCCCCCAGATTGGCCGAGTGGTGGGGGCATGCTTCGGAGTTTTAAAAACTCCGAGGAAGGTCTTGGATCTCCTGCCCATTGCAGCTCGCCGGACGCTGGTGCATGCCCTAGTCACCTCGCGCCTGGACTACGGCAATTTGCTGTATCTGGGGGCCACAGGAAAGGTTCTCAACCGCCTCCAAGTGCTGCAAAATGCTGCCGCTCGCCTTATTTTGAGGCTTCCTAGAAGATCATCCTCTAAGGCAGCGCTCCAGGCCTTGCACTGGCTCCCTGTCAGGAGCAGGGTGGAATTCAAGGCTTTAGACATGTGTCACCGCATTCTGGGTGGCAAAGCCCCTGCCCCGCTACAGAGTCTGGTTACCCGGTATGAGCCTACAAGGAATCTGCGCTCCTCCTGCACAGGACTTCTGAAAATCCCAAAAATAAAGAAAGCCCGTATGGGGGGGGCAGGTCTTTCAGATATCTGGCTGCTAAGCAGTGGAATGACCTACCAGCAGAGTTACGTTTGGAGCTTTCAGAATCTATGTTCAGAAGGAGACTTAAGACTCACCTATTTGGAAGGTAGGCGGCTGTGATGGCTGCTTGGACTGCTTACCCCACTTACCATAGCGCGGGGACACGCCTGTGGGCATAAACCAGGCGCTCTATAAATTTCCCTAATAATAATAATAATAGATGATGACATTTTGACCCACTTCCAGGCGGGGTTTAGGCGTAATGTTGGTGCGATGGATCAGGTTTTTCAGTTCTGTGCAGTCTATTGGAAGTCAGTGTCTATTACCAAGGGGTAGTTTGTACCTGGCTTTCATAGACTTGAAAACAGCATTCGATGTTATTCCACGTGCCAAACTCTGGGCGGTCCTACTGGATATGGGTTTCCCTAGTTATCTGTTGCAGCTTATCATCAAACTCCACGAAGATAATTATGCAAGGATTCGGTGGGGGAGTCAGGGCCAATTGACAGGGAGGGTACCAGTCAATAGAGGGGTGCGGCAGGGATGTGTGATGGCTCGGACACTGTTCTCCCTCTTTATAAATGGGGTGGTGGACCATTTGAGGGAGGACCCTGCGGATGCCCCTGTCCTTGCCGGGGAGAAAACCCCCACACTCCTCTTTGCGGATGATACCCTCCTGATGTCCAAGACCTCTAAGGGTCTGCAAAAACTGCTCGACCGCTTCAGTGCTTTTTGTAAAGACCGTGGGTTAACGGTTAATACCATGAAAACAAAGCTGATGGTATTATCTGCCAAAAGAAACCTTATGAAGGCTTATCTCTCTTTGAATGGGACCCCTCTAGAGGTAGTGGACGAATTCGACTACCTTGGGGTCAGGCTCTGTAATAACATGGGATGGGACTCCCACTTGTCTAAAATGGTCCTAAATCTTAAAAGGGTCTCTGGAGCGATACTAAAGAATCAGCGCCTCTCTATCAGCAGACCAATAGCCCCTACCCTGGCAGTTTATGAGGGGAAAGCTTTAGCCTCGGCAGTTTATGGCTCTGAAATGTGGGGTGCTGAGAATATTAAGGCACTGGTAGTTGCAGAGAATAAGTTCATGAGAGACATAGTTTCGCTCCCTCCCTCGACCCCTTTGAAACCACTATTCTTTGACATGGGTAAAAGATCGATTTCTTAAATAGTTCAACTCCGCCCTTTGCTATTCTGGGTGCGTCTCAGAAGGACCCCTGAACTAGCAAAATATGCTCTAGTGTTGGACGAGCTAATTAGTTTGAATGTATCCAACAAAATAAATTGGCTTAATAATCTAAAGAAGCTGGTGGAGTCTATAGGTTTGGCTGAGTTTTGGGCCTCACAATCCCCCCCATCTAAACAAATTCTTAAAAAATTATACTGGGATTGGGAAGAGGCCATGGACCTCAATAATTCAAGCTGGGGACCTTTGACAAATAACTTTCTTGAACATAAGCCTTTCAGAAAGTTAGAGCCATTCCTGGACTTCATCCAGACTCCCCGAGACTGAACTTTGTTCCTGAAATTAAGATACGGTACCCTCCACCTCAAAAAATTCACGGAAGGGTGGAAGGTCAGGAGGGAGCATGACTTAAAATGCCCAGGCTGTTCATGTTTGGAAGAATCTCTCGGCCACTTTCTGTTTGCATGTAACGCCTTAGAGCAAAATGGTTGAAACCAGTGTGTATGGAGTTAGGAGTTAGGGACCATAGATCAGCACTGCGCATAATTTTAACCAACACTGCCTCTATGTACATTGTTTGTGGGGTCGCTAAGTATTTGGCTAGCGCTTGGTTTATCCGGTCAAAGCTGCTATCCAATGCATGTTCAGATTCACCCTAAGAAGGAACTTTTCATTTTGTCCCCCCTCTATCTCTTAAATTGTTTGTAGTGATGACTTTTTTTTAATGAAATTGTAATACTTGATAAATTTATGTATTTTTGTATGTCTGTACTTTTATGATATATTTATCGAATAAAGTATTACAACAGCATGTGTAGATTTGGTCATGTGAAAATCTGAGTGTTTGCAAGTTCCTTCCAACCACTTTTTTCCACAACTCTGGAAGAAGGTTTCTATCTGCCATCGTTAGGAGTAAGTTTCCAACATTTCTCAGTATGGGAAAAGATATGAGAAGAGCTGTTGAAAAGCTTTAAAACGTACAAGTTAGTAGGTTTGCACAGACTCAAAAGGGCATTCTAACCCTGTAACTATTGCTTACCACTACCTTCAGCCCCAGTATGTAGATCTGCAGAAATGTGGCAACATAAGGGGATTGCAAGCATTCAAACAGTACTATGGTAGGAGCCCTGGCATAATCAGAGAGGCTATATCAGAGCTCCTATATAATGAGATTGCTGCCATCATGTGTCCCTGCACTACATGGCACTAAATGGACAAGTGTATTTTGTTACAGGACACGTAGATTTATGAAGCAACCTGCCCCATGGACAAGTAGATATTTTATTAAATTCCACGCCCCTGTGTGACTTAAGTCCTATGGTACAGCAAGACTATTAATTAATACATTTTATTTCATCATGTTCATAGCCTAGAAAAGAATAGCGTTACAATGAAAATCAATGATCGCGCAGAAATGACCCTAAACTTAACCAGCACCTGGGAAGATGATAAAAAATGCTGTCAGAGGTGATGTATGTAAACGAAATATTGCCTTCCTGAACCACAACAGAGCTTCATTATATAGTATTCAGTCTTTCTATAGAGTACCCTTGCAGCAATTAGTGTATCTGATTTAGAACTATTACATTTTGTAAGTATGTATTTGGCTATAACTGATGACTTGTCGGGTTCATAGATCACCCACTTCATACTATGTTTGCTGCTTGTATTTAAAGATCATTAAAACATAATACAAAAAGAATCTGCCAGTGAACCAGAAATTGAGAGCTGAGAGATCATCAAACAAAACTCAGAATACTTACAGAAATGTCTAGTACTTTATGGGAACGAAGCACCTTCTGACCGGTGCATACAGTGCAACTAAAATTATCACCTACAAAATCTATTGCTAACTACCGACTTCTCCCAACTCAACCAAAAAGTCTAAGTAATACTACTAATAAAACAGCTGCAAAAAAACAATTGATGGACATAATGCAGAACAATGTCATACATTCACCCCAGTACAGAGATCTGGGCCTTATGCCATCATTTTTTTGCTCACCATGCCATTCCAGTTTGGACCTAACCATATGCAAATCAGCCTTGACCTTGCACCCAATGGGAAAAGTCCAGCCTGAACTGCTAGGCCAGATCCTTCCTGGACTGGAACCAAGCATTCTAGGACCGGTTTCGGGCTTTCAGCCCTTATCACCCAGGATAGCTTGATTTCAGTGGCATGGAGAGCACAGGACCCACGTCTGGGCATACCCGTCCCACTCAGGGTGACAAATGCAAAAACAACAATTGATGGACAGAATGCAGAACATTGTCATACATTCACCCCAGTACAGAGATCTGGGCCTTAAGCCATCATTTTTTTGCTCACCATGCCATTCCAGTTTGGACCCAGCCATATGCAAATCAGTCTTGACCCTGCACTCATAAAACAGCAGCATCTAGTGAGAGAAGGTATAAATCTAAGAAACAACTAACCACAATGACACCACAGACACTGAGGACCATACAAGACCCAAGAGCATACTACAATGGAATAGTAACCTGCAGACCCAGCAGCACTGACAACCATCTCCAACCACAGACCAAATATATCCTGAAATACGGAGGCTGATGTGAGGTTCAAGATGCAACCCTCCAACACATGCTCCGAGATAAATCGTGTTATAAAAAGAGAGTGGTCCCTGACCAAGTCAGAATTATTCAAAACAAATGACATGAAAAACAGTAAATGACAAGATTATTTAGTACAACACTATTGTTTTATTCACATAGTGTTGGTGAATTTTTTCCTTGCATTGTAACTTTTTAACACAGAATTATCATTTTTTATATATCATTATTCAGTGCCCACGTTACAGGGAAAGGGGGGGGTAATGTGCAGGGATTGGTGCAACTGGAGTGAACGTTTTTTAATGAAAATGGTATTCAAAACATCATGTTGTAACTGGTGTTGTTCGTCACACTCTAGTCATGTGTTAGAGGTCTAGCAGTCGACGTTACGACCCTGTTCGTAGGGGTGATGTCCCTTACATGGCGGGTCTTCTTCAGGACACGGGAAAGGGGGTGGGCATGTCCTACAGGAAACACGATTAAAATTATTAAAAGGGCCAGCAAATGGGAAAGGATTCACAGAGGTACATGATTTTACAAAAAGGTTCCTCATCATAGACAAGGCCGACACAAATTTGGTTGAAATGTACTAGGCAGGGTTTGGCTTGGGCTGTCATATTGCCCTACATAAAATACGTGTTATTATTACCAAGGGGGTGACACGCAAAAATTACATCAATTGTAACCACATCGTGTAAAATTTGACAAAAAGATGTTACCTTGTTAGGGAGATAAAGCTGTCTCAAAAAGTCTTCCCTGTGGAGTGATATATAGAAGTTCATAGTGAAGTCTATTGATATCAATTTTTATAAACACAGTATCCTTCGTGAAAA
Source organism: Lissotriton helveticus (assembly GCF_964261635.1). Classification (NCBI taxonomy): domain Eukaryota; kingdom Metazoa; phylum Chordata; class Amphibia; order Caudata; family Salamandridae; genus Lissotriton; species Lissotriton helveticus. The sequence goes on from NC_136069.1 coordinate 36,959,800, forward strand.
TGTCCGTATTTACCTTATTGATGATCCGATGGGATCTCAAACTGAGTGATGCACCTACGAAAAAGAGGAGCGAGCAGAAGTTATTGCTGCCCCACTTCTATGGAACACTATGTAGTCATTCAAAACGGAACGGAAAAGAGGTTTACCTGTTCCATAACTTGGGTGCATATGCCGAGGTCTGCCTTACTTCAAAAAGCTGCGCCTCGGAAATAAAAACGACATACGGAATTAGGTCCCGTAATGTCCGCATTTATTGTTAAGCTTATAATCCCACGATATTTCTGCACTACAGAGCCACATATGCTTTTCATACAGGACCACATGGGGGCCTCTAACATCTTGTATTTCTGTTCTTTCTCCCCAAACTTTATTTCTAGTTTTGGACCTAAAGGGTCTCCTGCCCTCCGATGGGGCTATTTTGACCTCATTTTAGGGTAAGCATTGTGGAGATATTATCTCCATGATTGGTGCACAGATTGCTGTCACATTACTGCTGCACTTTTAGCCATTCACAATAGAACCATGGTGATTGTGGCTTACTCTGTTTTTCGTTGTATGTGTCAAAAGCTGTGTGACAGTAAATGTGTTTTTTATATGTTTTTCTTTCAGGCTTTTAGAATTTATCCATTGCACAGTGGAGTGTGATCTTCATCACCCCACTGAGTGGAATCCTCTCACCATAGTGTGGTAAGAGAAGAGCCCGTGCTTTCTTTCACGGTCCTGATGAATGCCGTGGACCCAACTGGGCCTTTAGGCAAAAACAAGTTGACCTCATTCACAGCGGTGGGGGGACATTAATATCCCCATTACACCGATCACCTTATTTTAAACCACCATATAGATGCCAGCACTATTAAATTTGAGCTGACACCTTTAATGGCCTTTTAATTCACATTTTATTCCCCATGGGCCCGCACTTAGTTTAGAAGTGCATCCCTGTCGTCAGGTGTATGCCCGCCCTCTATCAAACCAAGTTTGTAGAGGGCGAGGACTGGTCTATGATGAAGCATGACACCAGTGGTGTGCGAGACCAGTCCTTCACTTTTTGTGAGATGCCTGCACTCACAAACTAAAAACGGCACTAGTGACACCACACTGGGGCGGCTACATTGTGGTAAACACAAGAACTTAGCCTGAAATACTAAATGATGTAGGCCATGCATGTATATTTGTTCCTTTTACAAATAATGGTTGTGTCTCTTGTCAAATCAACTGACAAGCAGAAAAGTAGCAGCTACAGCCCTGATTCGTAAATGTCTTGCAGTGTCCTTGGCACCGTCTTTCAGAGGAGATTAAGAGCAGACACGAGTATGCTTCTTTCTAAAATCAGCTGATAGCTGTAGTACTGGTGGTGTCCTTTTACAATAAAATGCTGACATAGTGTGCTCTAAAAACCAAAACAAGGGCACCCTACTCACTAGGAACCAGGGAAATTAAAGTGTTAACAGAAAACAATGGTTCCTATGGACTAATGGCAACTTGATACAAGTATACAAATGCGCAATGGCAATAAAAAGGGTTAATAAGATGTCAAAAAGAGAGCAAGACGAACACACATAGGATTTGTATTTCATAAGCAATTAGAACAAGCTAGATTCAAGCTAGCCTAGCTGATGACGGCTGATTAGCCAGAAACCGGTCCCAGGATGCATGTTTCCGGTCCAGGGACGACATGGCTTGGCAGTTCGGGCTGGACTGTTCCCATGAGGCACAGGGTCAGACTGATTTGCATATGGCCATGTCTGAACTGGGGTGGTGAAGCGAGCTAAATAATTATGATGGATTAAACCCAGACCAGTTGACTGGGGGTGAGTGTTTGATTTGCTCAAATGCTCCGTCCAACATCCCCTTTTGTATCACTTTGTTCGACCTAAGTTGGCAGGGTATGCCCAGACATGGGTCCCTTGCTCACTTTCCACTGGATTCAAGCTAGCCTGGCTGATGACGGCTAATTAGCCAGAAACCGGTCCCAGGATGTTTGTTTCCAGTCCAGGGAAGACATGGCTTGGCAGTTCGGGCTGGACTGTTCCCATGAGGCACAGGGTCAGACTGATTTGCATATGGCCAAGTCTGAACTGGGGTGGTGGTGTGAGCTAAAGAATGATGATGGATTAAACCCAGATCAGATGACTGGGGATGAGTGTTTCATTTACTCAAATGCTCCGTCCATCATCCCCTTTGGTATCGCTTAATCAATGTAAAAAGCGTGGCTCACACAATGTATACTTTCTAATGGTCGTTTTTATGTTATAAAGGAAACCTTGTACATATGTTACCAATATGTCACTACAACTTTAGGTTCCATTTTTTTTTACTGGGACACCATTCACTATTGCTTCATTATTATTTCAATACTCTGTATGTATTGTTCTCTTACACAAAAACTGTATAAATAATTGTACATGAAATACAAGTCCAACGTGTGTTCGGCTTCCTCTCTTTTTAGCGCCGGGACATCTTCAAGTATTTGAGCGCTTTGTAAATCTCAAAAAAACATAAATACGTTTTTGCCATCTTATTAACCCTTTTCATTGCCATTGCACATTTGTATACTTATATCAAGTTGCCATTAGTCCATAGGAGCCATTGTTTTTTGTTAACACTTTAACTACCCTGGTTCCTAGTGAGTAAGGTTCCCTTGTTTGGTTTTTCGACATTTAGAGCGGTGGCTGCACCGCAAGGGAAGTATCCCATAACAGGATCTCCCACATATGTAGGGTTAAAGTGTAGCTCCCAGGGTTATGATGTCACAAAGAGAGACTCCCCTACACATTGCTAAGTACATTGCGAAAATAATCAGTGGACCATCCTTGTTTTCCAACCAACCTAGCAGGACTGTGAGCCCACAACAAATTAGAGCAAGCAAAGAAAGAACATGTCAGAACTGAGCTTCATGCTTGGATGCTGACAGAATATCTGAAGGCAGAAATAATTCCGCTAGGCTTGCAGGTCAGAAACATCCCAGGAATTTTCTGAGAAGATCCGAAATTCAAAGAGGGTTTCAGTCATATTTCCACAATCTGTTTACGCCACTGGATGGTGTTAGGTATAGAAACAGCCAAAGAACATGCAAAGGCAGAATTCAAAGAAATTGAAGATTTAGAAAAAGAGTTACTTGGTGGTGACGGAGTAACAGACGCTAAAACACTTTTGGACAACCAAAACAATTGATGAATTCAACTCCTTTGAGTTGAAGAAAAAGGCGGACAAAGTGGCAAAAGATATTAAAAACTTCTCAAAAGAAAAGGTTTATCCTTACCTGAGAGAAGACTGTTACAGTAAAATTGGCACACAAAACAGACAAAATACGTGGGAGAGATTTAGGAGGATTCAGCCTAAAACCTTCTCAGAGACATCAGGAGGTTCAGACGACTCTTGACGCCCAACCGGGACCAAGTCACTCTGATAGTCACCCAGGTCAGCCGTTTTTAGATCAAGGCAGGAAGAGAAAGGCCAAAACATGGTACTAATACGCAGGGGAAAGGCAAACACAGAATAAACATTACCAATGGTGCCCCCAGCAATGCTAGGCCACACGAGTATTAGAACAGAGACCACCCCTATCTTCAATTTTCCACAGCATGTGTTATCCTCATCAGAAATGTCTTTATTAATTAAGGGACTATCATTTGTAATTACAGAGAGTAGTGACTTTTTCAATCTAAAGACAGAACTATACCAGATATTCCGTAAGATACGACTTAAACTGTTTTTTATGGACAGCGATGACATAACACCAGACTCCATCACAGGACTAAGACCACCCTCCACTTTTTATCCCACTAACGGCATGATGCCGCCAGAACTCATAACATTTGAGAAAATCATACTTGCAGGAGTGGACAACTTGAAAAGTATTAGTCGTTTCATACCATAAAATATCAGCTTGGAAGAACGAAAAACCCTAGAGGGGCTCAAAAATCTATCATACTCAAACCGGCAGACAAAAGAGGTGGTATTGTTGTCCAAGACCGGAAAGACTACGACACTGAGATTAGAAAACAAATAGGAGAAATCAAACACAACAAGAAATTAGATACCAACCCATTGACCAGTATCACTAAAGAGATTTTAAGAATAACCACCGAAGGAAGAGAACAAGGTTTCTTGGCAAGAAAGAATTTGAATTTCTTAATGCAGAACACCCATAACCCTGGCCCACTATACCATCCCCAAGATCCATAAAAATACCACAAATCCTCCTGGACGCCTTATACTTTCGAGATATGGTTTGATCTTAGAACTGATTGGTAAATATATAGATTTTTTTATTAAAGACGGTGCCCCACTACAGGAAACATATGTGAGAGACTCCATACAGATGATCAACTCAGTAGAAAACAGGCCAAACAGTATCGCAACAGATTGGCTGGCAACTCTTGACATTTCCCCTCTCTACACCAATATACCACAAATTGAAAGTATACAGATGATAGAAAATCTATTAGATACCAGACCTAGACCAACGCTAGTACCCACTATATTTATCTTTTCCCTTCTACAAATTGCCCTGGAATATAATTACTTTGTTTCTAAAGTTCAAATCGAATCCACAAATGTTCTTTCTTACTTTTTTCCAAAGAAATGTCTTTCTTCCTTTTATTTGATGCTTAAGGAATCACAATGTTAATGTTTTCATGTCAATATAAATCATATGGTTCTTTCAAGCGGCTTCATGATATCAACTTTATCATATGTGACATTTCAATCGTCCCAATGCATTTCGGGTCGAGACCCTTCATCAGGGGCCTATTGTGATTCCTTAAGCATCAAATAAAAGGAAGAAAGAAATTTCTTTGGAAAAAAGTAAAAACAGAGCGTTTGTGGATTCTATTTGAACTTTAGAACAAGGGTTGTTTCAACCCACAGGAGTGCAACGAGGGGATACTAAGGAGGACATAACTATTCTTTCATATTAATTATTTACATGGACCATATAGAACAAAAATGTGCCCTTAACACTACGAGCAGGTACCGCTCCAGCATTAAATGTTGGAAGCGGTATATAGACAACATATTTCTTATTTGGTCTGATAGTGCACATGACTTCAATAACTGTCACATATTTACACAGCAAACAAAAGCACCTCACCTTCACCTCTATGATATGGAAATTTAGCATAGCTTTTCTAGATTTAAACATACAACATGAAAATTAGGTCTTATATACTTCCCTTCACAGAAAACCAACAGAAAGGAACATTCTACTTTCCTACAAAAGTCACAACCCACATGCACTCAGAGATGGTCTACCTTCCAGACAATTTGTGCACTTGGGCAGAAACTGTGCAAAAAAAGATGACTACATGAAAGAGGCAGATAATATGGAAGATAAACTATTGTCAAGAGGCTACCCCAACAGGTTAGTCAGGAAGTCACTAAAACATACCTGATTTTGCCCAAGAGAAGCACTGTTAGTCACCAAAGAAAAAAACACATTTGACAGACTCATTTGGTGACTACATTTGGTGTACATACCAAACCAAGTCCGCAAGCTAATTACAAAAAACTGGCATATCATCAAGACCACACTATCGAAGTACGCATGTTCGCTTACAAACGTGGCAAGAATGTGAAAGACCACTTAATCCGGTCCTCCTTGGAAAGCCCACTTCAAACAACACGCTCATTGCAATCCGTATGGGGCCTACCAGAGGTCAAGGTGCATTTTAAATGAGGCAACTGTGTATCAAGCGCATTCACCTTTAACACTAAGACATTTGAACATGCAAATGTTAAACACACACTTGAATTTGTTTGCAAATTGCAACAGAGGGAATGTTGTGTACTGCATTACATGCCCCTGCGGCTTGCCTGCCATTGCACAAACTCAGCAACCCATAAAAGCAAGAATAGGGCAACACAGCAGTTGCATTAAGCATTCAGTAGTGAATGCACCTCTTGTTAGCCATTTTTCCGAAAAGAACCACACTGCAGATGACATAAAAAGGCAAGTCATAGACAAAGCCTCTATTCCAGAAAGAGGAGGAGACTTCATACGTATTCTACAACTAGAATGCCGTTGGATAGAAGGAACTAACTCCGCAGCCCAAAGGTTGAACTCCGCAGAAGATTGGCGCAGTTTCATTACCACACTCAGTAATTGACAACACAATGATGTACATGTTCACCCATCATGTATGTCTAGGAATGTATGTATTTACGAGGTATTTACCCAGAAATTATCGGGTGTCAACTGTCCTTTAACTGTTTCCACTGCATGTGATTACATTTTCATACTTGCTAGTTATTGCAATTCTGCTATGCAAAATATGACTATATTTCGTAAGTTACAGTGTTTGAATTAAATATGAATTTAAATGTGTCAACATTAACACTAATTGCATAATACATATGTTTATGGACACATTCACAATGTTTACTTATCAAAGACATCCACATCCTGGTATGCGAAATATGCTATTTTTAAAATATATGCTGTCTCTATACCAACACCATTAGCTCGGGTACAAATGTCCATCCCGGTCATCTGTAAACATCAATAGCTGTATTCAGGTGCTTGCTATGGTTAAACATTGATATATTCTTCTATCGCTGTTATGTTATGTTATAGGTGTATTTGTTAAGCGCACAGCTACTCCAAGGAGAGGCCTCCTTTGTAAGAACGGTAAAACTTAGGCACAATTGTCAGCTGCTGGGAGGAGGATCGCAGCGTTCTGAGTGGTTTGTAGGGCTGAATTTTGTTCCTAATATACGGGGCCCCAATGTTATTAAGAGCCTTAAAAGTTAGGACCAGGGATTTTAAAAAGACTCTTTGTCTCACTGGAAGCCAGTGCAAGGATCTAAGGTGGGGAGACATGTGTGACCTGGGTCCAACCATGAGCACGGACCTAGCCGCCGCATTTTGATCCACCTGCAGGCGGTTCAGTCAGTAGTCCGGAAGGCCCAGGTACAAAACATTTATATAGTCCAATCTTGATATAATCAGGGCCTGGACCACAGTTTTCCTATGCGGAATAGGAAGCAAAGGGAGACAATTCCTCATAATTTTCAAAAGGCTAAAGCAGGTGCCAGCAAATGATTGAACCTGGGACTTCATCGTCATGTCAGAGTCCAACTTCACTCCTAAATTTTTTGCAGTAGAGACTGGTCTTTCAGGAGGAGATTTTTAGGCCACCATTGACCGCCACTCATCTCCTGGGGTGTGTCCGAAAAAGATAATTTCTGACTTGTCGGAGTTGCAGTGCAACTGATTTTGCCTAAACCACTCAAAAACCTTGGTTAAGCAAGCATTGACTTCATTGCCATTAAGCACCTGATCAAGGTGAGCACCAATTGCGTGTCATCTTTGTGCGATATAATTTTTGCCCCGAATTGTTCTGCAATAGGAGCCGGGGGGGCATATATATATATTGAACAGGGTCGGACTTAAAACGGAACCTTGTGGGACCCCTACGCTCAGTGGTGGAATGCGGGCTGAAAAAGGGGGGGTCCAGACTGTTTGCTGGCGGTAATCCAAGAAGGAAGAAAACCATCTGAGCATCGTGCCCCCAATGCCGCTCTCCCTTAATCTATGAAGGAGGCGATCATGTGGCACGGTATCAAAAGCCGCTAATAGATCTAATAAAATCAGCACAGCCTTTCTGCCTCTGTCTAAGGTGATTTTGATCATCTCTGAGATTTCTAATAGAGCCGTCTCTGTACTGAAATTTGCTCGAAAACCAGACTGACTCGCATGAAGTACCTGGCTGACCTCAATAAAATCTGTGAGGATGGTATTCACATAATGCGGCAGCAAATGCCTTGAAACACACAATAAATTCTCTCCTTTTTACCAGTTGAAACACCACTAATACACTCAATTAAGATTGCCCATTAATTATTATTCCACTCTTCAGGTACACCGTCATTCCGCTAGGTAACCAGCATTGGTCTGTTTACTATTTCCTTTGACGATCACATAGCGCTCGCTCCCATCGGCATTTGTTTTTTCCCCAATCACGTCTGCCTGCATTTTCATTGGTTCTTTGCCGGGAAGAAAGTCCCGATATACACGTAGCCCAACAGAGGCTCTTTGTCACTGAACCTAGCAGAAAGACTATCGCTGTTCAGCTGATTAGCGGTCTGGGAGCAGGCATGTACCTACTTACGATCGTGTAAGGTAAGAGACCCCAGCCAATATCGGCTTGCCAATGATGCACACAGTGTCCATGACACCCCCAGCACTCTGCTGACATTGTGCTCACTTCTGTCTTAGACCATCAATCTAGGACACAAGCTACATAATTACTGAAAATGAGCAGCCGGCCCTTCGCGCTACTTGGAACGATCGTGTTCCAGTTTTCACAAAGCCTGTAGCTCTAGCGCGTAACACACCCATCTGGTTAATGTCTGTTTTTCCATTTCTAAGCTTCCAACAGCTGCCTTTGAACAGCCATCTACATAAAGTACTACCACTCTTTACCCAAAGCACACACGCCGAGACTGCATATTCTGATAACCCCTCATATAGGAATTTTCCTGAAATGCTCTTTGTTTATTTGCCAGCCTGCTTCTACCCTGACATGGGGTAAGTTCACCTCCTCATTGTGCGACCCTAGCGAAGACATGTAAGCCTATTTTCGGTCTTAATTTGACAATAATATGCTTCATTTTCTCACACATATAGCGCCCGGCCAGGTCCCGTCTGAGTACTTTTTCTTCACTACACTCACGGTGGCACAACTCTTACACTAGGCTGTGCAGACCCACCTTCAGGTATTGCAATAATATGCTTACACCTTTCCATTTTCAAGCACTGCTGACACACTGCAGTTCCTGACTCACAATATCCTTCCCCTTGTTTCAGGTGTCCCTACACATCCCCAGGTCCCGAAGAGACCCTATTTATTTATTTATTTAAAACTTTTGTAAAGCGCATGCAAAGGCCCGAAGGCATCTTGGCGCTAAGTATTTGCAGAGTTTCAACCCGAGAGGGTATTTCAAGATCAAAGATTAAAAAGCCAGGTCTTAAGATGTTTTCGAAAGGACCAAAGGGTATCGCTTGTTCTAATCGATAGCGGCAGAGTGATCCAGAGCTTAGGTGCGGAGACTAGAAATCTTCTATCACCCCATGAGACAGTTTTCGTACGAGGTACAACAAGTTCTTGTAGGCTGGAGGAGCGTAGGGTTCTGAGGGGACAGTAGGGAATAAGATTTCTGGTGAAAAAAGCTGGACCTATGTTTCGCAGAGCCTTGTACACGATGCAAAGCGTTTTGAATTTGACTCTATTTCTAATCGGGAGCCAGTGAAGATTCCTGATGGTTACTGACACAGAGTGGTGTTTAGGGATTTTTCCTAGTAACCTAGCAGCGGCATTTTGAATAGACTGCATTTTATTTAGAACTCTTTCTTGAGCATTTAGAAAGAGGGCATTGCAATAGTCTAATGGGGACAGTACCAAGGCACTAACCAGGGTTTTGGCAGCTGAGTCTGGAAGGAATGGGAGAATTTTTTTTATCAAACGTAGTTTGTGAAAGGCAGAGGAGGTGATCTGATTGGCATGGGGGAGAAAGGTAAGATGATCGTCGAACATAACTCCCAGGGTCCTCACCTTGCTGACTGGGTTCGGCGGGGTGCCCAGTGATAGGGGCCACCAGAGGGACAACCATTCTGGGGTCAGATGACCAAAAATGACTACTTCAGATTTGTCTGAATTTAATTTCAGACAATTGGCCGCCATCCAGTTCCCTATAGCCTGCATACCCAGATTAAAAGCATTGGCTGTTTTGTAGTCATCCCTTCCTACGGCAAGGACCAGCTGGGTGTCGTCTGCGTAGGAGGTCAGGCTCATCCCATGTGCACGAATAACGTTGGCAAGGTCCGACACATAAATGTTAAAAAGCGTCGGACTAAGGGATGAGCCTTGAGGGACTCCGCATGGCAGAGACATAGAAGATGATTGGAACGGTCCGATGGTAACCACCTGAGTCCTGTCCGACAGAAAAGAAGCCAAGAGTTTCTTTGCATTGTGTTGGATTCCTATGGCCTCGACACGGTCGATCAAGATGGTATGATCGACCGTGTCGAAAGCTGCCGACAGATCGAGCAGTATTAGAACTGCTGTGCCCCCTGCCTCGCGAATGGATCTTATATCATCCGCCGCTTTAACCAGGGCCGTCTCTGTTCCGTGGTATTGGCGGAAGCCGAACTGGGATTCATCGAGTAGTTTGTGTTCCTCGATGAAGGCTGATAATTGAAGATACAAAGCTTTTTCGACAATTTTTGCCAGGGCAGGGAGACAGGCAATAGGGCGATAGCTTTTTAAATCTTCTTTGTCAAGATTCGGTTTCTTGAGGAGTGGTTTGATAAGAGTTTTTTTTTAATTACCCTACATTGCGCACAGGGTCGAAACACCGTTGACAGTTTGAAAAGCGAACCATTAAAAAAAAAATAAAAAAACTGCCCGTATCATTGTACAAAGCACAGTTCATACAATGTATACTTTCTAAGGGTCGTTTTTATGTTATAAAGGAAACCTTGTACATATGTCACCAACTAGTCACTACAACTTTAGGTTCCATTTTTTCACTGGGACACCATTCACTATTGCTTAGTTATTATTTCAATACTCTGTATGTATTGTTCTCTTATAAAAAAAGCTATATAAATAATTGTTTATGAAATACAAATCCTATGTGTGTTCAGCTTGCTCTCTTTTTGACATCTTATTAATTGCGCATTTGTATACTTCTATCAAGTTGCCATTAGTCCATAGGAGCCATTGTTTTTTGATGGCATAGTGTGCTCTGGCACACATCTGGGGCTAGGGGAAATATGAGGTGGGCTTTGGATACCTGTGCGTTTTACAAAATAAATGTTTTAGTATCGTAGGACTCCGGTGACTTGGAGCTCATTCTATGAGTACACTATGGGGGAGGAGCTATTTCACTTGAATTACAACTTGTGAAACAAAAGGTAAACACTAACCACACTACCCTGAGTGCATTAACCCACTTATCAGTACATAAGATTGTAAACTGTGAACACTTTATACACAGATCTCTGCATGACAAAAATGGTCACCATGGATGCAAGTGTGAAGTCTCAGACCAGGGTAAGAAATTCCAAAAATATAAACAAGAAAGCAAATGCATTAGACCTCTTTAAGAATGGCTTGTAATAACCTCTAGGACGTTTTATTACCATAATGATGAAGGTAGACACAAATGTGGACACACACCTCAACAATACAAATACAAAGGAAATGCAGGAGCCAACACTGAAGGTTGCAATGCAAGCATTAGAGGTGTGCTCAATATAGCACCCAGGCTGTGTAGAGGAGTCAGAGCTGCAGCATAAAGACACCAGAGACAGCCACAGAGACAAATTCTCCAAATAAAATTATATGTTGATGCTACACGCAGCCATGAGAGAACAAGCTGGAACGATGACTATGAATACATCGAAATGGAAGAGTCGGATGCAGAACTCCAGTAATAGTGAGCAAGTAACTTACTAGTAATCGTATGTATCTGGATTCTAGCGAAGAATTTGTACAGGACATAGAAATCACTGGATTGTGAAGGACCATGTGAACCTGGAATACAAAAAGAAATTATATTTCAACCTTATCCAGTGCACATTTAGAGTCATTTAAATCAATGGTAATGAGGAGGATAGTTATAGCAGGTTGATGTTTGTTTTTATCAGCAAAGACAGGTGCCATGGGAGGATGAAGCCGCTCGCACGACTATGGAAGTTCTACAACCATTGCAAAGCTTGTCATACCTCCCCTACTCACAACAGAAAAACATTCCCCATCTCATAAAAACTGCAGCTGTAGGTAACCAGATACAATTGTAAAAAGGTGCCCTGCACTCTTCAGACTGTGCTAGCAACAACCAAAAAATTGTGCCTAAGGGCAGGGTGTGATCATTGTGATGGTTGTGAAGAAAATAACTTACTTACCTGTAACTTTGGTTCTCCATTATTGGTAACTTTCATAGATTCCCATTGCTTGTATCATTCCCCGTCGTCGAGATGGGAGTCCCCGGTAAATAAAATATACCATAGAAATAGGTACAAAAAAAAAATAAGGCCTAGGCCTCATCTCATTTTGTAGCACATCCACCTCTTTTTGTAAAAGAGACGAAACAAAGTGAACAGCCAATCAGAACAGCCTCACCCCATAGAACCTTCCTGAGAGAGCCTCAGATGTTCTACCGTACGTTGTGCAAGGGAGTCTCCACTGAGCTCCGCTCAGTTTTTTCTTCAACAACTACTTTTTTCAACTCAACTCTTCACAAGATTTCATTATGTCAGACAAGGAAAAAGAGGCTCTTTTTAAGGCTTGTGCCACCTGCTCCAAGAAGAGACTTTATGCGGAGGACAAACAAAGACTGTATTTATTGTTCGTATCCGGGCCAAAAAGCTTCTGACTGCAAGATCTGTCGGACCTTTTCAACTAAGATCTTGCAGGACCGTGAGGGGCGTCTGCTCACTTGGCTTCAAAAATTCAAGTCACGAAAAGATCCTGTTTCAAGGGACAGTAATGATGCTTCATCTGCGAGTCCATCCAGGAGATCACAGAAAAGGGGTAGGTCTTCACCATCTACTTCTTCAGACCCCCTTCCAAAGCCTTTCAAAAGACCTCCGATAGGTCTGACAGGCGTAGTCCCATCAAATCTCCTCACTGAAATGTGTAAAGGAGTGGGGAGGACTTGCTGTTGATGTGACACCTGTGATATAACGACAAAATAAATAAAAGTCAATAAATGGTTCTTGGGAAATGACCATCTAGAGCAGACAGCAACTTATGGATACCTGTGAGTTCTTTTTGATGATTGGGCTACTTTTAAACAGCATAGTGAGGATTTGAAGAGAGAAGAGCTCTCCTTGAACCAGGCATTTCGTATGTTGCAAAGAACCTTAGATGGCCCAAGCTATGCACCACAATTGAAAGTCATCGCAGCAACGCTCCTTCTGACTGTTACATACGGTAGTGAAGTACTTCGGAACAGAGTTGCAATTCTCTTAAATCTAATCTTTTCAAAAGTCTTTAGATCACTGTTCCACCTTCCTTTGAAAGCATCGAGAGCTCAGTTAAGATTGGAGTTTGGGCTTATAAATCAATAGACAGCAAGGAAAAGGGCCTACGTAAAAACCTGTAACAGAATAAGATCAGTCTCCGAAAGTCAATTATGGCAAGCTTTGTGGCAGGAGATGCAAAGGAATGAAACAGATCCAGCCCGTCTCTACTTAAATTCAGCGATTAAAGCTTTAAAAAAATATAGTCAATACTACAGAAAAGAAAGTATCCCTTATAAATTATAAAGTTTCATTTGCCAGTAGATCGCATGCCGGGTCTTTGATCAATGAATATAAAAAACTCAAATGTCAACCATATTTAGAGGCTGGATGGTCAAAAAAACTGAAAATTGATTTCATGCACTTCCGTTTCGGGAGTATTCCCGGAGCAGCAAAGGAGAAAAAAATGGAATAAGGCAAACATGAAAGCTCCCTGTAGACTGTGTACTAAAGGGGTAGAAAATATCACACACATCACATGTGTATGCTTGGGATTATTGAAAGAAATAAGACAAATGCTGAAAACCCCTTTTAACAAGCAGGGAGAACGTACCTGTAGGCAGGCTGTCATTGCATGTTTAAGATCCACTGATTCAATGATTAATTGTCAATACACTACATTTTAAATAGTGCAGGAACAAAACTGTCAGATACTCCTGAGAACTGCTTGACAAATGAAAATGTGCACAGTTCGAGAAGCTGATTCTGGACATATCTGGTTTGTTATAACCCTCTGTCGTATTTTGCACATAACACTGCTAAACTTGTTCACTTTATATATATTCAAATCAGGGAATGGGGGAGTAAGAAGGTCTGATCCATTCAGCTTCCTATTAATCAGTCAAAATCAAATGGGAATGGATCACTTGTACCTGCTGCCAGGGTCCACTATGTTCTGTCCGTCAGTACTTAAGAAGTAGTTCAGTTCAAAATGCTTTATTCGGTTTGTCAAACACAACCATATAAGCAGAACAATAAAACATTACAGTTATATCAATATTAGCAATTGCAGAGCATCATGATTACAGGTCTGGTTAAAACTCATGGAAGGAAGAAGTACTTAAAAACCCCTCATTCACGCAGGCAGACTGTGTGGTGGTTTATTTTGGTTCTCTGCCTTTGTTAGGTGCATGACAGCATCATCATCGGGTCTCACCCCCAGCACTTTACCTTCCATACCTTCCATACGTTTCACAACTGTATATATTTATACATCTGTAATCTAGTTAATTCTTACCCTGTTTGTAACCTAGGCAACGTTCTCAATGTATTGCCTTCAATCAAATCTTTCAGTTTATTGATCTAGATATTGTCCCAGGATAGTCACGTTTTAGCACGCCTCCATCCGAAAGTGGGGTCTGTTGTTATTTTGCGCTTCTGCTCCAAACAGCAGGTCACCCCTTCCCATACGACCTAGTGCTGCTTGCGTGACTGGGAGTAGTTTCGACCTACCAAACAAATAATGCAGAAATTAATAAGTTATTTGCCTTCTCCGATAGCTCTCCCACGCCGCCATTGTCCGCCAGTTTCAATTCCCCTCCATACTGTGTGACATCACTGGAGCCATAAAGCACGCCGTGGCATGCTGACATCAGTTCCCATTCTTTTTTTTGTTGCCCCTTTGAGACTAACAGAAGATACTAACTTACTAAGATAGGAGTGATCCGCAAAAGTATCAATTGAATATTGATGCTACATGTATTATTCACAATGAAATTAGAAACTATGTATAAAAGATGCATTTGTAAACAGCTGTAAGTAGGAATGAGAAGGAGTCTTGGTAGCTATGGGGAGGAGGGTGGATTGGGAAGGAATCTGCAGGTAGACATTGTATCCACCAGTAAAAGAATTACCAAAGGTAGGTAACTTGTTCTTCTGATGGATACATCTACCTGCAGATTCCACACATTTGGAATAGAATTTCTAAGCAGTGACACACTTGGAGGTGTGAGCAAGGCGGACTAAACCAAACAGTCCCGTAGAACTGAGCGAGTTAAGTAACTATCCCTCCTTACTTCTGAATCCAAGCAGTAGTGTTTTTAAAACTTGTGAAGGGAGAACAAAGATGCTGCTTTACATATATCTGCTGTAGGAACACCTCTAGCTAGGGCAGACTAGGTGATGTAGCTCTAGCAGAAAGAGCATGAATACCTTTAGGTAACTCTCTTTGAGCCATGGAGAAGCAGATTTTGATACACAGGATGATCCACCTTGAGAGTGTTGGTTTGTGAATCACTTTTCCTTTCATTTTCCCTTTGTATCCTATGAAGAGTTGATCATTGAGTCTGAATTCTTTGGTTCTATCAATATAGAAGCCGACTGCACGTTTAGGTTTAAGTCCCCGCAGTCTTTCTTCATCGAAGGAGGAGGAGGATAGAAGATGGGAAGTGTAATGGATCGACATAAGTGGAATGGAGTAACCACTTTAGGGAGGAAGGCAGTTCTGCTCCGTAATACCAGTTTGCCTGGAAAGAAGGTAGTAGAGAGTGGTTTTACAGTCAGCACTTGTGGTTCCATGACATGCCCTGCTGATGTGATGGCATACAAAAATAACAGTTTTGAAGGATAACAACCTTAAAGGACAACCGTGAAGGGGTTCAATTGGAGAAAACATTAAGAAAGTAAGAAGGGAGGTTGAGCTTAGCCAGGCTGCAAGAAGGGCCCTCTCTAGAGAGGCTCTGTCGGCCGAACTTACAATCCAGCAGGCAACCGACATCCAGGGGGCTGGCCACCAACCCGGAAAGCCATCATACAGACTGCAACCCGCCAGCCCACGCTGGCGAACTTTGGCTACCTCTGGAGCCCGCGGCACCGAGCAGTGTGAGGTGTCCTACTGACATCAGGGTGAGGCCTACCCCACTTTGTGAGACCGTGCGCTTTGGTAGGTCCCAGAGTGGGCTGCCGCGCTCCCCATGAAGGGTGAGCCAGGAGACAGGCTGTGGCTGCTGCTAGCTATTTCCTCTGGCCTGTGCTCCCGCTGAAGAACACGCTTTAGTATGCGAACGGGCTGTAGCCAAGGACCGTGGCTACCCTGCTCATTGCATGGCCCGGAATGCACTCGCAAGCCTGCACATTTGGGGCGGGAAGAGACTCCTCATTGTGCCCCGTGCACATTGCGGCCCCTGCTACTACATTGGCGGCTGCCAGCTCATGCCTGGGCTGCCCGGGCTGGTACCATGCTGCATCAGTTGGTGGTGAGAATGGGGCTAGCTCCAGCATTTGTGGTGCATACCTCAAGCCTGGGCCTGAGACTGGCGGCACCTGGGCTTCCCACAGGTGGTAAGAGGGGCAGTGTGGGCCGCTGCTGGCACCACCGGTGAAGCGCTGCCTGCTTTGC
Organism: Lissotriton helveticus; assembly: GCF_964261635.1. Lineage (NCBI taxonomy): Eukaryota > Metazoa > Chordata > Amphibia > Caudata > Salamandridae > Lissotriton > Lissotriton helveticus. The sequence continues at coordinate 36,976,167 of NC_136069.1, forward strand.
AGCAGGGCCTTCTGTGGCGGCCTCGCGTGACATACTGGCTGCGGGCACCTGGCCTTGGGGCATCCCACCGGGACCTCGCTATCCCCATTAGCAGGGACAAAAACACACTTTCTTTTGCAGCACTCTCTAAATTTTTCCCCCCAAACCAATATTTTGTTGTATTTTGATTAATTTCTTGGGCCCGTCAAGTGGAATCTACAAAACCTGGGTACCTTTAGAATCCTTAGGATGTTAGAAGTAAAGGACACAAATTTGGTGTGAATACCTATTGTGGACAAAAAGGTACGGGGTCTAAGCACGAACTACCCCAAATAGCCAAAAATCGAAACCAAGGAGCTGCTGTTGGAGGGAGGAAAACCACACAGACAAGAGTTCGACCTCGAAATACAGACAAACGACACAGACGGGAGCCGGCACTCACCTGGAAATGCTGTGGCCCCACCATGGTTCTTGGGAGGACCTTGACTGACCAGGTGCCTGACAGCGGTAGTTCAGGGAAGGCACAGTTCATGGAGAGTACAGGCATAGAGGCTGACACAGAGCCCATGAGTGACACATGGAGGGTGGGAACCATGACAATGGTGCATAGAATACTGCTTACAGGGTGAGCCCTAAAATCTTCTGGGTTTATTTTCTTTGAGAAGCAAGTCTTGATGACCTAACTAAGGGCCTTATAATTGTGAGGCGGGTTCAGGCAAAGAGAGTGTGAAGGGATGAGAGCACAGCAGAAGAAGAATAAAACAGACAGGGTAATTAAAGAAAAAGAAATACAACTGTACATAGAAAGTAGAAAGTAGAACATAGCTGGATACGATAGACCTGGGAAGAACAGCCATAGATGAGAATTTGAGAGGAACTGGTTATCCAAACATGTCGAGATGTTTTTATTTTATCTGGTTAAAAAGATACTCACGTTTTCCTTTAATCTGAGGAAACTGGAGGTCGAGCCATTCAGTCTCTGGAGCTAAGGAGGAGTCTGCAAGGCCTGAGCCTAAGAACAATAGGAGAAATGGTTCTGTGAGCTTTTGGTAGACTTTTTGAAGAATGTGAGCCTATACGATAAATGGAGAACAAGAAAACATTTAAATTCCCAGGTAGGCTTGTAGTTGGCCTCTGTTTCAGAACTAAACCAAACCCATATGCCACACCCTCTGTTTGCCCCCAAGAGCCTCTGTTCCATGTACAGTCTGCGTGTTTTTAAAGTGTGCTTGAATATGTTTAAGGGTGTCTGTATTTGTGTGTGTGTAGATCTGTCTGTATTTTCAGTTGGCACAGTATGCCCAGACGGAGGTCCCTTGCTCACTTTGCCACTGGATTCAAGTTAGCCTGACCGGTCCCAGGATGCTTGTTTATGGTCCAGGGAACACCTGGCTTGGGCTGAACGGTTCCCATTAGGAACTGAGACAAGACTGATTCGCATATGGTTGGGTCTGAAATGGGGTGGTGAAACGAGCTAAAGAACAATGATGGATTCAACCTAAATCTAATAGTGACTGGGGGTGAGTGTCTGAAAGGTTTCAGGGCTCCGTCCATCATCCCCTTGTGTTTGCTATGTCTTTGCACCAGGACTAGTCTGTCAGTCTCTGTATTTATCTCAGACCCCTGAGGTTTAAGACAAGAGCAGTCTAGGCTTTGGTCTGAAGGGCAGTATTGGTGTTTGATATTTTTGATGTAGGGGTGTTTGTGCCTGTTGTTGCTTGCACAGCACGCCTCCAGCAGTTTGTTTGCCTCCGCCGTCTCCAGTCACCGATGCTTGTTACATTTTAGTTGCACCTAGCACAATATTCGATCTATGGAGTCTGAGGAAACTAGGCAAACCTAACATCTTGGTTGGAGTGAAATGCAAAATGGTCAGCTATAAGTGTTTTGTGTATTATTTTCTTTCTCTCTGCAGTAGAAAAGCATGTGACCACCTACACATACAGGCGATAGACCACAGACAAGGCAGTACAGAAAAAGCAGCTTTACTCCTACATGTCACTGTAGCCCTGAGTCATATCGCAGACCAGTGGTAGCTAGTGAAATTTGAAAATAGCAGGATAGAAAAAAAAATCAAGGTGAAATGCAGTAAGGAAAAAAAAATATAACCCCAAAAAGAAGGTTTGGCTGGGAGATTTCTGCCACAAAAGTACTATTGTGAGACCATATATCTACACCCAGTCAGTATAAGAAATAAGTAAGCACTACATGCACAATTTAGCTCATCGATAACAACAATTTCACAAAGAGCTGCATTAATTTCATTAGAACATTAAACCAGTCGCACCTTCACTGGGGGGGGGGCTGTTTAATTACACTACTTTAGAACAACTGCATTATATCAATCTAGTCACTGATAGTGTGACTGGCATCAGTTAGTGTAAAAAATGCTCCTTGGTGTGTTTTCCTAAGACGCCTGAAGCATTTACTGGACGTTTCTGATGGCCATGAAGGCTGCATCACAACAAAAAGCGGGCAGTCTGTCATCTGTTAAACATTGAAGAGGGACTGCTGCAAGACAAATGTTTCTCACCACCCGCGTGGCATAGGGTCTGACTGCCTCATGCCAAAGCCCCTAGAGACTGAATTTCATCAGCCTTAGTGGGGTCACTACTGCAGCACCTCTCTCTGGACAATCAAGAAAGTAAACAAGCATTTGCAATGCAATAGGTCTCGCATTATGAAAGTTTGAGCTATTGGTCTTGTAAATGACAATTTTTTTATTTATGTGTTGGTTTTGAAAATAGATAAATGAATAGCTTTGTCATTTACAATGCCAATAGTTATAACTTTCGCAAATGTGGCACCTATAGCATTTGTAATGCAACATGTTTTGTATTTACGTGACTTAGAAGTATTGATATTACAAATAACGGCTTTTAATTTTTGTAAATAATTAATACTTAAATAAAAGTGATTGTAATTTATAATGGCAATAGCTTAAACTTTTGTAAATAACTTTTGTGAAGATTATGTTCAGTGTATTTTATTGTGATGAAAATCCAAGAAAAGAAGTGAAATATTAACATCTTTTTGTAACATTTGTAATAAAGCTTTAAACATTGAGAGAACATAATTGAACCAGTTGTTGTTGAATGGTTGCACAGATTGATGCTGTGATGGCGCCGAGTGATGCTGTGGTGGCGCCGAGTGATGCTGTGGTGGCGCCGAGTGATGCAGTGGTGGCGCCGAGTGATGCTGTGGTGGCGCCGAGTGATGCTGTGGTAGCGCCGAGTGATAATGTGGCGGCGCCGAGTGATAATGTGGTGTTGTTGAGTGAAAATGTGGTGGTGCTGTGGTGGTGCTGAGTGATGCTGTGGTGGTGCTGAGTGATGCTGTGATGGTGCTGAGTGGTGCTGTGGTGGTGCCGAGTGATAATGTGGTGGTGCTGAGTGATGCTGTGGTGATGCTGTGGTGGTGCTGAGTGGTGCTGCTGAGTGGTGCTGTGGTGGTGCTGAGTGGGGCTGTGGTAGTGCTGAGTGGTGCTGTGGTGGTGCTGAGTGATAATGTGGTGGTGCTGAGTGATAATGTGGTGGTGCTGAGTGATAATGTGGTGTTGCTGAGTGGTGCTGTGGTGGTGCTGAGTGATGCTGTGGTGATGCTGAGTGATGCTGTGGTGGTGCTGAGTGATGCTGGGGTAGCGCTGAGTGATGATTTGGTGATGCAAAGGGCAGAAAGGCACAAAAACGAGTCTAACAGAGGGCAGAAGGGCAGAAAAACAAGGGAAAAACGAGTCTAACAGAGGGCAGAAAGGCAAAACAAGGTGATAGGGAAAGTTGCACGAAGGGCGCTGGTGGTGGAAGCAGTGGATAGAGCACATGGACAAGTGTGAGAGAGGAATCAGGGTGAATGAAGCAGGTGGGTGACAGAATAACAGAGTGCAGGGGGAAAGACTTACACAAGAACAAGCATTTTTTTGTGTAGTTTTGTAGCCTTTGCGGTGTGCCGCGCTTTAACTTTATATGTTAAAAGCTAGAGCGCGGGGTGCCGTCAATGCTATAAAAATGTATACATTTAAAGTAAAGGCAGGCGCCCGCCATGTTGAAATTTAACTAATGCCATACCTATTGCATTGCAAAAAATTGTTTAATTTTGGTTACTGATCTGTGTTGGATCAGTGACTAAAAATACAAGCATTTGCAATGCAATAGGTGTCGCATTTGTGAAAGTTAAAGCTCTTGGTTTTGAAAATGATAAAAAGCCAATGCTGTATGTGCTGTGGGTAGTCTCTCTGCAGCAGGACGTATGTCAGGATTTAAAAGCGCAGGCAGTGGCCAATTGGAGGAGCAGGCCTTGAGGACAGCATGCATCTTAAAGGGGCGGTGAGCTGCTGACAATAGACGCATGGATACTATAGTGAAAGTAGCACGGCAAGGTGCGCTGTTGAAAAAAACATACGAATGTTTTAAAAGTAGATTCAGTTGAGCCGCCCAGCACAAAAGTAAGGCGCGCAGCTGGCATGTTAAATCTGAAGTACGTTGTGTCACATTGTAAATAAAAACACAATATTTAAAGTTAAAGTGCGACGTCCCGGTGAGTGCTTTTTGGTCAATATAAAGCAGCCACACAAGAGTTGCTGCTACCATAGTTTAAGTTAAAGTGAGATGTTGCGGCATGCCCTTTTTGTAAATATAAAGCGTTTAATAATGTGCAATGTCCATAGCAGCTGTAGCCAAGGAGGGGGAGCGGGCGTGTGCGGTGAGCGTTTTTTTTGTAAATATGAAGCGACCAATAAAGCACAACGTCCAAGCAGCTGTACCCAACGAGAAGGAGCAAGCTTAATCAAAAAAAAATGGAGAAAGTGAAATGCAAGCAAAGGGAAAAAAAAACGAATACGAGCGTAGAAAGGAAGGGTGCAGGAAAGGGGGGCTTAAAAACAATGAGGAGAGGACAAAGAGAGAAGAGATAGGAGCGAGAGAAAACGGGCAGGAAAGGGGGAGGGAGGAAGTACCTGAAGCGACAGAGAAGAGAGGAGACGAGTTTGGCAGCAAACAGGGCGGAGGACACATGCTGGCAAATGGTGACCTGCAGAGCGCGTGAATGGGAAGAGCGGCCGTGGGAGGTGGGAGGGGAAGTAGGAGAGTGCGATGTGCAGGCGGAGGGGGGGGCGGGGAGCGGAGCCTTTGAAGAAGTAGGAGAGTGCGATATGCAGGCGGGGGGACGGGGAGCGGAGCCTTTGAAGTGTGTGAGGCACTGACAGACAAATGGTGGTTTGTGACGTAGCTGGTTTGTGCACGCGCACTAAGCACAGGAACTGTGGCAAATCTGCCGTTGGTTTCAGAGCTTACTTGGCCCTCAATACTCTTGTCTATTTATCACTTGCGTGATAAAATAGTCGAGACCTAAAAAATCAGAGAGGGACAGTGGAAAAGATAGCCGCATCAGCGACAATGACTAAAAGATTGAGACATGCCAACCCAACGCGACCTGGAATCCGAGTCGGGCCCACAGAGCATCTATTCTACATTCATAGAGACGTAACTAGCGCCCTTACTCTTTTTTTCTTTCCGTATATGATATGTACCACCCATTGATGCCTGCCTTACCGGCAGCTGGGAGTTCCTTCCTGTTGCGTTAACTTTGTCCAGCCACCCAGCTTCCACCCGATGGGAAGTGCCGAGCCCTTAGTGATTTCCCCTCAAGAATGATTCCTCTATTATGTCTTTCAGTTGGCCACAGGTGGCCGTATTTTGGTTGTGTGGGGTCCATCCAGGTTGGGTGGCTGTAGAGGGTGTGGATTGGGGAACTCTGGGACTAGTTATTTGGCACTCAGTTATTCAGCCCCAACACGACACTCCAAGGAACCCTTGTCTACCGACCCCCCGGCCCCCAGACAACCTTCGCCACCACCATCACCGACTTCATCGCACCCCACACCATCGCCTCACTGAACTACATACTCATGGGAGACCTGAACTTCCACCTCGACAACCCCAGTGACCTCAACTCCACCATCCTTTGTGACCTCACCAATATCGGACTTAAGTAACTCGTCACAACACCTGCCCACAGAGCAGGACACACACTCGACCCCATCTTCCCTGCAGGAAACCGCGTTCACTTCAGCCACACAACGCAATCATCATGGACCGACCACCACTGCGTACACTTTGCCGTCGACCCAATCTAGCCCCACACTCACCACAAAGGAATTGGAGCAAGGTTACAGACGAGCAACTCATCTACACCCTCACCCGAGACAACCACACAGGTGCATTTGACGCTAAAGCAAGAGCCAAAGGACTCCACACCAGGATCTCCAGCTGTGCAGACGAGCTCGCCCGCAACGCAACCACGACAAACAGCGACCCAGGAAAGCCGCCTGGTTCACCACCGCCCTCCAAGAAGCCAGACGCACCTGCAGATGCCTGGAAAACAACTGGAGAAACACCAAGACAATCGAAAACTACAACACCTACAAGGACGCCATGACTGACTACCACAACCAAATCAGATCCACCAAGAGGAACTTCATCCACAACCAAATCATCGCCAACTCCACCAACTCCAAAGAACTCTTCAGTGTCATCCAGGAATTCACCAACCCACGCAGCGAAGCCACAGACATCACCCCATCCCAAGAGCTCTGCAATAAGCTTGGAACCTACTTCAACCTCAAGATCAAAAACCTCTACGACAACTTCATCGACCACCCACCAAACGCCACAGCCAAACCCCCGCCCCCCAGACACCAGCCAGCCCACACTCACCAACTGGACACCGGTCACGGCCGAAGACACCACCTCGACCATGAAAGGCATCCACTCGGGGGCCCCATCGGCCCCTGCCTTCCTTACATCTACCACAGAGCCGCGACTGTTAAAATCTAGATTGCGACGTAAACATTATCGGCGCCATCTTGTCCCCTTTTAGCTCAAATGTGCGCGTAAATAGCAGCCATTTTGAACACCATGGCCTCTCTGCCCACTACCGATAGCTCGCGCATCTCTCTCTCTCTCTCTCTCTGACCCCGCCAGCATCCCCCGCGCGCTGACAGCCCACGTTCTCACATGCTTGGGCCATAAACCACCTCTTCAGCGCGGCCTTGCCTCGGAGCCACATTCCGTACCCGACTAACACCTCCCTCCGTCCCTTTAATGGTCACGCATCCTTTGATGAACCCCCTTCCTCTGTGCCCGATTGTCCCGCCCGATCCCAGGCCATCACCTAGCCCCGCGGATACAGTTTATTGCCCCTTACAGTAGGAAGCTGTCCTTCTTCGAAGAATCTATGAATGATAAAGGCCCCCACCCCATGAGATCCGATCAGCCGAGCACATTCCGGGAGCCGGAGGGATATCCAGCTGCGCGATAGTCATCACCTACTGAGATCAGGGTGGGACTTTTACTGTAAATATGTGTGGGAACGGGTTTGGAGCGGAGATTCCGAGGATGCCTTTCCGTACATCAAAGCATTAACAAGAATGTGTTTTATGTAATAAAGCAATAAACCTGTGTATAAGAGGCCAGGCCCCAAGGATGCGTTTAGAGCACCTCGAGAAGATACCCTGTTAGTCGATTTGACGTGTTCTGCTCCGTCGGAATAAACTCCTGTTTCCTGCCTTCTGTCTCCAGCGCCTGCCTCTTTGTTTGGTAATCTCGAATGGTATGAGAGGCGGCTAACGCCGGGCAAATACTGAAGGGTTCTTGGTCGAATTCGGCCCTACCTTCAACAATTGGCGTCCCAAACGTGGGGCCCATCAGCGACGCGTGGATCCAGTGGGAGAGGTCCCAACGACAGAGTGAACGACTGCAACGATCAGGAAGAGCTCCTGCCCGATAGACCCTCGTCTGGCAGCCGATCATCCGAACTTCACCAGTTCCGAGCAGACCTCTCTCGAGTGATCTACTGTCCTGACTGGGAACCATCAGGAGTGCCACAGCAATTACGGAGAACGGAGGACGATCAGGCGCTGGAAGCGGAAGACGAGAAACTGTCCATGCGGTCCGGGTAAGGTCGTGTAACACGACGAATTGCGAATTGATTGTTTGATTGTTTGAAAATACTAGTATTACTCATTTGATTGTTTCTGAGAGATTCTCTATTTGCAAACAAGCACGGAGTCGCCACACTCTGTTTAGTCTTTGCAGATAGTGAAGGGTAGGTAACGCAGGCCTTTGCCCCTGTTGTAACCCGTCGTGCCTACTTCCCTCTCCATTTGATTGATTGTTATCCAAGCATTTACTGTTTTGGAATTGGTTCTCTTTGGATCATTCTCTATTTACAAAAAAGCACAGAGTCGCAATACTCTGTTTAGTCCTTGTGAATAGTGAAGGATAGGTAATGCAGGCTTTTGCCCCCGTTGTAATCCGTCGTGCCTATTTTTATCCCTCATTTGATTGATTGTTTATCCGAACATTGATCGTTCGGAATTGGTTCTCTTTGGGTTATTCTCTATTCACAAATAAGCACAGTGTCGCAATACTCTGTTTAGTCTTTGCGGATAGTGAAGGATAGGTAGTGCAGACTTTTGTCCCCTTTGTAACCCGTCATGCCCGTCTTCGCCCCGTTTGTTGGTAGTTGGTTCAGCCCGGACTGCTTATTAGAGGTGAACCATCCGGCTCCACTGGAGGGCACCCCTAATAAGGACATGTTTACTAAATATGGACTAGTCACCGTGGCTTATAGCAAGCTGTGGCATAAATACATGAGAAAGGATCAGGGAAGTCAGTGGCCACTGATAACGACAAAATAAACGCGCTGGAAACAGCCCTTTATAACAATAAGACAACACCCACTATGCTCGATAGCTTCGGCATGTGGCGCAAAGAAACAGAACAACGAAAGAAAAGAAATGAGGTCAGGTTAGAAAAGGAATAACGCAAGGCAGCTCACCTGGCCGCTAACAAATTAAAGGAAGAAATAAAAGAAAGAGAGGAAACCAAGCTAAAACAAGATTCCGAATCATCAGGCCAGTGTCCCGTCAGGACACCCTCTACACTTCACCCCGAGCTACCTTCGAAACAGCGAACGAACGATGATTTACTACTAGGTCCCCGATCATCTACATGCCCCCTCCATACGCCCCTTCCCAACCCTTAGCACAGCACCCGCAACCCCCAACGACAGGCGAGAGTAGTGCCGGAGCCTCGGTCCTCATGGCCTCTGCGCCGACCGAATCCCTTGCGCAGCACAGGCAGCAACTTCAGGTGATCCCTAGTGGGGAGGAAAGACCCCGCGAGATCGAATAGATTAAGCAAGGACGAATGAGCTGGGATCGATAAGATCGTAAAGACACTGGTGGTGCGAAAGGAAAATGAGGATTATATAACGGATATGTACCATACATATGCCAATAGCCACAGGCGACACTTTGTCGTACGCCTTTGTTACCATACCCTTAATGCCTACGAAGACCGCTACCAAGGAAAAGGCCCTGAAAACCTAACGACTCTGTATAGGAAAATTGATATCGGAGATGGGGACGAGAGTGATGTGACGAACCTCTTCACGCGTACGCTTGAAGTTTTTCGCCACCTCACGGAACTGAAACCAGAAACTAACACCACGACTCCTGTAGTGACTGAAGCCAGAGTAGAAAAAATTGACACCATGATGCCCATAAAGGAGGCGCCCCCTATTGGGTTCCCCCACGAGGACTGGGAACACACGACGATATTAATCACCAAGATGCGAGAGGGAGGGTAGTTTACAACTGGGTTTACCAACCATGGGATCAGCAAGACATCCTGACTTTCCGAAAGTCCTTGCCTGATCTGCGAAAGAACCCCACAGCCTTCTATACAGAATTAGCCACCGCTCTGGGTTCAACGATTATGACCCTAGCGGATATCGATTTGTTTTTCGGGTTATGTCTGCCAGCTGATGTGTGGAAGCAAATCCGGAAAGTCGACCACCTTGAGCTGTTCGGACATACCTGGGTACAACTCGGTGATGTAGACAAACAGCGAGAGCCGGGACAGAAACCTATGAAAGCCATTCTAGTCCTACCAGATAAGATTGTGCAGAAACTAAAAACCTTAGTCCCAGAAAGGAAAGTGGACTGGTCAGTAGTAACGGCCTGTCGCCAGAAACCCCAGGAAGACGTATTAGAATACTTCTCCCGGTTTGAAACGGTGTTCTCCGATTACAGCGGCCAGGACATGACCACTGCAACCGGACATCACTTGTTTGTCCAGAACTATGTGAAAGGCCTGACACCAGAAGTCTCGCAGAAACTACAGACTAGCGAGAGTAGATGGGCGGCCTCCAAGCCCGCAGCTATCCTTCAGATGGCTCAATACTATGAGCGACAAAAGAACGAGAACGATCAAGCGACTGAGAAAAAGAAAAAGGACTTGAAAGAGAGGGTAATGATTGCTCAGTTGCAAGGGGTGACTATAGGAAGGGAACAGTATAGAGGGAACTACCAGTCGAATGCTCCTAGAAATCCACCCCCTAGAGACCGCACACCCGCACCCGGCGCTCCACGAACAGACCTCGATGAGAACCAGTGTGCGTTTTGCAAAGGATATGGCCATTGGAAATCTCAATGTCCAGTTCTGCTAGAAGCACTCAGAAATAAAGACACGAAAGACGTAGCGGGCGGGCCGAGAAATAGAGGACAGGGACGAGGGCACCCAAACGACACCAACAATGACAGGTCTGGTAGACCGAACACATTTGACCGTCCCCGACAGAATCAGTGGCAACAGTCTGACTGCGACAATGCCCACGACTTTGCATAGGACTGCCAAGGGCAAGGAAGGGATCCAGTCGAGCTCTATGTTGACCAGCAAGGTCCTTATGTCACCGCTAAGGTCCTAGGTACGAAGTCTCCATTTCTGGTAGATACTGGTGCAACACGTAGTGCGTTGTCTAAGCGATTGATTCCCAGGGCACCCTTGTCTGGCTCACATGTGACATCAATAGGTTTTGATGGAACGCCCTCCACTAATCCCTTGTCCACACCGATCTCTTTTAATTTGGACAATAACACCACTAACACAACGTTTTTGCTCTCCTCCAACACCCCCGACGCCATTATGGGACTTGACTTATTGAAACACTTTTGAGCTAATATTAGGTGTTCACAAGACGGAGTTCGAGTCATTCTGTACGACAACCCAACACTGCTCAGATCTTGCCGCACACAACGCATGTTCTCTATCACTGACACTGATTTGTCCTTGCTCGACACCCTACCTCTGTAGCTATGGGCAAAGACCGACTCGGACGTAGGACGCATGATGATAGACCCTGTACACATAACTGTTCGACAGGACGCAGTACTCCCCAAACTCCCGCAGTATCGGATACCGCCCGAAGGCGAGAAGGCGTTGGTAAAAATCATCCAGTCCCTGGCAGATGCAAGAGTGGTAGAAGAAGTAGTTAGCAATGTTTGCAACAGTCCTATCCTACCCATTGTGAAGAAGCAGGGTGAGGGAGATGAAAAAGCGTACCGCTTCATCATCGACCTACGAGAAGTCAACAAAGTGGTTGTACCCCAGTACCCTGTAGTCTCAGACATCACCACCATTCTGACCCTGATTCCTTCCACTGCCACCACCTTCATGGTAATCGACCTCAAGAACGCAGTCTTCTCCATCCCCATTCACGCGGACAGCCGCTACCTTTTCGGCTTCACTTTAAAATCCCGCTCATACAGATTTTGCAGAGCACCCAAGGGCTACACTGAAAGCCCCAGCATCTACAGCCAGGCCCTCAAGAGACAGCTGGACGCAGTCCAATTGCCGGATGGAGTGGTGTTGATACAGTACGTCGATGATATCCTTTTAGCGGCCGACACCACTCCACTTGCCGTCACAGCCACCATCCAACTCCTGCACTTCCTCGCGGAAAATGGCCACAAGGTCTCCAAGAAGAAGTTGCAATTCTGCCAACCTCAAGTCACTTACCTAGGCCACCTCTTGTCCAAAGACGGGAGAAAGCTCACACCCGATCGAATACAGGCTATTCTAGAGACCCCTATCCCTAAAACCCCGAAGCAAGTCCGCTCTTTGGTGGGCCTCACCTCCTTCTGCCGACAATGGTTGCCAAATTTCAGCCTCATTGTGAAACCACTACTTTCCCTACTGGCTAAAGATGTCCCCATTCCGCTACCGTGGATCCCTGAATGTCAATCCTCCTTCAAGGAACTGCGAGACGCCCTCTGTTCAGCGCCCGTCCTAGGAACCCCTGATTATACAAAGCCCTTCTCTCTCTACACTCACGAAAGGGAGGGATGTGCTTTGTCTGTCCTGACTCAGTCCATTGGCCCCAAACAACGACCATGTGCCTATTTCTCTGCCACTCTTGACCCTGTAGCAAGAGCTTTGCCTGCCTGCTTTCGAGCAGTAGCCGCTGCTGCTGTCTCTATCCGACAAAGTGAGGGAATCGTACTCTCGAATTCCCTCACGGTACTAGTGCCTCATGTTGTTGACACCCTCCTAAACCAGACAAAGACACAACACCTGACCAGCGCGCGACTGACTGGGTACGAACTGACACTGCTCGCACCTCACATCACGCTGAAACGATGCACCACGCTGAACCCAGCCACCTTGCTGCCTCTGCCTGAAAACGATCCCGATGTGCCCCCAATACATGACTGTGTGACCCTCACGGACGAACAGACTAGGAGAAGAGTCGACCTCCGAGACACTGCCTTCCCAAGCCCTGACAGAGAGCTATGGGTAGACGGCTCTTGCATTAAACTCCCCGACGGCCCCACCTCAGCTGCCTATGCAGTTACCACAGCCCGAACTGTAGTTGAAACCGCACGCATCACGCAACGATCCGCACAGGCGGAAGAACTGATTGCCCTCACACGAGCATGTATCCTAGCACAGGGGACGACAGCAAACATTTACACGGACAGCCAGTATGCCTTCGGGGTGGTTCATCATTTTGGGCTCTTATGGAAGGAGAGGGGATTTCTGACATCTCATGGAACACCCATCCTGCACGGAGATCTAGTCTCCGCTCTGACTGAAGCGGTTCTCCTCCCCAAACAACTTGCCGTAATCAAATGGCAAGCACACAAAAAGGTGGCAGACATCATTGGGCAGGGAAATGCACTGGCCGACATCACTGCCCGAACCACAGCTGAGAACAGGACGACGACTCGCATGTACGTGACTAGGTCACAAGCAGAAAAATGGACGGACGCTAGGGAAACTATTAGGGACATCCAAATGGCCAGCTCACCACAAGAATTGACTGAATGGGCACGGGTGGGATTAAAAGATGATGAAGGCTGCTGGCGGACAAAAGACACGAACAAATGGTTGCTACCCAACTCGTACCTGATCCCCATACTGACGATGGCCCATTCCCCTGCACACATAGGATCTGCCCCTATGGCCGAACTTGTCTCCCGAGTTTGGCATAACGACAGAATTACAGACTCTGCCAAACGATTAGTCCAACAATGTCTAGTCTGCCTGCAACACAACCCTGGGAAAGGAACTGTCGTACCCCGGGGAGGGTTTGGGGTCCCCAACCATCCATTTGAAGTCCTACAGATGGACTATATCCAGTTAGAGAGATGTCAATGACTGAAGTATGTACTTGTTGTTGTGTGCGCTTTTAGCAAATTGGTGGAAGCCTACCCAACGCGTGACAACACTGCTATTGCCACTGCAAAAGTACTACTGAAAGAGTTCTTCCCTCGCTACGGCCTTTGCCGTATTTTATGGAGTGACAATGGCCCCCATTTTGTAGCCGAGGTTATCCAGCTCATCCTGAAAGGACTGGGGGTACGACAGAAATTCCACGCAGTTTTCCACCCCCAATCTGCTGGACTGGTCGAGCGGCACAATGCCACATTGAAACTAAAACTGGCGAAAATAGTGGCTACCACAGGACTAAAATGGCCAGACGCTCTCCCCCTAGCATTGCTGTCAATGCGTTCCACCCCCACCAAACACCACTTTACCCCTTACGAGGTCGTTTTCGGCCGGCCCATGAGTATCTGGTCCGCACCCAAACCAACATCTATTCACGACGTCCCGGACGTCCTAATGTCTGACTACCTGTATAACCTAACTAAAACACTGTCTGTTATTCATCATCAGGTGCTGCAGGCCATCCCCGATGCTTCCAGGGGCCCCGGACATGCCATCCGGCCTGGAGATTTCATCCTGATTCGGAACTTCCAGCGGGAGAAGAGTCTGGAACCTCGCTGGACGGGCCCCTGGCAAGTCTTGATCACCACCCGAACAGCTCTTCGAGTGGAGGGGAAGCGAAATTGGCTGCATGCACATCATTGCAAGAAAATCTCTCCGACCCTGACGTCGACCGAAGACGTGACCACCCAAGAAGAGCTCCTGAACAAAGACCGACCATCCCTGAGCTGCTACCCTGAGACAGAGACACTCGAATTGGCGAAATTCCCTGATCCCACTGTGCCATCCAGAGAAGGGTATAACCTGCGACGAAAGGAGGGAGCTTCGGCTAAGTAGACCACTGACTAAGTTATCATTCTCAGAGCGGCGGCCTAACACAACAAAGGCTGCCAGGAGAGAAACCAAACGAAGTCTGTGGTTCTGCCCACTACCGAGCACCTTGAAGTGATGGAAGCGCCCGATACGAAGATGATGGAAGCAACCGGACATCCGAAGACCCGCTACAGGAACCCGAAAACTGACAGTTTGCACAGCTCAAAGACTATTGCTCTTCTTATCACTCTTCTCTTTTGCCTCCTCCTCATGACCACCTTCTGGATCGTGGAAGAGAACGCACCGGCTCATAAGACATTTCTAACGACTGCGCAGCCTACCACCATGAAAGAACACTACCTGGTCTCTCTTTCACCTCAAATCCAAGAAAGGCGTAAGGAGTTCTGGAACAACTCCTTCGTACAGTTGCTGCACCAACACAACCTTGCTGCAAATGCCATGAATTGCTGGATCTGTGGGTTGATACCACATGCCACCGGACATTCCATTCCCTTCATCCCTTCACCTTTCTCTGTTCACGGCTCCTGCCTTGCCTGGCTGATCCTCCTGCAAGAGAGCTACAGAGACAACGCCACTTCCAGCGAAACTATGTCACACTTTTATCATGGAGTCTGGCTGAACAAAACCGGGAGAGTTGCTGCTCCTTTTTGCCCTCTATCCTCCAATGCCTCTGTTCACATGGACATCCCCGCCAAAGAAAGGGTGGAGATGCAAATATTCAACAATCCAGCCAGACCCACCTTCTCCTACCTCCGGAAACGAACAGCTGCCACCCTGACTGTGGCCCTATCTGTCGTCAATGTCTCGGGCCTCGTATGCATCACAGGCCGTGGGACACAAATGGTGGGCCACAGCACTTGCCGCATCACCAGAACTTTGTACTCAACCGACCCACCCTCTTTTGTCACCTCTCCAAACATGTACTTCGTCTGTGGTACAAAAGCCTACACCTGGCTCCCAAAGGGCTGGGGAGGTACCTGCTACATAGCCTTCATCCTTCCTCCAACCTATGTGGCTCCGGCAAACCATCACCGACAGAGACGAGCAAAGGACATCGAGCAGGCCGACTCCACTGGAGCACAATTCTTGGATGCAATGAGAGGACTCGTCCCACTTTGGGGTCCGATGGCGAACAGTCGTGCCATTCGACATTTATCCCAGGCAGTCGAGACAACGATGAACATTACAGCTGGTATCCTCACAAACAATACAGCCGAGCTTCAGGCGGTCCGTCTGGTGGCTCTTCAAAACCGTCTTGTTCTGGATGTGGTTCTGGCGGACCGTGGAGGAGCATGTCGTATCATCGGGTCCAGCTGTTGTACCTACATACCAGACAATTCACCCTCCGTTTACAAGGCCATCGAACAACTCCACAGACTCTCCTCAGAAGTTCACCAGGAACAAGAAGGATGGTCGCTCGGGAGTTGGTTCTGGAATACTGTAAAAGACTGGGGATGGAGGTTGCTCATGATTGCACTGATACCAATCGTTGTAATATGCGGACTCTGCCTGGGTATTCAATGCTTGCCACCTCTGTGTTCACTATTTGCTAACTGTGTGTGCCCTAAGACTCCGAACTTTGAAGCTGAACGCATGAAAGCTTTGTATGATGTAGAAATCCGTAATATGATGGGGATAGACATAAATTGACAAGTTGGCTAGATATGTTGAAAAGGTAGGACTGTTAAAATCTAGATTGCGACGTAAACATTATCGGCGCCATCTTGTCCCCTTTTAGCTCAAATGTGCGCGTAAATAGCAGCCATTTTGAACACCATGGCCTCTCTGCCCACTACCGATAGCTCGCGCATCTCTCTCTCTCTCTCTCTCTGACCCCGCCAGCATCCCCCGCGCGCTGACAGCCCACGTTCTCACATGCTTGGGCCATAAACCACCCCTTCAGCGCGGCCTTGCCTCGGAGCCACATTCCGTACCCGACTAACACCTCCCTCCGTCCCTTTAATGATCACGCATCCTTTGATGAACCCCCTTCCTCTGTGCCCGATTGTCCCGCCCGATCCCAGGCCATCACCTAGCCCCGCGGATACAGTTTATTGCCCCTTACAGTAGGAAGCTGTCCTCCTTCGAAGAATCTATGAATGATAAAGGCCCCCACCCCATGAGATCCGATCAGCCGCGCACATTCCGGGAGCCGGAGGGATATCCAGCTGCGCGATAGTCATCACCTACTGAGATCAGGGTGGGACTTTTACTGTAAATATGTGTGGGAACGGGTTTGGAGCGGAGATTCCGAGGATGCCTTTCCGTACATCAAAGCATTAACAAGAATGTGTTTTATGTAATAAAGCAATAAACCTGTGTATAAGAGGCCAGGCCCCAAGGATGCGTTTAGAGCACCTCGAGAAGATACCCCGTTGTCTGATTTGACGTGTTCTGCTCCGTCGGAATAAACTCCTGTTTCCTGCCTTCTGTCTCCAGCGCCTGCCTCTTTGTTTGGTAATCTCGAATGGTATGAGAGGCGGCTAACGCCGGGCAAATACTGAAGGGTTCTTGGTCGAATTCGGCCCTACCTTCAACAATGCCACCATCGCACCCGAACTACAACACACCATGAACACCACCTTCAACACAGGCATCTTCCCTGATGACTGGAAGCACGCAGAAGTCAGGCCCCTGCTACAGAAGCCCTCAACTGACCCCACCAACTTCAAGAACTACCGGCCCATCTAGCTCCTCCCCTTCGCAGCCAAAGTTGCAGAGAAAACAGTCAACAATGAACTGACGCGATTCATCGAAGAGAACGCCATCCTCGACCTGTCCCAATCTGGATTCTGAAGCAATGACAGCACCGAGACCACCCTACTCGCCGCCACAGACGACATCCATACCCTCCTGGACCAAGGCCACTCCGCAGCTGTTATCCTACTCGACCTATCAGCGGCCTTCGACACCGTCTCCCACCGCACACTAATCGCCAGACTACTCGACGCCGGCATTCAAGGAACAGCCCTGGACTGGATCTGATCATTCCTCACCTGAAGAAGAAGCCAAAGGATCAGACTACCACCCTATATCTCTGATCTCATGAAAATTACCTGCGGAGTCCCACATGGGTCATCACTGAGCCCGACCATCTTCAACAGCTACATGGCCCCCCTCGCAGCCATTGTCTGACAACACGGCCTCAACATTGTATCCTACGCAAGTTCAAGTTCAAGTTCAGGAATTTATATAGCGCACTACTCACCCAGAGGGTCTCAAGGCGCTTGGGGAGGGGTTCATTATTTATCAAATAGCCAGGTTTTAAGTTCTTTTCTGTAGGAGATGTGGTTCTGTGTAAGGCGGAGGTGAGTGGGGAGTGAGTTCCAGGTCTTGGCCGCCAAGTAGGAGAAGGATCTACCTCCCATGGTGGATCTTTGGATACGCGGAACTGCGGCGAGGCCTTGATTGGAGGATCTTAGTTGGCGGGTGGGTGTGTAGAAGGATAGTCGAGTGTTGAGGCATTCGGGCCCTAGTTTGTAGAGGGCCTTATGTGCGTGAGTGAGGAGACGGAATGTTATTCTCTTGTTGACGGGAAGCCAGTGGAGGTCTTTCAGGTGGCCGGTGATGTGATCTTGGCGGGGGGTGTCCAAAATGAGTCTCGCTGATGCGTTTTGGATGCGTTGGAGTTTTTTCTGTAATTTGGCTGTAATTCCGGCGCAGAGGGTGTTTCCGTAGTCTAGTCGACTAGTAACCAGTGCGTGGGTGACAGTCTTTCTTGTTTCGGCGGGGATCCAATGGAAGATTTTTTTGAGCATACGAAGTACGTTGAAGCATGAGGATGAGATGGCGTTGACTTGTTTTGACATCGAGAGTGAGGAGTCTAGGATGAAGCCAAGGTTACGTGCGTTGTCAGTGGGTATAGGTGCTGAGCCCAGATCCGAAGGCCACCAAGAGTCGTCCCAGGCAGAGGGGGATGATCCTAGGATGAGCACTTCCGTTTTGTCTGAGTTAAGTTTAAGGCGGCTGTTTTTCATCCATACGGCTACTTCTTTCATGCCTTCGTGAAGATTTGTTTTGGCGGTGTTGGGGTCTTTGGTGAGGGAGATGATCAGCTGGGTGTCGTCAGCGTAGGAGATGATGTTAAGGTTGTGTTGACGCGCGATGGAAGCGAGGCGACTCATGTAAACGTTGAAAAGGGTGGGACTGAGCGATGATCCTTGTGGTACACCGCATATGACTTCGGTGGCCTCTGATTTGAATGGGGGAAGTCGGACTCTCTGAGTTCTACCAGCTAGGAACGAGATCATCCAGCCCAGAGCTTTACCTTTTATGCCGATGTTGCTGAGGCGTTGTAGGAGGGTGCTGTGACAGACCGTGTCGAAGGCGGCGGAGAGGTCGAGTAAAATGAGGGCCGCTGTTTCTCCGTTGTCCAGTAGTGTTCGGATGTCGTCTGTTGCTGCGATGAGGGCGGTTTCGGTGCTGTGTTTGGCTCGGAAGCCGGACTGTGAGGGATCGAGGGAGTTGTTGGATTCGAGGAAGGCGGCGAGTTGGCTATTGACGGCTTTCTCAATGACTTTGGCCGGGAATGGGAGGAGGGATATGGGGCGGTAGTTTTTAAGTTCAGAGGGGTCTGCTGTGGGTTTCTTCAGGAGGGTGCTGACTTCGGCATGTTTCCAGCTTTCTGGGAAGGTAGCAGAGATGAAGGAGCAGTTGATGACATCACGGAGATGGGGTGCGATGATGGAGTCTGCTTTGTTGAAGATGTGGTGGGGACATGGGTCGGTTGGCGAGCCAGAGTGGATGGAATTCATTAGGCGGATGGTGTCTTTAGTGGTGATTGGGTTCCAGGCGCTGAGGTTGTTAGAGGGCGGTTTAGGTTCTGAGGGGGGTGGAGAGGATTGTTTGTTGGAACTGTTTTCGAAGCTGTTATGTATGTCGGCAATTTTGTTGTAGAAGAAGGAAGATAACGAATCGCAGAGGTCTTGGGAGGGAGTGATGTCGTTTGAGGCTGCGGTGGGG
Organism: Lissotriton helveticus; assembly: GCF_964261635.1. Lineage (NCBI taxonomy): Eukaryota > Metazoa > Chordata > Amphibia > Caudata > Salamandridae > Lissotriton > Lissotriton helveticus. Next base: position 36,995,510 of record NC_136069.1, read on the forward strand.
TTGGTGAATTCTTTGACGATGTTGAATAGTTCCTTGCTGTTATGGGCGTTGTTGTCGAGTCGATCCTTGAATGCTGATTTCTTGGTAGATCGAATCAGCTGGTGGTGTTTGCGGGTGGCTGCCTTGAAAGTGGTCATGTTGTCGGTGGTTGGGTTTTTTCTCCATGATTTCTCGAGAGTACGGCATAGCTTTTTGGATTTCTTAAGGTCATCGTTGAACCAGGGGGCCTTTTTGCTGTCTTGTTTGGTGTGATGGTTTTTCAAGGGTGCTAATTCGTCAGCGCTGTGAGTGATCCATTGTTTGAATTTGATGGCAGCTTGGTTTGGGTCCGATGAGAGGGCGGGTGGGTTTTTGTTGAGCGATGTGAGGAGTTGGTCGGTGGTGATTTTGTTCCATTTTCTCAAGGGGATAAGTTGTGGGGGGTTGTGGGTCGATGTGGTTTTGTAGCTGAAGTGAACACAACTGTGGTCCGTCCAATGGAGTGCTGTGGTGCGATCGAAGGAGATATGTTTGCTGGAGGTGAATATTGGGTCGAGCTTATGTCCGGCTACATGGGTGGGGGTGTCAACGAGTTGTTTGAGACCAAGATTGAACTAAACAATATGTATGAGAGGGTGCTGCACTCAGTGTAAAAACACTCAAACTGATTTTTGAACCAATATGTGTGCTGTGTTGGATTAGTGCCTGCACACTGTGGAAAATAAATTGAATATGGCCTGGTGCCAGAAGACCACCAGGACTCCAGCACGCACAACGAAATTAAATACTCCTTTTGTCCATACAATGCAATGTTTATCTTATATCTTGTCAACAGAGTTCAATGCATTACAGTCATCATATACTGTTAATCAATAAATCACAAGGAAATCACGAGAAAAACATTCAAAATTTGCATGTTCATCAGATACATAAATGATATCAATCAGTTTCCAAATTGTTAAAAACAAAAACAAATCAGTAACACCCAATGCATTTCGGGGCCACGCCCCTTCGTCAGGGGTCTATTGGAGAGAAAGGAAAGAAAGAAAGAAAGAAGAAACTTTATTACTCTTGATATCAGGGAGGGAGAGTATGCATGTTAAACAACTCTCATACTGCATGTAGCTTACCTAGTTATTGTGATTTGTTTGCTTCCACTACAAAATATAGTGTTTATATCTGTAATGGTCTTCTGCTCGCTATATCTGCAAGGAGATAGTTTTAAGTTACTTATTTTAGACTATCCACTAGTTGAGGATTGAATCACGAAAACCTAAATAGTATGGAAAGGCTCACCTGTACTTGTGGCCTCAGTCCGTTCACGCTAAAAAAACGGATAAATGAGTTTTAGTCACACGTGTCTGCAAGACTGCATTCGTCTAAAAAAAGGGGGGAGGGAGGTATCTTTTACCTGTATAGTTTTGTCGTTGTTCCAAAATTATGTCCTTTTGAAGTTTTACAAGATCATCTGCAAACGATGAACGAAAAGTATGGGCTTAGCTAATTTGCCGACAACAATGTTCAAACAATCGCCAGCTGGGTAAAGCGCATCCGCTTACCTGCGGGTTCAGTGGGTAAATCAGTCCCGCTTGGCGTCTCAGGTTTAATGATAATTCTGTGTGTAGAAAAGTGTTGTTAAATACACTTTCTATATAAGTAGTAAACATCCTCGCTAAATATTAGAAAAACGAAGATAGTATCCCTTACCGATAACAAGTTTTAGTCTCTCGAGCAGAAGAGTACAAGCTCACGCATCCGCGTTCCATTCAAGCTCAGGGATCAAGTTAGTCCCTTTTCATTGTTTACTAGTTAAGCGCACACAGACGCCGGACCGGAAACAAGGAGGGTGTCGGCCATTTTTGAATGGTGTTATTATCAATGTATATAAGTAGTTCAATCCCTATACCTTTCTGAGCCTGCAGATTAAGTGATCTAATATTAAACAAAAAAAGTATACGAGAAAAGGATAGACGAAAATAATCTGAAATTGGGGAAAATAAACGAGTTACATTGAACAGTCCATATAACACGTTATAAACAATTTTACACAATGAAACCTATTTCACACAAATGGGTTTTCAATGAATTCAAAACCTATTCGGTATTTTCTATCATACCGAGCATTATTACACAAAAAAGGTTCATCTCAGTATCATAACAGTGGCTTCATAAGAATGTACTTAAGGTATAATTATGTTTATAACTACCAAAGTGTGTGGGTCTCCTAGGGGTTGCTGTATGACTAGTGTCAGTGTGTGTTATTTGTTCATCCTACAAAAAACACGCCATATCCAGCTTGTCGTTTAGCCCTGTGGGGGTCAGTGTTTGCAATTTACGAATCCAGAAGGCCTCCCTTTGTAGTAGGATTTTGGAGTTGTTGAGGCCCAATCGTTGTGGAAGTAGTTCAATTACTTGAAATCTCAGTTGTGCAATTGTGTGGCCCGCTTCCCACCAGTGCTTTGCGAGTGGTGATGTTAAGTTCTTGTTTCTGATTCGACTCTTGTGCTCAGAAAGTCGTAGTTTCAACTTACGCTCAGTCTTGCCGACATAAATTAAGCCGCACGGGCATTTGATGGAATAGATCACAAATTCTGAGTTGCAGGTTGTGTTGTGCCTCAATTTAATTTTTTCACCTGTCCGTGGATGTAATAGAATGTTGCCTGGTATTACGTTATTACAATTTTTGCAATTATAACAGCGTGACGTGCCTTTGTATTCATCAGGTTGTTGAGTCATGTCTGTATATTCTCTGGGTTTATTCAGTTGTTCTTTTAAATTCTGAGCTCTCTTGTATGCAAACATGGGTCTGTCACTGAAAAGAGTGCCAAAGTCTTTCTCAACTTGTATAATCTCCCATCTTTTGAGAATGATGCGTTTTATGTCTCTGGAAGCTGTGGAATATTTAGATACAAATACCATCCTTTTGTTTTCGGTTTTTGTTCTTTTTTTCAAGAGATCTGCCCTTGGTATTGTTTTTATCTTGTCCACATGAGCTTCTAGTAGCTTTCTTGGGTATCCTCTATCCAAGTATCGTTGTTTTTGTGTTTCCATGTGTTTGTCGCAACTTGCCTTATCCGAAGATATTCTTTTGATCCTCATGAATTGAGACACCGGTAGGTTATTAATAAGGTTGGAAGGATGAAAGCTCCCATACAGGAGTGCGGTATTCTTGTCGGTGGGCTTTTTGTAAAGAGTTGTGTTGATAGGCCATATTCAATTTATTTTCCACAGTGTGCAGGCACTAATCCAACACAGGACACATATTGGTTCAAAAATCAGTTTGAGTGTTTTTACACTGAGTGCAGCACCCTCTCATACATATTGTTTAGTTCATACTGACACACGGGAGCTCGCACCACTGAATAATGTCGTTTGAATCCATAGCTGGAATTACGGACAATAGGGCGAATATTAAAGGATATTCTGCTGAAGAAGCTTCACAAATATATAAGCTAATAAAAGAAACGAAGACTTTTGATACTCAAGGAGGATCCATCTCACAACAGCTTAAACAACTCGAGTATTTAACAAGACGCGAATTAAACCAACGGCTTCACGCGTCCACACTAATACAGTACCATCGTGTGAGACGTATTCCTAGGGGACTACGACTAGCAATAAGACCCATGCTATATAGACTGAATAATAACCCCCAGTTCATGGAGAAATGGTTCGAAATATTAAACAAGTGTTCATTGGATCTTATATTGCTTTTGATTGAGGAGCTGGCCAGGACCATTCAAGATCTTGAAGAAGAGATCTTCAACGCTAAAAGAGATCTATCAAAGAGAATAGAAGAAGAGCCATGGAGCAAATTTTTGGAGGACCTTGATATAAAATTGGATAAATATGGTAAGGAACTACAAGAGACCAAACTACGCAAGTTCAAGCGGGACACTATAGACTACAAGTTGAATGAAGCATATACTTGGGCAGAAATATATGCAAAGAGGCGATACACCACTAGGAAACAACAAACAGCATCATCAGAAGAAAGCGGAGTATCAGACAGCGATACTAGTGCTACTAGACAACCTATGAGCAAACAACAATTTCCTAAACCCAAACAACAAGATTCAACTGCAGTAACCATAGATACAACAGCTTCAACTTCTGAGTCTTTTTTAGAGAAGGATCATGCTCAACACAAACCTCCAGACACAACACCGGCAGTGAGCGACAAAAGACGCGACGAGGACAAGGAAAAGGAAAAGGAAAAGGAAGTGGAGAAGAAAAAACAGGGCCTAAGGAGCCAGACCAAGACCTTGTAATCAACATCTCTAGTTTCAACTCACTGAGTCTGAGCAATGTCTATTGAACAAAGGAACAACCTTCGTTAGTACTTACCACACAAATCAACTTGAAACAGAAATAGCCCTTTTCAAGTTTATGAGGGTGCTGAGACTGAGACACTTTTTCACCGTTCTCAATCCCATAGAGAACGAAGACAACACTTCTGTTAAATTCAAGCCAAAAAGTACCTTCATGGCTCCTGTCTCCCACAAAAGTTTGGACACCTTTGAGTTACTTGTAAAAACTGACTTGAGCAAAATTCAATATAAGAGAAAAATCAACAACTTGACAAGAGCTGAACGTAGTACTCTTCATGCACTAATTAAGAATGAGAAAATCAAAATACAAAAAGCCGACAAAGGAGGAGGCCTTGTCGTAATGGATCTAGACTTTTACGTAAGCAAAGGATTTGATCACGTGCATGATGTAAACACGTATGCCAAACTTGATGGAGATCCCACAAATACCATCACTAAGAATTTGGACGCAATACTGGATAAATCTGAAGAATTGGGTTGGCTAAACATCACAACTAAGAGATACTTGAGGCAAATTTATCCAAGAAGACCTAGGATATATTTCCTGCCTAAAATACATAAGGATCTTAAAAATCCCCCGTTCAGGCCGATAGTATCGGGATGCGCATCCATTTTTGAGAATTTGGGAATCTTCATTGACGCCCACATGCAGTCATTTATTCGCAACTGGCCTACCTACTTGGAAGACACATCAGACTTCTTACGAAGTCTGTCAACTATTGACACCACAGAAGTAACGGATTGGACTCTGTGCACAATTGATGTGACAGCATTGTATACATCCATTCCCCACAGACAAGGCCTGGAAGCAATGGAGTGGGCTCTGCTTCGTGACGACAAACCAGAAGAATTAAAGTGCCTAATACTGCAACTACTGGAATTCTGTCTGCTAAATAGCTATTTCACATGGGAGAAGGAATACTACATGCAGCTCACGGAAACAGCCATGGGTTTTCCTGGGGCCTGCGTGTACGCAAACATCTTTATGGCCAAGTTCGAGCTAGACTACATTTTGGAAGATTCAACTTGGCAAGATGGTCTAGTATATTACAAGAGATATATAGACGATATCTTCTTAATATGTAAACGGCCAGTCACTGATCTGATTCGGAATATCCAGAGTTTAAACCTTGCTAACTCCAGAATACAATTTACACACAGCGTTAGCAATGATGCATTACCGTTTTTGGATGTCTGGGTTGAAATTCGAGGGAACTCTATCAACACAACTCTTTACAAAAAGCCCACCGACAAGAATACCGCACTCCTGTATGGGAGCTTTCATCCTTCCAACCTTATTAATAACCTACCGGTGTCTCAATTCATGAGGATCAAAAGAATATCTTCGGATAAGGCAAGTTGCGACAAACACATGGAAACACAAAAACAACGATACTTGGATAGAGGATACCCAAGAAAGCTACTAGAAGCTCATGTGGACAAGATAAAAACAATACCAAGGGCAGATCTCTTGAAAAAAAGAACAAAAACCGAAAACAAAAGGATGGTATTTGTATCTAAATATTCCACAGCTTCCAGAGACATAAAACGCATCATTCTCAAAAGATGGGAGATTATACAAGTTGAGAAAGACTTTGCACTCTTTTCAGTGACAGACCCATGTTTGCATACAAGAGAGCTCAGAATTTAAAAGAACAACTGAATAAACCCAGAGAATATACAGACATGACTCAACAACCTGATGAATACAAAGGCACGTCACGCTGTTATAATTGCAAAAATTGTAATAACGTAATACCAGGCAACATTCTATTACATCCACGGACAGGTGAAAAAATTAAATTGAGGCACAACACAACCTGCAACTCAGAATTTGTGATCTATTCCATCAAATGCCTGTGCGGCTTAATTTGTGTCGGCAAGACTGAGCGTAAGTTGAAACTACGACTTTCTGAGCACAAGAGTAGAATCAGAAACAAGAACTTAACATCACCACTCGCAAAGCACTGGTGGGAAGCGGGCCACACAATTGCACAACTGAGATTTCAAGTAATTGAACTACTTCCACAACGATTGGGCCTCAACAACTCCAAAATCCTACTACAAAGGGAGGCCTTCTGGATTCGTAAATTGCAAACACTGACCCCCACAGGGCTAAACGACAAGCTGGATATGGCGTGTTTTTTGTAGGATGAACAAATAACACACACTGACACTAGTCATACAGCAACCCCTAGGAGACCCACACACTTTGGTAGTTATAAACATAATTATACCTTAAGTACATTCTTATGAAGCCACCGTTATGATACTGAGATGAACCTTTTTTGTGTAATAATGCTCGGTATGATAGAAAATACCGAATAGGTTTTGAATTCATTGAAAACCCATTTGTGTGAAATAGGTTTCATTGTGTAAAATTGTTTATAACGTGTTATATGGACTGTTCAATGTAACTCGTTTATTTTCCCCAATTTCAGATTATTTTCGTCTATCCTTTTCTCGTATACTTTTTTTGTTTAATATTAGATCACTTAATCTGCAGGCTCAGAAAGGTATAGGGATTGAACTACTTATATACATTGGTAATAACACCATTCAAAAATGGCCGACACCCTCCTTGTTTCCGGTCCGGCGTCTGTGTGCGCTTAACTAGTAAACAATGAAAAGGGACTAACTTGATCCCTGAGCTTGAACGGAACGCGGATGCGTGAGCTTGTACTCTTCTGCTCGAGAGACTAAAACTTGTTATCGGTAAGGGATACTATCTTCGTTTTTCTAATATTTAGCAAGGATGTTTACTACTTATATAGAAAGTGTATTTAACAACACTTTTCTACACACAGAATTATCATTAAACCTGAGACGCCAAGCGGGACTGATTTACCCACTGAACCCGCAGGTAAGCGGATGCGCTTTACCCAGCTGGCAATTGTTTGAACATTGTTGTTGGCAAATTAGCTAAGCCCATACTTTTCGTTCATCGTTTGCAGATGATCTTGTAAAACTTCAAAAGGACATAATTTTGGAACAACTACAAAACTATACAGGTAAAAGATACCTCCCTCCCCCCTTTTTTTAGACGAATGCAGTCTTGCAGACACGTGTGACTAAAACTCATTTATCCGTTTTTTTAGCGTGAACGGACTGAGGCCACAAATACAGGTGAGCCTTTCCATACTATTTAGGTTTTCGTGATTCAATCCTCAACTAGTGGATAGTCTAAAATAAGTAACTTAAAACTATCTCCTTGCAGATATAGCGAGCAGAAGACCATTACAGATATAAACACTATATTTTGTAGTGGAAGCAAACAAATCACAATAACTAGGTAAGCTACATGCAGTATGAGAGTTGTTTAACATGCATACTCTCCCTCCCTGATATCAAGAGTAATAAAGTTTCTTCTTTCTTTCTTTCTTTCCTTTCTCTCCAATATACCCCTGACGAAGGGGCGTGGCCCCGAAATGCATTGGGTGTTACTGATTTGTTTTTGTTTTTAACAATTTGGAAACTGATTGATATCATTTATGTATCTGATGAACATGCAAATTTTGAATGTTTTTCTCGTGATTTCCTTGTGATTTATTGATTAACAGTATATGATGACTGTAATGCTATGAACTCTGTTGACAAGATATAAGATAAACATTGCATTGTATGGACAAAAGGAGTATTTAATTTCGTTGTGCGTGCTGGAGTCCTGGTGGTCTTCTGGCACCAGGCCATATTCAATTTGAGACCAAGATTGGCCATGTTGTCAAGAAGGGTGGTGGTGTTGCAGTCGTTTGTCTTTTCCAGGTGGAAGTTGAGGTCTCCTAGTAGAATGTAGTTCTCAGAGGCGAGGGCATGTGGACTGATGAAGTCAGTGATGTCTTCGCTGAATTGTTTACGGGTTCCTGGAGGCCTATAGATGAGGGTGCCTCTGAGTGTGGTCCTAGGGTCGGTGTGGATCTGGAAGTGGAGGTGTTCGGCGGTTGTAAGGTTGTCGTCGGAGCTGGCCGTGATTTTGATGGTGTTCTTATGGACGATGGCGATGCCTCCCCCTGTTTGGATGGTGCGGTCTTTTCGGATGATCTTGTAATTGTCCGGAATGGCTATGGCGATGTCGGGTGTTGATGATGCGTTCATCCATGTTTCAGTAAGGAAGGCGACGTCCGGTGATGTAGTGTCAAGTAGATCCCAGAGTTCGGTGGCGTTTCTGTGGACCGAGCGGGTAATCAGCAGGAAGCACTTCAGGTGGTTGGGGTCGGAGCTGTGTTTGGGGTTAGTGGAAGTGGTATGGGTCTTAATGCTGGTAAATTTGCAGGAGTGGCAGGCGAAAGGACCGTGGGTACGTCCCGGGGCAGCTTCGTAGCATAGAGGTGTGCGTCCGGGGCTAAGGGCTAGGAGGGTGGCGGCGTCGTACGTTATGTGGGTGGGGGGGATTTGCGTGCATCAGGGGTCTGGCACTGGGCGCGGTCCAGGCGTGGACGGGCGTAGTCGGGCTTACCTTTGGCGCACCTTCGGCGCGCAAGGGGCGCTTCCGCTGCGCGTGACCGCTGCGCGTCAGCTGTCCCGACATAAGTGGAAAGTGGGGGGGGTGGAGTGAGGGAGGAGCAGCTGGGAGGCGGGGCCGGGGTGTAGAGGACGGGCTCCGAGGCACAACAAACAAAATGGATGGTAGCAAGAGTGAAACCCAAGCAGGCTGGGGGCACAGAGTGGGATCACGCTGTGCACAACAAGGCAACACTAATTAAATGCGCAGATGATGTTAAAAAGCTAATGAGCGAACGAGCACTACACGGCAATAGGGCGATATATATATCTAAATCAGGCAGCACTAGTAACGAGCAGCAGGCAATGCGCAATGGTATTAAAATGCTAATGAGCCAATCGAGCGCTACACGGTAATAAGGCGCTATGTGTCTAGATCAGGCAGCACAAGTATCGAGCAGCAGGCAAAGCGCAAATGACATTCAACGATACCCAACACGACCAAGGAGCGTGGGGAGAGACCGCCTCCGATGAGATCAGGACGCAGACGTCATCCAGCTCATTCTCTCCCTCACCAAAGACCCCACCGCCGCCAAACAGAAAGGAATGCAGGACGTCACAGTTTGGATAGCCAAAATCTGCCTAGAACTCAATGCTTCCCTGAACACCTACAGGAAGACCCTTCAGACCTGGCTCTTCAGCTAGACAGATCTGCGTACCATCACCCCCCACCCCCCACCCCCCACCGCCCTCATCGCCTTGAGACCCTCCTGGGTGAGTAGCACGCTCACAATTACCCTGATTGATTGATTGGTTAATATGTTGTTTTCCTATCCCCTCCTTGCCTCCCTACCCCTGCTGGCCGCCTCCCATTGTAAGGCTTTGACGATGAGCTTCTCATTGAGAGAGAGAGAGACAGCTGCTGCTTGCATGAGTGTACAGGAGGAGAAAATGACCGGACTAAAAGTAATACTCTGGAATTTCTGATGCTTGAATGACAGACGGAAAGCGAGGCTGGTAGCCGCTTACTTTCACCACCATGAAGCGGACGTCTACTTTTTGCAGGAACTATACTTGACAGGGAACACTTGCGTGCACCTGCAGGCAGGCTGACTTGGGTAGAAACATGTTCCATGCTATTCTAATTATGCAAGGCGGTGGCTATTCTCATCAGAAAAGGACTGTTGTGGCGCACGCGCAAAGCCTTATGCAACCCACAGGGACGATACGTGATGCTAGAGGGCACGCTGGGGGGACACCCAATCAGGCTGATCTCGCTATATGGGCCCAATGTAGACGACCCGGACTTCTTCTGAGAGGTCTGGAGATCAGCAGATACCCTAGGCCCAGGAGTGATTCTGTGGGGGGAGGGGGTGTGGGGGACTTCAATAAAGTCTTAGAACCCAACAGAGACAGATAGGGCAGTGCCCAACGCCCCACCCAAGGGCATTAGCACAACAGGATTCTATTATAGCAGACCACAGACTGATAGATATATGGCACAGTCGAAACGCAAACATGGAGGAGGGTACATGTGTATCATCAGCAGGTCCCTCTTGGTCCAGAATCTACTTCTGACTGACCTCAAGAGACGTACTCGCTTGGGTTTCTACAGTCACCCATCTAGCTAGAACCCTTTCTAACCACTCCCCTGTACTTGTTGAACCTACTCTGCCGGACTACCCATGCAAAGCGTTTCGCTGCTGACTCCCGTGAGGCGCACTACTGGATCAGGTGTACTGAGATGCAATCAGGTCAGCTATAGTTAATTAATTCGCGTTAAACAAGGGTACAGGCGATTCCCCCACTATGCTTGAGGAGGCATTTAAGTCTGAGATTTGGGGGGGAATGCATTGCAAAGCAGGCGTGGGTCCTGCGTTCACTGCGAGGAGACCTGTAGTGCCTAGAAGAGGAGATACAGGGTCTGGTAAGCGAATTATTTGCCACCAACAAGTTCAAAACCCTAGGGGATATTAGGGGTAAGATTGGGGAGTTTAAAGAAGCGGCTATACAGAAGACACACTACCTTGGAATGGAGGCATGTGCTAGAAGATGTGGGGAGGGGCACAGAGCAAGCAAGACACTAGCCAGCTTATAAAAAAACCATGGGCTTGCGACTACATCAGCAAATTACGCACTTCAGACAACGAGACGGAGATTGGTCAGACCACCATCTAGGCGGAAGTTATATCCTTTTACTCCTCACTTTGAGGCGAGGCAAAATGTTACCCAGCCGGATTTGGTCGACTTTTTTTACTCTTATCCAGCTGCTGTGGCTCTAGAACGGCGACCGCAGCTATCTGGATGAGCCGTTCTCTGAGGAAGAGAAGATCAGGGTCATCCACGCCTTACCAGGGGATAGGGCTCCCAGACTGGATGGCCTGACAGCAGCCTTTTAAAAGATCTGCACTACTGCTTGTGTCCCATCTCATAAACATGTATGAGGAATCGCTGGAGCCGGGAAAACTCCTACTGTCGCTTTGTAAAGCGCTTATCATTACAATTCTAATATCAGATAAAAATCCTGCGCAGTATGATTCCTATAGGTGCCTGCCCACGATCAATTTGGACAATAAAATCCTCACCAAACTCATTACTGCAAGACTACTTCCACTGCTGCCTCTCGTGATGCACCCTGACAAGTGCATCTTTGTTACCGGAAGGGCTACATCTTACAATCTATGCACCTTTGTTGCAATAATTCAAGAAATTGACCCTCACTCCAAGCGGCTGTGATATATCGTGATGCCACTTAGGCATTTGATTCCTTAGAATGGCCATATTTATTCGCACTCCTTTCCAGATTGGGCATTAGCTCCAAATTCATCAAATTGATCGCTCTCCTATAATCTTACCCTATGATGGGGCTTTGGATTAACAGGACGACACCCCCCACCTTTCCATGCATTTCGGGGCACAAGGCAAGGATGCCTGTTGTCTCGCCTTCTTTTTGCCATAGCCATGTAACCCCTGGCGGCCAGACTAAGGCAGCATCATGTATACCGAGGCAAGGCATTTGCTCCTTGGGTAATACTGGTTTCTTTGCATGTGGATGATGTAACCCTGTACGTCAAACACCTGGCCAAAAACGTAGATCTCACTGATCAGGGAGATCGCAAGATTCGGAGACCTCAAGGGCATAAACATTAACTGGGGGAAAATTGGTTACCTTGCCGCAGACGGCAGTCACAGAGCGGTTTCAATGGAAGTATCCACTCTGCTGGGCGGAGGGCCCAGTGAAATACCTAGGATTTTGGCTAAGCCGTAATATTGAGGAACTTTGGCAATATAACTACGGGCCACTCATGGAAAGTCGAATGGGATGAGGGGCTGGTCTGCTGCTGTACCTGGCAGGATGACAGGCCATAGCAAAAATGGTTGTTATCTCCAAGATCCTCTATGTTTATTAACCTCCTGCTCCCCCTTAGCACTAGTTTCAGACGTACACTGCGGTCGAACTTGATATCCCTTGCCTGGGCTGGAAAACAACCCAGGATTTCTTTGGAAACCCTGACCCTCCCCTTTGAACAGGAAGGTTTGGGTGCCCCAGCCATGGAGCTTTACTACATAAACAAAAGAAGCCATCAATGACAGACCAAGGTTTAGCCCTTCAAATACCAAATGTATGTTGTCAAATTGGGTGCAACTACTTCCAGCATCTATCGTTGTTCGATGCAACAGAGTTCAAAGAAATTTACAAATAAGGAAGGTGACTCAGCGAAAGTGAATGAGAGCCAACAAATAATTTCCATTTACCTTCTTTTATTCCAAAAATCGTTAAAAAAACCGCAAACAGCCAACACGGTTTGTTCCTTATTGCCAAAGGAACTTCTTCAGAGCTATAAATCAATTGGATCGAAGAGTATTGAAACGACAAATACACGATATCCAAAGCTTGATTACTATAATTCTTCCATCATATAAATGTTGCTTCCATATTGAAGTTAATGAGGGGAACACGGAATAAGGTTCCAAAAGTAGATAAACAACGATTTACGTTTGTAATTAAAATCAGGATGTGTACAATGCAGGCGTACCGAACAGCATAATAACTGGCAGCAAGTTTTGGATATCTTGGATATCGTTTATTTGTTGTTTCAATACTCTTCGGTTCAATTGATTTATAGCCCTGAAGAAGTTCCTTTGGCAATAAGGAACGAAACCCGTTGGCTGTTTGACGTTTTTTTTAATGATTTTTGGAATAAAAGAAGATAAATGGAAATGACTTGTTGGCTCTGATTCACTTTCGCTGAGTGCACCTTCCTTATAAGTGATATTAATGGAGCTTTACTACAATTGTGCCCAAGCTCAGTTCGGATTTCATTGGATATTCCCACCGCAATTCATGGCGCATACAGAGCTGGAATACGACCAATCGGCTCTGATACCACGGAACATGGTCCTTTAAAGGCCACACACTAGACTGTGATCTAGGGTAGATACAATGGACTGTACAGTATGGGCCTGGCAGGGATTGCGACATAGGGCACAACTGGAGATGTTATATGCCCCCTCTGTGCCACTGCCTCGGCACACAGCATTGCCATTCTCTGGGGATAGGGGCGCCTGTAGGACACTTAGGAAGCTTAATCTTCACACTACTGGAGATGCGTTCCTGGAGGGAACATTCATCCAGCCAGACAGAGTGATAGCAGGGTGAGGCATGGGGTTGCTTGACAGAATGCCCTCATATCAGCTCAGCGCGGCACTGCTTGCTGGCTTTGCTGCTTTTCCGATGGCGCCGCCCACATTCCAGGTACTAGAAGACTTCCTAACTAACCCATCACCTGGCAAAATGATTACCCGACTATACCCAGGCATGTATGGCATAGCGCCGATAAGCATCCCTGGGGTGCGTCAGGAGTGGGAGACACTGTTGGGATTCCCCAAAGCAGAGGACCAGTGGTCATACTGCTGCGGGCAGGCTCAGGAGCTGTCCCCTAACTATAGGCTACAGTTGATTCCCTTTAAGTTTTTGCATAGATTATACAGGACTCCTGAATGGTTATATAAAGTTGGTTTGAGTGGGGATGTGAGATGTCTGAGATACCCTGCACAGGAGGCGTCCTTTTTGCATTTTGCCTGCTGCTGTCCAGATGTTACATGTTACTAGGAACCCATTTTTGATGCATTAGATAAGTTTCTGACGTGTCAGATCAGTTACAAATGACTTCCTTTTGGAATAGATCAAAATGAATTGTACACTGTCACCACTAATAAAGCAACGATCACATAAATGCAAAATAATTTTCTACTTAATTCACTGGACATAAAAATAAATAAAACTTCTAACACCTATATTAAGACAATATAAAAGAGTTTCTTTAATTAAAATCACATAAAAACCACCGAAGTGTCAGATAAAACAATCCCCCTTGATAGCGTTGCTCGGCTATGTGAGAAATGCACCTGCGACAAGTAGAAAACTAGTGCCCATGCTTTTGTTGCTGGCTAAACGTCGGATAGCGATGAGCGGGGGTTGTAAATTGTAAATTGATACTTGTATAGCGCACTACTCACCCGCAAGGGTCTCAAGGCGCTTGTACGAATACCGCTGTGGAACCCATCCTGGCTTTCCCTGTGAGGTGTCCACTCCTGGGCACCCCCAAGGTGGAGGCCAGGCATCCTTAGCGTTGTGGGGGCCGTTGTGGAGATTAAGCAAGCTATTGCCCAGAGTTGCAGAGTGGGACTTTATGATTGGAATAGGCACCGAGGCGAGAATTATCAGGTCCGTGGAATTTTGTACCCAAGACCCGCCGAGGCGGGGAATTGAACCCTGGTCCCAGGCTAGACCTCTGCATCAGGGTCTGCCGCTCTAACCATTGAGCCACACTTCTCCACCAGAAACCACGTGCCACAGATTGGCTTAGGATGCGGAGTACTTTACTGGGAACTTATGCCCACACAGGCTCACACCAGGGACACCTGGGAACCGGCATCCCCTTCCCCCCTCTTATAATCCCATTCTTTCATTCTTGGCTCGCGCGTTTTCATTATTTGTGGCTATGGCAACGCAACTGTGATACCAGTGTAGACTACATAGGTAAGAGGTAAAAGCTTATCTAGATTGGTAGCTGATATGTCTATTGTTGATCTAATTCATGCCATTTCACATGTCATACTGTAGGCAAACGACGTACTGTTGGAATGTATCCTCAGCCTTATTCAATAAAAAGAAATGTAAAAAAAAGAAAGTAAAAAGATAAACTCTATTAGAGAGAATCCCATAAACCCACAATGGTCATCCCATAATTGCCTGGCTGCTCAATAATGCTATGAGGAAGGTTACATATTAAGTGTAAGAACGTAAGAACAGATGGAAGAAATCCAGACCTCAAAATCTGAAGGGTGGAGTCCCAACACCCCAATGCAGAAGCTGCTACTCCAGTAAAAATGTTATGAGCACCCATGCTGTAGATAATGAAAGATTGTACCCACCCCAGGAGTGGTATCATCTCATGTGTGGGCACTTCCGGTGCTCACATCCAAGAGAGACCAAGCCAAAACTGGTAAGTATCCACCTGCAGGCATGAGCACATCTTTGCTCTCACTTTTCCCCCACACTGGTGCACAGACAATGCTGCACACTTGCTCTAGTGTGGCTTGAGCAGAGTCTGCGTACAGGTAAAACACCAGACCAGTTGCCACACAAACTATAATTCACTCACACAGTTTGTACCCTTTCAAACACTGGCACCCAAGGCTAAAGTGACTCATTTCTCAACCATTTTCGCATCAAATCCAAGCTGCAAAGACAAACAAGATAAAAATATCTGTGTCCTCATGTCCATCAAAACACCTACCCATATATAATTGATGTAATTAAATCCATGGCACACCCACAGGGAAAGTGTGCTACATCCTTTGAAAACGTGCTTTGGCACCTTGTCAGTGTTATCAAGCGCTATATATGTGCTACTACACTACCACCCTGGACAGATCAGCCCCCCCCGTGTCTGCACCCTATGCTCCACACAGCAGCAGTGAGGGTAGTTTCTGTGCACAGTCCAGGTCAACATAGCTGCTGGTTTTTATTATCCTTATGATTGACATTCCCATATTTTCTGGGTGTGTATGTGTTGTTCTATGCAGCAGTGAAAAGGGTGAGCGATTTATTCCACCCAAATGTTTATATTTAGAAAGAAAACTAAAACTAATATGAACAGAGAACTGCATTAAATCACAACAGACTCTTTCATTTCTCAAAGCCAGGCAGCACCGCTCTTTCAACCTTTTCCATTTTAATGAGATCAAGCTCAACAAATACACTTCCCCGATAGCAAATAGAGAAAGAATTGTGCCAAAGGTGACTCACTGCTTAAGTGGATGGTTTAACTTTAAGGTCATCAAATATCATATAAGGCATCTGCTTGACAGGCTGATGCTGGCCCAGAGTCCTTCAATCCCTGCACACTGCCTCCTTTTATAGAGGAGCTGCAGAGCATCAGGGGTCAGCGGCTGACCAATGAGAAAGTATTTGTACCTGGTTCCAGGTGCTATCAAGAAATGACGCCGGGTGTCACCAATGACCTCCTGACCCCTCACCTTTGCATGGGGTCGGGAACCTCCCGGATGGACCTCACATTTGGGATTAGAATGATTGTGGGCTGTAGACAGTGAAGTAAGGGCGGCGGGAGCAGGACCCGAGGAGTGATAAATGAAGTGACAAAGCAGCGCTATAAGTCACCAGTGCGTTGCACGTGTAGAAATGAACAGGACAATGGTGTGGTTGTTCTACGGGTCAATGCGTCTTGATGACTGCTTGCAGTCAGGCTTCACTGGTGGGCTGTGGTGCAACTGCAGAGACCCTGTCTAGACAGGGCGCTCACAGGCAAAGAAGGGAAATATTCCTCATAATGACGCTACGACGCCGAGGTCACATAATAACATAACATATGATATGATGCTTGGATTGTCAGAAAAGATGTTTAAAATAATACATTATATAAAACAAGCAAAATTATGTCCAGGATTGCTGCTTGTGTGGAAGGACTTCTGGTGCTCAAGGATACGTGCCAGTGGCGCCCACCGGCACCAATCAGATGACCTTAGCTGCCCTGCAAGAGTGTAATGCACCCCCTGGAGCCAGGGTCAAGGGGCACAGGAGTGAGTGTGGGGGGGGGGGTGTATGTGTGAAGGCGGCTCGGTGTTTAGTCACCTACATCACTAGTTTCAGGGATCCGGAAAACAGCAAAAGGCGCCGGGATCCATGAGAGGTTGGATCCATGAGAGGTTGGATCCATGAGAGGTTGGATGCAGCGCTTGCTGTTTGTGTATTTAAAGGCTCCTTCGAGCCCCCCGCAGCCGAATAGATCCAGTGTTACATGTCACAATGTGTCTCCTGTAGAGACCGGGCTCGGCCGGACTTGTTTTTAATGTGCGATGTTGCAGCAAAAAACAATGAACCAAGGTAGTGAATCTCAGATTTGGCCACTCAGGGCCACCGTAGCATAGCTGCCAAGTTTTCAGATTGCTTATGTGTGACATTTCCATGATTTCAGTGCACTTATGAGTGACCGGCTCTGGTGGCTCAGTGGGCTAATGCCTCCACTGCAGGGGCCTGTGTTCGACCTCATGGTCACAGGTTCAAACCCCCGCGGGTCCACTCAGCCTTTCATCCTTCTGAGGTCGATAAAATAAGTACCATTGAGTTGGGAAACAATAAAAAGCTGTTATTCAGCGCCAAAAAACCTCTGGATGAACGTGCGCTTTATAAATACACATGTTATGTTATGACACTCAACGGCCCAATATGTAACACTCAGAGTGACACTTTCTCATCAGTAAAACCAAGTAATTAAGTTCAAGGAAACAGACAAAGATCAAAAATGAAACCCTTTGGAGGAATGAAAAAGCTCTAAATGTAAACTGGTGCAAGAACATAGAAATAGAAGGTTAATGCTTGCATTACAAAACTAAATCTCTGCAGCCTTTTACTGTGTACAATACAATTTTACAACTAAGCGCATCTTCATCGTGCCTTCAGTTGCAGGCTGACACCTTTTACCTCTATAATACAGAAGCCACTAGAACCCACTGGGCCAAACAAGGCTCAATTCAGTTTCTCTCTGGCTCCACACAAAATCTCTGCAGTGATTGCATTAACCAAGTGACGTTTGAGAACGGTAACATAAAAGAACGCATTTCTCATTCATTTCTTTAACGTGTGGTTTATCATCTTTCATTTAGTTGTGCGTTTATTGTGTATGTAGTTTCTCAATGATGAAAGGTCACCAAAGAAGTTATGGAATATTTTTTCCTTGTTTCTGTTTTGTTATGACACCTAGACTGCATTGGGTGCTCCAGCTGTCAGCGCTAAATCCCATTTATGCCTAATGACTGCTGCAGTTTGAAATTCACTAGCAGGCGAAGGCTAGCTTTAGTGCAGGGTATCTGAGCAGCATATTTCATGGGATTCTCACAGCCTGGCTCAGGCTTTTACTTGCATGGAGCTGGAAATTGCAAACATCATTCAAGGCAATGAACACATCAATACCATTCATTCATTCTGTGAAATAAGTTGAACTCGGGGACTTTTTTGCCTCTCATTCTGAGATATAAATTAAGGAAAACAAGCCTGCCACAGACCTCATTTATGATTAGACTGTAACAGGGCAAAATG
Source organism: Lissotriton helveticus (assembly GCF_964261635.1). Lineage (NCBI taxonomy): Eukaryota > Metazoa > Chordata > Amphibia > Caudata > Salamandridae > Lissotriton > Lissotriton helveticus. The sequence goes on from NC_136069.1 coordinate 37,013,879, forward strand.
GACAGGGTCGAACTTTAAAAAATGAACCTGCATTTGAACTGGGACAGGTGAAGAGGGACACAGACGAGGAGGAGAGGAGAGGGATGAGGAGGGAGGGGATAGGCTGCACAGGAGAGGAGGGAGGGAGGGAGGGAGGGGTGGAGGGGAGAGGGGGAGAGGTGAAGGGTCCTCAGCCCGGGGGGGGGGGGCGGGGGGTTTGCATGCCTTGAAGGGGGGTGGCAGAGTTCAGGTTGTCTGAAGCGGGGGAGGGGGGTCTGTAGACTCTACCTGCTCAGACCCCTGCTCAGAGCCCTCTCCTCTTGGCCTGGGACGGTGAAGATGACAATCCGAGGCCGGGGGTGACGTCCGGGGTCAGAGGGTGAAGATCACCGCACAGACCGAGGATCCTTCCACCCCTACAGCTGCTGGAGCCGAGGAAGAGCCGGAAGTGACTGCAGTCACTGCTGGTGCTGTCTCTGCCCTCGCTCACCCGGAAGAGGAAATGACGTACTGCAGGGCTGAGAGTAATTGAAAGAGATGACGGACTAGGCAGTATCACAAACTGCAGTGACTGCATCCACTGCTGGTGCTGTCTCTGCTCTCGACGACCGGAAGAGGAACTCACGGGCCCCGGGGCTGAGAGTAACTGAAAGAGACGACGGACTCAGCAGTAGCTCAGACTGCAGTGACCCTGAGCAGCCTCGAGGCTGAAACCAGCTGCGGCCGAAGGAGGAGAAGGGACTGTGTCTGTCCTAAGCCCCCCAACACTCACCCCTGTGTATCTCAGGGGGAGGGAAATGTGTGTCTGTCCTAAGCCCTGTAAGGACCTGGTGTAGCCAGGTCTGACTGGGAGCTCAACCTTAGTCCATTAAAGGTTTCAAAAATGTATAAACAAACTTATATGCACTTGTCCCAATTTAAACATAATATACCATGCCAGGTTATGATTCAAAATATTCGTTGATTTACTATACACAGTAAAACATATTCATAGAGTTTAAACAAATCTAGAGATAGCGATTTCATACAATATACTTCAGCTTCATACTATGTTCTATCACATATGTATGTGTCTTTTCAAAAAATACAAGAATACATAATAAACATCAAAACATATCCCAATGCATTTCGGGTCACTACTGGACCCTTCTTCAGGGGTTGGTCCTTTCCAATCGATATAAATCCTTGATATTCAATGAATGTTGTATTTGAGAGCACTTCAAAGTTGTGTTTCAGACACTGAAAAGATAATAATCACCATATTGGGAGTATAAGTATTTTCCTGTGAAAGTCACTACTGCACTGTATCAAGTGTAATTCATAATAAAGAAATGAAATAAGAAAGACATAGTAGTGAGGATATGGTGGGACTAACGAGACAAGATGAGGATTTATCTGAAAGCTCTTAAGAGGTGAACTGTGATTGTGTTGAGATACCAACTTATGAGAGAGAGCCTACTGCCACGTATGTATTTACCATGTACCAAGCACCAAGTGATGGAAAAAATTACAAACCAGTGCAACTCGTGTTCACCTGATTAAAAAATTAAACAGTTAAAAAATACCAGCTTACCCGCCCAGCCAAAACATTAGCGGACCGTCTCAAGGATTCATCAAAAGTATCCGGTTCTGAAAGTTACGTTAATACATCTGTCGGTAAACCAGTAATGTAAAAAAAAACGTCTCCAAACCACAATATAAGTCTCCTGGCTTACCAAAAACCGAACATCGTGAGCGAAAATTCCATAATTCCCGCAATCTGCGGTTCATCAGAAACACGGCTGCTAAAGGCTCCCTGCAATGTAAAGGGGCGAGTGCGTAAGTCACCCGCCTTCATTGTGCCCGTGTGATACAAAAACTCAAGCGGCGAGAAGCGCTTAGGGGGTTCCTACCTTCAATCTCACAGCGTCCTCTGACCCTCGACCTCGTGATTGCTTCCGGAAACTACATCCGGTCCAAAGCAACTTGTTTAAATAGACTCACGCCCTGTTCTTTACCTAATGTCCGGTTCTCTGTGCATGGAATCTTAAAGGGCTAGATACTATTTGAGAAGCTCAAACACTAACGGAGAAATGTTACAATACATAATTGCCTGTGCTGTGTCTCTTGATTCGACAGGAACTAATCTCAACGTTTGACCTAAGCCATGAGTGATGTGAAAAGGTGCCAATGTATGTGAACCCCATAGTGAGCCCGATGTGCGCTCAACCTATCAACAGATAAGTAAACAAGGAAAATGCTGAACCAAAACAATTATGAAACGAAAACATTTTTAGAGCTAAGGTGTAGTGCTCATGACCAGCGAAATAAAGTACACACTTATGGTGTCTGGGAAAGGGGAACAAAGAGAATAATCAACTATACAATATGCAACAGGAAGTATTTTCGTACTCTTAATTTGACTGTACTAATAACACTGATACTGTCCCAATGGCTACGTGTGAACAATAAATTAAACAGTTGACAATGTAATAAGCGATAAGGGCTATGTTTAACAGTGTCCTTGAAACAACTAAAGTATATTAAAACAGTAATTGTTGAATCAACTTATACTATGCTGTAATTTTTCATGACTACTCACCAAATAGCGGTATAAACAGATATGTGTTACCACAGAAACATTTAGGAACATTGCAAAACCGGTTTACATTGTGTGCAAAACATATCAGAATCTAATCGTATGATCGGTTCCACAATGGCATGATAGCGATGCCAGTGCTTACAACTCACTTACATACAACCATATACTGTTCATAAAAAGCAAAGCATCTCACATTGATCATTTAGCCCCCCCGGTGTGAGGGTGCCCAATTTCTTAATCCAAAAGGTTTCTCGGCGCGACAATGCCACATTGTGATCTGTGCCTGAGTGTTTTTCTACCACTTCTAGTACGGTGTATCTCAATTGTGGAATAGTGTGTGATGCACTGGTCCAATGTGTCGCTAGACTAGAGGTAGTAGATTTGTTGCGTATTGTGCTTTTATGCTCTATAATTCGAGTCTTGATTTTTCTCGATGTGCGTCCCACGTACGTCAGTCCACATGGACATTGTATAGCATAAATGACTCCTATGGAGTTACAATCAGCACTGAACTTCAGAACAATGTCTTTTCCAGTTTGAGGGTGCGAAAAGGTTTTACTCACAATTGTATTGTTGCACTGTCCACAATTATAACACTTTCTCATCCCTTTAAAAGTGTCCATCAGATTTCTTTGCGGTTTTTTGAGTATCTCCCTGATGTTCTTAGCACGGGTGTGTGCTATTATGGGAAAGTTTTTGAATATATGAATGAAATCGGGTTCATTAGCAATCATTTCCCACCGCTTCTTCAATATTTGTCTGATCCTATGTGATTGAGTGGAATGTTTCATAACGAAAACAATACGTTCGCTAGGTGACTTCTCAGTTTTTTTCAACAAGCTCTCCCGATCGATTTGTTGTACTCGTAGATCTGCGTCTTCTAGTACCTTTTGAGGGTAACCTCTGTCAGTGTACCTCTTTAGTTGCTCTTTGATTGCCCTTTCACATTCCCCTGTGTCCGAGGAAATTCTTTTAATGCGCATCAGTTGGGATGTAGGCAAATGGTTCTTCAAGTTCCTTGGGTGTGCACTGGTGTAGTGCAACGCATTATTAACATCCGTGGCTTTCCGGTAAACAGTAGTTGAAATACCTTGTGGTGTTTTTTGAATTTCTATGTCCAAAAAGTGTATCCTTGAATCTTGAACATCATAAGTGAATTTGATTCGTGGGTTACGTTCATTGAGTTCTTGAATTCTTTCAACAAGTTCCTGTTTGGTACCCCGCCAGAGGACCAAAATGTCATCAATGTACCTTAAGAAAAGTATCAAATTGTTCATCCATCTGTGATCTGTGAGTATGTACTGTTGTTCAAAGTAAGCCCCCCACACACCCCTGTGTATGTCAAGGGAAGGAGATGTGTGTCTCACCTGAGCCCCCCAACACTCACCCCTGTGTACGTCAAGGGAAGGAGATGTGTGTCTGACCTGAGCCCCCCAACACTCACCCCTGTGTATGTCAGGGAACGGAGATGTGTGTCTGTCCTGAGCCCCCAACACTCACCCTTGTGTAATAAAGCTAGGACACCGTTTAAGGTGTTAAACTTATTTATTTCTTCCAGGAGCGCCGGGGCTGGCTTCCTCTAGCCTGCGCGCCAGAGAACAATCCCCGCCTACCACATCCTGTGACGTGGTTCCTGTTCCGCTAAAGGAACACTAGAGCGCTACCACATCTCCCCCCTTTATGCACCATAACCAAATGTACAAAGTCTTACTTCCAGTCCATTTCATAGTCCTTGAATCTCTCAGGTACCTTAATTCTCCTCCCTGCTCGAGTCTCCACTCTCTCATTCATTCTCTCTTCTCCCGTTGTCTCGTTCTCTCTTCTTTCTCTCGTCCCTTCTACTTCCTCGTCCTTCGTCTTCCTTTCACTCCCTTCTTCTCCTCTGCTTCTTCCTCCCGTCGTTTCACTCCGCTCTCTTTCTGTACCTGCCCTGAGTCCTTCTGTTCCTATCTCCTTCCTTCCTGTCCTTTCTTCACTTTCACTTTCTCCTTCCTCCAAGACATCCTCTGTTCCTTCTTCCACATCATCTTCCCATTTCAGTATCTTGCTGCATTTAGCCATTCTGTCCATCGACCAAATCTTACCATCGCTCAGGAGAGCCGATCTGGCGTAGGGTTCCACCACTTTAAGGGGAGGTGAGAACTTGCTCTCTCCCTTTCTCTTCATGATGGCCAACTTCACCCTTACCCAATCACCTTTGTCCAGTTCTGTGCTGTGAGTGTTCCGTCTTCTGTTGTAGTGGGACGTGTAGACTTCCTGAGCTCTCTCCAAATTTTTCCTGACCACCGCCGGTGACCACTTGCTCTGGACAATCAACTTCCTCCACGCTGCATTGTCCTTGGTGAACGCTTCTCTGCCTCTTAAGATCTTGAAAGGGCTGTAGCCTGTGCTACCCGGTGTGATCCGGTATGCCCAAATCATCTTCTCCAGCTCCTTTTCCCAATCCATTCCATCTTCAATGGCTGCCTGTATGGTGCCCATGATCACCCTATTGAAGCGTTCCACTTGGCCGTTCCCCGCCGGGTGGTAGATCGGGGTGTGCTTCACTTCAATTCCGTTTCTTTTGGTGAAGGCTGTCCATTTTTCCGAAGTGAACTGGGGTCCATTGTCGCAGGTGATGATCTTTGGGATTCCTTCGCTGACAAACGTAGAACGCAAAAACTTTATCATGGCTTCAGTGTCCACTCGCTCCAAGATTTGTATCTCAGGCCATTTAGAATACCTATCGATGGCAACCACCACATATTTTTGAGTGCCTTCCTTGTTCAGGACTGGCCCCATTATGTCCACCGACAACATCTCCCACGGTCCATCTGGAATCGGAAACCTTCCCAGCGGTGGTCTCAGCATGCTCTGAGCTTTGTCCGACTTTGCACAAGACTCACAAGAGCGCACATGTCTTCCACCTGCGCGTCGATGGCAGGCCACCAGTATGCTTGCCTGGCCAAGGCTTTCGTTTTTGTGATTCCCTGGTGCCCTTCATGTAACAAGGACATCAGTCGTTCCAACAAGTCTCTGGGCGGTACCACCTTGTCCCCTCGGAGTAAGAACGTTGGATTTTCGGCCAAGGACAGTTCCTCTCGGACTTCCCAGTACCTCTTCAGTTCCTCCTTTAAGTGTCTTTTCTCTGGCCAGCCGTGAATTACATAACTCTTTACCGCTACTAAGTCTGTATCTTCACCGTAGGCCTCCTCCCATTCCTGGGCGCTTATCACCTCTTCAGTGTCCTGGATGGTGGCTACCACGTACCCATCCCAATCTTGTCTTTCCTCGTTCCGTGCTTCTTCCATGGCGGCTGCCCTACTTAGGAAGTCGGCTACTTTGTTCTGTGGTCCCGGGATGTGCTCGACTTCATAAACATAGTCCAATAGCCGTAGAGTCATCTTGGCTATCCTGGGTGTAGCGTGGTCATGTCCGCTGGATGTCAGCACGCGAACCAATGGCTTGTGGTCAGTTCTCACGAGGAATTTGGCGCCCCACAAGTATTGTCTAAACTTCTCGACCGCCCAGACCACTGCCAGCATTTCTTTCTCTACCACACTGAACTTCTCCTCATTGGGTGAGAGCGAGCGGGAGGCGAAGCTGACAGTCGACATCTCTCCTGACTCCTCTTTCTGCATCAGTACAGCTCCCAAGCCTTGATCGCTGGCGTCTGTGGTGAGAATAGATTCCGCTTTGGGGTCGAATCCTTTGAGGGGAATGGCTGTTCCCATTTCCAGCTTGAGCGCGTCGAACTCGGTTTGCTCATCCTTCCCCCATTGGAACCGGTTCCTTTCCTTGAGCAGCTGTCGTATGTGGTGTGTCTTTGTAGCGAAGTGAGGAATGAATTTGCTGTAGTACTCGGCCATTCCTAGGAATGACCGAACATCCTCTTTCTTTTCCGGGGTGGGTGCTTCCATGATGGCTCTCATGTTTGTTTTCTTCGGCGTTATCCCTTGCCCGCTCACCTCATGTCCGAGGTATGTGACTGACTGGACGCCTAGATTGCATTTGGTCCATTCGGCGGTCAATCCACTGTCCTGCAGCTTCTGCAGTACCTTGTGAAGTTTCACATTGTGTTCTTGCCTCGACTTCCCCATCACCAGAATGTCATCTTGAAAGAAGAGGACGTATTTCATGTCTTTCAGGAGCTTGTGCATGATTTTCTGGAACACAGCAGCGGCTGAAGCTAGGCCGAAGGGCATCCTCACGAACTCATAGCACCCGAATGGCGTGATGAACGTCGTGAGGTGGGTGCACGACGGATGGAGTTTGACCTGATGGTAGGCCGACGAGAGGTCCACCGTGGAGAACCATGCGACGTCCTTCGTTTTCGCCAGCATTTCACTGATGCGTGGTAAAGGGAATTTGTCTATGACAATGTTTTTGTTTAACTCTCTTAAGTCCCCGCAGAGACGTACCTTGCCATTGGGTTTTTGGGCTACCACCAGGGGCGACAGCCACTCTGCGCTCTCTATTGCCCTTATGACTCCCTCTTTTTCTAACCTTTCCAGTTCTGTTTGTACCGTCTCCCTGCTGCGGAACGGGATGTTCCTCACTTTGTGGACGACCGGTACTGCTCCTTCTTTCAGTTTGATGAGATGCGTGTACTTGCCCAGCTCACCGATCTGCCCGTTGAATACCTTGGGATATGTCTTCCTCCACAGCTGCACGTCTTCCTTGATTTCCATATCCATGAGCAGGATTTTCTCTATGCCTCCTGGGTTGAGCTGGATCCCCAAGGCTCCCTGGTCCTTCCAACTCAGTACGGAAGGGCCTCTCTCTGCAACGTACAGCTTGCACTGCGCATGACGGCCTCTAAATTCAAACAAGAGCGGGCAGTAGCCTAGCATGGGGATCTTTTGTCCAGTGTACGTTACCGGTCTCACATCCATGGGTAGGAGTGCTCCTTTGATCCTCGATGCGAAGTTGTCTTCCCACACCTGCTTCTGGACGATCGAGATGGGCGCTCCACTGTCCGCGATCATCTCCAAGGGTATTCCTCCTATGTGCATATCCAGCCTGGGCTTGTCTGAGTTGGAACCATCCATCTCCAGAATCTGGACGTCAATGTACAGGAATTCCTCCTCTTCCCCTTTGTCGTCCTGATCGCTGCAATCGTCTCGCAGATCCTGGTCCACCAAGCGCACCACGGCATTCTTCGGTTTCCTGCGACACACCTTCTCGTAGTGTCCAAAGATGTTACAATACGAACATCTCACTTTGAAAGCAGGACATGCCTTGTCGTTTCCTAGGTGGTTATTGCTCCCACATCTGTAACACTGGTTTTTTCCTGTCTTGTGTGCCTTGCTGTCCACCTGTGATTTGTTGGGGAAATCAGCTCTATTTCCTCCCTGGGTCTTCCTCGTCTCATTTTGCCTCCAACGGTCGTTTCTGTTTGGCGCCATTATTCTACACACTGCTTGCGTTTCCTGGGCGTCTCTCTTCGCCGCTTGGGCGCACCTCCTCGATAGTTCTGCTTTCTTTACCATCGCCCAGATTTCCTTGAGTGGAGCATCGCCGTTCACCCACAATTTCTCCTGTATGTGGGCACTAGAGGTATGCATGATTATTTGGTCTCTGATGAATTCATCCAGCAGTCCTCCAAATCTGCACGTGGCAGCTAGCTTTCTCAGCGCTACAACATATTCATCCACTGACTCTCCGCTCTTCTGCTTCCTCTGAAAGAAGTTAAATCTGTCAATGGCGACGCACACCACAGGCCTGTAATGTGCGTCTAAGTCTTCGATGGCATGGTCAAATACCTCCGTGTCCGTTGCGGCTCTTTCTCCTTTCACGATCGTGTCGTAGATCCTGAGCCCTTCTGGACCTAAGTTGTGGAGCAGAATCTTCTTTTTTCTCTTACTCGAGAATGGGGTGTCCCCTTCTTCTTCTAGCGCCTCCAGATAGTTAAGGAAGTACCTCTTCCAGTCTTCCCATTTCCTTTCCGGTTCTCCGCTTTTCGTGAGGAATGGAACTAGTTGGGTGAGGGAAGTGCTCTGGCTCGCCATGGCTGGGGCGTTCCTCCTGGGCTTTGGTACAGTGACTGTTTGCCTGGACGGACTCCCTGGGGCGTCTTGCTCTTCTCCCTCGTCTTCTCTGTGTTCTCCCTCGCTGTCCTCTTCCAGTCCACCCTCTTTGGTGCGAGTTGTGGCTAGTGTGCTGCCTTCCCCCTTCTTACTCGATGGGCCTGCGGTTTCCGCCAGCGTGCACCTCTTCTCTCTGGTGCAGAGGCACTTCAAGGGCTCACCGTGATGTTGGCCAGGTGCTTAGGGGATCCTCCTGGTGACGTCAGCAGCCTCGCAGTGCGCACTACTCCCTCGGGATATAGGTACTTCGGGCTGTGGCCTTTTCTGGGCTCTGGTAACTGTGTGGGGTCCCCTTCTGGCTTGTGTGCGTTTTTCGAGCGTTTTGGCGCCCTTTCCACGCTCTTTGCTGCCTTGCCGGCTCCTCTGCCGCGCTCCGTGTCCGTTTTTCCGCTTCTCACGCGAGATGCGTGCAATTTCAGGGGTCGCGTGCGTTCGGGTATTAGTAATCCCGACTCGTCGCCATTGTAATAAAGCTAGGACACCGTTTAAGGTGTTAAACTTATTTATTTCTTCCAGGAGCGCCGGGGCTGGCTTCCTCTAGCCTGCGCGCCAGAGAACAATCCCCGCCTACCACATCCTGTGACGTGGTTCCTGTTCCGCTAAAGGAACACTAGAGCGCTACCACACCTTGTGTTTGTCAGGGGGAAGGAGATGCCAGTTTCTTCTCGTCACCAATTGCTCTTGCCCTAGCATCAAACATAATAACCTTTATTGCCACCTTCACTAGTATTAAAACCTTAGGCGGATGTACAAGTCCTGGAGAGACCTAGCACTGTTTAAAGGAGTTTTTAGGGCATGGACAAGGGTGCAGGCTGCATGCCGAACATTCTTGCCTACTAGGCGCACACTACAGAAAACAGGCACCACCTACTTACTACTTTATCAAACACATTGGGAAATCGCTCATGGTTGGGGATGGGGCACCCCAGTGGAAGGGCATGCTGCCCCCCCCCATTAACTCAAATGCTGGTCATTTCAGTGAAAAAGAAGACTAATTGTTGGACTCTGCTGCTGCCTGGTGGGGGGCTGCACAATCCAGGGAACTCCTGCCTCCAGTCTGATGCTCACTGTGGGTGGGGATGTGCCAGCAGCAATGCCGTTTCCCCCTTGGTCAAGGCACGCATTATTGTTTTCTAGACAGGGCGAACATGGCTAATCAGCTTCTCCTCAAACTTTCCTTCTTCTCTCTCCTTGGCCACCCAGCAGTACACTGGCTGGGGAGTAACCTGGAATCTCTTGGGGCCTCCCTGGGATGATTCCCTACATTTTACGAGATTATGCTTGTGTATTTCTGGGAGGTGGGTGGGCATCTGGAACTCTGTTTTTTCATTTTCTAGTCACATTGCTCTTCACTACGGCCGGTTAATTTTCCTCTTCACTGCAACATGTAGCCAAGGAACTGCATGCCCTCCATGAATGTCGATGACCACCATTAGATGTCTTACCTGCAATATTGAGGGGCTCAATGACTGGCACAAAAAATGGCTGGTATTTGCATACTTGTATCGCTGTTGCATCGATGTATGGCTGTTGCAGGCACTCCACCAGACGGAATCACGCTGAGGCAGATTGTGCACTGGATGGCTTGCGGAGACCCTAATCTCCATCTTCTCTAATTATGCCCTGGGAGTCGCTATACGCCTCCAAAAAGTGGTACCGTGGCATACAGCTTAGGTGATATGTGAAACACAAGGCAGGTTTGTCATTTCAGCAGGACACTTACACGGCCTTCCCATAATCCTAACTTCAGTCTATGGTCAGAATAGATCATGCGGATAGATCCAGCGCCACATGCCACCCGCACCCGGGGATGCTACTCAATTACATATACTCTTGACAGACTATGTACTCACAGATATTTGGCGACTCATACACCCCACAAGCACCGAAGGCACATGCGTTACCGCAACTCAGACTACATTGTCCAGATAGACTACTGGTTGATTTACCAAGGATATCGGTAATTGCACATCTAATGTTTTACACTTACCCACTGTCGGATCATGCCCCTGTATTGTTGGAGATTACCCCTCCAGACATTAGTGAGAGGGCTTTCTCCAGAGGCACCCCCAATGCCCTTCGGTACTCGGGATTTAAAACTAAGATTAATGCAGTCATTCTCGATTTTTTTTTTTTTACCTCAATGCATGTTCAGTAGATTCTCCTTCCACACTGTGGCAGGCGTTTAAGGTGGTCATCCATGGGATGTGGCGTAGTAAGCAGGATGCAGTACCCAGGGCACTACGTAAGACCCTCACACAGTAGAGACTGTTATTCAACCGCTAGAGGTCTGATTCGTTGAAACCAATGATGTGACTACATCTGCATTGTTCAAAAACAAATTATTGGAATAGGAAGAGGCTGCGACCAGGAGATGCATTATCTTGGCCAGGTGGCTGTGACCTGGCATTTAGGGAGAGGGATAAGGCGGGCAAGACACTTGCCAGGCTACTTCACAAGCCTTGAGCTTGTGGATATTACAGAGATATTGAATGACCAGCATTCAGTCCATGCTCGCACTGCCACTATCCGACGAGTAATGGCTAGGTTCTTTATTGACCTGCACTCCACCTCATTGTCGTCTAACTTTACCACCCTGACCTGATACTTTGATACTATTTAACTGCTCTGGTTGGATGACACCAACGTTTGTGGATGCACATTTCACAACTGAGGACATTGTGCAGGTGATTCGAAGCATACCTGGGGACAAAGCACCTGGCCTGGATGGCTTCACATTAGTCTTTTATAAAGAATATGTGCAAATCCTCGCCCACCATCTTCTGTCTATGTATGAGGAATCCCTTAAACGGGGTGTACTACCTCCCTCACTTCGAGAGGTGCTCATTGTCAGTGTCCTGAAACCTCACAAGCTCCCTAAACTCTGACTCCTACAGACCTGTATCCATGATCAATGTGGATAATAAGATCTTGGCCAAACTAATTGCATTCCGCCTTCTCCCTCTTTCAGCGTATTGTTCGCCCAGATCAATCCGTCTTCATCCCTAACGGATCAACAACTCACAACCTCTGCTCTTCTCTATACTGTTGATCCCCAGTTCGACATGTTGAAAGTTTTTTTCGCGCCACCAATGCATTACAATGCAACTACTGTGTACGCATCCTATCACCTGAGTTTAAATGGGGTGGTCACTTCTTCCTTTGTGTTGTCTAGGGGCACCAGATAAGGATGCCCTATTTACTATCAGGTTGGACCCCTTTCTACCAGGTTGCGGCGGCACCAATCTGACTGCGGGCTTTGCCTTCTCCTCTCGGAGAATTCTAGTATCCATGTATGCAGACAACATCACACTGTTTACCTGCAACCTGGAAATTAAACTTGGTCCTGTCATTCAGGAAAGTATCAATTTTAGTGGATGTGCCGGAATATCCAGCAACTTGTCCAAGTCTGTGATATTCCCACATACCCTGAACATGCAAGACTTTGTCACTGAATACCTCCTGCAATGGGCCAGGCACTGGTTTGCTACCTTGGAGTTCGGCTTAGAGGAGATCTGAGTGAACTTTGAGGTACAAATTATGACAGGCTCATGACTTGGCTGGAGAACTGTGTGCAGGCGTGGACGCGATTGCGTCTGTCCCTGGCAGGGAGAGTTGTAGTTGCCACAATGGTGGTACTCCCTACATTCTTGTACTTCTTCATTAATCTTCAACCACCACTCACTGCCGCCTTCCATCGCCACCTCCACTCCAACATTATCATGTTGGTGTGGACAGGCAGACAACCCCGGCTTGCATGGGAAGGCCTTACTCTCCCCTTTGAGCAGGGTAGCTTGAGCGCCCCAGGCATGGATCTATACATTTATTGTGCACTGTTGAAGTTTGATCATTATTGGCTGCACTCCACCCAATCCCATCCGCATACAGCCCTCAAGCACGATTGCATGCGCCCTGCCCTCTAAACACGGCATTCAATCTACCCCCCAATCAGCCTCAAACTGAAGTAGATACTGCAGCATTTACTATATGGGCTGGGATAGGCTGAGACAGCATGAGAAACTGGAATGTATGGTCTGACTGTGCCACTTGCTGGGCACCCATTGCTTTACATGCTGGATGACACGGAGGCTGTTGACATTTGCTCCAGCTCCACAGGTTTGTACATCTCTACTCGGAAGGCCACCTCTTCTCACAACAACATGTGCTTACTTACCATCAGTTTTCTGCTGGCGCTTGCACCATGCACAGCACTTTTCCTGTAGCACCACCAACAGTTCAAGCGTCAGAGGTGATGGTCGCTATCACCTCTCCTCATAAGCTTGTAAATTCGCGTATATACCGCAGTGCAGGAGAAGGCTTTGATTTGTGTCCCTGCTGCCCAATCCGCTTGGGCTGCAGACTTGGAAGCCCTCATCAGCAAGAGGCAGTGGCGCTACAGCTGCACCCAGTGCACTGGCATCTCTACTATAGACTCAGGTTAATACATTTTAAATATTTGCATAAAGTATACCGTACACCCGTCCAAATGCGTAGGATAGCTAGGTGGAAGAGGCATGCTGTCTTCACTGTGGTGCACCAACCGCCATCTTGCTGCATTTGGCTTGGGAATGTCCTGCGGTTGTGGTCTTCTGGCTTGGGGTCTTTGATACAATTGAGATGATCAATGAGTATGCACCCACGTGGACGCTGATGATGCTCTGCTCTGTTATGTTAAGGATATTCCATCATTTTTGCTACTTTTGGATAAATGCAGGGTTGCTATTAACTGGTTTAAGCGTACCACACCAAGGCTTAACCACCAGCTGCGGGCTGAGGACTGTTGTTAAGAACAGCTAGAGCATTACTGGAAATTCATGCCTGTAAAATCGAGACAGAGAGACATCTGGGCCCGTTTGGTGACTTTCCTGGCGACAGGGGCAAGGGGGTGTCCTCACCACAGAGACAGACAGGCCCCGTGCAGATGCTCCTTTGCCTACCTCACCCACACTTCAAGAGGTCAATAATACTGACCGGTGAGTTGCCACCAAGCTCTGACCCTGGCTCACTTGGATACAGGATTATATTTCAGTCAGGTCCGATGAGTGGGTCCATTTGCGTGAACACTCCATGTTGCAGAGACATATACAGAGTTATAAGGATATAACTGAGAAGTTTGCCTGGTAAATGATTCTACTAACTAAAGTGGGCACCTTGCACCAGTCGAAACAACCCTTATGGTGATTAAGAGGTCAAAGATAACCTTTAAAAAGCTATCCTAGTGGTAGCCGTGGAGAGCAGACTTCAGGCTTGGTCTTGAAGCCTGAAGAATGTTAAGCAGCTTGTTTTACCAGAATGCACTCCTATTGTATTGGTTAAATGAAAGGAGAACCACACAGTAGTTATAAGAATACATATTTATCATTATAACACCCTAAATACCTCACAGTATCTGCTAGACGCAGATAAGCACAAAGCACACAATACTGTAGCACAGAAACAATTGAAAGTAGCACAAATACACAGTGGGCTCCAGGGGAGACAAAACCATTTACTAAAATAGTGGTATAAGAACCACTACTTCGGTCAAGACAGAGTCTAAAGAGTATAGAATCCCTGGGAACCACCCAAGGTGAATAAGTAGGGACCCCACGAGAAAAGGTGCAGTGTGAGAACACAACTGCAGACTACGTGCAATTCAATAGGAGAGTCCGGGTTGCAATTGTTAAGTTAAAGGACCTTCCCGGTAGATTACGAGGAAACCCTTTGGAACATAGAAGGTTGGAGAGCTACCCCACCCATGGATACCGAAGTACCAGAGTTATCTATACCAGGGAAGCCGGGTGCATAGGTCTGAAGTGGTATCGGAAAACGACGTTGTTCTCAATGGGAGTCTTCAAAGAGATGCCACTGCTGGAAAGAAGAAAAGTGTCTGGTGGAATCCGCTGGTGGATTCTTGATGGAAGGAACCTGATAGCAGATGGGACAGAGTCTGGGTCACTTAAGAGTGACCAGGGGCTCGGTAGAGGAATGCCCACTGATGTCGGGTGCTTCAGGTGTGAAGAAGGGGACCGTGACTCTACAGCTGCAGAGACCAGGAGACATCGAGGACTACCAGGAGCCGGGTCTGGCGGGAGCACCAACAAACCTTGGCTGCGGCAACCCACGACAAAGGTCAAGAAAGGTTACGGTCTGGCCCAGCAAGGACCAGGGGACTCACCACATCAAGGTGAGTCAGGGCAGGCCTGGAGCAACCAGGGGAGCCCAAGAAAATCAGGACTGTTCATCAAATGGACCCACAGGCTGAAGGCACAGTAGTCGCGGGGGGATCTCTAGCAGTCTCACCATGCCACAGCTTGAGGGGCACAGAGTGCAAGCAGGCCAAAGTCCTTGGTACAAAATGTACGCAGAGGTTGGGGCTATCGACAGGCCAATGCACGAAGTTCGGAAACACCAACAAGCATATGCAAATGCGAAAGTACGCGGCCCACAGGGGTTCGGGTTATGCAGTCCCCACGAGAGATACTGGCCTCAAACTTGGTGAGAGGGCAACTCGACCACATGGAACGTAGGAACCCACCTCCTGTGTTGCAGGAGCCTTTGTAGTCTGCTGGAGCTCAGAAACAGCAGACTGGTCAGTTGCATTATGGTGCCTGCAAATGCAGGGGAGTGACTTCTTCATCACAAGGGAGATACTTCAGTTGTGCTTGATGCCCCTACAGGTCCTGCCGGAGCCTGTATGGAACACAGGCACAGACAATGCTTTGGATGGAGAGGGAGACAAAGTTGTGCCCAGTCGAAGTCCAACGAAGTCCAGAGTGTCCAGACGGTGGAAGGTCGGTGGTTTCTTGTTTCAGAATATTGTTCACGTCGAATCTAGGGTCCTACAGCCAGGTAAGCCCTTTTGTACCCACGGGAGAGGATTGGACAGATTCCAGGGACAGTCCCAGGGGAGGGTTTGGACAATGGAGAGGATACTCCCATGTTCTTTATCCAGTTTCGCACCAAAACTGCCAACGGCTCCCAGAACTGGTTTGAGCTGCACTATGCACAGGGACACCAAATGTGCCCCTCGTGCAGACTTTCAGGCACTTTGGAAGTGCATCCACCCAGCCCCAATACACTAAATCCTGTCTGGAAGGTGGTCACCCTCCCTGTGACAGGATGCCGATTGTGCTGCCGTCCCCTGCTCGAGCTTGGCTCAGCAGGAGGAGGGCAGAAAAGTGTCTCTGGTTGGCAGCAACCAATTTGTGCTGTCTGGCTTGAGAAGGCTAGTACCGGGAGACCAGGCCCCCCACCAAGCTTGCTTCAGAAGGGTGTAATCATACCCCTGTGTGGAGGTATGATTCCAAGGTGTTTGATACCAAACACGACATGGTTCGTTGCAGCCGTTTTCGAAATAGCATTTAACGCAGGGTTATAATGCACCTCTACCTATATGTCTGGCTGCATCACAGACATCCCGGGATAATGGTCTCAGAAGGCTGCAGAGGGGCACTGCTCATGCAGGGGCACCCTCTCACTTAAAGCTCAGCTTCCTGCCTTCAGGACTGTCAAGGCCAGCTATAGGGGTGACATGTTTTAAGTGTAGTCAACTGTAGATATAGTAAACCTATATCTTTCGTAAGTGGTGAAAGCACCAGCTTACACAGGCTGCAGTAGCAGACCTGTAGTTCCATCTTGCATGGTCTCTCATGGGTGGCATAATACACGATGCAGCCTATGGGAGATCTCTGGGGTACCTATGCCCTGGGAACATGTGTAGCATATAAGAGGGACTAATAAGGGTACCCCAAAATCCAATCTGGAGTGTACCAAAGTACATTGCATAACATTTTAGGGAGAAAGCAGATAATCTGGGGTCCTCATTAGCAGGATCCCGGCCAGACTAGTCAAAAACAGTGGTGCAATCTGCAAAAAGTGGGGGTTACCATAGGAAGCAGATCCTACTTCCTACAAACTCCATGTTATCAACTGATTTATGTCATTGTACTTCGGCTTGCTATGTGACCTCACAGGTAGTTTCACTGTAACTCACCTTGTGCACTGGTGTGTTTTCCGCTTAAAATAAATAAAAAAAAGTTTACTGAAGATATGGATTTAAGTGCTTTTTTCTGATGACATCCTGTAAAAAATTCAGTATTTCAATATATACCCTAATATATGCTGCTTTAAAAGAAGAGCATGCATACAATGAAAAAGAAGCTCCTGAAAGAATTAGAGACACTGCCAGTCTTCAAAGGGTACTACTTTGTGCACAGTTGCAGTGGGTCGCGCTCTGGCTAGCAGACCACCACTTCAAGAAAACAGGAATCAAGAATACGCAGCTTTGCGAGAGAGCACTAGAGGAGCTACTACGGTGCACAATAAACCCAACAGGGACCTTCCACTGTTGGGTAAAATAGCACACATATTTTTGAGACAGAGCATTATTTAGACAAAGTCAATATTAGCTTATACACCAGTGATATCCTTGAAGGTGCTGCCAACCACACAGGGACACCTTACTCCTTCACACTTACACCAGTTGGACACAGGAGGGATTGACACTATGGGACATTTATTTCAAGACGGTACCCTCATAGACTTCCAGACATTAACAGATGGATAGGAAATTCTGAGTGGGCAGTTTCTACAAGTGCATGCGTCTTTTCCAAGACAATGTTTGTGTTTTTGGAAAAAATCATTTTAAACACCAAGTTATATTGGATTCTGTTTTTACTGCATTGAATGAGTGGCGGTAGAGGCTGAGGAGAGACAAATGTGATTTTGCGGCGTGCAAAGTGCAATATTTAGGGCATGTGGTCTCTGGCAAGTTAATTGGCCTGTGCCCAGGTTTATTGAAAGCCATTGAAGAAGTACAGATTCCTTCGGACAAGGAGCAACTTAAGGCTTTTCTGGGAATGTGCGAATATTAAACCCAAGTTTTTGCATAACTATTCCACCAAAGCTGAACCTCTCCTTGCGTTGCTGCATTGAATATCAGATTTGTGTGGGGTGAGTCACAGATACTTGCGTTCAAGGAGATCAAGAATGATTTGGCAAATGTGCCTTTACTAAGTCCGTTCACACCTGATGAGACGCTAACAAAAACAGTGGATGCGAGTGGAGTTGGGCTTGGGGCGGAGAGTTTTAAGGCAAAGGGGATGATGAGCACACAGTTGTGTTTGCATCTTGTACGCTCAGACTGCTTGAAAGAAAGTACTCGGTCATTGAGTGTGAGATGCATGCGTGTGTCTGGGCAGGGGGGCGATTTAGAGCTTATGCGTCAGGTTCTAGGTTTAGGCTAAGGTGAAATCATAAGCCCCTAATACCTATTCTGAGTGGGTGTAATGTACATTCCACTAAAGCCACTGCTAGATTGTTGAGTCAGAGTGTGAAGTTGCTAGAATATGACTTTTTTTGTTGAACTTATACTGGGTGGAAAAAATAAGAAGCAGACTGTCGATCCAGCTTACCCATTCCAGGAGAAGGCGAGGAAGTGGATGATCAGCAGGACCTGGAGTATTTGGTGGCCAGTGTACTTTGGTTAAATACCAAATGTGTCAGTGAAAGGGAATGGAGATCTGCTCTTGTCCTTGATCCTGTGCTAAACAAAGTGGTTGAATATACAGGAAAGGGTTGGACAAGCAAAGGTCGTCTTTCTGTGGAACTCCAGACTTATACTAAGGTGCCATCAGAAGTCACAATGGAGGATGGGTTGCTGTACAGAACAGACAAATTAATTTCTCCAAGAGAAGTCAGTGCGAGACTATTGAGCATAAGTCATGAGGGTAATCTAGGCTTAACAATGACTAAGAAGAGACTGATGGAGATCATTTTCTGGTGGCCGAGGATGGACAGGAATGGAGAGGATTGGATTGGTCAATGTATGAACTTTGTGTTGAATGATAAAGGTCTGAAATGTGTGACTCCTCCAATGGATATCCCTGAAACTCCTCAGAAGGTATGGGAGAGAGTGAGCATAGATTCTCTTGGGCCTTTCCAGGTTTTCCCTCAAGCTCAAAGATTTGCCATTGTTCACTTGTCATAGTGGCATGAAGTTAAATTAATTTGAGCGCCTAACACCAGAAGTGTAATAACTTTTCTCACGGATCTTTTTGCCAGAGAAGGTTTCTATTCCAAACTCCATTCAGACAACGGTGTGCAGTTTGTTTAGTCTGAGATGGAGGAATTGTTTAAGGGAGCAGGGATCAAGCACAAGAGCTGCAGTCTTTATCATCCCTAAGGGAATGGTCAGTTTGAGAGGGCCAACAGGATGGGCTGTAATTGACGTTCTTGATGTGGTATATGCAGTGAGTGCTATGCTCTGGTTGTTTCACAATACCCCTCATAGTGTAACCAGTTTTACTCCATTTGTGGCCCTGAGTGGCAGGGGCACTCAGGATTCATTGAGGCCCTCATGGCTGAACAATCTATCGAAAGTCGAATCCAGCAATAAATCCGCTCATGACATTAAAGTGACCAGGAATAGAATCTGGGAAAGTCAGACAAAAAGTTAAAAAGTGGTATGCGCTGCCCGCTGCTTCTTGGAATTTCCCGCCGCTGCCTCCCTGCGGCCCCGCCCCCCTGTGATTCCATTCGCTGCCCCGCTCCCGCCACCCAGCTGCTCCTCCCTCCCGGCTCCTTACTTACGACGCCCCCAGAGCGACCGCGCAGCAGACGCGCGCAGCGGGAGCGCCGATTGAGCGCCAAAGGTGCGCCAAAGGTAAGCCCGTCTGCGCCCGTTCCTTGCCTGGCCCGCGCCCAGCGCCAGGACCCCTGGCCCTCCCCGCCGAGGCAAGACGACCCGACTGACCTACGACGCCGCCACTCTCAACGCACTCAATGCCGGCCGGACCCACGCCTGCTGCCGAGCCACCCCGAGACGCACCCACGGACCCTTCACCTGCTGCACCTGCAAGTTCACCTGCCTCCGAACCTGCCCCGTACCCGCCAAGACAAACACCAGCAGCAACCACCTCAAGTGCATCCTGATCAACACCCGTTCCATCCACAGACACGCCGTGGAACTCTGGAACCTCCTCGACGCTACATCACCGGACGTCGCCTTCCTCACGGAAACCTGGATGAACGCCTCCTCTGCACCCGACATCGCCATCGCCATCCCGGACGGGTACAAGATCATCAGGAGGGACCGCATCAACCAGACCGGAGGTGGCATCGCCATCGTCCACAGGAACACCATCCGCATCACGACCGACGCCAACAACTCCTTCACCGCAGCCGAACATCTCCACTTCCAGATTCACACCGACCCTAAGACGACCCTCAGAGGCACCCTCGTCTACAGACCCCCGGGACCACGCACACAATTCAGCGAAGACATCACAGACTTCATCAGCCCGCACGCCCTCCCCTCCACTGACTACATCCTCCTCGGGGACCTCAACTTCCACCTGGAGAACAACAAGGACCGCAACACCACCGCCCTGCTGGAAAACCTCGCCAACCTCGGACTCAAGCAACTGGTCAACACCCCCACCCACTGCGCCGGCCACACGCTTGATCCCGTCTTCTCTTCCAGCAAGTACATCACATTCAGCCACGCCACCGGACTCCACTAGACCGACCACAGCTGCGTCCACTTCAGCTTCAAAAGATCCACGACCCACCACCACCCGCAACAGGTACCTCACAGGAATTGGAGCAAGATCACCGCAGACCAGTTCACCACCTCCCTCAGCCAGAGCCCACCGGCCAACACAACGGACCCCAACGAAGCAGCCCGCAACTTCACACAGTGGCTGACCGCCTGCGCCGACGACCTCGCACCACTAAAGAACCCTCCCAGCAGACCCAGAAGCAAGAAGGCATCCTGGTTCACCGACGACCTCAAGGACTCCAAGAAAACCTGCCGCACCCTCGAGAAAGCCTGGCTCCTCGACCGGACCACCGACAACATGACCGCCCTCAAACACGCTACCCGCAAGCACCACCAGCTCATCCGCACCACCAAGAAGAAATCCCTGAAGGAACGACTGGACAACAACGCCCACGACAGCAAAGAGCTCTTCACTATCGTCAAGGAGTTCTCCAACCCCAGCACCGGCACCAACGACATCACTCCGTCACAAGACCTCTGCGACTCCCTCGCCTCGTTCTTCCACCGCAAGATCGCTGACATCCACAACAGCTTCGGCGCCCCACCCACGCACCCAACCGTTGAACCAACGCCCCCCACCGCCACTCTTCGCACCTGGACCCCGGTGACCACCGAAGACACAGCCCGCACGATGAACACCATCCACTCCGGATCACCGACCGACCCCTGCCCACACCACGTCTTCAACAAGGCTGACTCCACCATCGCACCCCAACTCCGGAACATCATCAACGCCTCCTTCAACACCGCCACCTTCCCGGAGAGCTGGAAGCACGCCGAGATCAGCGCCCTCCTGAAGAAACCTACAGCGGACTCCACCGATCTCAAAAACTTCCGCCCCATCTCGCTCCTCCCTTTTCCTGCTAAAGTCATCGAGAAGATCGTCAACAGACAGCTGACCGCCTTCCTCGAGACGAACGGATCCCTCGACCCCTCGCAGTCCGGCTTCAGAGCCAACCACAGCACCGAGACCGCCCTCATCGCAGCCACCGACGACATGCGGACCCTACTCAACAAGGGAGAAACAGTGGCCCTCATCCTCCTGGACCTCTCCGCTGCGTTCGACACGGTCTGCCACCGCACCCTAGTCCAGCGCCTCAGCAACATCTGTATCCAAGAGAAGGCACTGGAGTGGATCATCTCGTTCCTCGCCGGAAGAACACAAAGAGTCCGCCTCCCCACGTTTCGCTCCGAGGCCACCGAAGTCATCTGCGGCGTCCCGCAAGGATCTTCACTCAGCCCCACCCTCTTCAACATCTACATGAAACCTCTTGCAGCCATCGCACGCCAGCACAACCTCAACATCATCTCTTACGCCGACGACACCCAGCTGATCCTCTCCCTCACCAGAGACCCCGACACCGCCAGAACCTGCCTACACGAAGGGATGAAAGACGTCGCCGAGTGGATGAAGGACAGCCGCCTGAAACTGAACTCGGACAAGACGGAAGTCCTCATCCTGGGATCTTCGCCCTCCTCCTGGGACGACTCCTGGTGGCCCCCAGCCCTGGGTACCGCACCCAAGCCAACCGACCACGCATGCAACCTGGGCTTCATCCTGGACCCCTCCCTCTCGATGACCAGACAAGTCAACGCCGTCTCCTCATCGTGCTTCAACACCCTGCGTATGCTTCGCAAGATCTTCCGCTGGATCCCGACCGAGACCAGGAAGACTGTCACCCAGGCACTCGTCACCAGCCGACTGGACTACGGAAACGCCCTCTACGCCGGAACCACAGCCAAGCTACAGAAAAGACTCCAGCGCATCAAGAACGCCTCCGCCCGACTCATCCTAGATGTCCCCCGACGCAGCCACATCTCCAGCCACCTGAGGAACCTGCACTGGCTCCCCGTCGACAAGAGGATCATGTTCCGGCTCCTCACCCACGCACACAAGTCTCTCCACGACCTGGGCCCCAAGTACCTCAACGACCGCCTGACCTTCTACACGCCCACCCGCCAGCTACGGTCCACCAGCCTCGCCCTCGCAGCCGTACCACGCATCCGAAGAGCCACCACCGGAGGAAGATCCTTCTCTTACCTGGCAGCCAAGACTTGGAACTCCCTCCCCATCCACCTTCGGCTGACCCAGGACCATCTCGCCTTCAAGAAACAACTCAAGACCTGGCTGGTCGAGCAGTAGCATACCCCTCCCCCCAAGCGCCTTGAGACCCTCCCGGGTGAGTAGTGCGCTATACAAATGGCATGATTGATTGATTGATTGATTGAGTAGGGTGTTTATGTGCGTGTAAAATTACCGGAAAGAAAATGTATCAAAGGATTTTGCGGTTTAGTCCTGCCTGTCATGTTGAAAAAGTGAGCAAAGAAGGATGTTCAGTGAGAATACAAAATGGACAGCGGTGGAATTGTGTGAGATTAGTTAAAGTGACCAGCCCTCTTCAGAGTCATAGTGAGTATGTAGGGGATAAAGTGATGAAAAGTGCGATGGAGAAATGTGTCCATAATTTTCCTTGAAGATACAAAGATTTTGTCATGCCTTGATATCTCATTGTATTCCCTTTGATCTGATATTGTATTTTTTACTTGTATGTTACTGGAGCATCTCTTTAGAAGTTTAATTTGGTTTTTATACTATGGTTTTGCTGTTATTTCAACTCTTGTGGTATTTATTATTGTAATGGGAAAAGGGGGAGCTGTGTTATATCTAAGGGTTTGTCTATGTGGTAGGATATTTACATATATTGTTATGTCTATGTGGTGGGAGCTGGCTCGTGACACTTGCAGCTTGTGACACCTACACTGGATTGTTGAGCAAACCATGTAGCGGTTGGAGGTGGCACAGAGCTCGTGGTCTTGGTGAGTGGCTGCCTGTAATATTAACACCCTAAACTTAAAAAACCTTTACTTGTCTCACACTCAAGATTTCTAGAGTGTTAACTCCTAGCACTAGTGCTTAATTTGTAAAAGAATATGTGCTGGGGCTCTCGTCAGGAGGCCACTGCAGCTTGCACTACAGACTGCCCTTGCCAGCTGCCAATGACCGTACAAACACATTTACTAGCCATCACACTCTTACAAGTGTGACAATTCATACTATTCCAGGCCCCCAAAGCTATCAGAATTGCTTGTGAGGCATGTATTATTCACAGTAAATGTAAATTGAACTATTAAACAGCTGTAGTTGTGCTCATACCTAAATTAGCCAGACTGTGCCACCATGTGGCAGACTGTCATAAGCCCAGGTGCTGGCAATTAGGTGCTGGTGCTGAGCACTGGAAAGCACCGGCTCAAATTAAGCACTTGCAACACAGACATTTCATAGGAGGTAGAGGGAGTGAGAGCGATTTGGTGGCTGCGACCCGGAATGGGAGAGGGACTTACACAAGGGTGCACTTCCCGGGCCTGGATAGGGTGTGGGTGGTTGACAGTACTCTTGTCGCAAACCTTTCAGTCGTGTCCTGATGTCGGGTCACAGACTGACATCTGTTTTCTCACTCAGAGCTACGCCTGAAACCTGTTGTTTAGAGAAGGGGAAAATCCTTCCTTAACTCTGGATGTCAGTAAGAAGTCATCGGAAGGCCTAATGTTCTGAGGAGTAGAGCTTCTGATCTGCGCCGGAGAGTACGAAAGAAATTAACTGATGTCAGCCTGCAGGGAGGGTATTTAAATGCATGTAGGGGCATTGCTGGAGAAAACTTTCAGAATCTGTGCTTTGGGAATATTCTAAGGTGAGGCTTCAAAATGGATGTGAACTTAATATTCAAATATACTTACCTGCGATGTAACGAACCTCAAAGTAACTGTGAGATACCCTGATCATTTAAATACATATTAAAATCATACTAGCTGCAACTTAACTTTTTCACTAACCAAAAGAACAAAATGTATTCATGCTATAAACACAATAATTATAAATAAATATATAGATAGTTAATAATTTTGTTTATTGGTATTTTAAATGACACAACAATACAGTACAATGTTAATACTGAATCAGTAAATTGGGCTTACAATTTTTAGTCCATGCCATGCAGACAGGAGCAATCGAACACCCACAAGGGAATGGGGTTATGGACGCACTTTCAGGAGGAATACATGCCACAACAAAAATACTCATTTAGTAAACAAACTATAACCGTGTTCATGCATGCCAAAGTTTTATCACAGAATATGTGGAAAACAACATTTGCAGGGCTGAGGGGGAGCCGAAGGTGAGCAAGGTAGAGCAATCCATTCCACCTACGGCCGCACCACGATTTCTAGCCCATGGACACTCGTTGCTTGGCCAGAGCCAGGGCCAAGTGCACAATTTGTTGCCCACCTTCTTGTGGCCCGGCCCATGAACAGGCCCAATAAACAAACTGCAGGCGTATTTGCGAGTGTCCTAGACAGAGTCCTATTAAGACACAAGATTACCACAGAACCCTGTGAGCTCAGGACAACTTCAAGTCATGTGACCAAAATCAGCATCCAGTGTCACACAACGAGACCAACCTCTTGGCTCCACATCCTAGATAGTCTGTAGTAGGTCCTGTTAGTATAATTGAATTGTATATATGACTCGTATTGTGAAAAACATTCTGTGGATATGCAAGCACCTTTCCCCATTCAGTATTAGTTATGTTCAAGCCCAAGTCAACGGACCAGCGAGCCTGAAGGGTGACCAATGGTTTCTTAACCAGCCCATTCAGAGCCTTATAGATCCACATCACTAGGCAAGAGCCAGTTCCCAGCATCCGGAGTATCTGTAGGACCGCATGTGTGGGAGGTTCTGTTCAAGCAACACCCCAAAGGTCCCGTAGTACCTAAGTAGGCTTTCCTGTTTTCAGCTTCTATTTTGGGAAAATTCTGGTGTTTTTTCCCCAGTGTTTTCAAGTGATTTCAATACCTTAAAAAACAGTGGTTATCAGTGGTTACACATTTGTGCCCCATTGAAAACAACAAAAATAGTGTTTTTCCAGTGTTTATGGAACATTTTGCTTTTATTGTTGCTTGTTTTCTGCACTGATAGTGCATGGTATAAAGATAGTGCACATACAGCGTATATCAGGTTCAAATGCATTTTTACAAAACAAACTTATTGTAGTACACCATACAATACTTCTTCAGTGAGTCTTTGGTTATGCGCACTTACTCTTTCCTTACCATGTAATCTTTTATCTGTGAAAAGGCCCTCTCGACATTGGTACTTGAGGCAGACAATGTCAAAACAGCCAGTACACAATTTTAGAACTCTGGCTCCTGACACAGATTTCCATGACAATACTAGTACACCTAAAGATTGCGATTAACTGGGACAGGTTCTGCAACAAATTCTATGAATTGGGCGCATATGCCCTCAGAGGTATTGAAGCGGTCAAAATGAAGCAGCACTTTTGAAAGTACGGAGAAAATCCTCCTTTACAGAAGGGATCTATAACTTGTGCAGACTACAACAGTGAAGCTTCATTGACTTCAAACACCATGGTTAGCGAAGGGACATTTCTATGCATCATTGCAAGCCATTTCTTATACATTGTAAAATACAATTTCCTGAATTGCTCCTCCACATTTCTTTGCTTACCAAGTAGCAAGCACTCTAACATGGAACATGGTGCAATGCCAAAGTCACTTAAAGAGTCTCCCCGCCTACTCTCAAGGATATGTTTCACATCTACACCAATTATGCTGAACACTTGGTAGACAAGGGTGCTTTCAGACTCTATTTTCTTGTATTATGTCCACTACAGCAGTCATGTTTTCCTGTAAAATTCTAAGAATGCAGTAGAGTGTATTTTTTTCACATCACTATCAATATAAGACCAAAGGTCCTCACATATCTTGCCGTTGGTATCATCACTCAGTAAACATTTTGTAAACAGTTGCCACAGGGATACTATAGCATTTACGGGCTCTAGGGCTGAAAACCACCAGCTACATGACAAAGTTGGGATGACTCTTTCTTTGATGCCACACAAGGTACAAAATGAGAAATATTTGTGTTTTAGTTCCTGTGCATAACAAAACAATGCACCAGAATGAACTAAAAGTCAATAGCATTCTACATTAACTTTGAAGATTGTAAAGATGCTTTTGGCATACCATCTAGCACACAGCTTTCAAACTTTTCATGTTGGTGACACCCCCTTTTGCGAAAAAGGGTTCGGGGACACGGTAACGTGAGGCAGCGCAGCGAGCGAGCCCGAACCACCTATGGTGGGCTCGGGCCCCACACCCCACACACACACACCCCACCCCACACACAACCCCACACGCACCACCCCACAGACACACCACTCCACAGACACACCACCCCCACACACCCCCCACACACCCAACACACATCCCACACACACACACCCCACACACACCCACACCGCCCCCACACACACATCCCACACCCCCCCACACACCCAACATACACCCCACACACAGTGACTTGAGGGGCACTGTTAAAGGGTACTAGTGAGGGAATCAGTGGCGGAGGTGGCCTTTCCCTTCATCTGTCTCCCTCCATCTGTCTACCTCCGACTGTCTCCCTCCCTCCCTCCCTCTCTGTCTCAATCCCTCTCATGTCTCACTCCTTCTCTGTCTCCCTCCCTCTCTGTCTTCCTCCCTCTGTCTCCCTCCCTCCCTCTCTGTCTCAATCCCTCTCATGTCTCACTCCTTCTCTGTCTCCCTCCCTCTCTGTCTTCCTCCCTCTGTCTCCCTCCCTCTCTGTCTCACTCCCTCTCTGTCTCACTCCCTCTCCCTCTGACTGTCTCCCTCTGTCTCCCTCCGTCTCCCTCTATCTCACTCTCTGTTTCACTCTCTGTCTCCCTCCCTGTCTGTCTCCCTCCGTCTAACTCTCTCTCTCTGTCTTCCTCCCTCTCTTTCTCACTCCCTCCCTCTCTGTCTCCCTCCCTCCATCTCTGTCTCACTCAAACCCTCTCCCCCGACCAACATATTCTGTGAGTTCCATAAGGGTCTGTGACAAAGAGGAAAAAATGATGCTTTCATTCTTAAATCGTTTTAATATTTTCCTGTATTGGTGGTGCCCAGGTGCGCAGCGCCCCTCCCCACTCCCTCCCCCGCACTCCTCCATGCCGATGGCTCACACGGGCATTCTCCATTGAACTGAATTGTTTATGTTTTTGTTTTCGTAAGGTTAAAAGCCGCAGCGTGGAGAATGATGTAAATTTGAAAGCTTCTATAGGGCTTCTTGGCAGCTTTTCTTTCCAATGCACCGTGATTCCGGGGCTGCCCCAGGCCAACCCCCTGGACCCAATAACCCACCGTATTCACCCATTGAAGGGCCCTTTGCCAAATGGACTATCCACAAATGAATACCTCCCCCCACCCACCCTCCATCATGTGTGTGTCGGCCCGGGCTGAGACAGCTTTCGGGGGTACACGCACAGCCGCACCCGAGCACTTCACAGGTCTTTAAAAGACCATTTAACGTGCTACTAAGGCTTTGTTGTTATTCATATTAGAGCCCCTGCAGCGCCACTCTGCCTGTTGCTGGAAGAGGGTGATATAAACAGCATACTAAAACCGGGACATTTGGATGTTTTACCCGGACGCTGTTGTAAAACCCGGCATTTCTCTACTTCAGCACCCCCGTCGCGTGTGGCAGCCCGGGACCGCTCACAGCCGCACCCGAGCACTTCACAGGTCTTTAAAGACCTTGTGCATGTTAATAGGGCTTTGTTGTTGCTTCGCCCCTTCTAAGAGACCCTGCAGCTCGACTCTGCAGATGCGACACACCTACATATGGGTCGCGACACAGTAATGTGTCGCGCCACATAGTTTGGAAAGCTGTGATCTAGCAAGTGACAAGGATCTCCTACAGGGAATCACTTCAGGTCAGGTATTGATTTTGACAGGCCATCACACAACTTTTTCATAAACGTAGCTGAATCACTGCATATACAAACAATATCACTCCAATCTTTGTAGAACTTGGTAAGAACTTTTTGCAACAGCATTCCAAGTGACACTGCATTCCATGGTTTCCAAAAGTCTGGTGTCATGTTTTCACCACTATCCCAGATGCTTGGTGATAGCACTCTTTTCACATATATCTGTCACTACACATTGCATTGAATGTTTAAAGCCTGAGGTGTTTGGCTATTCACCTACTATCAATACTGACTCGCTAAAAAAAGGGGCTGATATATCACTTGGTTTTACCCATTCTCTGTGGGTAAATGTGATGGTACAAACGGAAAAGATTGTTATGAAACCAGCCATTTTACATATCAGTGAAAGAATCAAACGTAGCCAAAATATCAAATATGATTTGTTATTTTCTGATTCTCTACAGTTTATAAAATAATTAAACAAGACCTAAACATGCTTCTAAACCTTGCATCTTTAGACCAAAAACTACAACACAGAAAAAAGCAAAAGGAAGAAACAATATTTTACTGACATCTCTTAACAACAAAACTCAAGCAGAATAACGTTAGCCCAGTCTTTCTTGCGGCTCCCTTGTATAACAAAGTTACATTGTATTGGCCCATTCAGGAAGAAATAAAAATGACTGTTTCACTCTCCTTTTCCTTTCTTTGAACGGCATTTAGTTTGTGGTTGTTCATGTGTTTTTTCAGTATGGCTATTTCCCTTTCAGAGGGGTTTTATTAGTTATTATAGGTTTAAACCTAAATCAGGATAGCCTAAGCATGAGTAAGCATTTATTTGGTAAGAATTTGGCCCACTGGCAGGCCTGCCTGCTCCATTACGTTTCTAAAGGGCAATAGGACATTTAACTAAAAGCAGTCACCCAGGGTCACCAAACCCACCTCCGTCCAGCAGTCCATTTGCCCTGCAGAAAAGAAAGTCAAACGGCCCCCTTGAGGAGGCCCACCAGCAGGCGTTCATGGGTATAGGGGGGTCACAGTACCAGTGGGCCACTATCAACATCGCCAGCTGGCCAGGGCATTGGACAAAAGGATGCCCGGGCAGGGAATCCAAAGTATTGAGCGCAACTGCTTCACCAGCAGGAGTCCCTGGGTGGGCTCAGCACCCAACTGACCGAGTTCCTGAAAATCCTACCCATCCTGCAATTTTGTAATCCACTGAAGCTGAGCTGCGAGAAAATACAATTCAAAGTCTCGTACCCCCAGGACACCCTCAAGTAGGGGGCAGTGGAGGGTAGCCAATGCAGCTGTCTGGCGTCCAACATTCCAAATCAAATCCTACAGGAGTGCATCAAGCCTCCAAAACTAGGATACCATAATTTTCACCAGAAGGTTTATGAAAAAGTAAAGAAGCCTCAGGAGCATGACCATTTTAGAAAGTGCAATACACGCCATAATTGGCAGCTCAAAAGAGCACAAAATTTAGGCACAGAACTTCAGAGACCGAAAGCTCTCCCATCCCCCAAGTTTCCCTCACAGAGATCATCCAGATTTTGGAAGACCTGGATGCCTAAGTATTTAAAGATTTGCAGATCCCAAAGTAAATCAAGTGGACAGAAATAGGACGACCCAATCCAGCGACCACTGGGAACACACAAGTTTTACTCTGCTTTACCTGAAGATCCGAGAGCCTTCCAAATTCTTCTAGGAGCTGCAGGGCACGCGGAATGCCATTCCTACCATCCCGGAGGTAAATAAGCAGATCATCTGCAAATAATGCAATTACATGGATCAAACCATGTACTTTAATGCCCAAGTCTATTCCCTTAGTTTAGACCACCCTGTTTATTGCCTCTGAATAGTTTGTAGGCCTATGAAATTGTGCGTCCTGTTTATCATGCAACCTGTTTTAGCCTTAGCCACTGGGTGAGTGTAGAGTAGCCTGATCGATCTTATCCAGTTAGCACCAAGTCCCATGTGATGCATAGTGGTCTCCAAGAAGTCCCAACGCACTTTATCGAAGGCCTTTTCAAGGTCCATCAACACAATCACTGAAGAGGGGTCAGATAACCGGTCATGGTGTGGTTCCGTGAATTCTCGACCCGTGTCATAAACATCGTCGAATCATGACGATTTTGGTATCAAAAGACCGAGAATGACGAGTATACTATATACGAGTGTTTTCGTCATGTTCGAGTGACGTGATCATCCTGAAACCAGAGATTCCATTCTGAACTCTCGGGTTCCATTTTGTATACAGCAGCCATTTTGTGGTTGCCCTCACATAGGCCGATGACTAAGGCCGAATGAGTCTTTGGGACACGTACATCTTTTGCTGACTCCTGTGTGACCTGGGCAAGCTGACTCCACTGCCCGTTCCTTTCCCAGTAGCCGATCGAGATTAAGATAAAGGCACAGCCTGCCATAAACCCTTTACTGCACACAACTATGTCTAATCTTACACACACCTGTCTCTGCTCCGTTCTTTATGACCTGCTTTACGATGAGGAGGTGCCTGTTTTTATTAGGGGTCCAGCCGATTTATCTGATGAAGAGTGTTGGGTTTTTTGCCAAGTCATTGATGGTGGGCTGGACGATGAAACGTGGGTTTGTTATACAATACGTGATGGTGGGTTAGACGATGGAATGTGGGCTTGTCATGCAATGTTTATTGTACACATGGGATTGGTTTACTGTAAGGAAAGAATGGTTGCCTGAAGCATAATATTTCGTATAAAAAGGGTTGACTGACTTTGTAAATTTGAGCAGTCTCCTACGAATATACAGCCACTGTACTTCGTGGACCTCTGTTACTGGTTGCAGCCAATAAATTTGAACTTTGACGTCACCAAGAAGTTGCCGCGTTTCTGTAACTCTGAGACAGGTGAATCTAGGAGATTTCAGGTGTTGTTCCCCTGGCACCACTGGGTCCATAAAAACCCAGTTCTCCATTTGGCGCCCAACGTGGGGCGATTTCAGCGGTACCGGTCCAAGCCAGAGGTTCGTGAGGAGCTTCGTGTGAAAATTCTGGAGGAAGGCCGCCACTTCATCAACCCCTGTATGTCGACGTGGTTCGAAAGTCTTTGCTGCGAGGTTCCCCGCTTCCCGAAGGCTACGAAGGACTGCTGCCCTGACTATCGCCCTGTCTTGGAGCCTTAGACGATTTGTAGAGCGAGACGATAGACGGGTCTTCTGGTGACGTCATCGGTCATCGATACCTCAGTTAAGTATGAGTGGAGCGTCTCTCAGTCCTTAGTTTGGTTCTTAGTTTCGGTATCCCCTTGGGATCTTTGATTTGGAACTTGCAAGTACCAAAGCCGAGGGACTCGTGTATTCACGAGACTATCGTATTCGATATCCCCTTGAAGTTTAAAGCTAGACTAGAGAGCGAAGATGCCTGGTCTTAGCAGACTTGGAAATTTGTTTTGTCTTGGTTGTAATAGGGATTCCCGATTGGAGGACTCGTGTCCGGTTCCTCTGATTGGAACTCCAACCTATGAGCTTTACGTAATGCATGGCGTGGGCCCTATCACGTATAATGAAGTATGGGTTAGGTACACAAAGGAAGACGGTGTCCTAAAGTGGCCCCAATATGGTAGTTTTGACACCGAAGTTCTAGATAACCTAGAGGTTAGACTGTTTAAGAAGAAAGCCCGGCCGGCGATGTTTGACTCTTTCCGCCTATGGCGAAAGGAAGCCAAACAGAAAGAAATTAAATTAGCGAAGAGAAATAAGAGAGAAAGGGGTATCTCGATAATGCAAGCTGCTATGCAGTTTAAAGATAATGAAGAGGAACAGACGAGTGAGCAGTTGCACAGGCAACGTAAAATGGTGATTGATAAATGCTATCCAGCTTTGCCGCTTCTTCAGCAAGAGGCAGTGAAGGAACTTGAGAAAGATCCTTTAATGTCGCATTTGTTGAGTTCACCACCCCCTTATGCGGAGAGTGCTACAGCACCTCCGCAACCTTTAGTCGCGCAACCTCTAGTTGTGCGGCCTCCTGCTCCTCCACAACCGCCAGCTCCTCTTCAGTTGGTTCCTACTCCTGTGGTCCTGCCTCCTCAAGGGCCACTGACTTTGCTACCTGCTCCGTTACCTGCTCCGCCTTTAATTCCTACAACTTTTTCACCCGTTCTTGCTACCTCCCCTACTACTGCTCCTACGTTGACCTTTTCTCAGTCTGCTTTATCTCCCGATCTGTCGACCTCTCCTTCTGTTCGACAGAGAATGACCAACACTGTTACTAGTCTTTTCTCTCCTTTCTTTGGGTCACATAGTACAACCCCTGAATCAGAGCGTAAACAGTTGCGTAGCCAACTACCTGATTCATGAGAGAAAGAACTATTGGATCGCTTGGCGCGTAAATGGGTTACTCGTCCTTCAAGATATGATGTGGAATCTGTTACGGATGTCTTCCACCAATGGGAAGCACCGAAGCAGAGATACGTTTTCGATAGGATGTGTATTCTTCTTCGTGAAGAATGGGAAGATGATGATGTGGGACTGGCTCCCTCTGAGTTATTCGAGGTAAAGTCAGAGTTTGCGGAAGGTACGATAGTGGGTTCCGATGTTGAGAAAGCAGTTGCGACATTGTTGTCGTTTAGGGGTGCAGGTATTTCTTGGCCGTTGCTTGAGCCTGATTCCTCAGTTAGAAAGAAGGTGAGACAATATCCAACGAGAGAAGTTCCTCCGGTGTGGAAGGAAGCAATTCAGGCCGATGTCGCCAATCATATTGATGCTGTACCAGCTCATTTTCAGCGTGTTTGGGTACATGTTCCATGGAAGCGTGCTGAAGTTTTGGCTCTTAAACATACATTACCTGACCCCCGTAAAAACCCTGCAGGGTATTATAAGGAATTATCACAGACTGCAGACTCATGTGTTATGAATCTGGCCGATATAGATATGTTGTTTGGGAATGTTGTTCCACTGCCTTTATGGGGATTGATTCGTCATACGGATCATACGCAGGGGTTAGGTGATTCATGGGCTAATATTAGTGCTGCAGATGGCAGACAAGTTGGTGGTGCTAAACCTGAGCCTTTAGTAGCAGAACTCCCTGGTAAGATCGTTACTTACATGAAAACTTTAATGCCTGCGATGCGTGTAAATTGGGATAAATTGTCTGTGTGTAAGCAGAAGAAAGATGAGACAGTGTCAGATTTCTTCACCAGGTTTGAAGAGACGTTTATCGACCACAGTGGTCAAGATATGAGTACAGAAGGTGGTCAACGGTTGTTCGTTGACAAGTTTGTGCACAATTTGCTTCCCGAGCTGTGTAAGAAGTTGAAAGATTCCGAGGGTTCAAGGGCCATTTCCTCCTCAGCACAGATATTGGCTACTGCACAGTATTACGAAAATAGGGATAAAGATGAGAAGGATAAAGCAGATAAGAAGACTAAAGAATTAAAGACAAAAGTGCTTTTACAGCAGGCGTATCCGCCCTGTAATAACCAGCGTGATTACCAGCAGCCTCAGCAGCCTCAGTTTCAAAGAAACTCGCAAAGGTTTGAGTCCCCTCAGCAGCGTTTTATGGTAGGCTCAAATCAGTGTTCATACTGTAAGGAAGAGGGTCATTTCAAATATAGTTGTCCTATTTTGTTACAGCGTATGAATGGTGTTTCTGGCGCTAGAGGTCGTGGTGTTCAGCAGGCTCCTAGAGGTAGAGGACGTGGAAATTTCCCCAAGAACGCGCGTTCCTTTCCGCCTCAAAATTCAATGAATAGTTTTGATCAGCAGAATTTCGCGTCTGGTAGGATGACTCAGTATTATGCTGACGACGACTATGTCGAAGGTGAGAATATAGACGGTGATGATTGCTAGGACGGCCATGGACAAAGAGAGGGAGTTGTTTCAGTTCCAGTAGATCAGAGTGGACCATATGTTGAGGTGATTACATCAGGTGTGTCAGAGCCTTTTCTGTTGGATACTGGTGCTACGAAGAGTACTATTATGCACTCTAAACTCCCTGGCGCACCTTTGTCTGGCTTAACGAATGTTTCAGTAGGTTTTTCTGCCGCCCCGGTTAGGAACCCGATTTCTAACCCTCTGTCCCTTTCTGTTGGACCTCGTGAATTTGAAGCACCCCTTATTTTGACGACAGGTTGTGTTGAGAACTTGTTGGGATTGGATCTGTTGAAAAGATTGTTTGCAACATTGTATTGTTCTCCTTCGGGAGTACAACTTACACTGGGTAAGAAAGTGGTCTCTCCGATGTATTTGTCGAAGGACAAACTCCCGACGGAATTGTCCTCTCTTCCTGATATTCTTTGGGCGACTGGTCCTAACGATGTGGGTCTCTTGGATATACCGCCATATGTTGTGACGTTAAAAGCGAACGTTAAAATGCCACGCATTCCCCAATATAGAATCTCTAGTGATGGTGAAAGAGCGTTGCTAGTGATCATTTATGACCTAATTGAAAAAGACGTGATTGAGGAAACGAGAGATAACATGTGCAATAGTCCGGTTCTACCTGTTTTAAAGCGTACTAATCCTTCTCAGCCACCTGTTTACAGGTTTGTGATTGATCTTAGAGAGGTGAACAAGATTGTAGTGCCACAGTTTCCAGTTGTTCCTGATATCACTGCCTTATTGACGATGATTCCAGCTTCTGCGACTTGGTTCTCGGTGATTGACTTGAAGAATGCTTTCTTCAGCATCCCGATTGCTGAAGAGAGTAGGGATATTTTCAGCTTCAATTTAGGAGGCCGAAGCTTCCGGTTTAAACGCGCTCCTCAAGGCTATTGTGAGAGTCCGTCAATATATAGTCAAGCTCTGAAAACACAACTTGATGCAATTGTCTTACCTGATGGCGTTGCTCTTCTTCAATACGTCGACGATTTGCTAATCGCCGCCGATACAGAGGAAATTTGTAAGAAAGCTACTTTAACATTGTTACGTCATTTGTCTGATTTCCATCACAAGGTGTCTCTTTCAAAGTTACAGTATTGTCGACAAGAAGTGACCTACTTAGGTCATCTCTTATCGAAGGAGGGAAGAAGATTGACCCCAGAAAGAATTCAAGCGATTGCGAAAATGAGTGTGCCAATGACACAGAGAGAAGTGCGTGCTTTCTTGGGTATTACGTCATATTGCAGACAGTGGATAGCAAATTTTTCTCTGTTGGCCAAACCTATGGTGGCATTGACCTGTAAAGATACACCGAATCCCCTTCCGTGGTCTGAAGATTGTCAGAAAAGTTTTTCCAAATTGCACAATGCATTGTGTTCGGCTCCTGTGTTGGGTACCCCCGACTACAGTAAGCCCTTTACGTTGTATGTCCACGCGAAAGAAGGATGTGCATTGTCAGTTTTGACACAGTATTTTGGAGAAAAGCAGCGTCCATGCGCGTATTTTTCGTCGACTTTGGATCCGGCAGCTAGGGCGTTGCCGAGTTGTTTGAGAGCCACAGCGGCAGCAGCTGTTTCTATTCGACAGTCTGCTGGTTTGGTGATGAATAATACATTGATCGTGATGGTTCCACATGCAGTGGATACTTTACTTAACAGAACCAAGACACAGCACTTAACTAGTGCTCGATTGTCAGGTTACGAGTTGACACTCCTAGCGAGTCATGTGCACATAAAAAGATGCAATACGTTGAATCCAGCCACGCTATTGCCGATTACAGTAGATACAGATTATGTTGAACAGCATGATTGTTTTCTCAGGACAGAGGAAGAAACGAAAGGGAGAATAGACCTTAGGGACACTCCTCTTGTGAAGTGTGATGGTACCTTATGGGTGGATGGTTCGTGTTTCAAGCTTCCGAATGGTGATACGACTGCGGCATATGCTGTTACGACTCTGTATACGATTGTTGAAGCTGCACGTATCCCACATAATTCAGCCCAAGCAGCAGAGTTGATTGCACTCACGAGAGCGTGTGTGTTGTCGAAAGGAAAGAAAGTGACCATATATACCGACAGCGTTTGGTGTGGCCCATAGTTTTGGACGATTGTGGAAAGAACGTGGGTTCCTTACGTCACACGGTACGAAGATACAGCATGGTCAATTGGTGAATGAGCTCTTGGAATTACTTACTTTGCCATTGCAAGTTGCGATTGTGAAATGCAGTGCACATAAGAAGGTTACTGACGACGTAGGTCGCGGTAATGTGTTTGCTGATGAAGTTGCGAAAGAAACGGCAAGGGATGTGATGAGTCGAATGTATGTTGCGGGTCCGGCGAGATGGGTTCCTGATAGAGGAATTTGTGAGGATACGATAGAGAATATAAAGTCTATTCAAGCTGAAGCTACCGAGAAAGAGTTGAGTGTGTGGAGAGAGAGTACGGGTAAAATGGATGCGAATGGTTGTTGGGTTGAGTTGTCAGAGCATCAACGATGGTTGTTACCCGATGCGTACGTGCTTGCAGTGGTTACGATGGCACATGGAATGGCTCATATCAGTGTGAAAGGGATTTGTAAGTTGTTGGCTCCAGTATGGCAAAATGCTGGTATTCCTAAGTGTGCAGAGAATGTGGTCAAGAATTGCATGGTGTGTTTGAAACACAATCCTGGTAAGGGAAACCCAACTCCAGCTGGTCATTTTGCGCCTCCAACGTACCCGTTCGAGGTTTTGCAGCTATATTTCATCCACATGGAGAGGTGCAACAACTTGAAATACGTACTAGTGGTTGTTTGCGCCTTTTCAAGATGGGTAGAAGCATATCCCTTGAAAGATAACACTGCCTTGTCCACAGCTAAAGCCTTTGTTAAAGAGTTTGTCCCTAGATTTGGAATGCCGAGAATGGTCTGGAGTGATAATGGGAGTGAATTTGTGGGTCAAGTGATGAAGAAAGTATGTGAAGGGCTAGGTATCCGACAAAAGTTCCACGCTGCAAATCACCCCCAATCAGCTGGACTAGTAGAATGCTATAATGGCACGCTAAAACTGAAATTGGCCAAGATTTAAGCGAGCTCTGGTCTTAAATGGCCTGACGCTTTGCCTTTAGCACTTTTATCAACAAGAATGACTGTGCATTCATGAGTGGGACTTAGTCCTTACGAAATTGTGTTCGGCCGCCCGGCCAACATATGGGGAGTGCCAAGGCCGACACAATTCAGTGAGATTGAACACCCTGTACTGCTTGATTACCTGTATGAATTGACGGCTAAATTGCGTGTTTTACACCAACAGGTTCATGATACTCTGCCTCAGGCTTCTGAAGATCCAGGTCACATCATCGATCCTGGCTCATGGGTCTTGGTGAAAAATTTCCAGCGGACGAAGAATGATGAGCCCCGTTGGACAGGCAGTGCGAGTGGAAGGAAAGAAGGACTGGATCCACGGTGTACATTGTAAGAGCCTCTGCCGTATGACCGGTGGGTCCAGGAGGGTATTGCTGACTCTGAGACTGAGACTGTGCCTCGTTTTCTGCCTTTTAGCGATGCACGTGTAAATGGAACAAATTCTGAACGTGAAAGTGACAATCTCTTGCAAGAAGCTGTGCCACCGTCAATGCAATTGGACACTACAGAGCCTGAACTTTTGTTCCAGGACCAGACATTATCTGGAAAAAGTCGTTATAATATGAGGCAGAGAACTATGGACAAATAAATCTCTTTTCCTTTCCTATTTTTGAAAGTGCAGCTCTCTCATCTGAGAAACTTTTTTATTTTTGTTTTTCGAACCACCATCCGGGTTCAGCTGTAGGGTCGAGGGCGACAAGTCTTTGGAGTGCAAGCCGAAGACACAAGGTCGACGGTTCTGGTTGGTTCTTGGGCATTTCCCTTGGACTGACAGGCGCATTCCTTAGCACGGAACACACTACCTCAGCGAGCAGCACAGTTAGAGGATGGAGTTTTTCGAGATGGAGAGACCTGCCAAAGAAATGAATTTCAAAGCCAGAATGTGTACAGTAACGACTAGAAAATGCCTTTTTATGTTGTTTAGTGTAATGATGTTTTTAATAGGATGTACAGGAATTTGTACAGAAATGTACAGGAATTTATATAGCTCAAATCACCAAGCGGTTTCTAAGCGCTTGCTTAGGGAACCCGTCCTGGTATTCCCCTGTGAGATAACCCCGGCAGGGTATCCGCAAGGTGAAAGCCAGGCATCCCGCCGCGAGGGGCCGTTGTGGAGATTAAGCAAGCTATTTCCCAGAGTCGCAGAGTGTGAGCCCATGAATCGAGTAGTAACTGCAAACACAACAATGATGGACAGAATGTGGATCAATGTCACACATTCACCCCAGTCCAAAGATCTGGGCCCAAATCCATCGTTTTTCCACTCCACACCACCCTGGGTTAGACAATGGCAATATGCAAATCAGCGCTGACCCTGTGCCCCATGGGAACAGTCCAGTCCGAACTACAAAAGCCATGTCCTTCCCAGAACGGAAACAAGCATCCGAGGACCGGCCCGGTTTCGAGGTAACACCTCTCTTCAGCCCGGCTAGCTTGATTCCAGTGGTGTGGAGTAACTGGGACTCACGTCTGAGCATCCCCAGTACACTTAGAGCGGTAACTGCAAACACAACAATGATGGACAGAATGTGGATCAATGTCACACATTCACCCCAGTCCAAAGATCTGGGCCCAAATCCATCGTTTTTCCACTCCACACCACCCTGGGTTAGACAATGGCAATATGCAAATCAGCGCTGACCCTGTGCCCCATGGGAACAGTCCAGTCCGAACTACAAAAGCCATGTCCTTCCCAGAACGGAAACAAGCATCCAAGGACCGGCCCGGTTTCGAGGTAACACCTCTCTTCAGCCCGGCTAGCTTGATTCCAGTGGTGTGGAGTAACTGGGACTCACGTCTGAGCATCCCCAGTACACTTAGAGCGGTAACTGCAAACACAACAATGATGGACAGAATGTGGATCAATGTCACACATTCACCCCAGTCCAAAGATCTGGGCCCAAATCCATCGTTTTTCCACTCCACACCACCCTGGGTTAGACAATGGCAATATGCAAATCAGCGCTGACCCTGTGCCCCATGGGAACAGTCCAGTCCGAACTACAAAAGCCATGTCCTTCCCAGAACGGAAACAAGCATCCGAGGACCGGGCCGGTGTCGAGGTAACACCTCTCTTCAGCCCGGCTAGCTTGATTCCAGTGGTGTGGAGTAACTGGGACTCACGTCTGAGCATCCCCAGTACACTTAGAGCGGTAACTGCAAACACAACAATGATGGACAGAATGTGGATCAATGTCACACATTCACCCCAGTCCAAAGATCTGGGCCCAAATCCATCGTTTTTCCACTCCACACCACCCTGGGTTAGACAATGGCAATATGCAAATCAGCGCTGACCCTGTGCCCCATGGGAACAGTCCAGTCCGAACTACAAAAGCCATGTCCTTCCCAGAACGGAAACAAGCATCCGAGGACCGGCCCGGTTTCGAGGTAACACCTCTCTTCAGCCCGGCTAGCTTGATTCCAGTGGTGTGGAGTAACTGGGACTCACGTCTGAGCATCCCCAGTACACTTAGAGCGGTAACTGCAAACACAACAATGATGGACAGAATGTGGATCAATGTCACACATTCAGCCCAGTCCAAAGATCTGGGCCCAAATCCATCGTTTTTCCACTCCACACCACCCTGGGTTAGACAATGGCAATATGCAAATCAGCGCTGACCCTGTGCCCCATGGGAACAGTCCAGTCCGAACTACAAAAGCCATGTCCTTCCCAGAACGGAAACAAGCATCCGAGGACCGGCCCGGTGTCGAGGTAACACCTCTCTTCAGCCCGGCTAGCTTGATTCCAGTGGTGTGGAGTAACTGGGACTCACGTCTGAGCATCCCCAGTACACTTAGAGCGGTAACTGCAAACACAACAATGATGGACAGAATGTGGATCAATGTCACACATTCACCCCAGTCCAAAGATCTGGGCCCAAATCCATCGTTTTTCCACTCCACACCACCCTGGGTTAGACAATGGCAATATGCAAATCAGCGCTGACCCTGTGCCCCATGGGAACAGTCCAGTCCGAACTACAAAAGCCATGTCCTTCCCAGAACGGAAACAAGCATCCGAGGACCGGCCCGGTTTCGAGGTAACACCTCTCTTCAGCCCGGTTAGCTTGATTCCAGTGGTGTGGAGTAACTGGGACTCACGTCTGAGCATCCCCAGTACACTTAGAGCGGTAACTGCAAACACAACAATGATGGACAGAATGTGGATCAATGTCACACATTCACCCCAGTCCAAAGATCTGGGCCCAAATCCATCGTTTTTCCACTCCACACCACCCTGGGTTAGACAATGGCAATATGCAAATCAGCGCTGACCCTGTGCCCCATGGGAACAGTCCAGTCCGAACTACAAAAGCCATGTCCTTCCCAGAACGGAAACAAGCATCCGAGGACCGGCCCGGTTTCGAGGTAACACCTCTCTTCAGCCCGGCTAGCTTGATTCCAGTGGTGTGGAGTAACTGGGACTCACGTCTGAGCATCCCCAGTACACTTAGAGCGGTAACTGCAAACACAACAATGATGGACAGAATGTGGATCAATGTCACACATTCACCCCAGTCCAAAGATCTGGGCCCAAATCCATCGTTTTTCCACTCCACACCACCCTGGGTTAGACAATGGCAATATGCAAATCAGCGCTGACCCTGTGCCCCATGGGAACAGTCCAGTCCGAACTACAAAAGCCATGTCCTTCCCAGAACGGAAACAAGCATCCGAGGAACGGCCCGGTTTCGAGGTAACACCTCTCTTCAGCCCGGCTAGCTTGATTCCAGTGGTGTGGAGTAACTGGGACTCACGTCTGAGCATCCCCAGTACACTTAGAGCGGTAACTGCAAACACAACAATGATGGACAGAATGTGGATCAATGTCACACATTCACCCCAGTCCAAAGATCTGGGCCCAAATCCATCGTTTTTCCACTCCACACCACCCTGGGTTAGACAATGGCAATATGCAAATCAGCGCTGACCCTGTGCCCCATGGGAACAGTCCAGTCCGAACTACAAAAGCCATGTCCTTCCCAGAACGGAAACAAGCATCCGAGGACCGGCCCGGTTTCGAGGTAACACCTCTCTTCAGCCCGGCTAGCTTGATTCCAGTGGTGTGGAGTAACTGCGACTCACGTCTGAGCATCCCCAGTACACTTAGAGCGGTAACTGCAAACACAACAATGATGGACAGAATGTGGATCAATGTCACACATTCACCCCAGTCCAAAGATCTGGGCCCAAATCCATCGTTTTTCCACTCCACACCACCCTGGGTTAGACAATGGCAATATGCAAATCAGCGCTGACCCTGTGCCCCATGGGAACAGTCAAGTCCGAACTACAAAAGCCATGTCCTTCCCAGAACGGAAACAAGCATCCGAGTACCGGGCCGGTTTCGAGGTAACACCTCTCTTCAGCCCGGCTAGCTTGATTCCAGTGGTGTGGAGTAACTGGGACTCACGTCTGAGCATCCCCAGTACACTTAGAGCGGTAACTGCAAACACAACAATGATGGACAGAATGTGGATCAATGTCACACATTCACCCCAGTCCAAAGATCTGGTCCCAAATCCATCGTTTTTCCACTCCACACCACCCTGGGTTAGACAATGGCAATATGCAAATCAGCGCTGACCCTGTGCCCCATGGGAACAGTCCAGTCCGAACTACAAAAGCCATGTCCTTCCCAGAACGGAAACAAGCATCCGAGGACCGGCCCGGTTTCGAGGTAACACCTCTCTTCAGCCCGGCTAGCTTGATTCCAGTGGTGTGGAGTAGGCTTGGGCCCAGATCTTTGGACTGGGGTGAATGTCTGACATTGATCCACATTCTGTCCATCACTGTTGTGTTTGCAATTACCGCTCTAAGTGTACTGGGGATGCTCAGACGTGAGTCCCAGGCACTCCA
The DNA here is from genome assembly GCF_964261635.1 of Lissotriton helveticus. Taxonomy (NCBI): domain Eukaryota; kingdom Metazoa; phylum Chordata; class Amphibia; order Caudata; family Salamandridae; genus Lissotriton; species Lissotriton helveticus. The sequence continues at coordinate 37,055,672 of NC_136069.1, forward strand.
CACCACTGGATTCAAGCTAGCCGGGCTGAAGAGAGGTGTTACCTCGAAACCGGGCCGGTCCTCGGATGCTTGTTTCCGTTCTGGGAACGACATGGCTTTTGTAGTTCGGACTGGACTGTTCCCATGGGGCACAGGGTCAGCGCTGATTTGCATATCGCCATTGTCTAACCCAGGGTGGTGTGGACTGGAAAAACGATGGATTTGGGCCCAGATCTTTGGACTGGGGTGAATGTGTGACATTGATCCACATTCTGTCCATCACTGTTGTGTTTGCAAATACCGCTCTAAGTGTACTGGGGATGCTCAGACGTGAGTCCCAGGCACTCCACACCACTGGATTCAAGCTAGCCGGGCTGAAGAGAGGTGTTACCTCGAAACCGGGCCGGTCCTCGGATGCTTGTTTCCGTTCTGGGAAGGACATGGCTTTTGTAGTTCGGACTGGACTGTTCCCATGGGGCACAGGGTCAGCGCTGATTTGCATATCGCCATTGTCTAACCCAGGGTGGTGTGGAGTGGAAAAACGATGGATTTGGGCCCAGATCTTTGGACTGGGGTGAATGTGTGACATTGATCCACATTCTGTCCATCACTGTTGTGTTTGCAATTACCGCTCTAAGTGTACTGGGGATGCTCAGATGTGAGTCCCAGGCACTCCACACCACTGGATTCAAGCTAGCCGGGCTGAAGAGAGGTGTTACCTCGAAACCGGGCCGGTCCTCGGATGCTTGTTTCCGTTCTGGGAAGGACATGGCTTTTGTAGTTCGGACTGGACTGTTCCCATGGGGCACAGGGTCAGCGCTGATTTGCATATCGCCATTGTCTAACCCAGGGTGGTGTGGAGTGGAAAAACGATGGATTTGGGCCCAGATCTTTGGACTGGGGTGAATGTGTGACATTGATCCACATTCTGTCCATCACTGTTGTGTTTGCAATTACCGCTCTAAGTGTACTGGGGATGCTCAGACGTGAGTCCCAGGCACTCCACACCACTGGATTCAAGCTAGCCGGGCTGAAGAGAGGTGTTACCTCGAAACCGGGCCGGTCCTCGTATGCTTGTTTCCGTTCTGGGAAGGACATGGCTTTTGTAGTTCGGACTGGACTGTTCCCATCGGGCACAGGGTCAGCGCTGATTTGCATATCGCCATTGTCTAACCCAGGGTGGTGTGGAGTGGAAAAACGATGGATTTGGGCCCAGATCTTTGGACTGGGGTGAATGTGTGACATTGATCCACATTCTGTCCATCACTGTTGTGTTTGCAATTACCGCTCTAAGTGTACTGGGGATGCTCAGACGTGAGTCCCAGGCACTCCACACCACTGGATTCAAGCTAGCCGGGCTGAAGAGAGGTGTTACCTCGAAACCGGGCCGGTCCTCGGATGCTTGTTTCCGTTCTGGGAAGGACATGGCTTTTGTAGTTCGGACTGGACTGTTCCCATGGGGCACAGGGTCAGCGCTGATTTGCATATCGCCATTGTCTAACCCAGGGTGGTGTGGAGTGGAAAAACGATGGATTTGGGCCCAGATCTTTGGACTGGGGTGAATGTGTGACATTGATCCACATTCTGTCCATCACTGTTGTGTTTGCAATTACCGCTCTAAGTGTACTGGGGATGCTCAGACGTGAGTCCCAGGCACTCCACACCACTGGATTCAAGCTAGCCGGGCTGAAGAGAGGTGTTACCTCGAAACCGGGCCGGTCCTCGGATACTTGTTTCCGTTCTGGGAAGGACATGGCTTTTGTAGTTCGGACTGGACTGTTCCCATGGGCACAGGGTCAGCGCTGATTTGCATATCGCCATTGTCTAACCCAGGGTGGTGTGGACTGGAAAAACGATGGATTTGGGCCCAGATCTTTGGACTGGGGTGAATGTGTGACATTGATCCACATTCTGTCCATCACTGTTGTGTTTGCAAATACCGCTCTAAGTGTACTGGGGATGCTCAGACGTGAGTCCCAGGCACTCCACACCACTGGATTCAAGCTAGCCGGGCTGAAGAGAGGTGTTACCTCGAAACCGGGCCGGTCCTCGGATGCTTGTTTCCGTTCTGGGAAGGACATGGCTTTTGTAGTTCGGACTGGACTGTTCCCATGGGGCACAGGGTCAGCGCTGATTTGCATATCGCCATTGTCTAACCCAGGGTGGTGTGGAGTGGAAAAACGATGGATTTGGGCCCAGATCTTTGGACTGGGGTGAATGTGTGACATTGATCCACATTCTGTCCATCACTGTTGTGTTTGCAATTACCGCTCTAAGTGTACTGGGGATGCTCAGACGTGAGTCCCAGGCACTCCACACCACTGGATTCAAGCTAGCCGGGCTGAAGAGAGGTGTTACCTCGAAACCGGGCCGGTCCTCGGATGCTTGTTTCCGTTCTGGGAAGGACATGGCTTTTGTAGTTCGGACTGGACTGTTCCCATGGGGCACAGGGTCAGCGCTGATTTGCATATCGCCATTGTCTAACCCAGGGTGGTGTGGAGTGGAAAAACGATGGATTTGGGCCAAGATCTTTGGACTGGGGTGAATGTGTGACATTGATCCACATTCTGTCCATCACTGTTGTGTTTGCAATTACCGCTCTAAGTGTACTGGGGATGCTCAGACGTGAGTCCCAGGCACTCCACACCACTGGATTCAAGCTAGCCGGGCTGAAGAGAGGTGTTACCTCGAAACCGGGCCGGTCCTCGGATGCTTGTTTCCGTTCTGGGAAGGACATGGCTTTTGTAGTTCGGACTGGACTGTTCCCATGGGGCACAGGGTCAGCGCTGATTTGCATATCGCCATTGTCTAACCCAGGGTGGTGTGGAGTGGAAAAACGATGGATTTGGGCCCAGATCTTTGGACTGGGGTGAATGTGTGACATTGATCCACATTCTGTCCATCACTGTTGTGTTTGCAATTACCGCTCTAAGTGTACTGGGGATGCTCAGACGTGAGTCCCAGGCACTCCACACCACTGGATTCAAGCTAGCCGGGCTGAAGAGAGGTGTTACCTCGAAACCGGGCCGGTCCTCGGATGCTTGTTTCCGTTCTGGGAAGGACATGGCTTTTGTAGTTCGGACTGGACTGTTGTGGTTCCCAAAATCCGGACCCTGTGGTTTTCCCGATATCGAGGTCCAATACCCGTGTCACGAAACCTCAACGTACCGAGACGATTTTGGTGTCTACGAACCGATAATGATTAGGACATCATTCCTATGTATTTGCGTTACAATCGAGGGTTGCCAACACCCCTAAATCACAGTTTCCGTCCCATCCCTTAAACTCCATTTTATGAACGGCATCCATCTTGCATCTTGCCCTCATGATAAGTCAATTAAAGGTCGAGCTTGATCCAAATAGACACGTCCACCTTTCGTGACTTTCCCCTGACCTGTCCCAACTGACTCCACTGTCTTCGGCCAAACCTGTTTAGGCAGCTCCTCGCCCAGTGGCCGAATACGATAGCATCTACGCATAACATTCCACGAACCATTCACTACATACAGCCCATGTTTCCTTCAAACACGCACCTGTCCCCGTATCTTGTTTATGGCCCTTTTTATGGCTGGGTTGTACCTTCCTTTATTGGTGGTTCATCGATATCTGATGGGAGTTCCCGATCCAACTGGGTAATCTATCAGCAAACTGGACATCTAAAATATGGGCTTGCTTACATGACTTCGCTCTTTGTATTGTTGTAGAAATATGTGTGTTGCCATACCATAAACTCAAGAATTCTTGCTTGAAGCCCTATATTTGATATATAAGGAGACGGCTGGTTCTGTAAAAACGAACAGTCTCCCAAGAACCTACTCTCTGTGTGGTGTACTTCTGGGACACGTGTTACTTGGTAGCTACCAATAAAACTTGATCTTTGACTGCGACTAGAAGACTACGTGTTTCTGTGGTCCGGAACAAGGGAACTCAGAGGTCTTCGGGTGTTATCCCCTGACACCAGCGGGTTCCTAAAAACCCGTTACCTCAGTTGGCGCCCAACTCGGGGCGATATCAAGCGGTGACGGTCCAAACCAGATGTTCGTGAGGAGCTTCGTGTGAAAATTCCGGAGGACGGCCAGCCACTTCAGCGACCCCTGTATGTCGACGTGGTTCCGAAGGTCTTTGCTGCGAGGTTCCCCGCGTCCCGACGGCTACGAAGGACTGCTGCCCTGACTATCGCCTTGTTTTGGACCCAGTGATCCTTGGTAGAGCGGAACGATAGACGAGTCTTCTAGCGACGTCATCGATCTTCCAATACTTCAGTTAAGTATAAGTGGAGCTTCTCCCAGTCCTTAGTTTGTTCTTAGTTTTTGGTATCCTTGAGATACGACTTGATTTGGAACTTGCAAGCCCCAAAGCCGAAGGACTCGTGTATTCACGAGAAATATCGTAATAGATAATCCTTTGAAGTTTGAAGCTAGACTAGTGAGCGAAGATGCCTGGTTTTAGCAAACTTGGAAACTTGTTTTGTCTTGGTTGTAGTAAGGACTCCCAATTGGAAGATTCTTGTCCGGTTCCTCCAATTGGAACTCCAACTTATGAACTCTATGTAAAGCACGGCGTAGGTCCTATAACATATAACGAGGTATGGATAAAATACACCCGCAAGGATGGTGTTTTAAAATGGCCCCAATATGGTAGTTTCGACCAAGAAATATTAGATAACTTAGAGGTCAAATTGTTCAAGAAGAAAGCCCGGCCGGCAATGTTTGACTCTTTCCGCTTATGGCGCAAAGAAGCCAAACAGAAAGAAATAAGATTAGCAAAAAAGAATAAAAGAGGTATGTCAATGGTGCAAGCTGCCGTTGCATACAGAGATAACGAGGAAGAGCAGGAGAGCGAACAGATGCTTAGGAGCAAGAAACTAGCGATAGATAAATGTTACCCGATGCTGCCAAATAGAGGAAAAGGTCAAAAGGAAGGATCCGAGAAAGATCCATTAATGTCCCACCTATTAAATTCTCCGCCACCCTATGCACAAAATGCCACAGCACCTCCGCAACCTTTAGTTGCACCTTTGGTAGCTGTAATACAGGCTCCTTTACCGCACTCACCGGCTACTCTTCAGCTGGCTCCTGTTTCTTTGGCACAGCCTCCTCAAGGCTCACCGATCGCATCTACTTCTCCTACCGTTCCTTCTAAAATTTCGCCTAGTGCTCCTTCTAGTCTCTCTGATACTCGTTCTACGAACATTTCTGTTTCTGCTTTGCGTGACTCTGTTCTACTGCCAGCTATTCCTTCACTTTCACCTTCCGTCTGGCATAAAATGGCCAGCATTGTTACTAACTTTCCTTCACCACTTTTTCGGTCGCCTAAAACGACCCCTAACACGGAACGAAGACAATTACGAAGCCAAATGCCTGATTATCAGGAAAGGGAAACATTGAATAAGTTAGCACGAAATTGGGCTATGGATACAGAGAGATATGATGTAGAGTCTGTCATGAACGTTTTCCGTCAATGGGATGAACCAACGCAAAGATACGTCTTTGAGCAGATGTGTGTTTTCCTGTGTGAGGATTTGGAAGATAATGGTCAGAAGAGCAACCTGCAGGAGTTGTGTAGGTTACGATTTAAATTTGGGGAGGGTATGATAGTTGGTCCCGACGTTGAAAGAGCAGTAGAGATATTATTATCACATCGAAGTACAGGTGGTAATTCTGGGTCATCCTCTGACAGTGGTACATCTAGTAGGAAAAGAGCGAGACAGTAACCTATGAGAGAGGTTCCTCCGGTTTGGAGGGAAGGTGATGCAAACGCAGTTCCACCGGTTCTGCCTCATTTCCAGCGTGTATGGGTACATGTCCCCTGGAAAAGATCAGAAGTTCTAGCACTCAAGCAGACACTACCCGATCCCCGTAAAAACCCGACTGGGTATTATAAGGAGTTGTCCCAAACTGCAAGCTCATGTATAATGAATTTAGCGTATATAGATATGTTGTTCGGGAACATTGTTCCACATCCTTTATGGATTAAGATACGTCATACGGATCATGACCAAGAATTAGGTGACTCATGGGCGAACATTGCGACTACAGATGCTAGACAAATCGGTGGTTTCAAGCCTGAGCCGTTAATAGCTGAACTTCCTGGTAGAATTATTGCATACATGAAGACAATTATGCCTGAAGTACGTGTAAACTGGGACAAGCTATCCGCGTGCAAGCAGAAGAAAGACGAGAATGTGTCTGACTTCTTTACGAGATTTGAGGAAACTTTCACTGACCATAGTGGTCAGGATATGGCTACCGAGGGTGGCCAAAGACTGTTTGTAGACAAGTTTGTACACAATTTGCTTCCTGAATTGTGTGCTAAACTAAAAGACTCAGAAAGTGCTTGGGCTGTCTCTACGTCAGCGCAGATTCTAGCAACAGCCCAGTACTATGAAAATAGGCGTAAAGACGAGTTAGACAAGGCAGACAAAAAGACGAAAGATTTGAAAACTAAAGTTCTTCTCCAACAGGCCTATCAGCCTCGTATGGCTAGCCAGCCTAATTATCAACAGAATCAGCAGTACTCTAGAGACGCGCAAGGAAACAAGCTTTCCCATCAGCGTCCTACGTATGGCCCGAATCAATGTGCGTATTGCAAAGAAGAGGGTCATTTTAGGAATAATTGTCCGGCTCTTGCACCACGTTTAAACGGTGCACAAGGTGTAAGGGGAAGAGGTGTTCAGCATGCCTCTAGAGGTAGAGGCCGTGGAAATTTCACTCAGAATATAACTTCTTTTCCACCTCAGAAATCCATGAATAGCTTTGATCAACAGGGTAATTCATCGTCCAAGTCAGCTCAGTACTATGCTGACGACTATTACACCGAACACGACAATGAGGGTAACGATCACTAGGACAGCCATGGACAAAGAGAGGGAGTTGTTTCAGTTCCAGTAGATCAGGATGGACCTTATGTCGAGGTAATTACCTCAGGAGTGTCAGAGCCATTTCTGCTGGATACTGGTGCTACAAAAAGTTCTATTATGCACTCAAAACTTCCTGGCGCACCTTTGTCTGGCGAAATGAATGTCTCAGTAGGCTTCTCTGGCGCCCCTGTTAGAAACCCGATCTCTAGTCCAGTTTCCCTTTCTGTTGGCCCCTGTGAATTAGAAGCACCCCTCATTCTTACAACAAGTTGCGGTGAAAATTTGTTAGGATTGGATTTGCTAAAGAGGTTGTACGCGACTTTGTACTGTTCTCCCTCGGAAGTACAGCTTACTTTAGGGAGAAAAGTCATTTCTCCAATGTACTTGTCAAAAGAAGGTATCCCAACCGAATTGTCATCACTTCCAGATATACTATGGGCTAATGGTTCCAACGATGTAGGTCGTTTAGAGATAGCACCGTATGTCATAACTTTGAAAGCAAACATCAGATTGCCACGTATTCCCCAATACAAAATTTCTAACGACTGCGAACAGGCATTGTTAACGATCGTTTACGATTTGATCGATAAAGATGTTATCGAAGAAACAACAGGAAACATTTCCCATGGGGCACAGGGTCAGCGCTGATTTGCATATCGCCATTGTCTAACCCAGGGTGGTGTGGAGTGGAAAAACGATGGATTTGGGCCCAGATCTTTGGACTGGGGTGAATGTGTGACATTGATCCACATTCTGTCCATCACTGTTGTGTTTGCAATTACCGCTCTAAGTGTACTGGGGATGCTCAGACGTGAGTCCCAGGCACTCCACACCACTGGATTCAAGCTAGCCGGGCTGAAGAGAGGTGTTACCTCGAAACCGGGCCGGTCCTCGGATGCTTGTTTCCGTTCTGGGAAGGACATGGCTTTTGTAGTTCGGACTGGACTGTTCCCATGGGGCACAGGGTCAGCGCTGATTTGCATATCGCCATTGTCTAACCCAGGGTGGTGTGGAGTGGAAAAACGATGGATTTGGGCCCAGATCTTTGGACTGGGGTGAATGTGTGACATTGATCCACATTCTGTCCATCACTGTTGTGTTTGCAATTACCGCTCTAAGTGTACTGGGGATGCTCAGACGTGAGTCCCAGGCACTCCACACCACTGGATTCAAGCTAGCCGGGCTGAAGAGAGGTGTTACCTCGAAACCGGGCCGGTCCTCGGATGCTTGTTTCCGTTCTGGGAAGGACATGGCTTTTGTAGTTCGGACTGGACTGTTGTGGTTCCCAAAATCCGGACCCTGTGGTTTTCCCGATATCGAGGTCCAATACCCGTGTCACGAAACCTCAACGTACCGAGACGATTTTGGTGTCTACGAACCGATAATGATTAGGACATCATTCCTATGTATTTGCGTTACAATCGAGGGTTGCCAACACCCCTAAATCACAGTTTCCGTCCCATCCCTTAAACTCCATTTTATGAACGGCATCCATCTTGCATCTTGCCCTCATGATAAGTCAATTAAAGGTCGAGCTTGATCCAAATAGACACGTCCACCTTTCGTGACTTTCCCCTGACCTGTCCCAACTGACTCCACTGTCTTCGGCCAAACCTGTTTAGGCAGCTCCTCGCCCAGTGGCCGAATACGATAGCATCTACGCATAACATTCCACGAACCATTCACTACATACAGCCCATGTTTCCTTCAAACACGCACCTGTCCCCGTATCTTGTTTATGGCCCTTTTTATGGCTGGGTTGTACCTTCCTTTATTGGTGGTTCATCGATATCTGATGGGAGTTCCCGATCCAACTGGGTAATCTATCAGCAAACTGGACATCTAAAATATGGGCTTGCTTACATGACTTCGCTCTTTGTATTGTTGTAGAAATATGTGTGTTGCCATACCATAAACTCAAGAATTCTTGCTTGAAGCCCTATATTTGATATATAAGGAGACGGCTGGTTCTGTAAAAACGAACAGTCTCCCAAGAACCTACTCTCTGTGTGGTGTACTTCTGGGACACGTGTTACTTGGTAGCTACCAATAAAACTTGATCTTTGACTGCGACTAGAAGACTACGTGTTTCTGTGGTCCGGAACAAGGGAACTCAGAGGTCTTCGGGTGTTATCCCCTGACACCAGCGGGTTCCTAAAAACCCGTTACCTCAGTTGGCGCCCAACTCGGGGCGATATCAAGCGGTGACGGTCCAAACCAGATGTTCGTGAGGAGCTTCGTGTGAAAATTCCGGAGGACGGCCAGCCACTTCAGCGACCCCTGTATGTCGACGTGGTTCCGAAGGTCTTTGCTGCGAGGTTCCCCGCGTCCCGACGGCTACGAAGGACTGCTGCCCTGACTATCGCCTTGTTTTGGACCCAGTGATCCTTGGTAGAGCGGAACGATAGACGAGTCTTCTAGCGACGTCATCGATCTTCCAATACTTCAGTTAAGTATAAGTGGAGCTTCTCCCAGTCCTTAGTTTGTTCTTAGTTTTTGGTATCCTTGAGATACGACTTGATTTGGAACTTGCAAGCCCCAAAGCCGAAGGACTCGTGTATTCACGAGAAATATCGTAATAGATAATCCTTTGAAGTTTGAAGCTAGACTAGTGAGCGAAGATGCCTGGTTTTAGCAAACTTGGAAACTTGTTTTGTCTTGGTTGTAGTAAGGACTCCCAATTGGAAGATTCTTGTCCGGTTCCTCCAATTGGAACTCCAACTTATGAACTCTATGTAAAGCACGGCGTAGGTCCTATAACATATAACGAGGTATGGATAAAATACACCCGCAAGGATGGTGTTTTAAAATGGCCCCAATATGGTAGTTTCGACCAAGAAATATTAGATAACTTAGAGGTCAAATTGTTCAAGAAGAAAGCCCGGCCGGCAATGTTTGACTCTTTCCGCTTATGGCGCAAAGAAGCCAAACAGAAAGAAATAAGATTAGCAAAAAAGAATAAAAGAGGTATGTCAATGGTGCAAGCTGCCGTTGCATACAGAGATAACGAGGAAGAGCAGGAGAGCGAACAGATGCTTAGGAGCAAGAAACTAGCGATAGATAAATGTTACCCGATGCTGCCAAATAGAGGAAAAGGTCAAAAGGAAGGATCCGAGAAAGATCCATTAATGTCCCACCTATTAAATTCTCCGCCACCCTATGCACAAAATGCCACAGCACCTCCGCAACCTTTAGTTGCACCTTTGGTAGCTGTAATACAGGCTCCTTTACCGCACTCACCGGCTACTCTTCAGCTGGCTCCTCAAGGCTCACCGATCGCATCTACTTCTCCTACCGTTCCTTCTAAAATTTCGCCTAGTGCTCCTTCTAGTCTCTCTGATACTCGTTCTACGAACATTTCTGTTTCTGCTTTGCGTGACTCTGTTCTACTGCCAGCTATTCCTTCACTTTCACCTTCCGTCTGGCCTAAAATGGCCAGCATTGTTACTAACTTTCCTTCACCACTTTTTCGGTCGCCTAAAACGACCCCTAACACGGAACGAAGACAATTACGAAGCCAAATGCCTGATTATCAGGAAAGGGAAACATTGAATAAGTTAGCACGAAATTGGGCTATGGATACAGAGAGATATGATGTAGAGTCTGTCATGAACGTTTTCCGTCAATGGGATGAACCAACGCAAAGATACGTCTTTGAGCAGATGTGTGTTTTCCTGTGTGAGGATTTGGAAGATAATGGTCAGAAGAGCAACCTGCAGGAGTTGTGTAGGTTACGATTTAAATTTGGGGAGGGTATGATAGTTGGTCCCGACGTTGAAAGAGCAGTAGAGATATTATTATCACATCGAAGTACAGGTGGTAATTCTGGGTCATCCTCTGACAGTGGTACATCTAGTAGGAAAAGAGCGAGACAGTAACCTATGAGAGAGGTTCCTCCGGTTTGGAGGGAAGGTGATGCAAACGCAGTTCCACCGGTTCTGCCTCATTTCCAGCGTGTATGGGTACATGTCCCCTGGAAAAGATCAGAAGTTCTAGCACTCAAGCAGACACTACCCGATCCCCGTAAAAACCCGACTGGGTATTATAAGGAGTTGTCCCAAACTGCAAGCTCATGTATAATGAATTTAGCGTATATAGATATGTTGTTCGGGAACATTGTTCCACATCCTTTATGGATTAAGATACGTCATACGGATCATGACCAAGAATTAGGTGACTCATGGGCGAACATTGCGACTACAGATGCTAGACAAATCGGTGGTTTCAAGCCTGAGCCGTTAATAGCTGAACTTCCTGGTAGAATTATTGCATACATGAAGACAATTATGCCTGAAGTACGTGTAAACTGGGACAAGCTATCCGCGTGCAAGCAGAAGAAAGACGAGAATGTGTCTGACTTCTTTACGAGATTTGAGGAAACTTTCACTGACCATAGTGGTCAGGATATGGATACCGAGGGTGGCCAAAGACTGTTTGTAGACAAGTTTGTACACAATTTGCTTCCTGAATTGTGTGCTAAACTAAAAGACTCAGAAAGTGCTTGGGCTGTCTCTACGTCAGCGCAGATTCTAGCAACAGCCCAGTACTATGAAAATAGGCGTAAAGACGAGTTAGACAAGGCAGACAAAAAGACGAAAGATTTGAAAACTAAAGTTCTTCTCCAACAGGCCTATCAGCCTCGTATGGCTAGCCAGCCTAATTATCAACAGAATCAGCAGTACTCTAGAGACGCGCAAGGAAACAAGCTTTCCCATCAGCGTCCTACGTATGGCCCGAATCAATGTGCGTATTGCAAAGAAGAGGGTCATTTTAGGAATAATTGTCCGGCTCTTGCACCACGTTTAAACGGTGCACAAGGTGTAAGGGGAAGAGGTGTTCAGCATGCCTCTAGAGGTAGAGGCCGTGGAAATTTCACTCAGAATATAACTTCTTTTCCACCTCAGAAATCCATGAATAGCTTTGATCAACAGGGTAATTCATCGTCCAAGTCAGCTCAGTACTATGCTGACGACTATTACACCGAACACGACAATGAGGGTAACGATCACTAGGACAGCCATGGACAAAGAGAGGGAGTTGTTTCAGTTCCAGTAGATCAGGATGGACCTTATGTCGAGGTAATTACCTCAGGAGTGTCAGAGCCATTTCTGCTGGATACTGGTGCTACAAAAAGTTCTATTATGCACTCAAAACTTCCTGGCGCACCTTTGTCTGGCGAAATGAATGTCTCAGTAGGCTTCTCTGGCGCCCCTGTTAGAAACCCGATCTCTAGTCCAGTTTCCCTTTCTGTTGGCCCCTGTGAATTAGAAGCACCCCTCATTCTTACAACAAGTTGCGGTGAAAATTTGTTAGGATTGGATTTGCTAAAGAGGTTGTACGCGACTTTGTACTGTTCTCCCTCGGAAGTACAGCTTACTTTAGGGAGAAAAGTCATTTCTCCAATGTACTTGTCAAAAGAAGGTATCCCAACCGAATTGTCATCACTTCCAGATATACTATGGGCTAATGGTTCCAACGATGTAGGTCGTTTAGAGATAGCACCGTATGTCATAACTTTGAAAGCAAACATCAGATTGCCACGTATTCCCCAATACAAAATTTCTAACGACTGCGAACAGGCATTGTTAACGATCGTTTACGATTTGATCGATAAAGATGTTATCGAAGAAACAACAGGAAACATTTCCCATGGGGCACAGGGTCAGCGCTGATTTGCATATCGCCATTGTCTAACCCAGGGTGGTGTGGAGTGGAAAAACGATGGATTTGGGCCCAGATCTTTGGACTGGGGTGAATGTGTGACATTGATCCACATTCTGTCCATCACTGTTGTGTTTGCAATTACCGCTCTAAGTGTACTGGGGATGCTCAGACGTGAGTCCCAGGCACTCCACACCACTGGATTCAAGCTAGCCGGGCTGAAGAGAGGTGTTACCTCGAAACCGGGCCGGTCCTCGGATGCTTGTTTCCGTTCTGGGAAGGACATGGCTTTTGTAGTTCGGACTGGACTGTTCCCATGGGGCACAGGGTCAGCGCTGATTTGCATATCGCCATTGTCTAACCCAGGGTGGTGTGGAGTGGAAAAACGATGGATTTGGGCCCAGATCTTTGGACTGGGGTGAATGTGTGACATTGATCCACATTCTGTCCATCACTGTTGTGTTTGCAATTACCGCTCTAAGTGTACTGGGGATGCTCAGACGTGAGTCCCAGGCACTCCACACCACTGGATTCAAGCTAGCCGGGCTGAAGAGAGGTGTTACCTCGAAACCGGGCCGGTCCTCGGATGCTTGTTTCCGTTCTGGGAAGGACATGGCTTTTGTAGTTCGGACTGGACTGTTGTGGTTCCCAAAATCCGGACCCTGTGGTTTTCCCGATATCGAGGTCCAATACCCGTGTCACGAAACCTCAACGTACCGAGACGATTTTGGTGTCTACGAACCGATAATGATTAGGACATCATTCCTATGTATTTGCGTTACAATCGAGGGTTGCCAACACCCCTAAATCACAGTTTCCGTCCCATCCCTTAAACTCCATTTTATGAACGGCATCCATCTTGCATCTTGCCCTCATGATAAGTCAATTAAAGGTCGAGCTTGATCCAAATAGACACGTCCACCTTTCGTGACTTTCCCCTGACCTGTCCCAACTGACTCCACTGTCTTCGGCCAAACCTGTTTAGGCAGCTCCTCGCCCAGTGGCCGAATACGATAGCATCTACGCATAACATTCCACGAACCATTCACTACATACAGCCCATGTTTCCTTCAAACACGCACCTGTCCCCGTATCTTGTTTATGGCCCTTTTTATGGCTGGGTTGTACCTTCCTTTATTGGTGGTTCATCGATATCTGATGGGAGTTCCCGATCCAACTGGGTAATCTATCAGCAAACTGGACATCTAAAATATGGGCTTGCTTACATGACTTCGCTCTTTGTATTGTTGTAGAAATATGTGTGTTGCCATACCATAAACTCAAGAATTCTTGCTTGAAGCCCTATATTTGATATATAAGGAGACGGCTGGTTCTGTAAAAACGAACAGTCTCCCAAGAACCTACTCTCTGTGTGGTGTACTTCTGGGACACGTGTTACTTGGTAGCTACCAATAAAACTTGATCTTTGACTGCGACTAGAAGACTACGTGTTTCTGTGGTCCGGAACAAGGGAACTCAGAGGTCTTCGGGTTTTATCCCCTGACACCAGCGGGTTCCTAAAAACCCGTTACCTCAGTTGGCGCCCAACTCGGGGCGATATCAAGCGGTGACGGTCCAAACCAGATGTTCGTGAGGAGCTTCGTGTGAAAATTCCGGAGGACGGCCAGCCACTTCAGCGACCCCTGTATGTCGACGTGGTTCCGAAGGTCTTTGCTGCGAGGTTCCCCGCGTCCCGACGGCTACGAAGGACTGCTGCCCTGACTATCGCCTTGTTTTGGACCCAGTGATCCTTGGTAGAGCGGAACGATAGACGAGTCTTCTAGCGACGTCATCGATCTTCCAATACTTCAGTTAAGTATAAGTGGAGCTTCTCCCAGTCCTTAGTTTGTTCTTAGTTTTTGGTATCCTTGAGATACGACTTGATTTGGAACTTGCAAGCCCCAAAGCCGAAGGACTCGTGTATTCACGAGAAATATCGTAATAGATAATCCTTTGAAGTTTGAAGCTAGACTAGTGAGCGAAGATGCCTGGTTTTAGCAAACTTGGAAACTTGTTTTGTCTTGGTTGTAGTAAGGACTCCCAATTGGAAGATTCTTGTCCGGTTCCTCCAATTGGAACTCCAACTTATGAACTCTATGTAAAGCACGGCGTAGGTCCTATAACATATAACGAGGTATGGATAAAATACACCCGCAAGGATGGTGTTTTAAAATGGCCCCAATATGGTAGTTTCGACCAAGAAATATTAGATAACTTAGAGGTCAAATTGTTCAAGAAGAAAGCCCGGCCGGCAATGTTTGACTCTTTCCGCTTATGGCGCAAAGAAGCCAAACAGAAAGAAATAAGATTAGCAAAAAAGAATAAAAGAGGTATGTCAATGGTGCAAGCTGCCGTTGCATACAGAGATAACGAGGAAGAGCAGGAGAGCGAACAGATGCTTAGGAGCAAGAAACTAGCGATAGATAAATGTTACCCGATGCTGCCAAATAGAGGAAAAGGTCAAAAGGAAGGATCCGAGAAAGATCCATTAATGTCCCACCTATTAAATTCTCCGCCACCCTATGCACAAAATGCCACAGCACCTCCGCAACCTTTAGTTGCACCTTTGGTAGCTGTAATACAGGCTCCTTTACCGCACTCACCGGCTACTCTTCAGCTGGCTCCTGTTTCTTTGGCACAGCCTCCTCAAGGCTCACCGATCGCATCTACTTCTCCTACCGTTCCTTCTAAAATTTCGCCTAGCGCTCCTTCTAGTCTCTCTGATACTCGTTCTACGAACATTTCTGTTTCTGCTTTGCGTGACTCTGTTCTACTGCCAGCTATTCCTTCACTTTCACCTTCCGTCTGGCATAAAATGGCCAGCATTGTTACTAACTTTCCTTCACCACTTTTTCGGTCGCCTAAAACGACCCCTAACACGGAACGAAGACAATTACGAAGCCAAATGCCTGATTATCAGGAAAGGGAAACATTGAATAAGTTAGCACGAAATTGGGCTATGGATACAGAGAGATATGATGTAGAGTCTGTCATGAACGTTTTCCGTCAATGGGATGAACCAACGCAAAGATACGTCTTTGAGCAGATGTGTGTTTTCCTGTGTGAGGATTTGGAAGATAATGGTCAGAAGAGCAACCTGCAGGAGTTGTGTAGGTTACGATTTAAATTTGGGGAGGGTATGATAGTTGGTCCCGACGTTGAAAGAGCAGTAGAGATATTATTATCACATCGAAGTACAGGTGGTAATTCTGGGTCATCCTCTGACAGTGGTACATCTAGTAGGAAAAGAGCGAGACAGTAACCTATGAGAGAGGTTCCTCCGGTTTGGAGGGAAGGTGATGCAAACGCAGTTCCACCGGTTCTGCCTCATTTCCAGCGTGTATGGGTACATGTCCCCTGGAAAAGATCAGAAGTTCTAGCACTCAAGCAGACACTACCCGATCCCCGTAAAAACCCGACTGGGTATTATAAGGAGTTGTCCCAAACTGCAAGCTCATGTATAATGAATTTAGCGTATATAGATATGTTGTTCGGGAACATTGTTCCACATCCTTTATGGATTAAGATACGTCATACGGATCATGACCAAGAATTAGGTGACTCATGGGCGAACATTGCGACTACAGATGCTAGACAAATCGGTGGTTTCAAGCCTGAGCCGTTAATAGCTGAACTTCCTGGTAGAATTATTGCATACATGAAGACAATTATGCCTGAAGTACGTGTAAACTGGGACAAGCTATCCGCGTGCAAGCAGAAGAAAGACGAGAATGTGTCTGACTTCTTTACGAGATTTGAGGAAACTTTCACTGACCATAGTGGTCAGGATATGGCTACCGAGGGTGGCCAAAGACTGTTTGTAGACAAGTTTGTACACAATTTGCTTCCTGAATTGTGTGCTAAACTAAAAGACTCAGAAAGTGCTTGGGCTGTCTCTACGTCAGCGCAGATTCTAGCAACAGCCCAGTACTATGAAAATAGGCGTAAAGACGAGTTAGACAAGGCAGACAAAAAGACGAAAGATTTGAAAACTAAAGTTCTTCTCCAACAGGCCTATCAGCCTCGTATGGCTAGCCAGCCTAATTATCAACAGAATCAGCAGTACTCTAGAGACGCGCAAGGAAACAAGCTTTCCCATCAGCGTCCTACGTATGGCCCGAATCAATGTGCATATTGCAAAGAAGAGGGTCATTTTAGGAATAATTGTCCGGCTCTTGCACCACGTTTAAACGGTGCACAAGGTGTAAGGGGAAGAGGTGTTCAGCATGCCTCTAGAGGTAGAGGCCGTGGAAATTTCACTCAGAATATAACTTCTTTTCCACCTCAGAAATCCATGAATAGCTTTGATCAACAGGGTAATTCATCGTCCAAGTCAGCTCA
This sequence comes from Lissotriton helveticus, assembly GCF_964261635.1. Taxonomy (NCBI): domain Eukaryota; kingdom Metazoa; phylum Chordata; class Amphibia; order Caudata; family Salamandridae; genus Lissotriton; species Lissotriton helveticus. The sequence goes on from NC_136069.1 coordinate 37,072,512, forward strand.
GTACTATGCTGACGACTATTACACCGAACACGACAATGAGGGTAACGATCACTAGGACAGCCATGGACAAAGAGAGGGAGTTGTTTCAGTTCCAGTAGATCAGGATGGACCTTATGTCGAGGTAATTACCTCAGGAGTGTCAGAGCCATTTCTGCTGGATACTGGTGCTACAAAAAGTTCTATTATGCACTCAAAACTTCCTGGCGCACCTTTGTCTGGCGAAATGAATGTCTCAGTAGGCTTCTCTGGCGCCCCTGTTAGAAACCCGATCTCTAGTCCAGTTTCCCTTTCTGTTGGCCCCTGTGAATTAGAAGCACCCCTCATTCTTACAACAAGTTGCGGTGAAAATTTGTTAGGATTGGATTTGCTAAAGAGGTTGTACGCGACTTTGTACTGTTCTCCCTCGGAAGTACAGCTTACTTTAGGGAGAAAAGTCATTTCTCCAATGTACTTGTCAAAAGAAGGTATCCCAACCGAATTGTCATCACTTCCAGATATACTATGGGCTAATGGTTCCAACGATGTAGGTCGTTTAGAGATAGCACCGTATGTCATAACTTTGAAAGCAAACATCAGATTGCCACGTATTCCCCAATACAAAATTTCTAACGACTGCGAACAGGCATTGTTAACGATCGTTTACGATTTGATCGATAAAGATGTTATCGAAGAAACAACAGGAAACATTTGTAACAGTCCAGTTTTACCGGTCTTGAAACGTACTGATCCTTCACAGCCCCCTGTGTATAGGTTTGTGATTGACCTCCGAGAAGTAAATAAGGTAGTTATACCGCAGTTTCCAGTCGTCCCCGACATTACTGCTTTATTGACAATGGTTCCAGCTTCAGCAGCTTGGTTCTCGGTGATTGACCTGAAGAACGCTTTCTTCAGCATCCCGATCGCCGAAGAGAGTAGAGACCTTTTCGGCTTCAATTTAGGAGGACGAAGCTTCCGCTTCAAATGCGCTCCTCAAGGCTACTGCGAAAGTCCATCAATATTCAGTCAGGCTCTGAAAACACAACTAGACACAATTGTATTGCCAGATGGGTCAACATTGATTCAGTACGTAGACGATCTACTGATCGCTGCAGACACTGAAGAGATTTGCAAGGAAGCTACGTTGTCGCTATTACGTCACCTATGTGACATGAAGCACAAAGTCTCCCTTTCAAAACTGCAATTTTGTCAACAAGAAGTAACCTACCTAGGTCACATCTTATCGAAGGAGGGAAGGAGACTGACACCAGAAAGAATACAGGCAATCACAGAACTAAGTGCCCCAAGGACACAGAGAGGTGTTCGAGCTTTTTTGGGCATTACATCGTACTGTAGACAATGGATACCGAATTTCTCACTACTAGCCAAACCATTACTGTCACTACTCCGCAAAGACACGCCTAAACCTATGCCTTGGTCTGAAGATTGTCAGACGAGTTTCCGCGAGTTGCGCGATGCATTGTGTTCGGCTCCTGTGTTGGGAAACCCCAACTACAGTAAGCCTTTTACATTGTATGTCCACGAAAAAGAAGGTTGTGCATTATCAGTCTTAATGCAACTCTTTGGGGACAAACAGCGCCCATGCGCGTATTTTTCGGCAACACTGGATCCAGTGGCTAAGGCACTGCCAAGTTGTCTAAGAGCAACAGCCGCAGCAGCTGTCTGCATTCGACAGTCTGCTGGATTAGTCATGAATAACACTTTGATCGTTATGGTTCCGCATGCAGTAGACATTTTACTAAATAGGACAAAGACACAACACCTTACTAGCGCTCGACTATCCAGTTACGAACTTACCCTGCTAGCAAGTCACATCCATATAAAGAGGTGTGATACACTCAATCCCGCTACGTTATTACCCATCCCGACAGAGACAGACAAGATTGACAAGCATGACTGCTGTTTCAGGACAGAGGAAGAGACAAAAGGGAGAGTAGACTTACAGGACACTCCCCTTCCCGAATGCAATGATACTCTATGGGTTGATGGTTCATGTTTCAAGTTGCCGAATGGTGATACGACTACAGCATATGCCGTAACGACGTTACACACCATTGTAGAGACTGCACGCATTCCCCACAGTTCTGCACAAGCTGCAGAGTTGATAGCGCTTACTAGAGCATGTGTGCTGGCGAAAGGAAAGCGAGTGAATGTGTACACTGACAGCCAATATGCCTTTGGTGTGGCTCACAGTTTTGGGAGATTATGGCGTGAACGTGGGTTCCTTACGTCCCATGGTGCAAAGATACAACATGGCCAGCTAGTCAATGAGCTCCTTGAGTCACTCACCTTGCCCCTACAAGTCGCCATTCTAAAATGTAGTGCACACAGAAAGATTCAGGATGATGTTGGCCGCGGAAATGCATTTGCAGATGAGGTTGCGAAAGGAACTGCAAGGAACACAATGAGTCGGATGTATGTCATGGGTCCCGCTAGATGGATTGCTGATGTGGGAATGTGTGAGGACACCATTGAAAGCGTAAAATCAATACAAGCCGAGGCCACTGAGAACGAGATGAATGAATGGAGAGAAAGCACAGGTAGATTGGATGCGAATGGTTGTTGGGTCGAACTATCGGAACACCAGCGATGGTTACTACCTAATGCATACGTACTTGCAGTGGTAACGATGGCTCACGGAATGGCACACATCAATTCGAGAGGAATATGTAAACTATTGGCCCCAGTATGGCAGAATAGCAATATCCCAAAGTACGCAGAAAACGTGGTCAGAAAGTGTATGGTATGTTTGAAGTACAATCCCGGTAGGGGAACGCCAACTCCAGCTGGTCATTTTGCGCCTCCAACGTACCCGTTCGAGGTTTTGCAGCTAGATTTCATCCACATGTAGAGGTGCAACAACCTGAAATACGTTCTCGTTGTTGTTTGCGCCTTTTCAAGGTGGGTGGAAGCGTACCCCCTTAAGGACAACACCGCCTTATCAACTGCCAAAGCCCTTGTCAAAGAGTTCTTCCCTAGATTCGGTATGCCTAGAATTGTCTGGAGTGATAACGGAAGTGAATTCGTAGGATGCGTGATGAAGAGAGTGTGTGAGTGTCTAGGCATACACCAAAAATTCCACGCTGCAAATCACCCCCAATCGGCTGGATTAGTAGAATGCTACAATGGCACTCTAAAACTCAAACTAGCCAAAATCCAAGCCGGTACAGGTCTTAAATGGCCTGATGCCTTGCCTCTAGCACTTTTGTCAACCAGGACGACTGTCCACTCCAGGTTAGGACTTAGCCCCCATGAAATCGTGTTTGGCCGCCCAGCCAACGTCTGGGGCGTGCCAAGACCCAAGAAACTGAGCGAGATAGAGCACCCCGTACTGCTTGACTATTTGTGCGAATTGACAACTAAATTGCGTGTTTTACACCAACAGGTTCACAGTTCTTCTCCACCAGCCTCTGACGATCCAGGTCACCTCATCGAACCCGGTTCGTGGGTTTTGTTGCGGAATTTTCAGCGCACCAACAACGGACAACCGAGGTGGACCGGACCGCACCTGGTACTACTTTCAACAAGATCTGCTGTTCGGGTTGAAGGCAAGAAGAACTGGGTACATGGGACCCACTGCAAACGGGTCCCTCTACCGCTTCCATACGACCGGTGGGTCAACAAAGGACTTGCTGACTCTGAGACAGAATCCGTACCTCGCTTCATCCCTTTCAGCGATGCCCGTTTGAAAGAAACTAGTACCGAAAAGGAGAGTGATCCTATTTTGCAAGGACTTGTGTCACCATCTATGCAATTGGACACTACTGAACCTGAAACGCTGTTTGAAGATCACACCGTACCTGGGAAACGACGATACAACCTGCGGTCTAGACAAAAGAACTAATAAAGTTTGATCTAATGTAATTTCCTTTCTCCCCTAAGAACTATTTTTGGATTTTCAGCTCTCTCGTCCCAAGGGAACTAGCTCATTTTTGATTTTTCGAACCGCCATCCGGTTCTGCTGCTAGGGTCGCGGTTGAAGTCTGGGGAGTGCAACTGGGAAGTTCTAGGTCCACGGTTCTGATTGGTCCACGGGAGTTACCCCGGACTGAGCAGAGCGCGCTCCCTGGGAGAATCAATCAACCACCGCGGGCAGCAACTAGAGGATGGAGTTTCCAAGGGTAGAGAGACCTGTCAGACTCACGAACTTTGAAAAACAGTTATGCACGATACTGTCCAGAAGAAGATTCCTGATATTATGTGTTTTAATGTTATGTAGCATACTTGTGTTTTTTATTGGTTATACTTTGTTCGTATTTAAAGTTACCTTTTCGAATGACACCCAGACACCACCTCCTCCCACTATTTCTCCACACTACTTTCACCCTTTACCTGAACACGAGTCTGCCCGAAGACTCGAATTTGTAAACAACTCTTTCATCCAGCTTCTACACCAACACCAGTCCATATTGAACACGTCAAACTGTTGGATATGCGGACTTATGCCACACACAACCGATAAGGGGATCCCATACTTCATTTTGCCATTTAGCTACTATGGTTCTCTGTGGGCTTTCCAGACCCTGTTCTTATTCGCCCTAGAACCATACCCGACCCGTTCCGCTGCGAGCGACTCCAGTAACAAGGCGCTAATCGCAGGGATAAGGAACATGAGTAGGGATATCGACACCTATCTGACAATGCCCAAAGATGAACTGAGTCCCTACTCCCGTTGGAATGTGACTAAACATGGGGTTTACCTGGTCAAGAGCCAGGCAGCAAAGAAATCTCGCCCAGTTTGGATAGTTCCCCACCGAGGTCACTTATGCTTGCAGGGTATTGGTAGGAACCCCACAGCACAGTTAGGAAAGAGCGTTTGCACGGAAACATATGTATTTGCTTCCCGAACTTCCCCTATACTCCTGGCAGCCAAAGGCACGTATTTCGTTTGCCACGACCAAGCCTACACGTGGTTGCCCCCTGATTTCTCAGGTTCATGTTTTATTTCATTTCTGCTGCCTCCCACCTATACGGCCCGAGCAGATTACCACCGGACAAGGACAGCTAGAGGTGTCGTGAGTAAAGACGACACCGCGGGTCAGGAATTCGCTGACTTCGCAAAGGGTTTTCTGCCATTTTGGGGGCCTATGGTGAACAGCAGGAATATTCGCCAGTTAGCGAGGGTAGTTGAATCCGCCGCGACTACAACGGCCGGAGCACTTGGCAATTTGACAACAGAGCTTCAGTCGGATCGACTTATGACCCTTCAGAACCGAATTGCCTTAGACATTATACTCGCCGATCGTGGTGGTGTGTGTAGAGTCATCCAATCCAGTTGCTGCATTTTCATCCCTGATAACGCACCAACAGTATACCAGGCCATCTCCAAACTACACAAAATATCTGGTTCCCTTCACATTGAGAAAGGGGATTGGTCCCTGCTGGGGTGGTTCTGGGAACTGATCACTGCCTGGGGATGGAAAACTTTGATTTTCATTGGGATGATCTTGGCACTTCTGTTCATGTTTTGCTTGTGTATACTGTGTGCTCCTGCACTATGTGGCCTCTGTGCTACCTTGTGTGTACGGAAGCCTGTGTCACAGGACGAGCTGAGTAACAGAATGATGCTCCAGCAACATCTCCACGAATTTCTTCATACCGATTTGGACTCAGATTAGCATGAGTTATTGCCTTATATGAGGGCAAAAGGAGGGTCTGTGGTTCCCAAAATCCGGACCCTGTGGTTTTCCCGATATCGAGGTCCAATACCCGTGTCACGAAACCTCAACGTACCGAGACGATTTTGGTGTCTACGAACCGATAATGATTAGGACATCATTCCTATGTATTTGCGTTACAATCGAGGGTTGCCAACACCCCTAAATCACAGTTTCCGTCCCATCCCTTAAACTCCATTTTGTGAACGGCATCCATCTTGCATCTTGCCCTCATGATAAGTCAATTAAAGGTCGAGCTTGATCCAAATAGACACGTCCACCTTTCGTGACTTTCCCCTGACCTGTCCCAACTGACTCCACTGTCTTCGGCTAAACCTGTTTAGGCAGCTCCTCGCCCAGTGGCCGAATACGATAGCATCTACGCATAACATTCCACGAACCATTCACTACATACAGCCCATGTTTCCTTCAAACACGCACCTGTCCCCGTATCTTGTTTATGGCCCTTTTTATGGCTGGGTTGTACCTTCCTTTATTGGTGGTTCATCGATATCTGATGGGAGTTCCCGATCCAACTGGGTAATCTATCAGCAAACTGGACATCTAAAATATGGGCTTGCTTACATGACTTCGCACTTTGTATTGTTGTAGAAATATGTGTGTTGCCATACCATAAACTCAAGAATTCTTGCTTGAAGCCCTATATTTGATATATAAGGAGACGGCTGGTTCTGTAAAAACGAACAGTCTCCCAAGAACCTACTCTCTGTGTGGTGTACTTCTGGGACACGTGTTACTTGGTAGCTACCAATAAAACTTGATCTTCGACTGCGACTAGAAGACTACGTGTTTCTGTGGTCCGGAACAAGGGAACTCAGAGGTCTTCGGGTGTTATCCCCTGACACCAGCGGGTTCCTAAAAACCCGTTACCTCACTGTTCCCATGGGGCACAGGGTCAGCGCTGATTTGCATATCGCCATTGTCTAACCCAGGGTGGTGTGGAGTGGAAAAACGATGGATTTGGGCCCAGATCTTTGGACTGGGGTGAATGTGTGACATTGATCCACATTCTGTCCATCACTGTTGTGTTTGCAATTACCGCTCTAAGTGTACTGGGGATGCTCAGACGTGAGTCCCAGGCACTCCACACCACTGGATTCAAGCTAGTCGGGCTGAAGAGAGGTGTTACCTCGAAACCGGGCCGGTCCTCGGATGCTTGTTTCCGTTCTGGGAAGGACATGGCTTTTGTAGTTCGGACTGGACTGTTCCCATGGGGCACAGGGTCAGCGCTGATTTGCATATCGCCATTGTCTAACCCAGGGTGGTGTGGAGTGGAAAAACGATGGATTTGGGCCCAGATCTTTGGACTGGGGTGAATGTGTGACATTGATCCACATTCTGTCCATCACTGTTGTGTTTGCAATTACCGCTCTAAGTGTACTGGGGATGCTCAGACGTGAGTCCCAGGCACTCCACACCACTGGATTCAAGCTAGCCGGGCTGAAGAGAGGTGTTACCTCGAAACCGGGCCGGTCCTCGGATGCTTGTTTCCGTTCTGGGAAGGACATGGCTTTTGTAGTTCGGACTGGACTGTTCCCATGGGGCACAGGGTCAGCGCTGATTTGCATATCGCCATTGTCTAACCCAGGGTGGTGTGGAGTGGAAAAACGATGGATTTGGGCCCAGATCTTTGGACTGGGGTGAATGTGTGACATTGATCCACATTCTGTCCATCACTGTTGTGTTTGCAATTACCGCTCTAAGTGTACTGGGGATGCTCAGACGTGAGTCCCAGGCACTCCACACCACTGGATTCAAGCTAGCCGGGCTGAAGAGAGGTGTTACCTCGAAACCGGGCCGATCCTCGGATGCTTGTTTCCGTTCTGGGAAGGACATGGCTTTTGTAGTTTGGACTGGACTGTTCCCATGGGGCACAGGGTCAGCGCTGATTTGCATATCGCCATTGTCTAACCCAGGGTGGTGTGGAGTGGAAAAACGATGGATTTGGGCCCAGATCTTTGGACTGGGGTGAATGTGTGACATTGATCCACATTCTGTCCATCACTGTTGTGTTTGCAATTACCGCTCTAAGTGTACTGGGGATGCTCAGACGTGAGTCCCAGGCACTCCACACCACTGGATTCAAGCTAGCCGGGCTGAAGAGAGGTGTTACCTCGAAACCGGGCCGGTCCTCGGATGCTTGTTTCCGTTCTGGGAAGGACATGGCTTTTGTAGTTCGGACTGGACTGTTCCCATGGGGCACAGGGTCAGCGCTGATTTGCATATCGCCATTGTCTAACCCAGGGTGGTGTGGAGTGGAAAAACGATGGATTTGGGCCCAGATCTTTGGACTGGGGTGAATGTGTGACATTGATCCACATTCTGTCCATCACTGTTGTGTTTGCAATTACCGCTCTAAGTGTACTGGGGATGCTCAGAAGTGAGTCCCAGGCACTCCACACCACTGGATTCAAGCTAGCCGGGCTGAAGAGAGGTGTTACCTCGAAACCGGGCCGGTCCTCGGATGCTTGTTTCCGTTCTGGGAAGGACATGGCTTTTGTAGTTCGGACTGGACTGTTCCCATGGGGCACAGGGTCAGCGCTGATTTGCATATCGCCATTGTCTAACCCAGGGTGGTGTGGAGTGGAAAAACGATGGATTTGGGCCCAGATCTTTGGACTGGGGTGAATGTGTGACATTGATCCACATTCTGTCCATCACTTTTGTGTTTGCAATTACCGCTCTAAGTGTAATGGGGATGCTCAGACGTGAGTCCCAGGCACTCCACACCACTGGATTCAAGCTAGCCGGGCTGAAGAGAGGTGTTACCTCGAAACCGGGCCGGTCCTCGGATGCTTGTTTCCGTTCTGGGAAGGACATGTCTTTTGTAGTTCGGACTGGACTGTTCCCATGGGGCACAGGGTCAGCGCTGATTTGCATATCGCCATTGTCTAACCCAGGGTGGTGTGGAGTGGAAAAACGATGGATTTGGGCCCAGATCTTTGGACTGGGGTGAATGTGTGACATTGATCCACATTCTGTCCATCACTGTTGTGTTTGCAATTACCCTGAATCGAGTAGGCACCGGAGCGAGAAATGTCGAGTCCATGGACATTTTAGGACTCAAGACTCCGCCGAGCCGGGAATTGAACCCTGGTCCCGGGCTGACCTCTGCTTCCAGGTCTGCCTCCTCTAACCAGTGAGCCACACTTCTCCAGATATGTTTTATTCTCTTTTCAAGTAACGTTTTTACCCACTGTACAGCCTACACCTTCTTCTACTGCCTCCTCACATTCTTTTCACCCTCTGCCTGAATCCATGAACATGAATCCATTAGACGATTAGAGTTTGCCAATAACTCCTTCATTTAGCTTTTACACCAACACCAATTAGTAGTAAACACAACTAACTGCTGGGTGTGTGGTCTTATGCCTCATACAACAGACAAAGGTATTCCTTATCTAGTCCTGCCATTCAGTCATAATGGTTCCATGTGGGCATACCGAACGATGTTCGTGAAGTCCACCCCCTACGTTCTGTAAGAGATAATCCGAAGAATAGTGCTCTAGTGAAGGGTATAGTAGACTTGATCAGAGGAGCTACTTCCTATGAAACTATCCCGAGAGATGAGACACTAGCATATATTGGATGGAACGTAACCGGATATGGAGTTAGTCTGAGTGAGAACCAGCGAGCAAAAAGATCTTCCCCGATTTGGGTTGTACCCCATCAGGGTCACTACTGTCTGCAGGGTAATGGCAAGAATCCGAGAGCTCAGCTAGGGAAGAGTATTTGCAATGAGACATATGTCTTTGCGTCCCAGACTTCCCCTTCGTTCCTAGCAGCTAAGGGTACCTATTTCATCTGCTACGATAGGGCGTATACATGGTTGCCCCCTGATTTCTCGGGCACATGTTCTGTCTCGTTCCTGTTGCCTCCTACGTATACAGCTGCGGCAGATTACCACAAGACAAGGGTAGTTAGAGGTTGTCTTCAGTCAGGAAGACACTGCAGGACAAGAATTGGGAGATTTTCTAAAGGGTTTTCTGCCGTTTTGGGGACCTATGGCAAACAGCAGGAACATAGAGTAGTGGAGTCTACCGTAGTTGAAACTGCCGGTGCCCTTAGTAACCTGACTGCTGAGCTCCAGTCGGATCGTCTTATGACTCTTCAGAACAGAGTCGTGTTAGACGTCATACTTGCAGATCGAGGTGGGGTATGTACAGTGATCCAATCTAGTTGCTGTGTTTTCATTCCAGACAACGCTCCGACAGTGTACCAGGCCATTTCCAAGCTACATAAGATCTCCGATTCCATACATGTGGATAAAGGAGATTGGTCGTTGATGGGATGGTTCTGGGAACTGTTATCCGCCTGGGGATGGAAGATTCTGATGGTCATTGGGGTGATCTTAGCAATTCTTTTCCTTTTCTGTCTTTGTGTACAGTGTGCTCCTACTATATGTGGCCTCTGTGCTACATCATGTGTAAGGAAACCTGTATCGAGGGACGAGCTACATCTCAATGATTTTATGAATATAGACCTGGACTCAGATTAGCATGAGTGTAGGTTATTGCCTATGTAAGGGCAAAAGGAGGGGCTGTGGTTCCGTGAATTCTGGACCCGTGTCATAAACATCGTCGAATCGTGGCGATTTTGGTATCAAAAGACCGAGAATGACGAGTATACTATATACGAGTGTTTTCGTCATGTTCGAGTGACGTGATCACCCTGAAACCAGAGATTCCGTTCTGAACCCTCGGGTTCCGTTTTCTATAGGGCAGCCATTTTGTGGTTGCCCTCACATAGGCCAATGACTAAGGCCGAATGAGTCTTTGGGACATGTACACCTTTTGCTGACTCCTGTGTGACCTGGGCAAGCTGACTCCACTGCCCGAAGCCAAACCTGTCCGGCCAGTTCCTTTCCCAGTAGCCGATCGAGATTAAGATCAAGGCACAGCCTGCCATAAACCCTTTACTGCACACAACTATGTCTAATCTTACACACACCTGTCTCTGCTCCGTTCTTTATGACCTGCTTTACAATGAGGAGGTGCCTGTTTTTATTAGGGGTCCGACCATCTATCTGATGAAGAGTGTTGGGTTTTTTGCCAAGTCATTGATGGTGGGCTGGACGATGAAACGTGGGTTTGTTATGCAATACGTGATGGTGGGTTAGACGATGGAATGTGGGCTTGTCATGCAATGTTTATTGTACACATGGGATTGGTTTACTGTAAGGAAATAATGTTTGCCTGAAGCATAATATTTCGTATAAAAAGGGTTGCCTGACTTTGTAAATTTGAGCAGTCTCCTACGAATATACAGCCACTGTACTTCGTGGACCTCTGTTGCTGGTTGCAGCCAATAAATTTGAACTTTGACGTCACCAAGAAGTTGCCGCATTTCTGTAACTCTGAGACAGGTGCATCTAGGAGATTTCAGGTGCTGTTCCCCTGGCACCACTGTGTCCATAAAAACCCAGTTCTCCATTGGGCATACAGTATAGAATATATTCTATGGCGGTTGGGATATGTATTACGAGTTGGTAGAAAACAGTTTTGGTCTCCGTGAATCTGGAATCGCATATGGGGTAGTAACCTAGACGCTAACATTTTACTGAGTATTTTTAAGTCAGAGTTCAACATAGAGAGGGGTCGAAAGTCCAAAGGCGCCACATCCCACATGCTAGATTTGGGTAGGGGCTCCATCAGAGCCTTCCTCGTTGTTGCGGGAAGCATACCCATTTCATTAACTTCCATGTACATTTCTGTTAATTTAGTCACCAGTTCGCTCATGAACATCTTGTAAAACTCCAAAGACAGGCCATCTGTGCCAGGCGTCTTACCTATCGCAAAGTCTTTGATATCGTTTGTGATCTCCATGTCTGACACTGGGGTGCCTAGTGATTCTTGTTCCGCCTGAGGGAGAGACCGAAGTAGGAGTCCCTCCAAGAGAGATTCCAAAACTTTCGGAAGGACCAACTTCAGCAGGCGATAGAGGGTCACGTAGTAAATTCTGAATACCTCATTAATAGCTCTCATCCGAAAGAAAACCGCCCCCACCATCGGCACTAGGTGAGTAATAGGGGTATCCCTACACTCTGCACAAACCAACCAGGCAAGGGGCTGTTCCGACCTGTCTTCTCTTCATGTACTGTATTTACATAATTTGTATAGTCATGGCATCAAAGCCACTCCAGAGCCACATCATACAGTTCAAGTGTCTTTGGCAACTGTGGAATGGCACCCAGGCTACCACCCAGCTCATTAACCAGCTGAGGCAGATCAGCCTCAAAACTCTAGATGGTTCTCTCCACGTCACATCAGGTACCCACCTGGGGTACCCCAGGCAGCCCCAGGCAGTGCTCCTGCAGCACAACCTTAAATGTCCCCCATTCTAGGCTTTGACTCAATGCCGAACCCAGGTTAGTGGTGAAGAATTCAGCGATTATGGCTGCTACGGAGTCTCTAAAGAAAGCATCCTCCAGTGAAGTTGAGCATAACCGCCATGATGTTATAAGTGGGCATTGATCCACTGGTTTCAGCATCAAGAGGAGAGGGCTATGCTCTGACAGTATTCTGTGTGTAATATACAACTGTTAAGGAACTTAGAGCAAACAAAGCGATCAATTCTCTCATGAACTTGATAAAGGCTCGAGAAGAAAGAGTAATCCCTGTCTGTGGGATGTTGTGTATGCCAGGGGTCCTAGATATCCCAGTGAGTAGTCCAAAAGGCCAATCCAGCAGCTGTTCTATGGGCTGATGCCCTGGGAGCGGCCGAGTCGAGCGGTAAAAAGATGTGGCTAAAACACAATTAAAATCGCCTCCATTGAGGTGAGCTAATCACCAGACAGGGTATAAAGAAATGAGGCCTGATCATAAACACTGCCCAGTACCAGGGGCCTCCTGCAAAGACATAGCTCTTTATCAATATCGACTGCATTTATTTAAAAAGGAAGTCCCACCTGCTCCCAGAGTAGCACCCCATCTTGCAAAGGCAGAGTATGTAGTAGCATGAAGCTGACCAATCCATCGCCTGCAGAGGTGATCAGCCTCAGCCAATGTGATTTGCGACTCATGAATTACAGCAACATGCACACTACGTCTTTTAAGAAACATCGGGATTTCATTCGCAGAGCCCATGCAACGTATGTTTCATGTCATCACTTTTTAGATATTGAGTTGGTTGGCCATAGCGCTAGCTATGTGGTAATCTGGCACAGGACACCACCGTGAGGACGGATGGCAGTAGGACGTAATGTTAATTTGTTTTTGTTAAAAAACTGATTCCCATATATTTGCCCCTTTTGTGAAAAAGTTTATTTGTGTCGAGTACTTGAAACCAATGTAGCATAGTAAGTCAATACTGCTAGCTCACTGAGGCATAAACGTGGGTACTTGTTTTAAGTTTTAGGTCTCACCTAGCGTGGCAGCGCGCATGCGCTGCTCGCTCTGCGAGGCGTCTTGTAATCGATACAATATTAGAAGTGAGTATAGGCTTGGACCTTTTTTCCATTGGCTTGCATCATTGTGCATGCAAAACGCTGGCTTTCAATTGCACGTGAGGCTTTTTAGTCCCTCCTTGTTGCCGTCCTGTCTCCTTGTGGCCCCGCCCATCCGGACTCGATCGTTTACTGGCGGAGTTACACGGTCTCCATTATATGTCTGTAAGCACGCTTTCATTTTCCTTTTCAGCGCGGTCCGCTTCGGCTGTGCTTGTTTATTTACTTATTTATTTTCTCACACAAGCAGAGGCTGCTCCGGCTTTTGGCATTGACGTTTTTCTCTGCCATAAAGAAAGAGGCTTGTTCACCTAGACGTCTATTATTCCAGTCTTTGCTCCCACACATACATTCGCTACATTAATTTTACAGTGCCCAGAACGGACACCTTGTTAGACCGACACAGTGATTCCAGGTCACTTCGCACACGGTCAGCAAGAAAACCAGCTAGAGCGCTACAAGGAATCGACAAGGCAGGCACTATATGCTAATCCTCTCAGCAAAGAGCGCGGCAGTGTGCCATTCTACGACTTGAGGTAGCGGGTTCTCACTGTGCTGAAGTCCGTTCCTCCTATGTACACTGAAGTTAAATAAACTCGCTGTACATTGTAGAAGGAGCGTTTATCAAACTATGCCCAATAAAGCACCAAGAAGCGCTTGTGCTCTTGTTAAATACTACAAAGGGATTGCCAACGGGTGGGAGTTCACAGCCTGTGCTCGCTGCAGCACCATTATGCTCAGATTTCTTTGCATAGTTTAAAATTGCAACAAAGGATTGAAACGTTAAGTTGTTTGTTTATTTTTGTATTCAAGTGTAAAATGTATCATAGATTTAAACCCACCCACTCTGCCATCAACCAGCCTGTACACTCTGTGCATGAACTGGTGCCGCCGCCCGTGCAGTACGCTCCGGGTACCGGAAGTCCTGTTAATTGACGGGTTTGTGTTCGCACTGAGTCTGCAGTGCGAAGGTGGGAGGTTTTGTAACACGATAGGAAGTGTGTGTGGGAGTGAAAGCGGTGGCAGCAGCGCTGACAATGGAACACAAGTAAACCTTTTGTATGAGCAGGTCTCCTGAGGCACTCAACAACAGAGCGACAAAAAGTGAGTAAGTGTAGTGCCTGGGCGGGGCCAAACCCTGATGCATGGATGAGGCCTGTGTGGCTGACGATGGTGATGCTGCCGTCCAAACAGGCGAACGTGGGGTCTTCCACGGGGGAGTTCAGATCATATATTATTCATTAAAAAAAAAATTATTAAATAGAATGCACATTTTGCGCAATTTCTGCATCAAATATTGAGTATATTTGGTTAAGGCTAACGGAAGACTCCATATCTGTAGTGACATCATTTGAGTAATAGGCATTCATTTAACCACACAGTGCATTTTGGGAGCTGGTGTCCTAGTTCACAACTGGCCTAGCGGTACAGATTACAAGGATTTCGAGAATTAAAAACTGGATGGATTATGATCTGGCTATTGTCACGCGGTGCGGGGCTGTCATTAGTTTAACGCAGTGCATTCTGGAAGCTGTAGTCCGTGGCTCACACCAAGTGCCTGTTGGATTGCAGTTCAAGGTGACCGTAATTTTCAGAATAAAGAACCTGTAATCTAAAGGGATAACTGGGTAAACACGTGATCCGCAGAGGTGGGGAGCAGCTTTCCGTCTTCTGGGGGATGGAGGGTTTGGGGAATCTGGATTATCCGTAGGCATTTAGCTGTGAAATGCCTTCTCGATTGGGCACTTACCATCCAGGGGTAGAATAAAATCCACTAGGTTTATTCATTCGTGTCGGCAGAAGCAGCAAAGCCTTTTTTTGACCAGAAATCCCTAAAAAAGGTTGGGTGTGGTACATCATGTTGGATATGATGGAATAGAGAAGTGGGAGAAAAGTGAGGTTTTCAGCAAAGAAGCTGTTTTGTGACGAAGAGGGGATGGTACACGCTAGAAGGAAAACGCGAATAGTCCAAGGTGTAGTGACCTGACGGGCCTGTTTACACTTTTGGTGCTGTATGTATTCTTATTGTGCTCTCAACTCATCAGATGGCTTTTCAGGAAACTTCTTTACCCAATGAGTGGGCAGACTCTGAAAACCGGGTGCACGGAAAAGGGATGTGCATTTGCAGTAAAATCCAGCAGGTTATTGCAGTAAACTAATTTACTGAGTACTATTGAACTTGTGACTCGGTGGTGCTGGGCAGCAGATCTTGGGGATATTGTGCCAAGATTTAACTAACAAAAAAAAGTGGACCACCATTTCTTTTTCTATTTGGTTACTCTTGATTTTTAAGATGCCAGTGTCTAACAGGGGCATGACGGTGACTCCAGTGCAGCTATTTCATAGGGTATACTTACAGCCAATCACACGCTGTCCTGCAAGCTTAAGCCTGCTGTAGCCATCAGTAGAACGCACAACCATCCAATTGCATCAGTCGGGGCTTTAGGGAATAGTCATGAGCTCATCCTCTCCTGCAAACCCTAATCCCTCCCTCTGTGCACGTCGGCTCCATGACCTCCTATAGCAAAGATGTACTGACGCTTCTGGTTCATAAATGCCAGGCCCGCTTTATAATGCACTGAAGTGTGACCGTCAGCATCTCTCACTCCTGTGATCCCACAGCGCTTCGAAGTGACCATGGGTGACATAACAACACAGGACCGCAGCAACTGGCCCATGTAACCCCACTGCCTTGCGCCACATGCACCCAGCCCCTTCCCGGAGGCGCCCGTTCACTCCCCAACCACCTGCTCAATCCACCTCCAGCCTCCCCTGCATTCCCCCTGCACCGCACTCCTTCCTCCCTCCCTGGTCACGTTCTCCTGAGCACCACCAAAGGCACCATGGTTATATGGAACCTTGCCTCATTGTCCAACCCGCCCGACGCATCACTGTTCCCGCCATGGCGCATCGACCCCACCCTCCAACCATCTTAGGGTGCTGCATCCTCGTTACCCTCCTTCCTGCATCCCACCATGTTCTGCCACTGGCACCTCAGTGCCACAGCCGCAGCACAACACCAGCTGGGAAACTAAACTTTAAGCCCAGCACCAATTCATCACAGCGGCACATCATCCACTTGGAAACGTTACACTGCAAGCCTAAAGCGCTTCATCCGCGCCCCCCACATCAGCGCGCCACAACAATTGCAGGTTGTGGGGGCACTGCTCTGCTCGATGAACGGCCAACCCTCCCGTAGGTCGACTTTAAAAAAGAAAAACAAAACATTATCATTTACAATGTCAATAACTCAAACTAATGTAATTGCGAGACCTATTGCATTGCAAATGCTTGTTGCTTAGGAGATTAAAGTATTGAATTACAAATAGACCAGTTGCGAATAGCGATTACAATTTGTGCATGGTTTGTTCAGTTTGTGCATCATCTCTTTGAATGCATCCTTTGCAGTAATTGGTCGCAGAGCAACCTGTCTAATGTGTATTATTTAGGCAGGTTAGGATTTGTGACCTCCTGTGATTGGATATAAACACAGGGATGGTGATGTACAAACAGGAGACCACCATGCCTGTGTTTGCATTCCCGAACTAGAAACATTTCTTTAAAACAGCTCACAATAGAGTAGTTTGATGTGTTTCAAGGCATCACATTGGATACAAGCACTAATTAAATATTTTACTATTAAAGGCACACACACCTACTATAGAGGAGCGCATTGATTTAAAGCACTGCATATGATATGGATCTGCCCACGTGAGAGGTGGGCAGGCAATATGTATTAATCTCCTTGTCACTTTATCTCCTTGAACAGATGCTACGAGTCTGATATCAACCGTATGTATTTAATTTTGGTGCTCACACATTAGGTGTGCGCCTGTTCTTTATTATTATTTTCTTTAGTATAGACTTGTTTTCTCACGGAGTGGTACATGTGGGGCTGGCCCCCATGTGGGCCTGAAGAAGAGGTTTAGGGGACACCTTGAAAAATGTCGACCAAATAATAGGGATAGTATACACATAACAGTTACATTTCCTCCCTATTATTAACCCCTTTTTATCCATCCCAACTAGGAGCAGGAATAAATTAATCGCTCACTAGCCAGGTATTTTTAGCATCACCATCACTTCTCCCTCCAACACTGCGCTACACATTTTTTCACCAAAAACGTGCTCTTAAGTAGTTCCGCAAGCCACAGCACGCCCCTTACAGTAGTTGTCTGGGATGGCCGCAATGATGAAGCATGTCACCTAGGGGCAACCCTGGGTGAGTGAGGGGACTTAAGAAAATAATTTTCTCTTCTTAGATTTGGGCCGTTGTTTCGCACATCTAGCGGAAGCCTTTCCCTTAGGGTAGGTTCTCAGATCTGTTATTTACAGATTCTTTAATAATTATACATAGTCTGGAGGATGAACCTAACGTCTACCTCCATCATCCCCCATTTTTGTTTACAAATAAAATCTGCACCATTCTTTAGTAGACCTCGGAAACATTCTGTGAAATCAGCAGTTTTTATGAACCTCACATAGAATTCGCATAACCCCATAAAATACCTTAGTTGTTCTTTATTGGCAGGATGGGGAGCATTGACAATACCTTCAACAATGCTGGGCTTCGGTTTGACACCCTCATCTTAAAGAATGTGACCTAAATATTCGATTTTGTTCACAGCAAAGATGCATTTGTCCTCTCTGAGTGTTACACCATTCGTTTGTAAAGTAAGAACAACTTTTTCAATGATCTCATTGTGTTTCTCTTGTGTGTCGTATGCACCAATATATCATCTTGAAAAATCACTACATTGGGCACATTTTTGAACATGTTAGTCATCACCTTCTGAAATACAGAGGCCGCCGAGGCCGATCCAAATGGCATGCAGCAAAATTGAAAGATACCATCAGGTGTAACGAAAGCTGTCAAATGACAAGAACACTCATCTAAAACCAACTACCATGAGTAAACGCAAGGGAGTAGCGGGCACTCTGGATGCATTCATTGTCAGGGATGAGTCACTGCTAAGTCACGAGATTGAAATGACGGAACAGTGACTCTCATTAGATCCTTTAATACTACAGAGACGCTCGTCACTAGGCATCGCCAATCCGGATGGCGTCCCCCAAATGTGTTTATCTACTATGCCTTCAAGTTTGTCTTCAACCCCATCTGCACCAACTCCTGCACCCAGCTCGGCTGCATCCCCCCCGGTCGTTCCTAATGAACCAAGCACAGCCACAAGAGCACGATTCACCAAATCCCTAACCGAGAGTAATGTGAGAGAGCCACCAGTGAAGCGAAGGAGGGGTGCTGGCACTCCAAAAACTAAAGCTATAAAGGGGCTTTGATCCGCTGACTCTGAAGCAATACAAACTAACTCTGTGAACACATAGACTGATGCTGTATTTCCTACACTAAATTCTGGAATTATAGGGGACGCTGCTTTTATCACTGCTGTGGAGACTGCCTTGGAAATTGCACTAGCTCGCATCAAGGAGTCGATAAACAAGAACTTTACCCTTCTTTGGGAACATTTAAAACACGTGGGCAGAAAAGTGACCTCACAGTCGGATGTTATTGTGGGGGAGGGATTGCCAATTATAACAGATGCCAATCCAAGCCTCAACCCACCAATTCCAACCCCCGCCCAGTATAAAGAGTCTTTTTCTGGTAACTCATGTGCAACATGCTGTAAAGTAAAAGAACTCTTTATGCTGAAACCTAGATTTGAGCAGGGAAATATACGGGATGTTTCCCGGGAACCCAACATGGAGATCCCGGAATCACGTAGTACCTACCCCAAACACTCACATTCTGGACCCTTGTAACGTAACTCAAGTAGGAGCACAATAGATAGCCTAAGGAGCAATCATTTGAGACCCAACACAGATGTCTTGAGTTTGCCACCAGCAACTTGTCCATATGTACTAGTTTTGGCCGGTGTTCCTACCCTTACATGGGAGCAGAGGGAGTCTTGGGCTGACTTACATAAAAAGAGTGTGGATTGCCTAAAAAGCAATAAAGGTTTCACCCATCCGACATGAATGAGATTATTATGGCCCATAGAGTTGGGTGGGTTGGCCCAAACCCTAAGAATATAGACGGTGACTGTATTGTGATTAACTTTCGTAAGCCCCACATGGTTCGCTGCCTATTGAGACCTTGTGAGCAAACATCTAGTCAAAGCACTAGTATCTGTGTGATACCTCTAGGTTATTTATATAAACCAATACTTAGGCCTATTGTGATGAGTTTGCTTCCCCTTTTTATCCAATCGGTTTGAGGCCCTATCAGAATCAGACACCCAGGATTGACAACCACCATTATTGGAACACCAATTATATCCCTTGGATCATTTCCTGGCCCTCTGTATCTCCCCCCCCCCCTCATTGGTAAGCCAGCCGATCTGCAAGTGCTGACCAAGGCCCAGGCTGACACAGAGTTGAGTATTCTGAATTGGAATGTAGCAAGCCTTCATTCGAGGTTGGGGATGTAGACTTGTTAAACCTAGTAAATGAACAGGACATAGTTATGTTCCAAGAGACCTGAGCAACCCAGGAACTATACATCAATGGGTTCCAATGTTATAATATCGTAGCTCCCACCCCTAGGTTTGGTCGCCCTTCGGGGGCCTATCTATTTGGATCAATATAGCGGCTGTTGGCAGTATTAAGGTTTGTTTTTTTTAAATTTGTTTTCATTTATTTTATAAAACAATGAGCCAAACATCGTTAAGCGATCAAAGGACATATAATCAGGCGGCATAGTATGACATGCTTACAACCATCATAGACTAACATACATTAACAGTGTTGGGTATCCATAAGTGTCCTCCAATGGCAACACATAGCGGACCAGTATCATTCAAATAAGTCTTTAACGGTATGCCAATACAGATGATTCTCAGCATTCTTGTTGACAACAGAAGTTTAGCAAAACGGTTGGTAATTTGTTAAAGCTATCAGGATTCAATGCAGTTAAAACATCTTAACAAAAACAGTTACCCAACCTCCCTCCTCTCATGCTTGGCCCTCAATATCCAATAGTAGCATTTGTATATCCATAGGTGTGTGTTTCTCGGTTCTAAAGGCTGTCGTAGGTGAACGGCACAGTGCTGTTAACTTACCCAGCATAGCACACAGATAATGTGAGGTGCTCAAGTGTCCTGTACCCTCAGAATAGGTCCCCATGTGACAAACCCAACATCCCCTAGTAGGTCAAAATATCCATTGCAGCGTATTCTTCTAGCATTGCATACCAGCTCAGCGAGATCGGTGTTTTCCTTAGGCCTCTATATTCCTCCCTTTTCAGTTCTGTCCCCTCCGCTTTACCCCCATCTTAGCATTTCGGCGTGCCATTCCTGAAAGGACGGTGCTCTAGTGACCTTCCATCGTGTGGTTATGGCTCTCTTGGCTAGAAGGAGCACAAGGATAGCAAATTGTGAGGTACGGCTGCCCTTCTTTTCACAGGGTCCCAGACCTAGGATGCAGTATTCCAAGGTGTCATTCTGGGGAGCCACTGCAGTCAATATTTTGCATAACGTTGCCCAGTAATGTCCCAGTCTAGGGCAAGCTCATACCATGTGTACCAACCGCACGTCAGGTGCATTTCAGCGGGGGCATTCATCATTTGCCCCTGGAAACATAGCGCTTAGCCAGTGTGGGGTTAAGTATGCCCTGTGTAGTAACATCATTTGGATAAATTTAAATTTGGGATTACGAGAGACCTTTTTGGGGAACCCCAATATAGTGTCTCATTCCTTGTCTGTGAATGCACGGCCCACGTCCCCTTCTCACTTGTCGTGTAGCGGCTGTAATGAGATCGCACTCTCCACTCGAATCCCGTGGGTTAGCCATTTTGTCAGTCGAGCCCCATTACCCATTAGGTATTGCATGGTAACTTTATTTGTTAATTGTTCTCCCCTGAGGCGGAAGCCGGGGGATTCTCCTCCTATTCTTTGATCAAAACGCTACCTGTTCATGTGATTGTCCGTGCAGAGGACATTTTATTGTGTGCTTTTAAACTGTTGGAGTACAAACAATTGCTCACCTCACTGCGAGAAACGCTTCGCTTGAGGCGCGATTTCTGCTTTCACCTGACAATAGCGCTGCCCTTTCCAGGCGCGGTCACGTGACCTGACCCACCTCACCTGCCATCTTGAGGAGGTAAGGGTTGCGCTCTAGTCCATCAACCCACCCGCCCTCCCCGCCCCTCTTATGTATAAAACTGGAGGATTATCCCGTCCGCGCAGCGGGCGTGCGCAGCGGGCGCGCCGGCGAGCCCGTCTGCGCCTGTCCGCGCCGGGACCGGGCCCAGGGCCATGACCCCTGCCCAACCAGCGTCAGACATCAATAGGGTGTATACTAGCCAAGCTTTACTGGCACTTCGGCCAGCCCCCAGTACTCGCTGCACAAAAATAACACCCTCAGAAATATACAGCCACCTCGCCGCCTCCTGCCCCTATTGTAACTGTACCATACCGTTACGATTACCTGACGTTAATACTATATCAACAAAAAACGATAAAGGAGCTGTCTTAACCATTGCCCTTATCAATGCGCGCACACTCGGAAAGCACAGGCAGGAGATCTCAGATCTCATAACAGACTTGAAATTAGATGTTCTGTTTGTCACTGAGACTTGGACCGATGATACATCACAGCCAGACCTAGCTATAGCAGTACCGGATGGATACAAAGCATACCGCCAGGACAGGCCCAGACAAAGAGGGGGTGGGCTGGCCATAATAGCCAGAGATTCATATCCTGTTAGAACGACCCCCATCCCATCAACTTCTTGCGAAGCCATGCAATTTGCTATTAAGCCATCACCTTTGTTTAATTTCAAAGGAATACTAATATACCGCCCCCCGGGAGCTAAAACAGCTTTTCTAACCAGCATTAATACTATGATGGAATCAGTGGCCACGGAAAGTGCCTTTACGGTCCTAGGTGACCTACATTTTCACTTGGATCAAAGCCATTTAACCGACTCGGTCACCCTCATCTCCGATCTGGAAACACTAGGGCTAAAACAACGGGTTACGTCCCCTACCCACCTAGCTGGCCACATCTTAGATCCCATATTCTCCAACTTAGAGGGCTTACAAATAACTAACATCTTACCCATGCCTTGGACTGACCATCATGCAATTTTTGCTACTATAACCACCAACCCTTGCAATAACAAACCCACTCCTACTCCTAAACAGCCTTTCAAAGATTGGAAAAATATCAATCAGGACGACTTAAAGCTAATACTGGATCACACCCGCCCAACGCTGTCCACAGAGCCCAACTTAGCACTTCAGCAATTTTACACCTGGCTGGGTCAGGCCACGAATCAGTCAGCCCCTACCAAAGAACTATCCAGAAACAGATCCAAACCTACTGCTCCCTGGTATAATGAAAAACTAAGGGCACAAAAGCAAATTAACCGCAATAAGGAAAGACTATGGAGAAAAAACTATGATACAGCTAGCAAAGCAACTTACAAGGAAGCTCTGGCACTCTACAAAGGCATGATCACTAAAGCCAAAAAAGACTATTACACTGACCAAATCCAGAAAGCCAAAAATTCCAGAAGACAGTTGTATCAAATTACCAAATCACTGTCAGGTAACTCCCCGGACCTCACTCCTCCCCCATTGCAACTTTTATGTGACTCTCTAGCTTCCTTTTTCTTTACCAAAGTTGATGACATTTACCAGTCATTCTCTGCAAACTCACTTTCCAGGACAGCCAACCCCCCCATTCTATCTCCAGCCAACATGTTCCCCAGCTTCCAACCAGTTACCACAGACCAAATAAAAACTATATTGTCCACTATCAAATCAGGATCAGCCCTGGACCCCTGCCCACTCTCAGTACTCCTGCCGGTAATGGACTCTATTACACCACTACTCACTCAGGTCTGCAACTCCATTCTCCTTTCAGGTACCTATCCAGACCCCCTAAAAAACACCCTACTAAAACCCCTGTTAAAAAAACCTTCCCTGGATAAAAACGAGCTAAAAAACTACCGACCCATTGCGAGTCTCCCATTCATGGCGAAGTTGATCGAAAAAGCCATGAATATTCAGATTTCTGAATTCATTGAAAAACACCATCTCTTGGACAACACGCAATTTGTATTCAGGAAATATCATGGGACAGAGGCTGCCGATGACATCAGGGTAATCAGGGATCAGGGGGGAACAGCCATTTTGGTAATGCTGGATCTATCAGCAGCTTTCGACACGGTCGACCATACCATCCTGGTCGACCGTGTCGAGGGATTTGGCATCTGCCACACTGCCAAAGACCTTATTGCGTCCTTCCTAGCCAAAAGAACGCAGGCTGTTATCTTAGGACCCTTTCAATCGGCCCAACTTTCATCTCCTTGTGGAGTACCTCAAGGCTCATCCCTTAGTCCGACACTTTTTAACATTTATGTGTCGGACCTTGCTAAAACCATCAAAGCACACGGGATGAGCCTAACCTCCTACGCCGATGATACCCAACTAGTGTTGGCTATCAAGGGGGACGGAGATCTAGTGGCTGAAAAATTCAAGAAAGGACTTGTAGACATAGGAGAATGGATGGCTACCAACTGCCTCAAATTAAACTCAGAAAAAACCGAGGTGCTCATTTTCGGACCCCTTCTTCCAGCCTGGCCATCAAGCTGGTGGCCAGATGCCTTCGGTACCCCTCCCACCCCAACCGCTAAAGTCAGGAACCTCGGAATCATCTTCGATGAAGGTCTAAATTTCATGGATCATGCTAACAAAACAGTGTCCACAGCACACTTAAAACTGAAGATGATAAGAAAAATACGTCCTTTTCTTCCTGATTCAGCCATCAAAACACTGGTCACCTCTCTTGTCCTTTCTGCTCTGGACTACTGTAACGGCCTTTTCCTCAATGCCCAATCCAGAGTAATCACCAAATTACAAACTATCCAGAACGCAGCAGCACGTCTGCTTTCTGGCAAAACAAAATACGAATCAATATCCAACAGTATTAAGGATTACCACTGGCTCACTATTCGAAACAGAATCCATTTCAAGTCCCTCTGTATCGTGTTTAAGGCGCTTAACAACCAAGGACCCCATTTTTTGAAAGAACAGCTACAACAATACAAACCTAACAGAGTTCTACGCTCAGCTAACCTCAGCCAACTGGTCATTCCCCGCACAAAAACGGTTTCATGGGGCGATTGACGCTTTCTGGTGGCTGCCCCAAAGCTTTGGAACACTCTACCCCTAAACATCAGGGAGAGTTCCTCTCTCCTTCAATTCCGTAAGCTTCTAAAAACTTGGCTGTTCGCTCAATGATTACTCTTTCCTCATGTTAACCATCACAAATAACTGGTTTTACTAGCGCCAAGACGCCTAAGGGTAAATGATGCACTTTACAAATATCAAAAATAAATAAATAAATAAAGCAGTGTGTTCGTGCGTGGTTCTGTATCTTCGGGCGACCATGTGATGCGTATATATCTGAAAATATGTGAGTGTAACAGGAACAACGTATCGGGGCACCATGTACGCATACAAACATTTCATGTGACATTAGTACACCCTCTGTAAAAAAGTCTCTAGTGTGGTAATGCCCGCCTCAGTCCACGCCTGTAGGGCACGGTTAGAGGTTAGTCCCGAATGTGTGGGGATACCCAGCAGCGGAATGGTGGGGGCATCAGTGCAGTGTACCTCACTGCACTCCGCCAATAAGTAATAGCTAATTTCAATAAGTGGGGTGTTGACGTCAGCAGAGGGGCTTGCGGTAGTAAGAGTCTGTGGATGATCCCCTTATCCCTATCTCGTGATGTCATATCCAGCTCGTGCAAATTGAGTCTTATACAATAAGATATTACAGTGGACTGAGGAAAACAGCATTTTGGAGTCTTGTAACTGGGCTTTCGATGCAAAGTAGGCACCAATGAGCAATTCCTAAATCTAAATTTAATTATGGGCAAATATACCATAGCGCGGGCCTCCCCAATCTATTTGACCTTCATGGATTGGACCTCCGCCTTCGACCTTGTCAATAGGTCACAGCTTTGGTCTATCCTTTTGGCCTATGGACTGGATGAGCCCTTGGTGCACTTTTTAGCGTATCTCCAAAAAGATCTTAAGGCCCGTGTCAGGATTAGCAGCGTGGGTGAGGTCACTGAAGCAATTTAAGTAGGTAGGGGGGTTAGACAGGGTTGTGTTTTTGCCCCCTTCCTCTTTATTATTTATATCAATGGACTGCATAAAACACTTAAATCATTGACCCATGACGTCCCTAAAATAAATGGTAAAACACTCCCTGTACTACTTTATAAGGATGATGCGGTCCTTATGGGCTGCACTCCTTATGCCTTATGTATCCTAGCGCAGGGTTTTGTTAACCATATGGATAGCCTGGACCTAAGGACCAATTAAAAAAAATCTTTTATAATGTTGTGTGGACCTCGGAAACACCATCCTTATTCTATATCTGTGGGAGACCAGAAACTGATGAGTACTAGTTCTTTTCCTTATCTTGGGTTGGTCTTTGCTGCAAAAGGCTCCTGGACTGAACATATGGTTCACTCCAAGAGCAAGTTCTCAAAGGCCTCTAGCTTGATTCTTAGCCTCCCACGCCCAAAGAGAACAGGTGCTATTTTAGTCATTAAATTTTTTTTAAAATACAGTGTGTACCAAGGGCCACGTACGGCGCCGATGTCTAGGATCATCGCCAAGAGCCACTGCATCCAAGAAAAAGAGAGCAGATTCTGCAGGAAGCTATTAGGCGTACCAATTTCTACAGCATAAGGAACTTACTTCAAATTTTATAGAGGATTTTATTAGGGCCCGCCCTGCTCTCTTTTGGCTCTCCCTATTGAAAAATTCGGCTGCATATCTAATGAGAGATCATAGGCGACGGAATTGGGTGTGAGAATGGGAAGGATATCCCATGGCTGTCAGGAGTGCACAAAGCTTATGTAGTGTTAACTAAGGAAATCTTTTTTTAAATCCTAGCACAGCTGAGACCCTGCATAAAAATGAACTTAGGAATGCACTCTATTCACTTTATAGCACGGAAAGGATCGAATGGGAATCTAAGAAATCCTCCGTCCTTACTTATATGACCATCGAACAGTCCATGCATCACCTAGCCAGCTATCTTACCCTGCCTATGAGTCATTGGGAGAGGAGCGGCCTCTTTCGCCTTAGGGCTGGTACTGTAAAATCTGCATTGTGCTTTCCCCTCGGCCATCACGCAAATCTTGATCTCTTACCTTGTCCGTGCCATGGCCAGAGTGGCCAAAGAATTTTACATTTTCTGATTTTCTGTAAATATTATTTAAAGTATAAAAAGTGTTTTTTTAACTCCGTTAAAAAAAAAAAAAAACTGACATGTATTTTTAAATTGTTATGTTTGTTGTGCTTTTATGGATATGACTGTATCTGAATAAAATTTTTTTGAACTTGAACTGAACACTAGAGCCACTGGTGTTGCACATCTGAGAGGTTTTATCCGTAGAACTGACACTAGCTAATTCAGCATAGGCGCTGCAACCTCTAAGTGCTTGGCATCAAGCTGTGAGCTTTCAGTACTTTTTGCTTTATTAATAGCTTCATCCAGAGATGGATTTTTGTATGACAACAATTTCTGTTGAATCTTTTTAGAGTGGCATCTACATACATTCTGGTCTCTAATAAGTTGAGAAGTGAAATTATCAAAATCACAATACTGAGCTATAATTTTTAGAGCAGTAGCATAGGAATCAATTGAATCATTACATCTTTGAACACATGTAAATAACTTGTTTCAGTGTACTACTAAATAGACTTTTCCTTCAAAGTACGTTCTCAATCGTTTCACGGCTAATTGTAATTCATCAAGGCCTTCGCTGTTGTGGCCTGTGTACTCAGGCATGTGGTCAAATACATTCTAACCTTCTACACCTAAGTAATAATACAAACGACTGTGTTTTCTGTCTGCTTTAAATTTAAGACCATCCATTTCTCCTAGATAAGCACTAAAAGATCTGTAACATAAACACCATTTCAAGAGTGGTTCACTTGGTTCCTGTAGAAAACGACTGGGGGGTGTAACTGTTAGAATCTTAAAAAACTGGCAATTACGTTTTTCCATTAAGAGAAACCTGGAAGGGAAAGGAGGTTAAAGGAAAAAAAAAAGGAGGAAACAAAAAATATGAACATAAAGAAGCCTGTCATGAGAAACGTGTTAGGACACAATGGAAATCATAATGCATTCAACAATGTTCAATCCAGAGAAAAGACAAAGAAAGAAAAAAAATAGTTCTGTGTGGATGTAGTACTGTGGATGCCCACACGGGGCGCTGAACAGAGCATGAAGACAATCCAGTGGGCACTCGCTGGTTGCTCTTGAGATTTGGTGTATCCGGGAAGCGAGGCAGTCCCGTAGAAGACTGGTGAGGATGCAGATGAAATGAAGGTGGCAGCTGAGACGGTAACATTTTATTGACTTTAAATGGAGTGGTGGTTTTGTTAGCATAGGGAGCAGAGAAAACAATGCAAGCTGGAGGATATCATTGCTCCGGCACGAATGGCAAAACGAGGGAAGACTCGATCAAGTCAGCCGCATAATCCTGAATGCGCGAAGTAGTAGAAACACATGGGCTTGAAAAACTTAAAGGCAATTATTCTTAAAACAGGTCGGGCTAACGGTATCCCCCGCACAAGTCGGGCTCACGGCAGACACATGTGAAGCTAGCGTGCGCTGCTCATAGATATGAAGGCACGAGAAGCTCGAGCGAAAACGAGCACAACCATGTTCCACAGGTAGTCTTGAGCCAGTCAAGGGCTGGTAATACACAACGCCAAAATGGGCATGGAGAGGGAGGCTGGAGGAAGAGCGCAAGCATGACAGTACATTAGTTACAGCTTTGAGGACAGACACGCTCGTAGGATATTGAACTGAGAGGCAATGTCACAAACAAGAAATCAAATGCTCATGAAGTAACCGACTTGGTAAAAAAAAAAATTAGGATGGGAAAAAGCAGCATACCACACGTAGTAATCCCTGGGCCCTTGTATTTCAGGTGGACAGTGCCTGAGTTTTGTAGGGCGGAGAAATCATTCCCAGTCAAAACAGGAGTTCATCCCATGCTTGTCGCCTCATTGTTAAGTACACTTTGAGACGCTGAAGTTCTCCAAGAAGCAAGAGTTTATTGAGCACGTTGTGTACAGGTCCAGAGGGCCCAAGGGATCAGCAACAACTGCCCAACAGTTCTAACAAACATTCCACGAACCACATGACTAATGAAAGCTCCCAGCAGAGAATGACCATTAAATATGCCAACCACTAACATATAATATAAGGTACAATGATAAATTAACATATACACCACAGTTCAATTAGTAGTGAATGGAATGTATAGAAAAAGTGCCTGGTTGGGCATATAGGAATATTACTGAAAAGGTAGAGCAATTTAGGCATGGTGATCATCTTAAGTATTAAAAAGGCTTGTAGAACTGCCTGTGATTCTGTTGCGATTTCAGACTCTATGATGATAATTTAATAATGTCAGGGGCTGCCCAGTGACCACACATTGGGGATACCAGTGGCCTGCCTGGATGCTCATCCTCGCCATATCAGTGCGGAGTATAATATTTGCATAGAAAGTGTATTTCTCGGTCTGTGTGGGTTATTGCACCTCCAGATGTCACTGAGCTTGAGATGTGTTCTCGTTTGGTCTAGTGCCCTAGCAGCCAGTGGCATAGTGTATTTTGCATCTGAGGTTCTATTGATCTGAAGGTCTAGTCCCAGGTTGAAATCTCTGACTCATAGTTACCGGCATCTGCTGTCCTCTAGGTCCTGGAAAAATGTAGGTGAATCAATATTTGTTTCGTAGGCATTGATTAAATTAACAGGCCTTATCTCTCATAAACCGTGTACTACCAGGAAGCGACTCTCAGGATCCTCAAGGAACACTTCCTGTAATAGCTACATAAAAAAGCAAAAGAGCGGTGCGTACTCCAATGGGACGCAAATCTTGTTTACATGTTTAGGGTTAAGAATGTTCCCTGTAAACGTACAATGTGCACATTGTGCCTATCACGATACGCCAGCACCTACCTGGCTTTACAGGCATTACTGGGCAAGTTACTTACCTTCAGTAACACCTTATATGGTGGACACTCTAGCCACAGATTCTTTACCTTAGAATATTCCCCAGACGTCAGACTGGATCTGGAAACTTTTCAAGCAGTACCTCTGTGTGCTGGTAGGTAACAATGAGTGGCTCTGAGTCTGCGTCATCTGCTCCGAATGCAGCCTGTGGTGCCTATATAGGACCCACCCCAGCACGCTGACATCTGTTACTTTTGGCAATCTTTCCACGCCAGGAGCGCAAAGCCATAAAGGATTCTGAGGTACACTAAGGACCTCATAATGTTTTCCCTGTATGGAGAAATCTGTTAGTTGAGGAGAGGATCAGTAAGTAATCTGCTGCTAGATAAAGTCTCTCCAAGATAAGGCGTTACTGATGGAGTCATTTGATACAGACTTCTAGCTGCAGATTTCTTACCTTAGAATAGATACCCAATCAATACCTCCCTGGAGGTGGGTCTGCCCACAGATTTAGACCAGGAAGTCCAAGAGGACAGAACAGGCAAAGTGCCCAACACAACAGAAGCGACTACCCAGGCAGTAATGTTTGGTAAATGGGTGCAGAGATGCCCACGTTGCAGCCTGGCAGATGTCCAGGACAGGCACTCCACAAGCTGAGCTAACGCAGTGTTCACAGACTTGGCTCTGGTGGAATGAGCCCTAAAGGGGTTACTTCTTGGGCAGTGCATAGCAGATTGTAATGAAGAGCACAATCTAATGTGAGATGGTCCATTTCTGCACTGCCTTTTTTCATCCCCGACAACCCCAGTGTAGAGTTGATCATTCACCTGGAATTCTTTGGTACAATCAATATAGAATGACAATGCTTCCTTTGGGGCCAGTCATTGGGATCTCTTCTACACATTGGAAGATGACAAAGAACAAAGAAAGTAGGTAATGTTATGGTCCGGCCTACATTGAATAGTGTTACCACTTGTGGCAGGAAAGAGACATGTTCTCAAAACCAGTGTGTCTTGGGGAAAAATGAAATGTAAGGAGGGTGCACAGAAAGCATCTGCAGTTCCCTAGCCCTCCTGACTAATATAATGGCGACTAGAAAGTCATTTTTTTTATGTTCAACATGCATAAAGGGCAATAGTGCAAGGGCTCAAAGGGCGATCACATCAGGAAGGTCAACACTGGGTGCAGGTACCAATGGGGAATGATTAAGTGGTTTGGAAGGAACATGTGCTCCCATGACAGTTATTTGAAAACTACAAGACATGCAAAATGCTGCTTCACACTTGATTTTAGTTATACCTAGGTATAAGTAAGCTAGGCAGGGTTGATTAGTTTTCATTGGTTACCTGTCACCCTAAAGGTTGAACTTAAATCCTTGTGCATATTATACAGAGCTTTTTATATGCACAGCCTTACATTTACGCAAAATGGTTAGGCTCTACTCCCCTAAGTTTTCTTAAATCAACCAATACATACCTAGTTACTGTCCCCACCACCAAAAGAGCTAGAAGTGGAGGAATATATTTTCCCCTTAATGTGGCCAAATGCTGGAATGCCCTCCCTTTACCATTCGGACCAGGAACAATGAGCTGAGTTTTCGAAAATCTCTTAAGACCTGGCTTTTCAAGAATTGGTCTTCTGTACCTATGACCTTAGTGGGACAGTTCTCTTTCTCTGTCAGTGCTGGGATGCCATCAACTTGCCATGTTCTCTATCAATCGCATAGCGTAGCATGTGTTGTAGTTCTTTTAAGAAAAGAGTCACAATGTGTGACTTGAACATAAAGGGCAGATACGGTAACCGAAGGAATGCTGATATGGCCAAAATGCACCTTTTAAAAGTCTTGTAGGGTTAGTGAAAGAACAACAAAAAACATTTCAGACAAGGGTGCAGATAGAAGATCAAAATTGTGGGAAAAACACCAAGCCACAAATGTGCCACAAAGATCAGGCGTATACTGTATACTGTCAACTGCTGTGGCTCAATCTCTACCCCTGAAGGATGAGCGTGCATACATTCAGGTGCAAGTCTCTGCCCTGTTGCGGCAACAGTAGATCCTCCAGAAGAGGCAGCAAGATTGGAGGACCAATGGTCATGCTCAGAAGTTTGGGATACCATATTGTAGGTGCCCAATCCAGGGCCCAGTAATTCCAGATCTTCTTGAGAACTCTGGGCAAGAGTGGTATCAGTGGAAAGGCGTATAGGAGGTCTGAGCTCCACTCAATATGAAATGCCTCTCTGACAGTGAGAATCGCCTTAGAAACTCCAGTGCGCAGAAGTGTAGACATTGCACGTTCCCTTTTTTAAATAACATTTTTTTATTGGTTTTTATTTGGCAGTGGAAAGTTGCAGAATACAAATACAAAAAAAATAACTCATAGTAAGAACAGAGAAAGGCAAAATAAATACAGAACCAATTTCCCATAAATGTTACAAATTTGGTACCAAATATAAAATAGTATTGTGCAGAAAAAAAAGAAGACAGGTTCACTTAAGTCTTTTAGAAAAGCAATAAATTAATTAGATCCAGTTACTAATGGGTGCCCATCATTTTTGACCATACAGTCTCTTACGTCGGCCTTTAAGTTTATATACCGCATTTTCCAGCCGATATACACTTAACAACTTGGATTGCCACATCCAACCAGCGTGAGGTGATACAATATCTGTACACAGACATAGCTATGAATAAAAAGCTTTCTTCTTCAATTGTTCTAATACCAACTTGTTCGGTCTGAATTCCTAGTATCACTAGTTCTGGTGACAGTACTATTGTAGACTCTAGGATACTATCTAAAAAACCTTGCACATATCGTATGAATTGGTTCAGTTTTGGGCATTGGATGAACATATGAATTGAATTAGCAGCGACATATCCACAGCGACTACAGTTTATGCCCCCCTTAGCATTCCTTAGCGCCAATTTCGATGGTGTATAATATAGGTCGAAAACAGCCATATAGTGTTGGCTTTTTAAAAAACTATTGAATAACACCAAGCTGGCCATTTCTGAGGATCTAGAAATATCAACCTCAGCTATTCCAAAATTCCTTTGCCATTTATCAGAAAATAACTCAAGATCATCTTTTAGCCTATTCAGCATCAATTGGTATATTGTGCCGATTTTATATTTCCTGATACAGCTTTCGAGTACATCCATTTTATTCATAGAACTGGTGTTAAAAAGATTTTTAGACACTATAAAGCTACGGATTTGGAGATATTTAAAAAAATCTATCCTTGTTAAACTATATTTATCCTGCAAGAACGAATATGGTACCATTTGTCCATTCTGAAATAAATCCCCAAAAGAGCTGATCTTGAGATTATTCCACCCCTGCATAACAGAATCCCCAAAAATTTCGGGGAGCGAGAAATTTTTCAAAAATAGTGTATAATAGTTCAGCTTCGGATTAAAGCAAAACTTTTTACTAAATTGTTTCCATATTTGCCAAGCTGAAATCAAGACTTTGAACTTTTTTTTATAGTAGCTTGGTTCTACCAATCTCAGAAAGCACTCACTGTCTGACCTCTGTTCCTAGCAGCATTTCATAAATAGAGGGAGCCATTGCTTCCTCCAAACAAATATCTAGAGAGATTAGAATGCCCATAGTCTTTAGAAAGATTGCCCTATAATATAATCAGAAGTTCGGGACCCCTAAGCCTCCTCTTAATTTAGACATAGTACACCATTTCAGAGATCGTCTTACTCTCCGGTACCCCCATATGAACCTAGAAGTGGATATCTCTAATTTATTAAAGAAAGCAGAGGAAAACACAAGTGGAATAGTGCAAAATAAATACAGAAATTTGGGGAATATAACCATTTTTACTACGTTTGTACGACCATATAATGATAAATGTAAATTATTCAGCCTCTCAAGAGTCCTATTAACAGATAATAATAATGTATCTGTGTTCAAACCAACAATATCTTCAACTTTAGCAGAAATTGTCACTCCAAGATAAGATGCAGTAGATGCAAATGTTAGATTTTCTGGTCTACCTTCAGCTGAATGTAGGAGCTGGGTCTTTGTAATATTTAATTTGTATACAGAAAAATCCACATATGCTTGGGCGAGTTCTATGATTTTAGGTAAAGCAATTGCTACATCTGTCGCCACGTCGTCGGCATATGCGAAGACTTTATGAGCTACATGATGTAGCATGACCGGAGTAATCTTGGGTTCTTTTATTAACCTATTTAGATATGGCTCTATATAAAGAGCGAACAGCAAGGGGGAGCAGGGACACCCCTGCCTTGTCCCCCTTGTGATCACAAAAGGATCTGATGTACCAGTGGCTATACGAATTACAGGTTTTGGGTTGTTATATAATGCTTGAACTGCACGGATATATACTTGAGGAAACCCTTTCTAAGCCAATACGGACCACATAAATCCCCAGTCAACCCGGTCAAAAGCTTTTTCAGCGTCTAAAAGTACAATGCCGACTGGGGGTCCTGTGGCCTGTGCCCAGTCTAACAGAGTAATAATGCGTCTGACATGGTCAGTAGTGTCCCGCTTTTTTCTAAAACCATGCTGGATCTTAGATTCTATCTTTGGCATTATATCATCTAATCTATTTGCTAAAAATTTTGAGAAAATGTTACTGTCTGATGTGATCAAAGAGATTGGCCTTTAAGATCCCATTTCCTTACTATCCTTCCCTTTTTTCTTAAATATCACAATAGTGGCCAAAGACCAAGAAGTAGGGGGGTGCCCTAAAAAGGCTTGCAGAAAAATCTCGAGTAATTGATGTCTAAGCATGTTTCGGAAGGTCCGATAAAACTCTAAGGGAATCATATCTGGTCCCATTGCTTTTCCTGGAGCTAAACTCAGAAAAGCCGCTTCGATTTCTTCCCAAGAAATAGGAGCACTTAAAGTCATTATATCTGCTTCAGCAATGGGAAGATTATCAATACTCTTTAAATACTCCGATGGAGCCCTATCTTGAATGCCCTCAGCCTCCTTTTTATTATATAATAGTTTGTAAAAGTCGCTAAAACGCAGCCAGTATCCCTGTTTTCATTTCTTGAGCTACGCCGGCTAAATCAATAATTTTTGTTATATCATTCGAAACCGCTTTTTGTCTCAACCGTTGAGCTAAAATTTTGCCTGTCTGATCGTTAAATTCATAACATTCTGCCTTGTGATGTTTAAACTTAATAGCGACCTGATCAGCTAGGTAAGTATATAAAATGGCTTGTTCAATAGTTAAGTGGTGTTGAGCTTCCTCAACTCCAAAACCCCAGCTGATAGAAATAGCTAATTTGAGCTATGCTGACCTAGCCCGATCAGAATTACTTTTAAATTCTTCTTGAGTTTTTTCCCGATAGAAATTAGAAAAATTAGTGGTTTCCCCTCTAACAACTGATTTAAATGTGTCCCAAACAATCTGGGTTGAGGTCGTCCCACTATTACGGATAAAAAACTCCTGAATAGTTTTAGACATGTGTAACAGATATTGATCGTTTAGAAGTAAATTCCTTTGGAACGACCATTGGCGGTTAGAATTGCAACTCGGGGATGATAAGGATAATTCTAATATGAGAGGATTGTGGTCAGAGAGTGATTGAGGCATAATATCAATGTCGGCCCTTTCCAAAAAAAAAAGAAGAGATAAAAAAATAATCTAATCGGACAATTTTTTGATGCGGTGATGAGAAAAAAGTATACCCAGGGTCAGTAGGGAAACAATTATTCCATACGTCAAATAACCCATTTCCAGTCACTAGAGCTCTTAAAGCTCTGTATGTCCTGATTTTTCGGCCAGCATACTTCCCCTGGGCCCGAAAATTCCAATCAGACTCCATATTAATGTTCAGGTCACCACAAAGAATTAATGGTTGACTCCAAGTAGCAAGTTCTAAGTTAATAGTATTGAATTACCTCGTTGTCATCCAGATTGGGATCATATAGACAACATATCGTAAATTTGTTACCTTCTACAATCATTTCCGCCAGCCCCCATCTCCCCCATTTGTCGGCTAAAAGGTCAAGACCCAGACTATTCAGTATATTTCTTTTCTCCCAAGAAATATGCGTCTCCTGTAGACAAAGGATATCAATCTGTGACAACTGAATTAATTCAGACAAGATCCCTAGCTTTTTAGGATCATTAAGTCCATTTATATTTAACGTACAAATTCTAATCTTTTTATCCATTACAGAACAAAAATATTGTCAGACTTGACATTAATGGCCTTCCTCTGATAAGGTTTGTAACAACTATATTGATTTTTTTGACTTCTTTAACAACTACCACTGCCTTACACTCCCACCACCCCGTGCCCTCCACACCCCCCCCACCCTGAACCCAGCCCCCCACCCCCCTCCCCAACATATGAGGCTCAGGAACTAGCAGTTCCTGTTTAGCAATGGATACCGTACCCCCCGCCCACAGGTACCCCAGGAGGAAAAGAACAACAACAGAAGGAAAAGGATTACTCTTCCGCAATTATATAGCAGCATAAAATACATTATAAATCCATATATCATAAAGCAACATAACATTAACTAACGCACAATACTTGCATAGTTAGATCAAAGCAGAGATGGAACTGAATTCTGATAGCCAAACTTCTAACTAAGCATCTTCATTAATTAATCCGACCCTTATTTTTCTAAGATTTTTTTTTTTTTGATCCTCATAGAGAATCTTCAGAGGGAATCTAAATATTCCTTTGCTTTGCTTTCAGAATAGAAAAATGTAGTCTGCCCTTTGATTGCTATTTTAAGTTTAGCTGGGTTCTGCAAAAACACAGTGGCCCCCTTCTTTTGAAATTCAGGTATTAGTTGCCTTAAATGCCAGCGCTGGGAAACAGTGGCTTGACAGAAATCAGGTCGTACAAAAAAAGTGCAATTCTTAGCCTCAGCTTTTTTATCAGGACGGGCTAGATTATAAATTGCTTCCCTGGCGAGAAAATTATTAAAGCAGACCAATATAGCCCTGGGGTATTCTCCCTCGCCCTGCCTAGGCTTTCTTACATTAAACGGAAATCTATGTGCTCTCTGCACTTCTTTTGACCAGTCCCAGGAAGTAAGATCAGGAAATGCATCAGTCAGTAGTTCAATAATAAATCTTCTTGCATCAATCCCCTCTTTTTTCTCTGGTATGCCAAGAAAACGCAAATTGTTCCTGCGTGTCTGGTTTTCCAGTCCAGACAGTTTATATGAAATATCCTCCTTATACGCTTTGACACTGTCTAATTCGTGCTTTTGTGCCAAGGTCTCTTCCTCAAGTACAAAGTTTGATGGCTCGATGTACAGCGTTTTTAACTTTAGAGCAGGTTGCCTGTGTACGCTGATTCTCTAATTTGCTCTCAGCACGATGACTCATCATGGTTTGGTAGATAGTAGTTAAAGTTATCTCATCAGTAATCAATGGAGTAGTCTCCTTTTCAAGATCTACACCAGTCTTTGATCCTGCTTGTTCCATTGACTCCAATGATATAGGAGTCATTAAATCAGCTCCTTTAGAGGTTTCAGCACAGACCTCACTGACCCTGCTAGTGCGTTGTGACCCTCGTTTTTTATGCCTTTTGATTGTAGAGATATTCGGAAGTGGCGGTGTTCCCTTAGGCCATGACCCTTCAGATTCTACTTCAGGAGAGCTGCTTTCTTCGCTGTACTCCGCCCAGTCTTTACTACAATCCACAGTCTCGTCTGATGAATGATCAGATAGAGAATAAAAGTTCTCTATTGCCTCCTGTGGTACAGGGTCCTCTGATGTCGTTGGTGTTAATTGTACTTCAGCCCGTTCATACACTTTTGGACTCTCCAACAGCACATCAGCACTAGAACCCAGCATTGCTTCACACTGTTCAGTAGGGACTCCATCCCCCAGAATGCAACTGTCTCCTATTGCCGAGACCGTTATTTCTGACTGCATTAACCCGTCAATATTGTCACTGTTTAAAGTTTGTGCAGACTCGTCTAAAGTCTCCTCCGTTCTAAAATTTTTATCAAGGTCACAAAGCGTGCTCACCTTACGGTTTCTGGCGTTCTGCTTCTCAAACAGCGCCGGTACAGTTAGAGCCCTCCCTTTCGCTGGATCAGGTAAGTCCGTGTCAGCTCTGGTGCTTAGCAGCATTTCTTTGCCGCCTGCCGGCGCCGTATCTGTGCAGTTTCCTGGAGCTCCGGTGGCTGCTTTTGAGGTAGTGCTTCTTGTCATAGTTTCGGTCGGCTCTGTGGGCTCCTTAGGCTCCTTAGGTGGCAATTTCTTTTTGAGGGTCCGTCCATGTAGGTTAAAAAACCGGGTATCAGCACAGGGAAACGCCACACCGGAGGGCGCCGCCGAAATAGGAGCAATCCGATCAGCATCCACAAGCCGCAGGCTGCAGGAAGCAGTACGTAATCACCAGCTGAGTCAGATGAGGCAGTGAAACACTCGGTAACAGTTACTCGGCATTATTTGCTACTTGCTACTTTCTTGCATCAAACACACACAGAACGAACCGAGGTTAGAGCTATAAATAATTTTCTCTGAAAAGCTGCGCTGCGCTATCTGATTGCAAAAATGTTCTTCCCTCCCGTGAGCCTGGAGCAGGTAGCGAGCTGCTCACACAGCCCACGCCACGGCAGCCATCTTGCCTCGACATTGCACGTTCCCTGTGGTTATGAATACATCTAATTAAGGTTCTCTATAATTTCTTAAGAGACCTTGTACCACCTCCTAGTGAGGCTGCCATGCGTGATCTACTAGTCATCAATAGCTTAGTTTGTCCGAACTGGCGTTCAGAGAGCCTGCCATATATTGAGCCACCAGGAAAATGCCTTAGTGTTCCAGCCCTGTCCAGAGTTGTAGAGTCTTGAGACCCTGCTTGTTGAAATACCAACTGGTGGTGGTGGTGTCAGTGAACATGTGAACAAGCTTTCCCTTGAAGGAAGGAATACAGGTTTTCAATGCCAGCCGGATAATTCTCAGCTTCAGTAGGCAGATATGGAGCTGAGACTCCACCGGAGAACAGAGTCTTCTGACCTTGACCTCCCCAGATGGTTGTACCAGCCGAGGAGTGAAGCATTTGTCACTAGGGTTAGCTCTGGGTGGGGGAGGGAGCGAGGTCTACTGCCGACCCAGTTGCGCTTCGTCAGATACCACTGCAGATATTTTGCACTTGCCTCCGATATCTGGACCAGGTCAGAGAGCACACTGGGACTTCAGGTCACACTGCTGAGCTGCATTTTCCAATATGCTTGTACTAGCAGCAGGAAGCCATAAGGCCTAGCAGCCTCAGGCTCACTGAAATCCAGGATAGAGGCCGAAACATCAGAATCATAGCCCGAATATCCTGGACTCAGACACAAAGTCCTGTGCACATGTTAAGTTAATTACTTTAAAACCACATATATCAACAGTTATTTAGTTTTAGAAGCAAAAATCTGAAGACGGGGTCGACAAACAGTAGTTGATTTTTTTCTTGTTTCATGTATTATTTGTCCTCCTTCAAGCGGAGATACCAAGAAGAAACTTGCCAAAAACAAAATAACTGTTGATATATGTGGTTTTGAAGTAATTAACTTGACATGTGCACAGGACTTTGTGTTTGCATTCTACAGGGTGGGTCTTGCCCACTCTTTTACAGGGGTTTGGGGTTCCTTCTCACCTAGTAGCACCGTCCTCATTTAGTACCTATTCCTACTTTTTCCGCTACCTGTTATGTGCACCAATTTTCCTGTATAATGAAAACCCTACGCAGAAGATTCATCCTGGACTCAGTGTTCTGGAGAATAGGCCAGAAACTGCATTGTATCCAGAACAGCTCAGATGAAAGGGAGCATCTGAGAGGGCGTCATGTGCGACTTTGGCATGTTTATAGAGAACCCAAGAGAATGATGATTTTCCGAAGCCTACTCTCCGTGGGGTGGACATAGCCTCGTGTGCGATGTCCCGCAAAAAGCGCATGGATGAACTGGTTTGAGCTGAGGCAGAAGTGGAGGCGCTCAAGTGTCGGAGCCGGGAGGCAGGTGAGGAGCAGGCGTTGTGACAATTGCTCCTGGTGCAGCAGTCCTACGCCTGGCTGGCAACGCGTAGGAGGATATGTCGGTGGGGTGACAAGTCTGGTAAGATGCTACATCGGCTATGCCAGGGCACTCTTCACCCCAGGCCCTTCC
The DNA here is from genome assembly GCF_964261635.1 of Lissotriton helveticus. NCBI lineage: Eukaryota > Metazoa > Chordata > Amphibia > Caudata > Salamandridae > Lissotriton > Lissotriton helveticus. The sequence continues at coordinate 37,111,763 of NC_136069.1, forward strand.
GGGTGTGCTGGTTGAGGGTGGGGTGCAGATGACGGACCCTATGGCCATAGCGTAGAGCTTTGCCGCATATTATGGGGACCTTTACGCCCCTTGGGAGTGCCTACCAGAGGTTACGGTTGACAAATTCATAGCTTATCTCCTGCCCAAAGCGGTGTCGGATGAGACGCGTCAACAACTGGAGCTCCCCCTGTCAGATGAGGAGCTGAGCAAGGCCCTGGGAGAGCTCAACTCAGGGAGTTCTTTCGACAGTATAACTTACAGCTAGCCCCTTATTATCGGGCGGCACTGGAAGAAGCCAGGGAGGCGGCCAGGCTCCCCCCAGACTGGAGACATACGGAGGTGGTGGTGTTCCATAAGCCCGGCCGGCCCCTGGAGCAGCACGCCTCCTATCGCCCCCTTTTCCTCCTCAATGTGGAGGCCAAAAGTTTTGGCCAAAGCATTGGCTAACCGCCTGTTACCTTACATTTGGGCACTTGGAAAATCCGGACCAGGCTGTGTTTATTTCCCAGAGGGCCACAAGACACAACATAAGGCGGGCACACGTGGCGTTGGTGGCTAGCCAACAGACTGGGCAACCGGCTGCACTCCTGCTAGTGGACATGGACAGGGCATTTGATTCCCTGAGTTGGCTCTACCTGTTTGCCCTACTACATAGACTTAATTTTGGCCCACACTTTCTATCATATTTGATGCTCCTATACACCGATTTGACGGCGTCGGTACGGGTGGCAGGAGTGATTTCATCCAGCTTCCCTTTCAGATGAGGCACCAGACAGGGATGCCACCTGTCGCCGTATTTATTCGCCCTGGCCATGGAGCCATTGGGGGCCTAGGTCTGCATTGACGCACAGATCAGAGGTTTTACAGCGTTGGATAGATCAGGGACACGGCTTCTGTGGATCATGCAAATATTCGGGGAATTGTCCGTGTTATATATGAACCCCTGTAAATCCACACTGTGGGTTCTGGGAGATCGGGTGAGAGTGGGCATGTGCGCATCTGCAATTCAGGTGGCGGTCGGGGGCCTCAAGTACCTAGGGGTATTCCTGTCGGCCATCTCTTGGGAGCGAAACTTGGCACCGGTTTGGGAGCGTGTTTGTGCGGATATAAAGACCTGGTCACATATGCCTTTGACAATATACGGCAGATCAGCAATTTTTAAGATGGTTGCGCTCCAATGTTTGCTATACTAGCTACAGAATCATCCGTACCCGATCGCATCTAGATGGTTCCAGCTGGTGAATTCTGTGCTGGGGCAGTTCCTGTGGGAGGGGGATGCAGTACGCGTAGCGATGCGCACATGCTTTTTCTCCACTTACTGCAGAGGACTCGCGACCTCGCATATTCTCTCTTACTACCAGGCGTCGTCGTTATTGGTCCTCAGTGAGTGGTGGTATCGGAATAGGGGGGACGCGGCCTATGCATTGGAGCGACACTTTATGGGGCCTCACACTCTGCACACTATTCTTTATTCAGTGCCATTGCGGGGTGCGCTGCTACCAGTCACGCAGGTAGTATTTCTAATCTGGCGGCAGTCGCTGATACGAATGGGGTGGTGGAATACCCTAACCTGAGAAACTCCTCAATGGCATAATGGGCGCCTGCCTGACCTGGCTGCCCTGCAGGGCTTTCGCGGCTGGGATGCTATAGTCATCTCAACCTTGGGGGATGTTGTGAGGGATGTGTCACTCAAGTCCTTCCGAGATTTGCAGGGGGAATTTTGTATGCCTCGGTCCCAGTTCTTTCGGTACCTACAACTCCACCATCAACTCTCCCCCAGTCTGGAGGGCCTGGAATCTCTCCCAGAATTTAGCCCGTTGGAGGCGAAGGTCTTCATGGGGGATCTGAAGACCAAGAAGATCTCCTGCATCTACCAGTCCGAAGTCACTCACTGCTCCCCCACACTTCAGAAGCTTCGGGGGGTATGGGAAGAGGATGTGGGTACGCTGGACTGGAGGGAGGCCCTAGCCGCCCCCGGGGAGTGGCCATAGCGATGCGTCTCCGCCTCATTCAATTTAAATATCTAAAATGGGTCTACTTTACTCGGGTTCGACTGTGGCGGGCAGGATTGATTGCAACCCCGGAATGTCTTCGTTATGGCCGGGAGGAGGGCACATTCTTTCACACTGTCTGGCAATATCTATCACTTGATCGATTCTGGAGGGTGGTGTTTTTCTGTCTGTCGGTCTTGGGGTGGACACTCCCACGTACACCACAGTTCGCCCTGCTTCATGTCATAGAGGGGATTGGGGATAATGTATATAAAAGACATCTTATACAACTGGGCCTCACATTGGCGAAAAGCAATATACCCAGGATGTGGAAGGATTCACTGGCCCCCTCGGTGGCCGCCTGGAAAAATGGCCTAGACTTTTGCATGGGGCTGGAACAGCCAATCTTTGTTGTCAGGGGGTGCCCATGTAAGCGCTATAAAATAAGGACGCGGTGGGCGGATTGTGCGTGGTGAGATGCATGGAAGTTTATGATGACAACATTGCACAATTTAGGGATAATGGAGTTGATCAACTGCTTTTATCTTATGTTAAACCCCATAAACCAGTCTCTTCAGCAACTTTAGCTAGATAGATACGTACCATAATGAGTGAAGCTGGTATAGACCTTTCTAGATTTGGGGTCCACACTTCTAGATGGGCGATGTCTCGTAAGGTGTTCTGGTCAGGTGGATCTCTTTCAGAGATTCTTAGAACAGCTGATTGGTCTAACGCAAACACCTTTGCCAAAATTTACTTAAGACCAATAAAGCATGTTAGGAGTATAGCTTTTAGCAGCTTTGAACAAGCATAATGGTAGCCTCCGGTCTTGTAATGAAATGACGATTCTCCAATTATGATGCAGAGAGAATCTTGATTTCATTAAAGACATACGGAGGCTAACATTATCCCACCCTCCTCACCCAGATATGAGGAGAAAAGGGATAAAACTGTTTCTTTGAGTTTTGTTAAGCTTGCTTAATGTGTACATTTATAACATGCTTATCACGCACGTTTTTTCGCCAATTATTTAATCTTTCTCTTATTTCAGATAATCCCACCTAGGATTGGGATATACAACAACTTGGTTTTTCAAAACTTCTTTATTTCCTTGGCACCAGAGGATTACTTTCATCCTTGTTTGTTTGCAGTATAAAGAGGAAGACAGCCATGAGCATTGGATAGTTATAATTGTTCATGAACATTCTACTTGTTTATGATATGTTAATGTTATTTAAAGGGTTGCAGGTTTGGGCAGCAAATAAAAGTATATAGTGTAGGAGGTTTGCCATAGTGGTGGTAGGAGACAATGCCTAGGGCAAGCCTTCCTCCAATCGTCAGTCATATAGCTAGGGGGAGACTGGAACCATCGACTTTCACAGGTGTGCTGCAATCACTGCCGTCGTCATGGTGAGCACCCGAGGAGTGCTCGTAAGGCTAAAAGGGAGCACAACTAAATTATAATGATCGTGAACCGCAGGTAGTGCCTGGACAGGCAGGTCTGGAATGTGGAAGTAGGCATCCTGCAAGCTCAGAGTTACCATCCAGTTTTCCATGGTCTAGGGCAGAAGGAACCAGAGCTAATGTGTGCACGGAAAAATGAATGGCAAAATTCTCACCATTAGATAATAACTCCTGCTTACGTTTACAGAGTATTGCTCAATTACCATGTTGCTTACTCGTATACAACCTTTACCACGCAACTTTTACCACGACCTACCTTTACCACGCAACTTTTACAACGCAGGACCCTTTACCACGCATACCATTACAACGCAGGTATTTACAACGCAGATACCTTTACAACACATACCATTACAACGTAAGTATTGGTAAGTATATAATTTTATTTAAAATATTTTAGGTTTGGGTTTTGGGTAAATGGGTATTTTTAGGGTTCAGGGTCAGTTTTCAGTTTTTGGGTAAAGGGGTATTTTTAGGGTTCAGGGTCAGTTTTCAGTTTTTGGGTAAAGGGGTATTTTTAGGGTTCAGGGTCAGTTTTCAGTTTTTGGGGTACAGGGGTATTTTTAGGGTTCAGGGCTGGGTTTGGGTTTTGCGGTACAGGGGTATTTTTAGGTTTCAGGGTTGGGTTTGGGTTTTGGGGTACAGGGGTATTTTTAGGTTTCAGGGCTGGGTTTGGGTTTTGGGGTACAGGGGTATTTTTAACATATATATTTAAAAATTAATAAATAAATATTAATATAAATAATTAAAATATTAAATATTAAAATAATAATTTATTAATTAAAAAAATATTATTAATAATTACATTATTTTACATATTATTTACTTACCTATACTTACGTTGTAATGGTATGCGTTGTAATAGTACCTGCGTTGTAGTGTATTGCGTTGTAAAGGTATTCGTGGTAAAGGGTCCTGCGTTGTAAAAAATGCGTGGTAATGGTCTGCGTGGTAAAAGAACGCGTGGTAACGTCATATATCCTGCTTACTCATACGGCCAATGGAAAATACAGCAAATGATATAACATGTTTTTGGTGCTAGGACAATATAATGTGCACAGTAAAGGTCTGCCCGAAAAAAGCCGGTCTTACCACCAACTTGCTTACTAAGCTAAACGTTTGGTGTTAAAAAAGTAGAGAACCCACACCAAAGAAGGAAAAAAATGTTTTTTATTATCCCAAAATAATAGATATCTTCTGAAAATAGAAGAGCAGCACAAATGCCATACAGTCACCAAACACGCTTGATCATGAAGACAAGCTTTGAGGTAATGTGCCAACAATGCCCAGCAACTGGAATTTTCTAATTCACTGCCCTAGAAACTACACATCCTCCCTTCCCGGTCAGTCGAAGGAACAGGCTTCAATCACAAAACTCAAGGAATACTTTTAGACCAGACACATGATTGTGTTTACAATCCAAGACTCAACGGTAGTTGTCTGGCGCTGGAATTTTATACAGAAACTGTCCCAATACATAAAAGAGGTTAAAACATCCCTACAGAGCACAACGGTGCGTGCTCAAGTTAAGCACTGCAATCGCTTAATTCGGTTTTATGCTACATAATGCGCCTACAACAAACACATGACACAGATTTTTTTTTATTAGCGACAAACACATGACAGAATTTTTATTGTATTTTATTAGTGGAACAATATTGGTTAAAAGTTCTGTAGTACTGAAAATCTCGATCTCGTGTAACGATTCTGGACTCGAGTATAAAAACTTCATCGTACCATGACGAGTTTGGTATCAAAAGACCGAGAATGACGAGTACATTATGCACAAGCATTTTCATCGCATTCGAGTGATGGTTTCACCTCTAAATCCTCACTGGTACCTTGAACCCTTGGCTCCCATTTTGTATATGGCAGGCATTTTGTGTGTTGCCCTTTACATAGGCCTTAATCCAGCTGGGTTCGACCTCAAAAGGACACGCACGCCTTAGTCGACTTTCCTGTGACCTGTACAAGTTGGAGCCATTGCCCCAGGCCAAACCTGTTAGGCCAGTTTCCCTCCCAGTGGCCGAACAAGATAACATCGAGGCCCGACAAACCATAAAACCATTTCAGTGCGCACACACCTGCCGTATCTTGCTCACATCTGTCTCTGCTCTTTTGCTTCACTTGTTTTATGGCGGGGAGGTGCCCGTTTTTATCGGGGGTCCACCGATATCTGATAAAATGTTGGGTCCTACTGGGTGATTTGTTGCATGCAGCAGGAAGTGAAATATGGACATGTCATCATGACTCTGCTTTTTCTTTGTATCAAAAATATGTCAATGACCTACCATAAAACCAAGAATGTTTGCCTGAAGCTTAAAAATCTGTATAAGAAGAGAAGCCCGATTTTGTAAGGGCGAGCAGTCTCCTGAGAATATACTTCCCGTGTGTTGTACTTCTAGGACACTTGTTACCTTGGTTGCAGCCAATAAAATCGATCTTTGACTTCACCTAGAAGACTCTGAGTTTCTGTGGTCTGAATCAGGAAGGACTCGAGGTCTCCGGGTGTACCCTGACACCGCTGGGTTGCCGGTTCTGTGCCGTTTCCTAAAAACCCAGTACCTCAGTTGGCGCCCAACGTTTGGGGCGATTCCAGCGGTACCGGTCAAGCCTGAGGTTCGTGAGGAGCTTCGTGTGAAAATTCTGGAGGACGGCCAACCACTTCAACGACCCCTGCATGTCGACGTGGTCCGAAGGTCTTTGCTGCGAGGTTACCCGCTTCCCGACGGCTACGAAGGACTGCTGCCCTGGCTATCGCCCTGATTTGGACCCTTGAAGTTTGGTAGAGCGAAACACTAAGACGAGTCTTCTAAGTGACGTCATCGATATTTCAGTTAAGTATAAGTGGAGCGTCTCCCAGTCCTTAGTAAACCTTAGTCTTGGGTATCCTTTGGGATAGTTTTGTTTGGTACTTGCAAGAACCAAAAACCGAGGGACTCATGTATTCACGAGAAATATCGTAATCGATAATCCTTTGAAGTTTGGAGCTAGACTAGAGAGCGAAGATGCCTGGTCTTAGACTTGGAAATTTGTTTTGTCTTGGTTGTAATAATAGGGACTCCCGATTGGAGGACTCGTGTCCGGTTCCTCCGGTTGGAACTCCAACTTATGAACTATATGTGAAACATGGAGTAGGCCCCATCACATATAACGAAGTGTGGATAAAATACACCAGAAAAGACGGTGTTTTAAAATGGCCCCAACACGGTAGTTTTGACACCGAAATCCTAGATAACCTGGAAGTTAAACTTTTTAAGAAGAAAGCCCGGCCGGCAATGTTTGACTCTTTCCGCCTATGGCGTAAGGAGGCCAAGCAAAAAGAAATTAAATTAGAGAAGAAAAATAAAAGAGAAAGGAGGTATTTCGATAATGCAAGCTGCTATGCAGTATAAAGACAATGAAGAAGAACAGATGAGGGAACAGTTGCACAGGCAACGTAAAATGGTAATAGATAAATGTTATCCAGTCTTGCCGACTCCTAAGCAAGATGCAGCAAAAGAAATTGAAAAACATTCATTAATATCGCATTTGTTAAGTTCGCCACCCCCCTATGCACAAAATGCCACGGCGCCTCCGCAACCTTTAGTTGCGCAACCTATAATTGCATTGCCTTCTGCTCCTCCACAGCACCCACCAGCTACTCTTCAGCTGGCTTTTGCTCCTCTGGTACAGCCTCCTAAAGGCTCACCGATCACCTTTGTTTCACCTGTGCTGTCTACCACTTCGTCTAGTGCACCCTCTGTTTCTCCTAATGATCCCTCTGCTATTGCTTCTGACCCTGTCTTGTCTCACCCCGTTTCTCCGCCTGTTCTCCCTTCAGTTTCACCTTCCGTTCGGCAGAAAATGGCCAGCACTGTTACTAACCTTTCCGCACCTCTTTTCGGGTCGCCTACTACGACCCCTAACGTGGGCGCAGACAGTTGCGAAGTCGACTGCCTGACTATCAAGAGAGAGATTCACTAAATGGTTTAGCACGTAAATGGGTTATGGATACTGTAAAATATGATGTAGAGTCTGTCATGGAGGTCTTCCATCAATGGGAAGCACCGACGCAGAGATAGGTCTTTGAACAAATGTGAGTTTTCCTTTGTGAGGATTTGGAAGACAATGATCTAGAATGCAACCCGCAAGAGTTGTGTCGTGTGCGGTTCAAGTTTGGAGAGGGTATGATTGTAGGTCCTGATGTCAAAAAAGCGGTTGAAATATTGTTGTCATATCGGAGTAAGGGAAGCGCTTCTGGGTCACAATCTGAGTATGGCACGTCTAGTAGGAAAAAGGCGCGACAGTACCCCATGAGAGAAGTTCCCCCACAGTGGAGAGAGGGCGACACAACTGTCGACCCCCCTATTCTGCCACACTTTCAGCGCGTATGGGTACATGTCCCATGGAAGCGAGCTGAAGTTTTAGCACTCAAACAGACATTACCTGATCCGCGTAAAAATCCTGCAGGGTATTACAAAGATTTGTCACAGACTGCTGGTTCATGTATTATGAATTTAGCCGATATCGATATGCTATTTGGGAACGTTGTTCCACAGCCTTTATGGGGAAAAATTAGACATACAGATCATGATCAGGAATTAGGCGACTCATGGGCTAATATCGTTGCTGCCGATGCCCTACAAACAGGTGGTGCTAAGCCTGAGCCTTTGATAGCAGAACTGCCTGGTAGAATAATTGCTTACATGAAAACGATTATGCCTGCGATACGTGTAAACTGGGACAAGTTGTCTGCGTGTAAGCAGAAGAAAGATGAAACGGTGTCTGACTTCTTCACCAGGTTTGAAGAAACGTTTATTGACCACAGTGGTCAAGATATGACCACAGAAGGTGGTCAGCGATTGTTCGTTGATAAATTCGTGCACAATCTGCTTCCAGATTTGTGTAAAAAGTTAAAGGATTCTGAGAGTTCATGGGCTGTTTCCTCTTCAGCACAGATATTGGCTACTGCCCAATATTACGAAAATCGAGACAAAGACGAGAAAGATAGAGCAGACAAGAAAACTAAAGAGTTGAAAACGAAGGTTTTGTTACAGCAAGCATATCCACCACGTGGTGGTAGCCAGAATAATGGTGGTCAGAATAACTATCAGAATAATTATCAGCAGCCTCGACAGTATCAGAGGAACTCGCAAAGAGTCGAGTATACTCAGCCACGTGTCCCCGTAGGACCCAATCAGTGTTCATATTGCAAGGAAGAGGATCATTTTAAGTATAGTTGTCCTATTTTGTTACAGCGTGCGAATGGTGTTTCAAACACAAGAGGTAGGGGCGTTCAGCAAGCGCCTAGAGGTAGAGGACGTGGAAACGTCCCCCAGAACACGCAGTCTCTTCCACCACAAAATTCCATGAATAAGTTCGATCAGCAGAATAATGCATCTGGTAGAACAGCTCAGTACTATGCTGATGACTACTATACAGAAAGTGAAAATTGGGAAAGTAACGATTGCTAGGACAGCCATGGACAAAGAGAGGGAGTTGTTTCAGTTCCAGTAGATCAGAATGGACCATACGTTGAGGTAATCACATCAGGTGTGTCAGAACCTTTTCTGTTGGATACTGGTGCTACAAAGAGTTCTATTATGCACTCCAAACTCCCTGGCGCACCTTTGTCTGGCGAAATGAATGTTTCTGTAGGTTTTTCTGGCGCCCCGGTTAAGAACCCGATTTCTGACCCTTTGTCTCTTTCTGTTGGTCCCTGTGAATTAGAAGCACCCCTTATTCTGACAACAGGTTGTGGTGAAAATTTGTTGGGATTGGATCTGTTAAAAAGATTGTATGCGACTCTGTACTGTTCTCCTTCAGGAGTACAGCTTACTTTAGGTAAGAAAGTGGTTTCTCCAATGTATTTGTCGAGGGATACACTCCCAGCAGAATTGTCGTTTCTTCCAGATATTCTTTGGGCGGCTGGTCCAAATGATGTGGGTCTTTTAGAAATACCACCATATGTTATAACATTAAAAGCCAATGTTAAAATGCCACGAATTCCCCAATACCGAATCTCTAGTGAGGGTGAAAAAGCGTTGCTGGCGATCGTCCACGATCTCATTGAAAAAGATGTCATTGAAGAAACACGAGGCAACGTTTGCAATAGTCCTGTTCTGCCTGTTTTTAAACAAACTGATCCCTCTCAGCCACCTGTGTACAGATTCGTGATTGATTTGAGAGAAGTGAATAAAATAGTTGTGCCACAATTCCCAGTTGTCCCCGACATTACCACATTATTAACTATGATTCCAGCTTCTGCCACTTGGTTTTCCGTGATTGACCTGAAGAATGCTTTCTTCAGCATTCCAATTGCTGAAGAAAGCAGGGATATTTTTTCCTTCAGTTTAGGAGGTCGCAGTTTCCGCTTTAAACGCGCTCCTCAGGGCTACTGTGAAAGTCCATCAATTTATAGTCAAGCTTTAAAGACACAGCTTGATACAATTGTTTTACCTGAAGGTGCTACTCTTATACAGTATGTGGATGATTTGCTCATTGCTGCAGATACTGAGGAAATATGTAAGAAAGCCACATTGTCATTGTTGCGTCATTTGTGCGATTTCCATCATAAAGTGTCACTTTCCAAATTACAATACTGCCGACAAGAAGTGACCTACTTAGGTCACCTCTCGAAGGAGGGAAGGAAACTGACCCCAGAAAGAATTCAGGCAATAGCGAAATTGAGTGTGCCAAAAACACAGAGAGAAGTACGTGCTTTCTTGGGCATTACATCGTACTGTAGACAGTGGATTCCGAATTTTTCGTTATTAGCCAAACCTTTGGTGGCATTAACGTGTAAAGATACACCCAATCCCATTCCTTGGTCTGACGAATGTCAGAAAAGTTTTTCTGAATTACGCACAGCATTATGTTCGGCCCCTGTGTTAGGTACCCCCAACTATAGTAAGCCTTTCACATTGTATGTCCACGAGAAGGAGGGCTGTGCATTGTCGGTTTTGACTCAGTCGTTTGGAGGAAAGCAGCGTCCATGTGCCTATTTTTTGTCGACTTTGGATCTGCTAGCTAGAGCGTTGCCCAGAGCCACAGCAGCAGCATCTGTTTCTATTCGACAGTCTGCTGGTCTAGTAATGAATAATACACTAGTCGTGATGGTCCCACATGCGGTAGACACGTTATTAAATAGAACCAAGACACAGCACTTAACTAGTGCTCGATTCTCAGGTTACGAATTAACATTGTTAGCGAGTCATGTGCACATAAAAAGGTGCAATACTTTAAACCTAGCCACATTATTGCCTATTGTAGAGGAATCAGGCGTTTCAGAACAGCACGATTGTTTTCTTAGAACAGAGGAAGAGATGAAAGGGAGAATAGATCTGTCCGATACTCCTTTTGCTGAATGTGATGGTACATTGTGGGTGGATGGTTCATGCTTCAAGCTCACGAATGGTGACACGACTGCAGCATATGCTGTCACGACTTTGCATACAATTGTTGAAACTGCACGTATTCCACATAATTCAGCTCAAGCAGCAGAACTAATTGCACTTACAAGTCAAGTCAAGTCAAGTCAAAGAATTTATATAGCGCACTACATACCCGGAGGGTTTCAAGAGCATGTGTGTTGTCAAAAGGAATGAAAGTGACTGTCTATACCGACAGCCAGTATGCATTTGGAGTGGCCCATAGTTTTGGATGATTGTGGAGAGAACGTGGGTTCCTGACTTCGCATGGAGCTAAGATTCAGCATGGTCAGTTGGTGAATGAGCTTCTTGAGTCACTGACCTTGCCTCTACAAATGGCGATTGTGAAATGTAGTGCCCACAAGAAGGTGACTGATGATGTTGGTCGTGGGAATGCATTTGCCGATGAGATCGCGAAGGAAACGGCAAAGAATGTGATGAGCCGAATGTATGTTGCAGGCCCGACAAGATGGACTGGTGATGTTGGAATGTGTGAAGACACGATAGAGAGTGTGAAGTCCATCCAAGCTGAGGCCACAGAGAAAGAGTTGAGCACGTGGAGAGAAAGTACGGGCAGAATGGATACGAATGGTTGCTGGATTGAACTATCAGAGCATCAGAGATGGTTGTTACCCGATGCATATGTGCTTGCAGTGGTTACAATGGCGCATGGAATGGCTCATATCAGCGTAAAAGGGATTTGCGAGTTGTTGGCCCCAGTATGGAAAAATTCAGGAATTCCCAAATGTGCAGAGAATGTCGTCAAGAATTGCATGGTTTGTTTGAAACATAATCCCGGTAGGGGAACCCCAACTCCAGCTGGTCATTTCGCACCTCCTACGTATCCGTTCGAGGTTTTGCAGCTAGATTTCATTCACATGGAGAGGTGCAACAACTTAAAATATGTACTCGTTGTTGTTTGTGCCTTCTCAAGATGGGTGGAGGCATACCCCCTAAAAGACAATACTGCCTTGTCCACAGCGAAAGCCCTTGTGAAAGAGTACTTCCCCAGATTCGGAATTCCTAGAATGGTCTGGTCTGTCAATGGGAGTGAATTTGTGGCCCGTGTGATGAAGAGTGTATGTGAAGGGCTAGGCATTCGGCAGAAGTTCCACGCTGCAAATCACCCCCAATCAGCTGGATTAGTGGAATGCTACAACGGTACTTTAAAACTTAAATTGGCGAAAATCCAAGCGAGCACGGGTCTTAAATGGCCTGACGCTCTTCCCTTAGCACTCCTGTCCACCAGAATGACTGTGCATTCACGAGTGAAACTTAGCCCCTACGAAATTGTTTTTGGCCGCCCGGCCAACATATGGGGAGTGCCACGACCCACCAGATTTAGCGAAATTGAGCACCCTGTTTTGCTTGATTATCTGTATGAATTGACGGCTAAATTGCGTGTTTTGCATCAACAGGTTCACAACACCCTGCCTCCGGTCTCTGAGACTCCGGGTCACGACATTGACCCTGGATCCTGGGTATTGGTGAAAAACTTCCAGAGAACCAAGAACGACCAGCCCAGGTGGACCTGACCGCACCTTGTCCTTCTTTCCACGAGGTCAGCCGTTCGGGTGGAGGGGAAGGCCAACTGGGTCCACGGGATCCATTGTAAGAAAATCCCTTTTCCTCTGCCGTATGACCAGTGGGTCCAGAAGGGTGTCGCTGACCCAGAACCTGAAACCGTGCCACATGCCATACCTTTCAATGATGCACACATAGAAGGAACCAACTTTGGACGTGAAAGCAAGAACATTTTGCGCAAGGCTGTGCCACCATCCACGCGATCGAACACTACAGAGCCTGAACTCTTGTTCCAGGACCAAACAATACCTGGAAGACAACGGTATAATTTGAGACCGAGAAATACGAACTAATAAAAGCAATTCCTTATCAATTCAAGACATGGACTAATAAATCCTTTTTCCTTCCAAAACACAATTTTTTTTGTGCAGCTCTCCCACCTGAAGAAAACTTGCTTATTTTTGTTTTTTGAACCGCCATCCGGGTTCCGCTGCTAGGGCCGCGGTTGCCTGAAAGTCTTTGGGGTGCAGCTAACGACGTTAGGTCGGTAGTTCTGGTTGGTCTAAGGGAGTTGCCCTGGACTGACAGAAGCATCCCTTAGCAGAATCAACCTCCCACCGCGGGCAGCACTCTGGAGAGGATGGAGTTTTCCGAGGTGGAGAGACCTGCCAAACCAACAAACTTTAAACGCAAATTATGTAAAGTAATGACAAAGAAAAGTTTTTTAATACTGTGCATTTGTATGTTATTCAGTATGATGATATTTTTAATAAGTTACTTTTTATTCTCTTTTCGTGTAACATTTGCACCCACTACATCACCCATACCTCCTTCTACTGTCTCCCCACACTCCTTTCAAACCCTTCCTGAACACGAATCAGCTGGAAGGTTAGAGTTTATTAATAACTCCTTTGTTCAGCTTTTACACCAACACCAACTGGTAATGAACACAACTAACTGTTGGGTTGGTGGATTTATGCCTCACACTACGGACAAAGGCATCCCTTATCTAGTCCTGCCTCTCAGCCATAATGGTTCTGTGTGGGCATTCAGAACAATATTCATATATGCACAAGAAATCCAACCCCTACGTTCTGTAAAAGACAACCTCAAGACTAGCGCCCTAGTCAAAGGTATAGTTGACATGATTAAGGAAGTAATTTCTTATGAAGATACTCCAGATGATGAGATATTTGCATATGTAGGTTGGAACGTGACCGGATATGGAGCTACTTTAAGTGAGAAACAGCAAGCGAAGAGGTCTTCCCCGATCTGGATCGTACCCCATCAGGGCAACCTGTGTCTGCAAGGTATTGGCAGGAATCCCAGAGCTCAGTTAGGGAAAAGTGTCTGTACAGAAACATATGCTTTTGGGTCTCAGACTTCCCCTGCATTTCTAGCAGCCAAGGGTACCTATTTCATCTGCCATGATAGAGCCTATACATGGTTGCCCCCTGACTTTTCGGGCTCATGTTTTGTTTCATTCCTGTTGCCCCCCACCTACACAGCAGCGGCGGATTACCAAAGGACAAGGATAGTTAGAGGTGTCTTGAGTAAAGAAGACACTGCAAGTCAAGAATTTGGGGACTTTGCAAGAGGTTTTCTGCCGTTCTGGGGATCCATGGCTAACAGCAGGAACATAAGGCAATTGACAAGGGTAGTTGAGTCCACCGTGATTGAAACTGCTGGTGCCCTTAGTAACTTGACTGATGAACTCCAGTCGGATCAACTTATGACCCTTCAGAACAGGGTCGCGTTAGGTGTCATACTTGCAGACCGAGGTGGGGTATGTAGATTGATCCAATCAAGCTGCTGCGTTTTCATCCCAGATAACGCTCCAACTGTGTACCAAGCCATCTCCAAACTACATAAGATTTCCGAATCTATTCATGTGGATAAAGGAGATTGGTCATTTATGGGGTGGTTCTGGGAACTGATATCCGGCTGGGGATGGAAAATTCTGATGGTCATTGGGATGGTTCCCTGTTCTGTCTGTGCGTGCAGTGTGCTCCTGCACTATGTGGCCTCTGTGTCACATCATGTGTAAGGAAACCTGTATCAAGAGACGAGCTAAGTACTAGGATGATGTTACAGCAACATCTCAATGACTTTAAGAATATCGACCTGGACTCAGATTAGCATGAGATTAGGTTAAATTGCCTATGTAAGGGCAAAAGGAGGGTTTGTAGTACTGAAAATCTCGATCTCGTGTAACCATTCTGGACTCGAGTATAAAAACTTCATCGTACCATGACGAGTTTGGTATCAAAAGACCGAGAATGACGAGTACATTATGCACAAGCATTTTCATCGCATTCGAGTGATGGTTTCACCTCTAAATCCTCACTGGTACCTTGAACCCTTGGTTTCCATTTTGTATATGGCAGCCATTTTGTGTGTTGCCCTTTACATAGGCCTTAATCCAGCTGGGTTCGACCTCAAAAGGACACGCACGCCTTAGTCGACTTTCCTGTGACCTGTACAAGTTGGAGCCATTGCCCCAGGCCAAACCTGTTAGGTCAGTTTCCCTCCCAGTGGCCGAACAAGATAACATCGAGGCCCGACAAACCATAAAACCATTTCAGTGCGCACACACCTGCCGTATCTTGCTCACATCTGTCTCTGCTCTTTTGCTTCACTTGTTTTATGGCGGGGAGGTGCCCGTTTTTATCGGGGGTCCACCGATATCTGATGAAATTTTGGGCCCTACTGGGTGATTTGTTGCATGCAGCACGAAGTGAAATATGGACATGTCATCATGACTCTGCTTTTTCTTTGTATCAAAAATATGTCAATGATCTACCATAAAACCAAGAATGTTTGCCTGAAGCTTAAAAATCTGTATAAGAAGAGAAGCCCGATTTTGTAAGGGCGAGCAGTCTCCTGAGAATATACTTCCCGTGTGTTGTACTTCTAGGACACTTGTTACCTTGGTTGAAGCCAATAAAATCGATCTTTGACTTCACCTAGAAGACTCTGAGTTTCTGTGGTCTGAATCAGGAAGGACTCGAGGTCGCCGGGTGTACCCTGACACCGCTGGGTTGCCGGTTCTGTGCCGGTTCCTAAAAACCCAGTACCTCAGTTCCACCCAATAAAGCAGAGTTAAACAAGCACGTTTTAAATGTGTGCAGCCAGGGTAAGATAAGTATCAGTAAACAGTAAAACAGCCTTAATGTAAGAAAAAGAGTTCCACAATTGTTGAGCCTGGTGCCACAGCACCTGCTGCACGATTTAAATCATGAACCTAGTGCCTTGGGGAAAACGGAACTTCTGAAAGCCTGTTTAGTTGTAAAATATGTGAATAATCTGTGTTTAGTGGTGTGCCTAGAGCTTTTGGTCATGGTGCCAATACACCTGCTGCACTATTGAAATCATAGCCCTAGTGCTGGTCACCACTGGGCCTCCAAGGACGGAGTCAGGCCGCGACTGCTGTCAGGGTGCCGAACGGCGATCTCAAGTGGCATTAGATTATATAATCAAGATCCCATGCACTCAGAGCATTGAATCAAATGTTATGCGGAAACAGAGAGCACTCAGCAGTGCCGGCAGGCATCCGTTTACAGGCACATTCTCCAGAGTTTCACAGCCGAGTGGCCATCTTGGTCGCCAGCTTGGCCATGCCCCTGGATACAGCTTGTATTACAGTGATGTTTTACGCTATGTGTTTCATTGGTCTTGGGGATGCTCAGTGCCAGAGGTTATTTATTCTTGAGCGGACTTCCAAATCTTTGTCTTTAGTTTTGATGTCAGTCTGTTACTACATTTGGTTAGTTGGGTATCATGTGCCGCCACTTTGTCCTCACAGTCAGTTTTCTCTTGTTCTACCATATCAATTCTCTCTCCCGGTTTGTGCATGTGGACCATGTAAAGGAAAGAATGGTCACTCAATGAGTCGTTTTTCCCTATCCATGATGGACGGCCAGTTTTCAGGTCCACTGGAAGAGCTTTGCTACCGGCTGTGTACAGGGATATATCTGTGTTTTCTTGTTTCATCACACCCATTTGCTTTAGATTTGCACTGATCTGGTTTACCCATGTTTGGTTTCAGAAGATCCACTGGCTTCAGCATCTGATTAGATGAGACTCTGCTATCTCCCATCTGCCAGCCCAGCACATTTCCGGCTATTCCTGCCGCGGCTAGACGGTCCACCAAGATTGTGTGGGAGACCGCATCGAACGCCGCGGACAGGTCTAAGAGTACCAATACTGCTTTCTTTCCCCGGTCCATTGCGGCTCTTAATGTTTCGGAGGTGAAGATTAGTGCTGACTCCGTTGAGTGCTGAGCCCTGAAACCCACTTGGTTAGGGTGCCAGATGTTTTTAGCCTCCAAGAATGCAGTAAGCTGCTTATTAACGGATTTTTCTGTTAGTTTGCAGAAGATAGGAAGCAGGGAGATGGGTCGCAGATTTGTCAGAGTTGTAGGACCTGGTAATTGTTTTTTCTGCAGTGGTTTCACTAATGCAAGTTTCCATTCTTCAGGGACTGACCCTAGGTTGAGCGAAGAGTTGATGATGCTGTTTATGATGGGGTTGGCAATTTCCACCATTGGGTGGAGGACAAACGGAGGGCAGGGGTCAAAAGGCGACCCTGATTTGATCTTTAGGATTTCTGTCCGGGATTCCTCTAGACTAACCGATTGAAAGGAGGACATGGAGGCCATCATTGTGCCAGCTCTATTTTTTGATGGCTCCTCTTGAGGCAGAGGATGAGGGAAATCCTTAGTGAGCTTTTGAATGTTATCCTCAAAGAAGTCCGCTATTGTATTACATAGATTCTGAGAGGGGAGGAATTCCCTCTGCATGGTTTTAGGGTTAATAAAAGTGTTGACAATTTTAAAGATTTCTTTCTGTTTATTATTACTTTTTATTATAGCCTCCGTAAAGTGTTCTTTTTTAGCCGTTTTTATCAACCCATGATAGTGGCGGCGTGCGGCTTTATAGTTGATCTGATCTGATTCCACATAATTTAGGCACCACATCCGCTCTAATGCCCTAACCTTCCTTTGCTCTTCTTTTAGGGCTGAAGAGAACCAGCGGGCAGAAGGCCTCTGCTTCTTTCTGGCACCTGGCCTCGGTGCAGCGTAGCTGTTTTCTGAACTTAGAGCATTTATCCACTCCCTGAAAGACTGACTGTCCCTAATGGGATCTCCCGTAGGGGTTGGTCTGGATTCTGCTTCTGTGGTAAGAAACTCCGACTGTCCTATCATATTTTTCCAACATGGTTCCCCCTGGGGGAGTCCGGACTTCCTACCCAAGTTATTTATAGTTTTGTTAGCCATCACTGAGAGGTCAAAAGGAAAAAAGCTGTGATCTGTCCATGTTAGTACTTGGGGTGTTTTAGCCTTGAGTGTCTCTAAGTTTGAGTAGATGCAATCAAGGATATGACCCGCCTTGTGTGTAGTGATAGTTGTAAGTTGAGTTAGGCCTAGGACATTCATCGTGTCCCTGAAACATATTGCAGCCTGGTCCGTGGGGGAGTCTAAATGAATATTGGCGTCTCCAAGGATTGTAAAATTGGCCAATTTAAGGGCTAGGTCACTAACAGCTTCTCCGATGCTTTCTGTAAACTCTGTATGTGTCCCAGGTGGACGGTATACTAGTGCTCCCGTAAAAGTAAAGGAGTCATGTACCTGTATTGCGAAGCCCATATTTTCAGCGCCTTTAAGGCCTGGGATCATAAAATTCAGGCAGTTGAGTGTATCCCGATAGACAATCGCGATCCCCCCCCCCTCTGGTCCAGTCTATCCTCTCTGGAAATGAGGTATCCAGGGGGGAGGGAGTTTGTGACGTCCAGGTTACTGTTTGGTGTCAGCCATGTCTCTGTCATGAAAAGGCAGTCCAGCTCCCTTTCTGTTATTAGGTCGAAGATGTGTAGGGCATGCTTGTCCATAGACCTCACGTTGATAAGCCCGCATCGTAGGCCTTTCATTTGCCTGAGTACCTGGGTGTTTTTGTTTGGCCCGAACCTGTTTTTGCATATCTTGCAGCTCCATGGTCCTACCCAGTTTGTCATATTTAGTGGCTGTGTGCAACTAATTGGGCCGGAATTAATCCCTAATAAGGATTCCCTTGTATATTGTATGATTTGACTAAGGGGTGTGGCCCCGGGCCCGGTCGAGGCGCGGACGGGCTTACCTTTGGCGCACCTTTGGTGCGCCACCGGTGCGCCCGCTGCGCGCGTCCGCTGCGCGTAGGGGAGGACATGTTCTTTTTGTCCTTGCCGTATGACCTGTGGCCCGTGCGCACCGGAAGTCTACTCGCTTCCGGTGTGTGAAAGGTAGATGCCGTCCTCCCTCCACTACAATCCGGCCTAGTGTCGGTGGTGGAACGGGGAGGCGGCGAAAAGGTAGGTCAGTTTATTTAAAAAGTGACAAACGAAATTATAAAGGTGCAGTTATTCCGTTTAAGAACTGAGCCACTAATAGCTAGGACTTGAGGCTCTTAATTGCTATTGATGCGAAACACAAAACCCAAGAGTGCGGCAACAGTAGTTCAGCAGTTTGATCTTGCTTTCGCCTAGGCATATAATAACCCCTGTGGCCCACAGTCGGACCTCCTACCCTAGCCTCAGCGGTGAGGACACAGGCCCAACAATGAGCTGTTACTCTGCAGGCAAAGTAGGTACATATACTCATTAGCACTTGCAAGGTGCAAACAGATACGAATCCGCTGACTTCAGAATCTTGTTTTGCGATATGCAGCATGAATTGGGGCTCTCAATGACTTGGACAGAATAGGCACCAGTGATAAAATAGGTCTCCCTCGTTGGCTTTTTGTAGCTGTGTTCCCATGCCTTTAATCTCCCACCTTCAATTGGTCAGCAAGGTGGTCACGCCAAGTACCCTCTCTGGCTTCAGTACGCGCCAGTCACATTGGGGCAGCAGTGGTCCAGGCCCACATGCCAGTCCAGGCAGCAGATTTACTGCTCTCCAGAATCAGCAGACGACACACTGTTTCGGTATGCTGTTGTTTGATTTTTTTTAGCATGTTAGCTGTAGGATGGAGGTGAATTTTAGACTCAGTTCGCAGGTGTTTAGTGCAGAGTGGCCACCGGTGGCAGCAGTTCTCTGGCACCACCCTCTGCACAAACATAACCCCTTGTGCTTTCGTTAAAGCTAAATAAATTGGCCAATACGTAATCCACAACATGACAAATCATTCAATGCAAAGCTGCTGAATACAGTCTGCTACTTATTATCTTTGCTGATGGATGACTGAGTTAAGATTTCCCTACTCAAAATACATTTTCCCTTCCAACATACACACCATATTACATTATGTGCATCAGCATACATACTGTTTTAATTATTTACATAAAAAGGACTTTTTAACATTTAGCATTAGTTTCAAAGGCCATTTTTCAGAAACAAAATCACCATGTAATATTTGCTGTAAAGCATAGCATTCTTAATCAAATAAATACAATGAAACAAAAAGTAAGTATTTGTACATTATATTGGGCTTCCACAGAGTCACCTTCCACACAAAGTCCAGCTCTACAGTGTGGCAGAGTTAGCAAGAACTCAATACTCGACCCTCATTTGACACGTACAAATCAATGTCAACTGACAGTAGACTGTATAAAGTCAGCATGGAGGTACATGGGGTGCATGATGCACACTTCCATATTTAGTTTTGCATTTTTCAAAGAAAAAGAGTTGAAATTGAATTGAAATTGAGTGCTTAGCAAGTGGTATACATTATCTACATCTTTCCATAGCATATTCTGCTTTTCTTAGAAGAAGTTTCATTTACTTCCTCATTCCCATGTGGGTTTGTTACAGTCCAATCTGTTAAACCTAGGAAGCACACACTGCTTCTCCTGGAGTTTATTAGAAACAAAAGAAATGCATTTATGTCCCCGAGAACATTCTTGTGCCAGAGTGTGCTCTACAGTCAGAGTACCATGAAAGTTAAAATTGCTGTTTAATAAGACAAAATGTATTAACATAAAATCATTTTAACAGTATTTCCCAATAAAGCTCAAAGACGACAAAGTGTCATCTGTGCACAAGAGAAAACTTTTCTAATCTATATTGTTGTTTACAGATGTGACAAGATTACTAACAGTTAAATACTTTTTTTATTTAAAAAATGCATTCAGAATCATTATTTCTTATTAAATATACTTAGTGGGACACCATGAGGATGGTCAGATGAGTCAATGGCAAGTGGATGCTGCTCGAAAGGTCATTCATTTATTTGTGCATTGTAGGTATTATAATAATGTTTCATTTTCAATACAAACTGACAGACTGTATAAAATGATTGTTAAAAGAAAGTCTAAGACTTGACAAGTTCTTGCCAAATGGTGACATCTGATCACCCTACACATCCTTATTCCTAAAAAAAAGAAAAATATACATAAAAGAGATAGATGTATCCTATCCTCAACACATTGTAGTCTTCTATTTACAATCATACAGAATTCCCAGATCTGAGCAATGAAATGACATCACACTATAATAGAAGACAAACACATAGCAGGTTATCATGTAATATGCTCTTATACTGACCCCATGGGGTTCTGGAGGCATTTCATGGTTTCCTATGACATATGGGTTTCATTAGCAAGTGGACTGCATCAAACCAGCAAGTGGACAGCCTCAAACCAGCCTGCAGAGCTTTACTATTGCATTTTGTTGATGTAATATTCCAATGATAAAAACTCATACCTGGCTGTTCTCATTTTAATGAATGAATCAGGAGAACAGCATTAACAATCTCACCCTTAACCAGACATCACTTACAGTTTTAAGTAAACATTCCCATTTGAAAAACAATACATTTTTTAACCCAACTGCCACAAAATAATCATGTAAAATAAAAAATACAAACTGGCTCACTTTTATGACATGACCCTACATTGCCATCCAAAGGATCTGGTGATATTTACAAACCACATCACCTTTAGCCTTGTGGTTTATGAAAGGATCAGAACACCATGATGGAAATGTAGGACCATACAACATGGTTACCTATTATTATCCTACAAAAATAACAAAGGTTATCCACTGAAATATACCTGGAACATAATGTTTACATAATTCAATAAGGCCTCCACTATCCCCATGTACATGAATGGAATAGAAAAAATGTGCCCCATGGTCAACAATGTCAAAGGTTACAAATACATTTAGTTACAAGATCAAAGAGCTATCTCTCCTTACAGCATGTAAAAGACACCTTCCACAGCGGAGGGTAGTTTCAACATATTGAGTTTTTCCAAAGCTAGAAAGCGCAATATTGAACCTCACCTGACATCGGAAAGGTCTAGACATAGTTTCTCCAAAAACCTTATAACTCTGAATGCTGAAAAGTAAATGAAACCTCCCACATTTACTGTAGCCAAAATTATGTTCTTAGATGTATTGCTGACAGCAACTTATAATTTAATGAAAGACTGAAACACACCCTATCCGATGCTTCTGTAAGAGATTTCTGTGTGTAAACTTGCCGATGCATATATAGATGGAAAAAACAAGAAAGCTCTTCCCACACCCAATGTTATTTACACTTTGTGTGTTCACTAATTGACCACTAGGCATAATAAATCATGCAAGTTCTTCCCTCACTAACTACATCTGTGGGTTTGCAGGAGGTGTGCTATATTTTATGAATAACTGAAACATCCTACATATTTTATGTTGTTTTTCATGTGTGATTGCTGGTGGCATTTTAGGTATGTTGAGCTAGCAAAGCCATTCCACCTCCAATGCATTTGAATGGGTATTCTTCTGAATGCCTTCAAAGATAGATGGTTAGGACTTATGCTAGAGTAAAGCTTTTTCCACATCCACTGCATGTGTTTTTTTAAATTTCTATGTTAGCTGCTGACTCTTAAGATGTATGGATTTACTAAAGCTCTTTCAACATTCACTATATTTCTATGCTTTTTCTTCTGTATGCCATCACAGCTATATGGTCAGGTCTGAGGCGTGTATAAATCTCTTTCCACATCCTCTGCATTTGTATGTTTATTTACCTTGCATGTTAGATGGTGGCTCTTTGGATACATGGATTTACAAAATTCTTTCCACATTCACAATTACTGCAAGTGCATGGTTTCTCTGCTACATACCTTTGCAGATGTATGGTCAGGATTGATGCTCAAGTGAAGAAATTTCCAGATTTACTCCATGTGTGTGGTTTTTCCTGTGTGCATGCGCTGATGGACCTTCATAGTTGGTAAACATGTAAAGCTCATTCCACATTCCCTGCATGTGTATGGTTTTTCCTTTGTGTGTGTTAACTGGTGGCTCTTTAGATTTGAGGATATACGTAAGGTTTTTCTCCTGTATGCCGTCGCAGATGGATATTTAGGTCTGATGTTCTATAAAAGCTCTTGCCACATTCACTGCATGAGTATGGTTTTTCCCCTGTATGCCGTCGTAGATGCACTGCTAGGCTTGTTGCCCCAGTGAAGCCCTTTCCACATTCACTGCATGTGTATGGTTTTTTCCCTGTGTGTGTTAGCTGGTGGCTCTTTAGATTTGTAGATGTACGAAAGCTCTTTCCACATTCGCTGCAAGTGTAAGGTTTTTCTCCTGTATGCCGTCGTAGATGGATATTTAGGTCTGATGTTCTATAAAACCTCTTTCCACATTCACTGCATAGGTATGGTTTTTCTCCTGTGTGTGTTTTCTGGTGGTTTTGTAGAATCGTAAAGCTACTAAAGCGCCTTCTGCATTCACTACAAGTGTATGGTTTTTCTCCTGTATGCTGCCGCAGATGGATGGTTAGGGCTGATGTCTGAGTGAAGCTCTTCCCACATTCACTGCATGTGTATGGTTTTTCCCCTGTGTGTGTTCGATGGTGGCTATTTAGATTTGCAGATATTGTAAAACTCTTTCCACATTCACTGCAAGTGTAAGGTTTTTCTCCTGTATGCCTTAGCAGATGGATTGCTAGGTGTGATGCGCAAGTAAAGCTCTTTCCACATTCACTGCATGTGTGTGGTTTTTCCCCTGTATGTGTGAGGTGGTGTCTCTTTAGTTGTGAGGACTGACTAAAGCTCTTTCCACATTCACTGCATGTGTGTGGTTTTTCTCCTGTATGTGTTAGGTAGTGGCTCTTTAGATTTGAGGATATACTAAAGCTCTTTCCACATTCACTGCATGTGTGTGGTTTTTCTCTTGAATGTGTTAGGTAGTGGCTCTTTAGATGTGAAGAATTTCTGAAGCTCTTTCCACATTCACTGCATGTGTATGGTTTTTCTCCTGTATGTATTAGGTAGTGGCTCTTTAGATTTGAGGATATACTAAAGCTCTTTCCACATTCGCTGCAAGTGTAAGGTTTTTCCCCCGTGTGCCTACGCCGGTGTATCTTTAAACTTGGTAAACAAGCAAAGCTCTTTCCACATTCACTGCATGTGTGTGGTTTTTCTTCTGTATGTGTTAGGTAGTGGCTCTTTAGAGTTGAGGATGTACTAAAGCTCTTTCCACATTCTTGGCAAGTGTATGGCTTTTCTCCTGTGTGCCGTCGCAGATGGACGGTTAGCTCTGATGCAAAAGTAAACCCCTTACCACATTCACTGCATGTGTATGGTTTTTCCCTTGTGTGTGTTGGTTGATAGATCTTTAGGTCTGCTGTGTGACTAAAGCTCTTTCCATTTTCACTACTTGCGTCTGTGCTTTCTGCTTTATGTGTGCGATATTTGCTCCAACGAGTTGATGACTCATTAAACGTCATCTTACATTCATTACACTAAAATAAGTTTTCTGTTGAGTTGTTACTGGTGTCCGTGTAGGAATGATGAATGACAAAAAATTATCATAAACATAGAACCTTTATGTTGTTTCTTCTCTTTCTTAATGAACTCTTAGTTGTGAATTGCTGATGACCACTATTGCCACATTAACTGTGCCCTCATGGGTTTTCCCCTGTGCGTAGAGTAGCACTGAGGAGAATCTGGAGCTTGACTTCCTTTGTATGTGTTTTACTTTAGGGTTAGAGTTCAAGTATTGGCTATATTTTGGCATAAATCATATTAATGTGTTTGCTGACTGACCATTGTGGTTCCTTAACCACTTACTATATTTGAATAGTCACTAGATATGTGTAGTATATGCAGTCTGTCTGTTCTTAATAATAATGTTGAATAGTTACTGGATTTCTTGTACGACTGATAACATATGCATGGTCTTCCTATAAGGAGCTGTGTCTTCAACCTGCGTTAAGAACTTTCGAGTAGAACTGCAATCTCACAGCTTATCTAAATAGTCTAGTTCCTGCACAGTATTCATAAAATACACACACGCAGAAAAAACCTCATTACCAGGTCTTTATGTTCTAGAATAATGTACAGATTGTAGGGGCCAGACAAACATTGTTTATGATGTACTAACATCACATCCTTTATATTATCATGTTAGAGAGGCTAGCATTGTTGTAACTGCCTGATAATTATCTAAGATAAAGGGTGGTATCTAGCATATTTTAATAATGATTGTGTTCTGCCAGTTTAATTTTTGTGATTTTAATTTAATTCAATCTTTAGAGTCCAGCAGCACGGATGTCCTCAGCCTCTTGAAGCAGCCGAATTGCACTTGATATTCTTGCAGGATTTGTCTGTTCGTGTACGAGAGTCTCTGTCTCCTACTAAGTTGTTCTATTTCGAATTACTGTTTGGCATCATTTCTGGTTCTTCTTGAGTTTCAGATAGCTTTCCAGAATTGTCATATTTTCTTCATTACTCTTCGTCTTATTATGTGTTCAGGAATCTCCTATTGGAGGGATACAAGAATTCTTGTAATATCGAAATCTACAAGCAGCAAAGTGTACACTATGTCTCAGATGAAATGTCAAAAAATTAACATGAATAAATTCCAGCCACTGGTTATTACTCTAGATTCTAGTCTATCTTTTTAGCTCACTGTGCCACTATAGACAATAATCATTCTTATGGAAATCAGCGTTGATCCTGCTTCAAAATGAACAGCCCAGTATGTACCAGAGTTTACCTGGATCTGAATAGTAACATAAGCAACCATGCAAAATGAAAATGACCGTGTCGGCCTGGGTCAGTGAGTTGTTGCTTAAGTCCTATGGTACAGCAAGACTATCAATTAATACATTTCACCTCATCATGTTCATAACTAAGGAAAGAATAGCCTTATAATGAAAATCATTGATCAGCCTCACCAAGTGGCTTAAAGCTGCTGCTCACTGGAGAGTTGCTGGAGAAACTCACATGAAGCGCAGAGGAAATGCCCCTAAACGTAATCAGCACCTGGGAAGATTAAACAAAATGCTGTCTAAGGTGATGTATGCATACGAAATGTTGCCTTCCTGAAACATAACAGAGCTCAATTATGTACTTGTCAGTCTTTCTATAGAGTACACTTGTATACAATCAGTGTAACTGATTGTAGACCTATTACACTTTGTAAGTATGTATTAGGCTATAACTGATGACTCGTCGGGTTCGTAGATCACCCACTTCCTACTATGTTTGCTGATTGTATTTAAAAAGAAATCTGTCAGTGCACCAGAAATTGAGAGGTTAGAGATCACCAAAGAAAACTCAGAATACCTACAGAATGTCTCGTACCAAGCACCTTCTAACTGGTGCATTCAGTACAACTAAAATTATCACCTAGAAAATCTATTGCTTTCTACGGACTTCTCCCAACTCAACCTACAAGTCTAAGAAATGCTACTCATAAAACAGCAATACCAGAGGGGATGATGCACGGAGTGTTGAACATTGCGAGGACTCACCCCCAGTCAACTGATCTGGGTTTAATCCATCATCATTCTTTAGCTCACTCCGCCACCCCTGTTCAGACATGGCCAAATGCAAATCAGTCTGACCCTGTGCCTCATGGGAACAGTCCAGACGAACTGCCAAGCCATGTCTTCCCTGGACTGGAAACAAGCATCCTGGGACCGGTTTCTGGCTAATCAGCCGTCATCAGCCAGGCTAGCTTGAATCCAGTGGTACAGTGAGCATGCCCTGGCCTGGCAGTTCGGGCTGGACTGTTCCCATTGGGCGCAGGGTCAAGACCGATCCCATTGGGCACATGGTCAAGACTGATTTGCATATGGTTGGGTCCAAATTGGAATGGAAGGGTGAGCAAAAAAACGATATCCTGGCCTGGCAGTTTGGGCTGGACTGTTCCCATTAGGCGCAGGGTCAAGACTGATTTGCATATGGCTGGGTCCAAACTGGAATGGCATGGTGAGCAAAAAATGTATGGATTTAGGCCCAGATCTCTGTACTGGGGTGAATGTATGACATTGCTCTGCATTCTTTCCATCAATTGTTCTTTTTGCTCTCATAAAACAGAAGCAGCTAGTGAGAGAAGGTATGAATCCAAGAAACAACTAACCACAATGACACCACAGACACTGATCACCATACAAGACCAAAGGGCGGCATACTAAATGTGAATAGTAACCTGCAGACTCAGCAGCACTGACATAACTATCTCCAATCACAAACCAAACATATCCTAAAATGCAGGGGCTGATATGAGGTTCAAGATGCAACCCTCCAAGACATGCTCTGAGATAAATCGCAACAGGTCAGGCAGCAACAGGCAGTGATTTACAGACACAATACCTTTGGGCCAGAAGCATAAAAAGCAAAGGTAAAACTAGCAGTACTGCAATGAGCATCGAGTGGCAGACACTGTTTTAAGGTTAGGATACAAGATCCCTCAACTGGGAAACAATGCAATGGCACATTCATTATACTGTGCATCAAAAGGCAGTTTAATTGCTTGATGTCACACTGTACAAAACCTTCAAAACCGTTCATACCCATCATATGCTAGTCTTTATTATGATATGCCCAGTATTCCCCACAGCAGTCATTATCAAGATTTGTCCATACACTGCATCAAACAGCTGGGGATGGAGTTATTTACACAATAAACTAACTCAAAGGGCAAAATGCTAGTGAAACATATAGGGCATAATATTGAAATTCATTACTCAAATCTACTCAGTAAATTAATTATATATTTGTGCAAAAAAGCATTAATAGGTTTCACTTTCATTTTAATAAAACCAACTCAAATTAAATGCTTTGCAACAATGCTAAAATAAAACATTTTGTAATAGAAAGTGGCATTATTCTTGTCTGTACAAAACATGCTACCACCTAACATACATGCTCTGTAATAGGTAATATCAGGTAACTTGGTAATCACTGAACACAAGGCAAGATGCAGCCCATGTAATTGGACAGGCTGCTCTGAAATTATTGCATTACCAATGGCTGTATTGACAGGGGGCGCTCCTTGACCATATGTGCATTGCAACAAGTGTCCTTATACCCAGGGTTTGGAAAAATACAGATTAGTTGGCCTCCTACAGGCTGATATCTCTGCTTAATATGGACACCAAAATACTGGCTAAAGTACTAGCAAGCGGACTCAGAAGGGTAATCTTGGATATGATTTATGCCATATAGATCGACAAAAGTTAGCCTTCGTTGTCTTTATAATAACATTGCTGCAATAGAAGAAGTTGCGGCCCTGATGGTGGTAGCCTCACTGGACACCAATAAGGAATTCGATTCAGTGGAATGGCCCTTCCTGTTCAGCATTATGAACAAGATGAGAATTGGTCCCAACTTCTTGAAATGGGTCAGGTTGCTCTACAGTAACTCTAGGGTGCAGCTAGAAGTAAATGGCGTCCTCTCTCGGGAATTCCCCATGAAAGAGTGGGACGAGGCAGTGCTGCCCCCTCTCACCAGTGCTATTTGCCCTAGCGATAGAGGCGATGGAGGCATGGATGCGTGTCGATGCCCGAACTGGGGCTGGAGATGAGATCACCCATGGGAGGAACGTCTATCCATTTATGCGGATGATATTCAATATTGCACCTAGCCAACCCAGATATTTTATTTTTTGAGGATTGGTGACATAGTGACATTTATGGAAACTTCTCCGGCTTTGGGATAATCTGGGAGAATTCCCTAATAGTTCTGATGGGCGGCTGGGAAGCCAAGGGCCCCCCTCATGCCATTAAATGTTGCCATCCAGAGCTTTAAATAACTGGGTATGTGGATCTCAAACAAAGATGATACCCACTATGAGGATAACCTGATCCCACTGGTTAGTAAGCTAGACAAAGATGCAAAACACTGGAGGGCATTGCCACTGTTGGATTCACCTTTATACTGCAGAATAGCACGTGTGCCTTGCCCAACACTTTCTTCGTCGCAAAAACTAGGCTCCTGAGATCCCTCTTCTGGCTAGACAGCCCGCCACGAATAGCAGTCCAAACTATTCAACGGTCTACCTATGATGGGGTATAGCACCATCTAACATATGCAAATACTAGGCTTGGCCGAAGTGGCACAGATCAGTGTTGTCAACAAATGGGATACGTACCACTAGAATATCCCGCCTTCCTACTGGATTGTCTGGCTGGGCATGAGGGGCTATCTGCATGCACTGCACAGTGGAGAACGCTTAGCTGATGCCCCCATGCAACATTGGAAACTACGTGGCATAGATAACCAAGTGAAATGAAACAGGAGAAGAGATCGTCTTCAAAGACCCCACTGTGGTTGGGCACAAGACTGGGCTGGGTGACAGCATTACCAGGGTTAACAAAATGGGGCGACATCAGCCTCTCCACCTTGGAAGATGTGTGGGATGCAAATGGTAATGTACCTTTTGCACATCTAAGGATCCAGTATGACAGGGCACCCACACAGGTATTTAAAAAGGGACAACTGAGCCACACACTGAAAGCACAGATATCATCTGGGGAGGAAACTAGAGAGGAATTACTGCTGGAGAGGAGGTTGCTGAACTTCCACAAGACCACAAAGGCAATGTCCCATAGTTATACTTTACTGACTGACATGCAAAAGGAGTGTGATTGATTGAGGTTCTGTTGGCAAACTGATGAGCGGGAACTAGTGTGCAGTAGCGATTCAGGTGCATTTTTGGCTGATTCAGCAGAAAATACAACAAAGAAGCTATTACACTAAGTCATTTCTACACAAAATAGGCAGGGCCAGTGACAACAAGTGCCTGCGCACCTGCATCCAGGAGAGTACATTCATACATACCATATGGGCTTGCTCCAAGCTACGCCCTTTCTGGGAGGGAGTTACTGAGAGGTTGGAAAGCACCACAGGTGCACCCGCTGACAGACAGGCAGCCCTAGGCTTGCTGGGAATATGGCAGGACTCGGATGTCTCCACTTATAAAAAACACAATTGCTGGTTAACTTGGACTTCCTACTGGCAAAAAGGGAGATTGCATGGCTATGGGGTAACCCAACTAACCCGCAGGTGTGGAACTGGAAAGGGAAGTGAACATATACTGTGCCAAGGAAAAGCTGGTATACAAGTGAAAGGGTGTTGAGATGAAATCTGAGAACATTTGGGGTGAATGGGAATGATACTGGTTTGCATGGGCGACCAGCTGGGCCCGGAGAAGAGACAGGGCGGAGCCGTGCTAATGGAGATAATGGAAAGCTAAGATGGTGCTCAACCCCTTCACCCCCCAGTCTTATTGCGATACAGATTCTCCATTCTGAACAAAGTAGAACTATTCATTCCCCACTTGGGTTAGGGAATTGGGACCGTGCAAATATCTGTGCAATTATTTATTTGTTTGACTGTTACGTTTGTTTTGAAATGCAAATAAAATACATTAAAAAAAAACAAATGGCTGTATCAGTCAGCGCTTATGATGGATGACACTTCTAAATCTAGTGGCAAAGGATGGCCTTGTTACTAGGGTGGGGACTGAGAGCCCCTTCTTTCTCAGGACGTCCAGTTTTCCTGTGTTGTGTATGCAAGAACTGGCCTGAAACACTAAATGATGTAGTCCTTGCATCTATATTTGTTCCTTTTACAGCAGGGGTGCAAATAATGGTTGTTGTCGCTTTTCAAATCAATTGACAAGCAGAGACATAGGAGCTCCAGCCCTGATTCGTAAATATCTTGCAGTGTCCTTGTCACAGTCTTTAAAAGAGGATTAACAGCACAGAAAAATATTTTTTGTTTTATAATCACCTGATCGCTGTAGTACCGGCTGTGCCCTTTTGCAAAACAATGCTCACATTGTAAGCTCTTGCACAAGTCTGGGGTTAGGAGAAATTTGAGGGGGTCTTCGGATGCCAGTGCATTTTAATAAATAAATGTTTAAATATCGTAGGACCCTGGTGACTTGGAGCTCATTCTACGAGTAAACTATGGGGGAGGAGGTATTCCACTTGAATTACAACTTGTGAAACAAAGGTAAACACTGACCACGGTACCCTAGGTGCATTAATTCACTTATCTATACATACGATTGCAAACTGTGAACAACGCTTTATACACAGATCTCTGCATGACACGTATGGTCACCACAAAGGACAGAGTGAAACTTTAAATTAATAAATAAGAAAGCAAATGTGTTAGATCTCTTTAAGAATGGCTTGTAATAACGTAAACACTAGGGGCCATATTTAGGAAGCCTAATTCCGGCCGGTAACGGCCGAAATTACAGAATTTCGGCCGTTACCGACCGGAATTAGGCATTTCAGATGTAGGTGGCCAAATTGTAGAATTCGGTAATTTACCGAATCGGTAATTAAGGAATCGGTAAATTACCGAATTCTTAACATACCGATTCGGTAAATTACCGAATCCTTAATGTAGAGAGCACTCAAGTGAGTGCTTTTTACATTTAAGGATTCATTATTTACCACCAACTATTAGTTGGTGGTAAATTCCGAATGCCTTTTAAAAAGCAATTTTGTGCTTTTTATTAAGTGCCATGTGGCAGACATACATGCCCCTAGGGCATGTATGTGTGCCACATGTGCACCCATGCACTATATAGGGGTGCAACAGGGTGTCAATGTGACACCCTGCCACCCTTGAAAGGGTTCCCCCTACTACCGATTCGGTATTTACCGATTCGGTATTTACCGAATCGGTAAATACCGAATCGGTAAATACCGAATCAGTAATTCCCATTCATTCCTATGGGCCTCCAGGCCCATAGGAATGAATGGGAATTACTGAATGGATATTTAAAGAGTCAGTAAATACCGAATCGGTAAATACCGATTCTTAATTACCGAATCTTACTGATTTGGTAATTGTTACCGAAAAATTATCTACATCCCGTTTACCTATTCCTAAATACCGAATCGGTATTTAAGAATAGGTAAATTGAGATTATCTACATCTGGCCCTAGACCTCTAGGAGAGTTTATTACCATAATGATGACGGTAGAAACAAATGTGGACATACTACTCAAAACAAAGGAAAACCAGGAGCCAACACTGAAGGTCACAAAGCCAGCATTAGAGGCGTGCTCAATATAGCACCCAGACTGTGTCAGAGCTGCAGCAGAAGGACACCAGAGACAGACGCAGATAAGGAGTCTCCAGGCAGAGCCTCAAAAATGGAGAAAATAATCTGTTGATGCTGCAGGCGGCCATGAGAGAAGAAGGTGGAACGATGACTATGAATACATCGAACTGGAAGAGTCGGATGCAGAACTCTAGTAATAGTGAGCAAGTAACTTACTAGTAATAGTATGTATCTGGATTCTAGCGAAGAATTTGTACATGACATATAGAAATCACTGGATAGTGAAGGACCATGTGAACCTGGAATACAAAAAGTAAGTATGTTTCAACCTTATCCAGTGCGCATTAAGAGAGGCATTTAAATCAATGGTAATGAGGAGGGTAGTTATGAGGCAGGTTTATGTTTGTTCTATCAACAAAGACCGGCGCCATGGGGGGATGAAGCCGCTCGCACGAATATGGAAGTTCTACACCCTTTGCAAAGTTTTTTATACTTCTCCTACTCATGACAGAAAAACATTACATATCTCATTAAAACTGCAGCTGTAACTAAACCAATACAATTGTAAAAACGAGCATTCTTCACACTGTGCTAGCAACATCCACAAATTGCGCCTACTGGCAGGGTGTGACCATTGTGATGGTTGTGGAATTATAAACTTCAGACAACTGAATCATGACTGCATTATGGATGGGTGCGGATTATCAGGCAAAAGGGCCTGGGACAGACATTTAAGTGCAGCTGGATCACCTGACCCAGCCTGAGGTTCTGGTCAGGACTCCCTCTGTCCTTTTTGGGGTGCTCCTCAATCTTTAAGATGGTAATCTTGCTCCACTTATTATACCAACTACATAATTATCCATACATTATTCCCTGCTACCTCTTCACTTGATTGGACACTGCCTTATAAGATGTTCTGGGGCACTACTTCCTGTTCCCTCCGCCCCAGAATTGCACTGTCAAAATGCTTCAAATCTATGTATGAGGGACACACAGCGCCTATAATGACTTCATATCCTAGGTAAACCCATTAAATTATTCGAAATTAATGGTGGTTTGATATCCGGGGGGACCCAGCCTTTACCTCTGACAAAGGGCTGATGTGGCGGACAGAGGGGGATCCTTTTTTGAGGGATAGACCCCCTTCTCTCTCTCTGGGTACAGCAGTGGCGTTTCCGGTATGGAATGAAGTTATTAGGTCTCTGGATATAGTGTATGACAAGCGAGACACTCCTGTAGTTGGGGTGTTGGCTAGGGCAGATGTCTGGGGTACAGGGACTCTGTGGAGAGATGCAATCTCTAAGATGGGGGATGTCATGTCCAGATACATTGCAATTATTTACAGAGCTCAATAGTGAATACAACCCATCAGTCTAGGGCAAATCTCAAGCTCATTCAAACAACTGGGGGTATCGCCCGGATGATGACTGGTTCATCATATCGTCCATTGGGGGCATTAATCCAGATATATAAGACCCAGGCTAGGGGAGCGATCATGTACGGGGCGGAATTGTGGGGTCATATCCCTTTCCGGAATCTGTCACTAACGGAAAATAAGTTCATAAGACGGATAGCCTCACTACCGCCCAGTACTCCGCTCCTCCCCTTGAGGCTTGATTTGGGCCTACGACCGCTAACCGATGAAATAAGTTTGAGACCCATAGCTTTCTGGCGTAGGCTGTGGAGCAGTAACGACCTTGCAGAATATAGGGCGGAATTGGTCGAATTACTGAACCACCAAAAGCGCTTGACATCCCCTGGGTCAAAAACATCCAAGTCACTTGTATAGAACTAGGGCTCCCTGACTTATGGACAGATCCGGCGAATGCCGTATTAAACATCTCCAAAAGGTCCCTGGCCAACACATATCATGAACAAAAATTAGCTAGGGCCCGAGTAACACAGGCAGAAGGGTCCTTATCTTCTGTGTTTTTGCAAACCAAGGACCTTTACAGGTTTGAGAAGGTATTGGATCCTATCTCCCCTGTACTTGCCAGGAAGCTGTTTCTCCAATGGAGATACGGCACGCTGCCCTTTCGTTCTTTTACAAGCACTTGGGCATCATGCCCCACCACTAAGCAGTGTCCGGCCTGTGATGCCATGGAGGAAACAGATCTACATGTGGCTTTTTTCTGCCCAGCCTACAAGGCAGCTAGAAAATACTGGCTCCTCCCACTGATAAGGAATATGGGCTGTAGGGAATATGCACCAATGTATAGGATTTTAAAATCTGATGTCTCTGGCCCAACTGTTTTTGCATTAACAAATTTTTTTATTAAGGTTTGGTACACGCGCAACCGTATTTTAAAGAGGTTGGGTCCTTCTTAAAATTTCAAATGTATAGTTTTTAAAGCATTCTTGCATATACATTCCAATGGTTTTATCCTTGTATGAATTGATTTATTTGTGATGTATATTTGTACTGTTTATCTTTTATGGCCGAATGGCCGAAATAAAGATTGGAATGGAATACAACCTCCAATGTAGTCAATTCCTTAAATTTCTGTAGCTTCTGTGTGCTCTTATTCCTCGCATAAAAGACCTGGATGAGCTCCCCATCTATAGCCTAAGGAAGGCCTAAGTTTTAATGGAGGAATTGAGGTCATAAGATCTCAGCAGACTACAGCTCTTTAGCAAATTGCTCACCCGACTCTTTTGGCCAATTGGGGGAGGAGTGGGAATGGGAATGGGAAAAGGACCCCTAATGGAAGACACATCAAGGAAGGCATGGGCGTTCCCCAGGAAGTAGTGACTGAATCACAGTTTAGGGCAGAGGTCTTCAAACTTTTTTGCTCTGAGCCCCCTCAGCAAAATCTTTTGAAGTGAGGTCCCCCTCCAAAACTATATTGCAAAGATTTGGATAGTAGGAGGAGGGATGATCGAAGATGGCAGCATTCATGAGATCATTTTTGGGGTGCTCGTCTGCAGTTTGTAATCCACACTAGATGTAAGCTTATGAAAAAGCAACAGCATCAAACAAGAACCGAATTGACCAAAAACACTACTGCCCATAATTGCCGTGCTGTGGGGCCCAATGTACTCCACCTGCTGCACTAATGATGGTGGGGTACTGAGAAGCAGGCTATCTCCTCTTCTTTCACTCCTTCCCCACCATGTGTGACCATCATTTCATTCTCCAAACAAGGCTGGTTTGTTTCTGGACGAAAATGAGCTGCTGCACACTGCCCCCCCCACCCATTTTTTAGTGCCAAGGGCGCAATCTGCCCTAATGCTCTGAAGGAAAATAAACCCCCATGCCCACTTAGTATTGCAAAACATTCATAATTATGATTGAGTGGGCCCCTGTGTAAAAGTGTCACTGTGCCTGTTTAACTAATTATAGGTAATGCCTTACTGATGCCTCTTATGTTTACTAACATGGGCTCCCATCTCACACCATCCCTCTCCCTCCCAAGTCTCATCATCCATCTCCTTCTCTGATGCACAAATCAAGGTGTCTCCTCTGCTTAATTTTCCCCTCCCTTGGGCCATTATTTTACGGCTCAAAGAAACACTGGCACAGCAAGTACTCCCTGCAACTGCAGCACCAATGACACCCACAGCTCTCTGAAGCAGGCCATCTTCTCTGCCTAATAAACAGGGCTTTTACTTTTAGGCCAACACTGGTGACTTGGGCCCTAATGCTAACAAGGAGCATGCACCCATGTTCTTTTTCATAGGAAGACTGCCATGACTGGTGTCTGGTGCCCACTCACAGATGGTGTGGAGGGCTCCCGTGCTAAGAAACATGTAATAGAGAACTGAAGAAGAAACATGCCTTCTCACCAAGGTGCCTGCTACCTGAAAGAAATGTGTGCAACAGTTAACCACCACATTTAAAAGCTGCTTTGGAGTCAGTGTAGCTTTTAATGCAGTCACTCAGCTTAGTGGTGGTAAATATTTATTCTGAGATGTAATGTGTGTCTGTTAAAAGGAGTGCACTCTTTAAATGGACACTTATTAAAATATTTTCACTTGATATAATCTGAATGCTTATTGCTAAAAGGTGTATTCTTAAAGCGCTTATTTTATATAGTGTAATACAAATTTTAAATAATGGCTTACACAGTGCTTCGTCCCAATTTGGGACCTCATAGCACTGTAAACAAGTCACTATTCCTCACAACACCAATCAGGATATAATTCTGTAGTACTCATTAGTTTCAGGTTTCATTTTCTTGTTTTCAAAGTGTTCGGTGTTTGTGATCAGTTATTGAACACAATCAATATATAACATTTGTAGGTGTTGCTTTTGTATATTACTGTACGGTCTTGCAGTAATTGTTGTACTGTATCTAGCCTCAGCTCTAAGCCACTTTTCAACTAGACCTTGGCTGCTTGTCCACAAGCACCCAGAAAGCCAATACCAGTACTCCCAGCTAGCACCAGTGGCGTAACAAAACTTGAGGGGTCCCCTCTGCAAACTACAAGCAGCCCCCCGCCAACGCTCCAGACCCAGTTCGGAGCTCTCAGGCCAGGGGCCTGCCAAGTGCCGGAGGGGGACCTCGAAGCTCGGGCCCCCGCACCGACAAGGTTGCAGGGGCTTGTTTACGCCACTGGTACTCAGCTTTGCTAGTTCTTGACTGTCCTTGCATTTGATACGATTAAATAAAAAGTGACAGCCAGACACATATTTGTAATTAACATTCTACATATACAGCACTCTCTTACACATACATGCATGCACACACACAAGCACCTCCCCTCGCACACAGTAAATAACACTTACAATTATGTAGCTTTCTCTGAGACACGCATAAGCAGGCACAGATTTTAAATAACCCTGCTACATACATAGCTCTTGCATACACACCAACACCTGCAAACACAATAAAACAGAATCAGAATACATAACTTTCAACAGTAAAGTGCAAGTAAAATACGAAGAAAAAAACACACACTTCCTTAACTGGAATACAGAGGAGAACAATCCAACCCTTAAAAGAGAAATTAATAATTCCTTAGCGCAGTTGAAATATTTTATCAATGGGCAGGCACAAAGGAGGAGAAAACATTCTCATATGGGTGCAATCTGATTTTTAAATACTGGTCCTAGAACCTGTGAGAAAAGCAATCTTCCATCATGTAATTCAATTGCTTTCGATGTTTACCTTAGAGCGTCATGCAGTCAATTTAAAAATGCTGCGCCAAAGCAACTAACGCTTTCCAGGCATATACTAAGCATGTCCTAATTAATGATGTGCTCCTCAAGTAAGATGAAAACTCTGCAATGCTCCATCTTTGCTAGGGTGACCAGGCGTCCCCGTTTTGCCTGTTTTTAACCAGCTGTCCCAGCAGATTTCGCATGCGCGGGCACCCGCGCATGCGCAGTTTCTCGCGAGAAATGCGCATGCGTGGGCGCCCGCGCAGGCGCATTCATTTGCAGAAGTCGGCGCGTCTACAGGATGAGGCAGCCCCGGAATGCCGCATTCAAGGTAAGTTATTCTCCTTTTATTTTACTGTAAGTAATAGGAAAAATAGGGTTGTTTAAGAGGGCGGGAGGGAGGCGGGCGGCGCGAAGTGGGGCTACGCGAAGTGTGTGGGTGGGCGTAGCGCCCACCCCACTTCGCCGAGCTTCGCATAGCCCCACTACGCGGACTACGCCCACCCTTAGTAAAAAGGAACATCTTGTAATAAAGCCAGAAGATAAAGAGAAAGCCATGGTTATCCAAGGCAATATAGGGAAGCCTGTCTCATCCTCCTACGGGATAGGAGAAACTATACGGTCCTATGATCAGACCCAACTGCCCGCCTCAGGGACACAATCACTACCCTCTTGGATGAAGTTACAGGAAACTGATGGATCACGAGAAAGGAAAGAGAATGCTCATAACCACTGAACCATGGATGGAAGAATTCTATACACTTCTTAAAATACATAAAGGAAGACTCCCGCCCCAGGGAACCCCATAATGTCGGGCATTGGCTTCCTCTTAGACCCACTGTTACAATATATTGATTGGTTCCTTCGACCTCTAGTTAAGAACATAAGGTCATCTACACAAGCCCCTAAACACCTCCTTAATCTGTTATTTATTTATTTATTTATTATAAAGTGCAACTTTCATCCATGCAGGATATCACAGCTCTAAGGAAAGCACAACCAAGTGAGGAGTTCCGGTAACCGCTCAGGCCTTAGGGAACAGGTGCATTTAAAAAAAAATTCTAAATGCCATGTGGTTGTCGATTAGCCGAAGAGGTAGAATTTGACCCTACCACAAACGTGATGTTGTGCCTAGATGTCGAAGCCCCCATTCACAAGCATCCCGCAAAAAGAGAGCCTCTGGGTGATTATTAATCTCTTACCGGCCCAATAATAGGACTAGGCAGCTAAATTGGGCCTCACAGAAAATGTATTTTCCTTTGAAGTTCAGATTTTCCTGCAGTGCCACGGGACATCCATGGGAAGTACGTTTGCCCCCAGCATAGCCTGTTTGTATGTGGGTTGAATCGAGGGTTGAACCATCTGGACAAAAAACCCATACAGTCCGGATATTCATGTGTGGCGGCATTATATAGGCGAGAACTTGGTGATCTGGCACGGCGCAGATACTACTATTGAACCTTTCATGACATGGCTCAATGGTAGAAACGTTTAACACAAAATGGGACAGCTCCCAGAATAGTGACCTACATGCAAAAAGGTTGAATTGTGAGTGTGGGCATCCCACAAAAAGTGAAAGACTGGTCTCACAAACCACTTGGTGTCATGCTTCATCAATGACCGGTCCTCGCCCTCTAAAAACTTGGTTTGATAGAGGGCGGGCATACACCTGACGACAGGGATGCACTTCTAAACTAAGTGGGGGCCCGTGAAGAGTGAGTTAAACATTTTATGTTGGAGGCAGGCCTCCTCCGAGTGCCCCGCACCTCTAGTTCCCTCTGCCACGCCCCCCCTGGGATACTGTGGTTACATCAATGGAAGAAACCTCTTTCTCAAATTTACGTTAACTGTGGACAGAAACTCAGAATCTTTTAGAGGTCCCCATTACAGCCAAAGATGGAAGGTCTTACCACCTCTCTGTATATGAAACCTAAGGATCGTAACAGCCTCTTGCACTTTAATAGTGCACATCCTAGGGCAGTGAATTAAAACTTGCCTGTGGGACAGCTTTTGTGCCTCAGGAGGAATTATACAGAGGTACTGGATTTCAAAAGAGAATCTGAGGCCCTCACCAAGAAACTGAGAGAGAAAGCCTACACCGAGAGAGTCATAAAAAAGGTCCAAAAACGAGCATGAAACATCCAGAGAGAAGCCCTTCTTGAAACCAACATAAGACAAGATACTGCACCCTAATTTTTGTCAGCACCTATCATACTTTGTCAACCAGCATCAAAAGATTTTTCCACAATACAGGGGCTTACTTACTTCCAGCCAGTTATATATATATATTTTTAAATAAAGTTCTTGTTCAGAAGGAATAGAAGCATTCGAGACTGACTAGTGCACAGCAACATCTGTCAAACACCTGAACGACAAACAATACACTGGGATCTTCTCCGAGTGACAGGTTACCACCCACATGGCAATTGCTCTGGGTATTCCCTCATGGAACAATCTAGAATACTCGATCTGGTGTCCGCATGGGAACAAAGAGTCAAAACTAACTGAAACAGCAGTAATGTAATTTACATCATTACATTCCTATGCAGGCTCCGATACATCGGAATGACAACTAGGAAAGAAAGTCCAGATAATTGAACAAAGAAGTACTGTTTGCTGCATAAAACAATCCACAAAACTTACTGCACACTTCCTGGAGACAATTCACACAGATAAAGACGTCCAATGGTCAATCATTGAAAAAAATCAAAGGTTACAGAGACTTCATGGTTAGGCTCAGGTGTCACTCGTACAAAACCAGAGAAATTCAGCTGTTATAGTTAGTGAGCTAACTATAACTCGCGCCCCCGCAATGCACGACTTTTGACCTCACATATTACATTACTGATGACATCTCAAATGACATCACTAATGACATCTTTGATTACATCATCCGGTGACTATGAGTGTTTTTAAAATGTTTGAGTGGTAAATTATGTACCAAGGTGTATTGGTGACTCGGTGGGTGTACGAGTGCCTGATTTGATGATTTAGTGGGTGCATGACTAACTATAGAAGTGAGTAATTAGGTGTCTCAGTGAATGTATGGGTGAGTGATAGGTTGCATGAATGTCTGTATCTGTCTGTCAGTTGGTGTCTAAGTGGCTGTATTGGTGTGTGAGTGGGTATGTGAGTGTCTGTATGGGTGAGTGATTGGTTGTCTGAGCACTGCTGCTTGGGGGATGAAGTCTACTTTCCTCCTGAGGCCCTCAGAAGGCATCGGGACCTCATCCCACCCACCAGTGCACCGAGAGGTGCGCCAGCAGAGCGGTAGAGAAAGGGGGCACTGTGTGGGGCTTACTGGAGGTAACAGGATGTCTTGTTGACCCCTAAGGACCCTCAGCAGCCAAGGGGACCTCATCCCCCAACCAGCAGCATGCCAGGAGGTGCGTTTGCAGAGTGGTGAAGAAAGGGGGTGGGCCTCTGGTAGGTTGCCGGCTTTTTTTTTTAAAGTTTGAAAAGCTTTATTGAATTGAATAAAACAATGTAAAACATCAGTACAACAGCATAAATAAAGAGCAGCAGGAAACAAAATAGTTATGGAGAAAAATGTGCCATCATAATAAGAAAAGCCCCAAGAGGGGAAAACACTATACATATGAAAGAATGCTTTTATAACTTTCCATTTTATGGGGGGAAGAGAGAGAGAGAGAGGAAAGAAGAAGGAAAGAAGGGGGAGGGAAGGGGAACAGCAGTGAAACATAAATGATAAACAGATTAAAGATGTATAAAATAATAAAAGTATATAAAAATTGTAATAACAGTAATACTAATAATACCAATAACAGGTGATCATGAGGCACTTTTAGATAAATAGTCTGTTAAAGGGGACCAAAGTAAGTCACGTTTAATCAACATTGGAATAGAAGAAGCACATGCACGATCTAATCTGTGATGATGGCAGAGTAAATTCCACCAAGCATTATAAACCACATTTTTGGTATCTTTCCAGTTAGTTGTTATGATTTGAAAAGCAACAGCAATACAGAGATCAATAAATTTACGAATATGAAGCGGGACATCCCAAACAGGGGCCAAACCGCCCAGAAATACAGAAGAAAGAAGAAAAGGAACATTAGTGGACAAAATCTTGTTAAGTGTACACCAAATGTGGGACCACATAAGGTGGACCTAAGGACAAAGAAAGAACATGTGAACCAAATCACCAGAAGTGCATGAACAAGACCAACACTTCTTAGCATCTAACAATTTAAAT
Organism: Lissotriton helveticus; assembly: GCF_964261635.1. Lineage (NCBI taxonomy): Eukaryota > Metazoa > Chordata > Amphibia > Caudata > Salamandridae > Lissotriton > Lissotriton helveticus. The sequence continues at coordinate 37,152,756 of NC_136069.1, forward strand.
TTGAACAAGTCACAGGGAGTATAAAATAATCTATTGTAAAAAAAAGTAAAGGGTTTGTGTGGTACTAGCGGACCTGGAGGTGGAATGAAGTTTGGACCAAATAGAGTCCCATGTAAGTGAGGGAAAAGTTTGATTAAGGTCTGATTCCCAGAGAAGTTCGAGGTTAGTTTTAGGCCTATCAGAAGGTGAGGGAGAAAGTAGTTTATAAATAGCAGAGGCCTTAAGGGGAGCCTGAAAGTTTGGTGGAGAGGCAAGAAGGGGAGGTGAAGAGGGAGAAGGGATGTGTTGCAAGATAATAGTGGATAGTTTGGGTAGAAGTTCGTGAAAATGTGCACAGTATTTGTTAGAGATACCAAAGGAGTCGCAAAGTGCTGAAAAGGTTAATAAGGAATTGTTAGAAATGAGTTGTCTATAAGTGAGAATTCCTTTATCGATCCATTCTTTCCAAAAGAGCGCCCGATTGCGTAGTTTAAGAGATTTATTATACCAGAGTGGGGTATTCAAATGAAGAGTAGATGAGACAGAAAAGGAGCGGAAAAGGGCAAGTGTTAAAGCTTTGGGGTGTTTAAAAATAGGTGAAAGCAGCTTAGGAGGTGGTTAAGTGAGATTGGAGGCAAGAAGAAAGGAGAAGGGGTGAAGTTGAGCCAATTCCAGAGAGCGCCAAGCCGTAGTAGGAGGAGATGAGGTTTCGCGAAGGAAAGGCCAAATTTGCTTGAGAGAAAAAGCAGAGTGAAAGCGTGAGATGTTGGGGAAGTTAACACCACCAAGATGTTTAGGTTGTTGAAGACGGAGAAGAGAGACTCTGGCCTTACGCTTATTCCACAGGAATTTGGAAAAAAGACTATTGATAGACTTGAAAAAGAAATGGGGGAGAGAGATAGGAAGCATGGAAAGACAGAAGTTCACGATAGGAAGGAGCATCATTTTAATAGTGGAAAGACGACCCCACCAGGAAAGAAAAAGAGGGGACCAACGCTCTATAAGAGAAGAGAGCTTTTTAAGTATATCGGAATGATTAAGTCTGATAGTTTCTCTAATGGTGTTAGCATATAAGACACCAAGGCATTTAATAGAGCCAGAATTCCATTGGAAACCGGAGCCCTGAAACATGTGAGGAAGACAAAATGTATTGAGGGGAAGGACTTCTGTTTTATCGATGTTTAATTTATAACCAGAAACTGAGGAGTAATCATGCAGTAAAGAAAAGAAAGCAGGGAGAGCAGTAGCAGGGTTGGAAATGTAAAGCAGAATATCGTCGGCGTAAGCAGTAAACTTAATCTCCACATCTTTATAAAGAAAGCCAGAATAGGAAGGGGATTGACGAATTTTCTCAAGGAAAGGTTCGAGAGCCAAAATAAAGAGGAGGGGGGAGAGTGGACAGCCTTGTCTGGTACCTCTATGAAGGGGAAAATAATCAGATTGCATACCATTAATCCATATAGAAGTAGAAGGAGCAGAATAAAGCAAATGAACTAATTTAAGAAAAGTGGGACTGAAACCGTGCCAGCGCAGGGCACCAAACATAAAATCCCAATGGACACGGTCAAATGCCTTCTCGGCGTCTAGAGTAATGGCCGCCAAAGGATTATCCATTTTAGCAGAGCGATGAATGATATTGAGAAGGGTCCTAGAATTGTCTGTAATGGATCTTCCCTTAACAAATCCGGATTGATGAATGTTGACCAAATCGGGGATGATGGAATTAATCCGTAGAGCCAGAAGTTTCGCATATAATTTACAATCAGTATTAATGAGAGAATTGGGTCGATAGTTTTTACACAGGGAAGGGTCCTTATCTTTTTTGGGGAGAAGAACAAGCATAGCTTACGTGAAAGAGCCTTTGGATTCACCTGAGGAGAGAAAGTGCTTAATTAGCTGGAGCAAGTGAGGAACCAGTACAGATTTAAATTGTAGAAAGAAACGAACAGTAAAGCCGTCAGGGCCAGGTGTCTTATCTTTGGGGAGAAGAGAGAGGGCAGAATTGGAAGTGTAATAAAGATGCTCAAGTTCTTTTATGCGTTTTAGATAGGAAGAAGCCTGGGAAAGCGCTTTCTTTTTTTTACGTGACACAAAATCAATAATAGAACCCCGAGCAGTGGCCTTAAAAGCATCCCAGAGAAAATGAAAGTCAGAGGAAGAGTGAGAGTTAGTAGTGAAAAAGTCATCCATGAAGTGAGTGAAATGTTCAATGAAAGTGAGATCAAGTAAAAGGCAGTTATTAAAGCGCCATCTGCGGGCCTGAGGCAAGGGAGAGGGGTAGTCCATATTTAAAATAACCAGGGCATGATCTGAGATGAGGATAGAGCCTATTTCTGAGTTGGTCATAAATTGGAAAGCATGGTGGGAGAGAAAAATATAATCAATACGGGAGAGGGAATTATGCACAGGAGAAAAAAAGGAAAATTCCAGAGAGTCAGGGTGGGACAACCGCCATGAATCTATAAGGCCTCTGGGGGAGATGGATCTATGGAAGGACTTTTGCATTTTATTGGGAATGTAACGAGTTTGTGATTTGCGGTCCAAAAAGGGTTCCATCAATTGATTACAATCCCCCCCAACAATCAAATCTTCATTAGCATTAAAAGAGAGAAGGGAGGAGAAATCATTCCAAAAGGAGGAATCAATGCCATTCGGACCATAGACATTACAAAGAGAGAGATGAACATTATTAACAGTACAATCAAGGAGCAACCATCTACCGTTAGTATCAACAGTTTCATTTAGAATTTGAACAGACAATGCTTTATGAAATAAAATAACAACACCATTTTTGTGATTAGTAGCAGGAGAGCAGAAAACATCCCCAACCCATTGTTTACGTAACAACGATAACTCCTGTGTAGAAAGATGTGTTTCTTGTAAAAAGGCAATTTGACATTTTAAACGAGCAAGATGAGATAAAACACGTTGTTTCTTGATAGGGTTGCGAAGACCCTTAACATTCCAGGAAATTAGTCGAAAACCTTTCATAGGAGGAGATTAAGGGAAAAGGAAAAAGAGAGAGTAATACAGGTAAAAAGAGGGAATATATAGAGAGATTGGCAAGGAGAGATGGGGACAAGCCAAACATAATAAAAAGAGGAACGATGGAAATAGGAAAGAAACCCAAGTAGAGAGAGCGAAAGAAAAAGGAGCAATGCCAACAAGGGAAGGTGAAATGAGAAGAAATGAAGAGATAGAAACGGAAGAGAAAAAGAAGAAATGATTAATAACGCAGTGCCAAAAGGAAGGTGGAAAGAAGTAACTCACAACAAACATGATGAAATAGAAAAAGGAGCAGAATAAACCCCAAACATAAAAGGAAAGAGGTATCAAAGAAAGACGATACAATACCATCATAAGGAGGTGCAAAGGGGGAATGAGAGAAAATGAGAAGAAGGGATTAGAGGAACTAGTACCATTGCATCGGAGAAGAGGAAAGAAGAGTAATAGGGGAAGGATGAGTAAAGTAAAAAATGTTGAGAGAAACCAAAAAGGAGAAGGAAGGAAAGGAAAGAGAAGTAAGTAGGAAGGAAGAAGGGAGCCAAAAGCAACCCTAGAGAAGACAGCACGAAGAAGGATGGCGAGAAGAACCAAAAAGGTTCCAGCCATACAGAACACGTAACAAAAAGGACAATGAAGTGAGAGCGGGAGCAGCGAGAAAAGACGACCGCACAAGAAGAAAAATATAAAGGTCGAGAACACAGTCCGAGGAACCAGAAGAAGAAAAAACTAGAAAAAGAAAAGAAATACAAAGAGAACCAAGAACCGAGCACGGTATAAGAACAAATGAAGGAGACTTACCGAACAAGTATGCAGGGAATCAGCGTACTGGGATGACGGAAACGAACGATGACACAATACAATAGAGAGGATGGCAAACGGAACAACAGGACACGGACCTAAGGAACGATAAAAACAAAAGAGTGAGGTGATATGAAAGGAGACAACAAGTCAACACATGGTAGACAGTAAAATAAACACAGAGACAGAGACATTGGAAGCTAAGAGCCGCTTTGTTCCATGGAATCGTCTCTGTGGGAATGGATGAACCTGCGGAGATCAGCCGGATCCTCGAAGCTGTAAGACCGTTCCTTGTATGTAACCTTGAAGAAGCAAGGATGAATTAGACCATATCTAGCGTTCATGGAACGAAGCGTAGGCCGCAGGTCCAGAAATTCTTTTCGACGCGTCGCAGTCGGTTTGGAGACATCCTGAGAAAAAAATAGTTTGTGGCCTGACCATAACAGTTGCTTGTGTTGTTTGGCTGAGTGGAGAATAGTCATGAGGTCAGAATAGAGAAAAAAATAAGCAATAATGCCTCTAGGTTTTGAAGATGAGGAGGAGTTTTTAGGACCCAGACGGTGTGCTCGTTGAATATTGACATCCACATGTTTAGGCATACCAACAATTGGTAAGACTTGAGTCTTCAAAAAAAGGATGATGTCAGACCCTTCAGAAATCTCCGGAACACCATAAATACGTAGGTTGTTGCGTCTATTTCGATTTTCCAAATCTTCAGACGTTTTCTTGAGGACCTGAACCTCCTTGATGAGATTGTCCAGTTTGGCGGCAATATCTTGGGCGTCACTGATTTTTTGCTCAACATCAGTAACCCTTTTGTCAAGATTAGACCACTTGTCATCCAGCCTTTGCAGGGTAGCAGTAGTGTCTGCAATAAAAGGGCGAATTAAGCGAAGTTCTTCCATAAGGTCCTCAAGAGTGACAGGAGGCAGAGACTTGGAAGGAGATGGTGGGTCCATTTTGAGGCGTTTGCCCATAGGTGTAGAATCCTTACGTGAGGTGGGAGCAGCATTGGAAGCTTTTGTAGTATGTCCGTGCTCCATATTGGCAAAGCCAAAAAAAGAGAAAAAATTAAAGGCGTAAATTAAAGTATGAGCAGCGTACCGTAGGATGAGGGCTGCAAAATACCAAAAGGAGCAACGAAATGCTGAAATAATGTGCCACCGGGAATCTGCAGTGCACAAAAAGGAAGTTGTAATGGGCCCAGGAGATGCAAAACCCCAACAGAACAATGTCAAGGCAAGTGTTGAGGTAAAGAGTAGAGGCCAAGGTCCGACGACAAGGGGAAAGCCAAGAAAAATCACCAAATGCCACAAAAGAGTTCAAATGCCCTTAAAAACCATTATAATAGGAAAAAACAAGGCCATTGGGCGATATTCCTGAAGTGGGAACATTCTGGGTGGTTTAGAAGCAAAAATTTAAAAAAACCGGTGAAAAAGAAAAAACAAAATGGCGGCCGTTTCCGATGTAATTGCATTTATGCAAAAAAAATGCCCAAAACGATCAGGAAAGCGTGCAGAAACATACCCATGTGTTGGGGGGCAGTTCCGACGCTGGAAACGGCCGTTTCCACCGAGAAACGCCTTCTATGAACAGAACCTTCGCAGCAGAAGCGCCGGTTAAATCGCGGAGCTCAGGGGGGAGCGGCCATCTTGATTGCCGCGTCGCGCGCCCAGGTTGCCGGCTTTTTAAAATTATTTTTTTCTATTTTTCCCTGGTCCATTTTGGGTCCCGGGGACCCCATCCTCTGGGGCCCGCACCATTGTTAAAAGCAATTCTATAAAAATAAAAGAATTTAAAGCATTGGCATAGCCAATAAGTCTTGCCTTCGGGACCTTCTAAGGGTTTAGCCATGCAGCACAATTTCCTGTTAATAATCCGGCCACACAATTTTACTCCCTATGATGTTTAAGAACGCGATCGGTGTGTGTCATGGACAGAAACTTGCTTTGTAATGTACCGTGGTAACACTGGGCTGCAGAAGTCAATGCAGACTATCAGTTTATGCAGTTCGACCAGTGGAGATGTCTGTTAAAAAAACATATCCTCCACTCATGTTTTAAAATGCAGTAGTGTGCAAATGGTGGCAACACATTATACTGCAGGTCCACAAGCCGATCATGTGAGGGTTTGGGCGAGTGGAGGACATGTCTTCAGGAAGAGGGGCGCAGAGGGTTTTAGAAACAGTACAGGGGACAGAAGGGAACCAGGGGGTGGGGGGGGGGGGGCAGGTGTATGGGGAAAGGGAGGAGAGGAGATCGGAGGAGGGAAGAAGATAAAACCAGGACGAGAGGACGGGAGCGGATCCGGAAGAGGAGAGCGAGGATGTTCAGTAGAGAGGAGAGAAGTGGGGAGTATCGGAAAGTGTGGGACAGGAGGAGGGGAAGAGAGGATATTTGGAGAGGTGGAGGGCGGGAGAGAGGATCAGAGGACGGGTGGGACCTGGGAGAAGGAATCAGAAGGAGAGCTCCAGAGAGGGTCTGTGAGAGAGGAGAGAGGGTCAGGTAGAGGGGATGGTAGGGGAGAGAATTATCAGGGTTCAGGGGAATAAGGACAGGTGTTCAGGAGGGGATAAAAGGCTATACAGAGGAGGAGGAGGAAAGTGGAGGGGGACAGCACGGGAAGGAAAGAGAATCACGAGGTTGGACAGAGAGCGCCTCAGAGGCTAGGCGGAAAAGGAGAGGGAAGGGGTGGGAGGACAGGTGTGCAGGAAGGAGAGAGGCCAGGGAATCACAGAAAGGCAGAGAGCGGGTCAGTCGAGAGGAGGCGAGTGAGGATTAGTGATGGGGAGCGAGGGAATGGTAACGGAGCAGGAAGTGGGGAAAGGGAATGAGGGTGGGGGGCAGAGATGACTCATATGGAGAGTGGAGGGGAGGGCAGGATAGAGAGCCAGTGAGGATTATTTCCGAGGATGGAGCGAGATGACAAGAGGATAGGGGTGAAGGATGGGGGGGGGGCAGCGGAGACATGAGAGGAGACACGCATGGGTGGCGCGCGAGCCCAGGCAGTGGAAGGAAACTGAAACAAAGGCCCGGGAACACGAGTGCCGTCAGCGTATTAAGAGGCTGATATCAGATCTATGCTTTACCAGTAAAATCCCCGTGTTCCTCCACATGGCGCCAGGACATTATCAACATTGTTTTAAAAAAGCAAGCCATTTCTGTCACTCAGAGCGGTGCAGCGCAATCTGAGGATGAAACGTATTTTTCTATCTGGGGCTCTTGGTCAGAGCTGACGTTATTGCTGGGCCACAGATGTGGGATGAAAGACGGAGCGAGCCCTTGGCTTGCGCATCTTCGCACGCAAAGCCCAATAGAAAAAAAGCAACAAATAAAACACACACACAGGTGTGTGAAAAGTCCAGACTGATTCCAAGAGGTTGTTTTCCTAGAGCAGTGCATGCACACTGTGCTAGGCTCGACCTATAAAGGAGGGGAGCCGCGCAGCCCCCCTCTTGGGCCGATTTCAGCCCCAGCGACCCCATGCTCCGGGGCCTGACCTTTATATATTTTTTTTAACGAAGAGTAGGGAGGCTGGGCGGCCTTCTTCCAAGCCCGATTTCGACCATAAAAACATCATTCCCCCGAGGCCTGGCCACTTCATGGGGGACCAAGTGGGGAGTCAGAAGGTCCTCGCGGTCCCTGCCGGCATTGTTTTGAGACCCAGGGAGCTGCTAACATGCAGCTCCATGGGTCTCAAAGCAATGTCTGTTTCCCTGCTCGCTTGAAAGCGGACAGGGAAATAGACGTGCTCCGCTTTCAGCAAGCGTAGCAATTTCTGCTCCCACCAAGCCAGAGCAAACTGCAATGATCCGGAGATTAGCAATCCAGGACTTTGCTGGAGCCGGCCCTGGTGGGTGGCTGTCCCCAGGGCCATGTAGGGCTCCATTAGGGGGTTGCGGGCCCCCTCCTTTCCTAACTAAGGCCCATGGAGGTGGTGGTGGCTGTGGCGGCTACCGTATTCAATTTTAAAGACTTGATCCTGGGAGGTGGCATTCCCTGAGGCTGCATTGGGGGTTGGAGTCCACCACTCATTAATATTGCATTGTAGCCCAGGGGAGGTGGCGGTCCCTGGGGCTGTGTGGGGAAGATGGCCCCACTCATTCCTGTTACATTTAGCCCCGGGCCGGTGGCGGTCCCCGGGGCAGCGGGAAGGCCACAGGGCATCCCCCGCATTATTTGGTATTGACACCTGTGCCCCAAGGAAGAGGCAGACCCTGGGGCAGTAGGGGAGACTGTAGGACCTCCCCCACATTATTTAGTATAGATGTCTGTGCCCCGGGGCAGCTGGGGAGCTGAGAGGCTCCCCCACTAACAATGATATCACTGTACCGGGGAGGTGGTGGCCCTGAGGAGGGGGGTCCCCGTGTGGCCTCTCCTATATTTATACAAGCCTCTGGACCTGGCTCACCCCAGGCCTGATTTCAAATGAAGCGCAGGAGCCCGTGCTTCATTTTTTCATAAATGTCAACGGGAGTCACGGATCTAGCATGACTCGCATTTAATTTTTTTTTTAATGCCTGGAGGCCTAGGGAGTCTTATCCTGTCCCCTTTTCTTTCTTTTTTTAATGTTTTTCTTGTGACTCGGTTCAACCAAGTCACAAAACGGCTCCCAACACTTCCTGGTATGAAGTGTTGGCAGCCAATCAGATATCTGGAACGAGATCAAGCAGGGTCGCAGATCCTCCGCGGCCTCAGTTGTATGTCTTCAAAATCTTTACATTTCAGAGCAACCACTGAACGGATTTACAGCATTTAACAAAAGAGCACTTTTTAGACCAAGAGCTACCTTTCTGCCAAATTTGGTATATAGCCATTCGGGCTGTAGGCATGTCTAAAGTTTCCTATGGAAATTAACATGTAGGAAAAGCATTTTGGAACCCCCTCTTTTTCTTGACAGATCACCACAATATGGTCATGACAGCAACTGAAGTGACTGGCAAATTATATACAGTTGTTGACAGTGAAACCCTATGGAGACTAGCACCTAACCTGCTAACACCAGATGTGTATGAGTGTGGGGAAATAACCCAAAAATGTGCACACACTATAAGCACTCACTGCAATGGTGCAGTCCACACAACAGGACTTTATAATGTTGAACAAAACAGAGCGAATGGTGCACCACCTTATGAACAATATCACACAATTATGAGATCTATGTTCAAGGTTGTTCTTTACATTATCCTTTTTATTTAGTAGTAATTTAATTAGACATACCAAAATAAAGTGTTCAAGTCGGTCAGCCAACGTGTTTCGTCCAAAGAAATTGGACTTCTTCAGGGCTGTAGAATAACAAATATATACACATATATCAGTAGAATAAAAACATTTAAACAACACAACCTATGCAATACATTCAAAAGACAAATACATTATGACAGGACTGGTTTGCATATTACAAACTTTTGAAAAACAGGTGTAACATAAAGGCGTATTCCACATGAGACCTACATAAGGAATAATATGACATCTAACAATAGCCCACCAGGACAGCACGTAAGGTGAGAGACATACAAACAATAAAATCCAATTTCCTATCTTTAATACATGGTATGAGACACTGTAGTGCTCCCTATCCCAGACTCTGGTTTACATACAGAGTCTATAGGAGAGTTACCGTGTCCCCCAAGCACCTTAATGCAATTTTTTCTGAAATGATGAATATGAATGAGAAAGGAGGACGAAGAGAATAGGTAAAATTCTGGAGTTTAGAGAGGAAAATGGAATCCATCTATCTGAGATCAAATTCGTTAGCACTATTAGCGCGTTGAGGTGGAGATAAACAGTCAAACGGAATGGAGCTTAATTACACATGGGAGTCCTTATAATAAAAGGAACCATTTGAGCATGGCCGTGGACCATGCATCACAAAGATAAAAGTTTGATATATTTATTAACGGGGGATAGGCAGCTGCGAAAGAGGCCCAAAGGAGGTGTACAGGGAGAAGATAAAATGACCCACCATAAGTGAGGCGCTCCTTGGTATACGAAGTCAAGCTGTCGGTAAAGATAAGATATGAGCAGCCTAAGAGTATTGCCGTAGAGAAGATAAGCGGAAGGCCCCGTGTTTAGTCTGTATAAACAAGATAATAATATATCTCAGTACTTCAAAAAACTATGTCAAAGTGAATATAAAAAAAGTAGGGTGTCTAAAACCCATGCATAATACTCACTTGAGGTGAATAAAGAATACCAAGTCGTAGTGGGCTGTATCGGACTTCCAAAATATGTCCACATGCAAAGAATCTTCCAGTCACACTCAAATAATATGGGCCAAAGTGGATGAATTAACAGTTCCCCACCTATGGCCAAGGAGTAACAGTATCTTTAAAATTCCCTTTTCATTACCCCATGTAAATCACAACAGGGTATAGCAGCTTATGTGAATTAAACTAAAGCTGTTATATAATTTCAAAGCCCCACAGTTGCAACTCACAACCCTCAAAACCATTAGTGGTAACGGGGAAGAGTGAAAGTGTCTAAAGAAGACACACCAAGCACGAGGAAAAGGCATCAGGGTCACCCTTCCTTGTTGAAAATTATCAACATGAAAAAACGAAAACAAATAAACACCCAGTGCCAAAACATAAATGAAGACCTACCATAATACGTGTGGAAGCAGGAAAGCAATGTTGCCTCCTTCCAAACTCAGGAAAGACTGACTGCAAAGGGCACAGTCATACTTATAGCCTGCGTTAACTACAAAAGGTGGAACACCAGTGAGGGGGTGTGTTCCGTTCTGAGACGAGCTACGTGCCGTCCCACGTAGCAGAACAGGGGCCGCCATGTTTAAATGGTGAATGTCCTATACTTCGGGAGCGAGTTCCAACACAGAACATATATTTACCGGCAATAGCATTTGTTGCTTACAAATATATTTAAATAAGAAATATATATTTAAACTAAATTCACCTAATAGTATACTTTTAGACCCAATGTGCAAATCAAGCTTGATTTGTAGTGAAATTAATAAAATCAAAAAACGCCATATTACGAGGCTTAAGAATATGTTGTGTGTTACCTGTGGCAAAATCCCAGGAGTAACCTGGTGAAACCACGGCATATTACTTATAGCTGCCATGATTGAATGGTATCCACCGCGTCTTGATGACAGACAATCCCCTCGGATCGCGGTGTGAAAAAACACACAAATGGTCATGCGATAAACCTCAGCATATCAATCAAAATAACCAAGGGCAATATTTATGAATCTTACAGTTGCGTAAATGTGGCACCAGTGTAAAATCAAGAAACAGACCTGAGACTGTACAGGACAGGGGCATGATGCCCATGAGGGAAATGAGTCAGGTCATAGGGGAGCAATACCTCCATTAAGAGAAGAAAGAAGGAATATAACCTTTGCAGGTGCGGTCTATAAGAGTCACGTCCCTGACAGCAGGGGAGCAAACAGGGAAGAGCATGAAATAAAGAGAAAGATAACCCCAATGGGAAAGAGTTAGAAAGAGTATGAAACAATCTAAATCCTATATACAATAACAGTACAATGTGTCAAAAATTGCCCTCAGACAATAAAATGCTTACATCCCTGTCAGGTCAGTGTGTCCATATTATGAGCATGTTCAAGCTCAAGGTCCTCTATCAACCATACTATGCACTGCTAGGGACTGTGGTGTCAAGAAATCAATGTTACATGTTTTATTTTTAAAGGCACATCAAAAACATGTTTCAACATCCAAGCGATTTCATGGATATACATTTTTGTACATGTATGAGTATGTACAACATTTCTTTACTTCATACAGCGCAGAAGAGATGACCCAGAGGAATACAGTAATGGTCATGTCTTTACAGATAATAAAGTAGCTCATCATCACTATTGTGACCATAGTACACACTACGTAATTTACATACCCAGCCTGCCTCCTTTTGTCTTAGGGACAGTTCCCTGTTCCACCCTCTAGGGTTAGCCAGAGTGTGGTAAATTCCCATGAACCAGATGTCATTGCTGGTTGTATGATTTTCCTGCATGTGGAAAGTGAGAGGACATTTAAGATCACCATTCTGTATCGCACGTGTGTGTTCTTGGATCCTCATTTTCAGTGGCCTGATAGTGCTGCCCACATAGATCTTGTTACAAGGGCATCCTAAAAAATAGATTAGATGAGGTGGGCGCAATAATGTTGGAAGAAAATTTAAACCTGCAGTAAGGGCGCCTTTCAGGAAACTTTTCAGGCAAAATGGAATGGATATAAGTTGCTCCCAGAGTGCAGGTGAACTGTTTGAGCTGTAAGCTGGAGTAACAGTACTGGTTCAGGGAGAAAGATGCAGCGGTTCTGGCCCCTGGGCCTATTTAAAACTTTGTTTAAGAAATATAATGTTATAACCAGCAATGCTGCTATGAGCCTACTGTTTACACTAAGAGCCCGAGATTTGTTTTTATGTTGCGACATTTATTTTAAAATCAATTCATGCTTGAAAAAGTATGGTGTTTTAATGTACTTATGAACTGTGATTGTATTTCTTGCTACTTTTTCATGAAATTGTCATTGGATTTTAGTATCTGTGTATGTATATTTGCTTTCATGGTTGCTACACACAGACCGAATAAAGCTTACTGAACTGACTAATTTCTCATCCATTTCGCATCAAATCCAAGTTACAGTGTAATGACAAACTAGATAAAAAGATAACTGTGTCCTCATGCTCATCAATACACTACCCATATATACTTGAGGAAGTTCAATCCATAGCACCACCACAGGGAAAATGTGCTACGTCCTTTGAAAATGTGCTTTGGCACCTTGTCAAGGTTATTAAGCGCTTTATATGTGCTACTACACTACCACCCTGGAACAGATAAGACTCCGACTAGTCTGCACCCTACAATCCACACAGCATCCGTGAGGGTAGTTTCTCTGCACAGTCCAGGTCAATATAGCTGCTGGTTTTTATTTTCTTTATGATTTTCATTCCCATATGTTCTGGGTGTGTATGTGTGCCTTTTCATTTTTTGAGTTGTGCTATGCAGCAATGAAAAGGGGTGAGCCAGCCATTTATTCCTCCTAAATGATTAGATTTAAAAAGAATAGAAATTTGGAAAAATACAACTAATATGAACAAAGAACTGCATTAAATCACAGCAGACTCTTTCCTTTCTCAAGGCCAGGCAGCACCGCTCTTTCAACCTTTTCCATTTTAATGAGATCAAGCACAACAAATACACTTTCCTGATAGTAAATAGAGAAAGAATTGTGCCAAAGGTGACTTACTGCTTAAGTGGGTGGTTTAACTTTAAGGTCATCAAATATCATTTAAGGCATCTGCTTGATAGGCTGATGCTGGCCCAGAGTCTTTCAATCCCTGCACACTGCCTCCTTTTATAGCGGAATAATTTCAAAAGGGGGTGGTGATGGACAGAGTATCTGAGTTAATCAGAACACTCCTACCCAGTCAATAGATCAGGGCTTGATCCATCACCGTTTTTTAGCTCACTGCACCATCCCAGTTCAGAACCTGGCTATATGCAAATTAGTCTGTCCCTGGCCCAGTGCATCATGGGAACAGGGCAGACCAAACTACAAAGCCAATTCTTCACTGGAAAGGAAACAAGCTTCCGGGGACCGGTTTCTGGCATTACAGCCGTCTTCGGCCCGGCTTGCTTGAATCCTGATGGTGCAGTGAGCAAGGGACTCACGTCTGAGCATACCCTTCCACACTTGTGGTGGCCAAAATAATTTCAAAAGGGGGTGGTGATGGACAGAGTATCTGAGTTAATCAGAACACTCCTACCCAGTCAATAGATCAGGGCTTGATCCATCACCGTTTTTTAGCTCACTGCACCATCCCAGTTCAGAACCTGGCTATATGCAAATTAGTCTGTCCCTGGCCCAGTGCATCATGGGAACAGGGCAGACCAAACTACAAAGCCAATTCTTCACTGGAAAGGAAACAAGCTTCCGGGGACCGGTTTCTGGCATTACAGCCGTCTTCGGCCCGGCTTGCTTGAATCCTGATGGTGCAGTGAGCAAGGGACTCACGTCTGAGCATACCCTTCCACACTTGTGGTGGCCAAAATAATTTCAAAAGGGGGTGGTGATGGACAGAGTATCTGAGTTAATCAGAACACTCATACCCAGTCAATAGATCAGGGCTTGATCCATCACCGTTTTTTAGCTCACTGCACCATCCCAGTTCAGAACCTGGCTATATGCAAATTAGTCTGTCCCTGGCCCAGTGCATCATGGGAACAGGGCAGACCAAACTACAAAGCCAATTCTTCACTGGAAAGGAAACAAGCTTCCGGGGACCGGTTTCTGGCATTACAGCCGTCTTCGGCCCGGCTTGCTTGAATCCTGATGGTGCAGTGAGCAAGGGACTCACGTCTGAGCATACCCTTCCACACTTGTGGTGGCCAAAATAATTTCAAAAGGGGGTGGTGATGGACAGAGTATCTGAGTTAATCAGAACACTCCTACCCAGTCAATAGATCAGGGCTTGATCCATCACCGTTTTTTAGCTCACTGCACCATCCCAGTTCAGAACCTGGCTATATGCAGGTAGGGTATGCTCAGACGTGAGTCCCTTGCTCGTTGCACCATCAGGATTCAAGCAAGCCGGGCCGAAGAAGGCTGTGATGCCAGAAACCGGTCCCCGGAAGCTTGTTTCCTTCCCAGTATAAGAATTGGCTTGGTAGTTTGGTTTGCCCTGTTCCCAGCATGCACTGGGACAGGAACAGACTAATTTGCATATAGCCAAGTTCTGAGCTGGGATGGTGCATTGAGCTAAAAAACGGTGATGGATTAAAACCATGATCTCTTGACTTGGTAAGAGTATTCTGCATCATTCAGAAACTCTGTCCATCACCACCCCCCCTTTCCAAAATCGGTTTTATCCACACTATGTGTGGGAGGGTATGCTCAGACGTGAGTCCCTTGCTCATTGCACCATCAAGATTCAAGCAAGCCGGGCCGAAGAAGGCTGTGATGCCAGAAACAGGTCCCCGGAAGCTTGTTTCCTTCCCAGTATAAGAATTGGCTTGGTAGTTTGGTTTGCCCTGTTCCCAGCATGCACTGGGACAGGAACAGACTAATTTGCATATAGCCAAGTTCTGAGCTGGGATGGTGCATTGAGCTAAAAAACGGTGATGGATTAAAACCATGATCTCTTGACTTGGTAAGAGTATTCTGCATCATTCAGAAACTCTGTCCATCACCACCCCCCCTTTCCAAAATCGGTTTTATCCACACTATGTGTGGGAGGGTATGCTCAGACGTGAGTCCCTTGCTCGTTGCACCATCAGGATTCAAGCAAGCCGGGCCGAAGAAGGCTGTGATGCCAGAAACCGGTCCCCGGAAGCTTGTTTCCTTCCCAGTGTAAGAATTGGCTTGGTAGTTTGGTTTGCCCTGTTTCCAGCATGCACTGGGACAGGAACAGACTAATTTGCATATAGCCAAGTTCTGAGCTGGGATGGTGCATTGAGCTAAAAAACGGTGATGGATTAAAACCATGATCTCTTGACTTGGTAAGAGTATTCTGCATCATTCAGAAACTCTGTCCATCACCACCCCCCCTTTCCAAAATCCTTTTATAGCGGGGCTACAGAGCATCAGGGGTCAGCTGCTGACCAATGAGAAAGTATTTGTACCTGGTTCCAGAAATTATGCCGGGTGTCACCAATGAACTCCTGACCCCTCACTCTTGCATGGGGTCTAGAACCTCCCGGATGGACTGCACATTTGAGATTGAAATGATTGCGGGCTGTAGACAGTGAAGTAGGGGTGGCGGGAGCAGGACCCGAGGAGTGATAAATGCAATGACAATGCAGCGCTATAAGTCACCAGTGCATTGCACGTGTAGAAATGAACAGGACAATGGTGTGGCTGTTTTATGGGTCAATGCTTCCTGATGACTGCTTGCAGTCAAGCTTCACGGGTGGGCTCTGGTGCAATTGCAGAGACCCGGTCTAGACAAGGTGCTCACAGGCAAAGGAGGAGGGAATGACTCGTCATAATGACGCTGAGGTCACATAATAACATAACACATACGATATGATGCTTGGGGTGTCAGAAAATATGTTTAAAAATGAAATATGTAAAACAAGGAAAATGATGTCCAGGATTGCTGCTTGTGTGAAAAGAGTTCTGGTCCCACAGAATAAGTGGCAGTGGTGTCCACCGGCACAAATTCAGCACCGCGGATGACCTTAGCTGCGCTACAAGAGTGTAATGCACCCCCTGGAGCCAGGGTCAAGGGGCACAGGAGTGAGTGGGGGGAGTGTATGTCTGATGGCAGCTCACTGATTAGGCACCTACATCACCAGTTTCAGGGAGCAGGAAAACAGCAAAAGGTGGTGGGATCCATGAGAGGTTGGACCCAGCGCTTGATGTTTGTGTATTTAAAGGCTCCTCAGAGCCGCCCGCAGCCGAATAGATCCAGTGCCACATGTCACAATGTGTCAAACAAACAGGGTGCATCTTCATCGTGCTTTCAGTTGCAGGCTGTCACCTTTTACCTCTATAATACAGACGCCACTAGGACCCACTGGGCCAACCGAGGCTCCATTCAGTTTCTCTCCGTTACACACAAAATCTCTGCAGTGATTGCATTAACCAAGTGACGTTTGAGAACGGTAACATAATAGAACGCATTTCTCATTCATTTCTTTAACGTGTGGTTTGTCATCTTTCATTAGTTGTGCGCTTATTGTGTATGTAGTTCTTAATGATGAAAGGTCACCAAAGAAGTTCTAGAATAGGTTTTCCTTGTTTCTGTTTCGTTGTGACACCTAGACTGCATTGGATGCTCCAGCTGTCAGCGCTAAAGCCCATTTATGCCCAATGACTGCTGCAGTTTAAATGTCACTAGATAGTCAAGGCTGGCTTTAGTGCAGGGCATCTGAGCAGCATAGTTCATGGGAGGCTCACAGCCTGGCTTTTACCTACACGGAGCTGGAAATTGCAAACTTCATTCAAGGCAATTAAGACAAATACAATTCATTCGTTGTGTGATTTAAGTTGAACCCGGGATTGCTTTTCTTCTCATTCTGAAATTTAAATTAATCAAAACATGCCTGCCATAGACTTCATTTATGCTTAAACTGTAACAGGGCAAAATAGACTGATTCGTACTTTAAAAAATGAACCTGAATTTAAACTGATGAATTGTTATGTGTGCGGAAAACTTAAAGCTAGATATGTTTGATCCTTTCTTTCTTTCACTTTCATCAGATCCAGCATTCGACGCTCTTGTCCTGTTCACAGAGCGCCCTGAGTCTCTCTTTGTTTACAGCATGAACTTTCATCCTGGGATAAGTAAAGCTGAAGATCTTATGTTGCTAAATTGTGTCGTGCGCTGCATATTTTTTAATTTGCGACATTTCTCTATTATGTGGATAGTGAAAGTTTTGATGTATTTCCTCCCAGCATGCCTTGATCATGCAGGAGCAGCAGAAGACGAGTCCACAGAGACAGTTCACCCTCTCTGAGGCCCCTCCACCACTGCCCTCTTTGCCAATGCTTTAGAAGGTCTCTGGCTGCTTGTGAGGCTGCGGGAGTGACACGACACTGAGGACAGGAGTGACACGACACTGAGGGCAGGAGTGACACGACACTGAGGTCAGGAGTGACACGACACTGAGGGCAGGAGTGACACGACACTGAGGACAGGAGTGGGAACCAGTGTTTCTCTGCCTGACTCCACAAAGAGATTAAACAATCTGGAATCCCTGTGTGAAGAGGCCTGGAGTGGAAACTGAAAACACCACAAAGCAAAGCAAGTGAGGACAGGGAGAGCAGACACAAGCTGGACAGTAGAGCTTCAGAGGAGCCTTAAAGTCAGCTGAGCTTTCCTCGTGAATAACTCACCCTCCTCTGATGGTGGTGGTGGGGGGGCAGCAAGGAAGGAAGAGGGGAGAGGAGGAGAGGAGGGGAGAGGAGGAGAGGCGGGAAGGGGAGAGGGGGAGAGGAGAGGAGGAGAGGAGAGAAGAGGAGGAGAGGAGGGAAGGGGAGAGGAGGAGAGAGGAGGAGAGGAGGAGAGGAGGGAAGGGGAGAGGAGGGGAGAGGAGGAGAGGCGGGAAGGGGAGAGGGGGAGAGGAGAGGAGGAGAGGAGAGAAGAGGAGGAGAGGAGGGAAGGGGAGAGGAGGAGAGAGGAGGAGAGGAGGAGAGGAGGGAAGGGGAGAGGAGGAGAGAGGAGGAGAGGAGGGGAGGGGAGAGGAGGGGAGGGGAGAGGAGGAGGGGAGGGGAGGAGGGGAGGAGAGAGGAGGAGAGGAGGGTAGGGGAGAGGAGGAGGGGAGGGGAGAGGAGGGGAGGGGAGAGGAGGAGGGGAGGGGAGGAGGGGAGGAGAGAGGAGGAGAGGAGGGTAGGGGAGAGGAGGAGGGGAGGGGAGAGGAGGAGGGGAGGGGAGAGGAGGAGGGGAGGGGAGAGGAGGAGAGGCGGGAAGGGGAGAGGAGAGGCGGGAAGGGGAGAGGAGAGGAGGGAAGTGGAGAGGAGGAGAGGAGAGGAGGGGAGGGGAGAGGAGGAGAGAGGAGGAGAGGAGGGGAGGGGAGGGGAGGGGAGAGGAGGAGGGGAGGGGAGAGGAGGAGAGAGGAGGAGAGGAGGGTAGGGGAGAGGAGGAGGGGAGGGGAGAGGAGGAGAGGCGGGAAGGGGAGAGGAGAGGCGGGAAGGGGAGAGGAGAGGCGGGAAGGGGAGAGGAGAGGAGGGAAGTGGAGAGGAGGAGAGGAGGGGAGGGGAGAGGAGGAGAGAGGAGGAGAGGAGGGGAGGGGAGAGGAGGAGAGGAGAGGAGGGAAGGGGAGAGGAGGAGAGGAGGGAAGGGGAGAGGCTGCACAGGAGAGGTGGGAGGGAGGAGGTGGGAGGGGCCGCAGTCTGGGGGGGGGCATGGCTTGAAGGGGGGGTGAAGGGTCCTCAGCCCGGGGTGGGGGCATGGCTTGAAGGGGGGGGGGGAGTCCTCAGCCCGGGGGGAAGGGCATGCCTTGAAGGGGGGGAGAGGTGAAGGGTCCTCAGCCCGGGGGGGGGGGGTCATGGCTTGAAGGGGGGGTGAAGGGTCCTCAGCCCGGGGTGGGGGCATGGCTTGAAGGGGGGGGGGGAGTCCTCAGCCCGGGGGGAAGGGCATGCCTTGAAGGGGGGGAGAGGTGAAGGGTCCTCAGCCCGGGGGGGGGGGGTCATGGCTTGAAGGGGGGTGCAGAGTTCAGGTTGTCCTCAGCGGGGGGGGGGGTCTGTAGGGTCTGTAGACTCTACCTGCGCAGACCCCTGCTCAGAGCCCTCTCCCCCTCGGCCTGGGACGGTGAAGATGACAATCCGAGGCCGGGGGTGACGTCCGGGGTCAGAGGGTGAAGGTCACCGCACAGACCGAGGATCCTTCCACCCCTACAGCTGCTGGAGCCGAGGAAGAGGCCGGAAGTGACGGCTTTCACTGCTGGTGCTGTCTCTGCCCCCGCTGACCGGAAGAGGAAATCACGTGCCTGGTGGGCTGAGAGGGACTGAAAGAGAGAACGGACTAAACTTAGTCCACTCATGCCATCAACACTAGCTTGAGAGCAGAAATGTTTCTCACTTTAAAAACCTTACTTTTTTTAATACATACTTCTCAATGCAAAGGATATGATCTGACATATGAAGTTGAAACGTTTCTAAGTGCTAAAGTAATACACTTATTTGGATTTTGAAGATACCATATTCTTGGAAGCTTCAGAAGCATTACACCGACTCAGTGGGGTAAGTAGACTTTATTTCCAAAGTTACAACCAGCGGAGGTCACAGCAGCTCACCCCTGCCCAGCTGTAAATCCTGCCTGTTCTGGAACTTAGGGCTCACGAGTGGGACATGCACAGTGCTCCATAATCCAGACATGAGACCAAAGCTCATTACAACACACCCCCTTCCGTTAATAAGCATTTGAAATGCAATAGGTCTCGCAGTAATTAAGTTTGAGCTTTTGGCATTGCTAAATATTGCAACACTAATTGCAACCCTGGCTGCCTGGATGCCTGCTGGACTGGGAGGCTGGAGGACTTTTCCTTGCTCTCACAGCTGTTATTATTCACACAGCTCTACACAGCTCTGATGATGCACCTCACGCACGGGCTCACAGCTGTTATTATTCACACAGCTCTGATGAAGCACCTCAGACACGGTGGGCTGTGAGCCTCTCTGGGCTCTAAAATAACCAAATGCCGCTACCACTTTAGCAGGAGAGGGGTGGGCACCGGCAATGTGCCCCGACGCACCCCTTCGTACAATGATGGCCCCCGGAGCCCTCGTGGGCTAAGAAAGCAAACACTGTAAAGAAAATAAAAGAACCCTGCCCCACCAGTATTGGTGTGGTCCTACTAAAGGATCCTTTAATTCTTTTTTTTTTTTTTTTATTTTTTTATTTTTTTTATTTCTGAAATTCTTTATTGTATATAGAAAAATATAATTTTACATACATGGAAGAGGCTTATACATGAGTGGAAAGAAGAAAAGAGAGAAAAGAAGAGGGGGGGGGGGGGCATTTCCATACTCTTGAGATCGTTCGCCAGTTCGTGGTCTCATAGTCCAAAAGTCTCATAGTCTGGTAGTCCATATTGCGCCCATTGGTATACCCTGGCGTTTGTTGTCAGGCGGCTTGTTCCCCGCGCCACCCCGGGGGACAGTAGAAAGAAGTCTAGGTTATAGGTTATAGGTTGAGTAGGAGATGTGCTCGGTGCTCTGTTGGCACTAGCCTATTTCGGCCTGTGACCCCAGATGCTCATGGCGGCTTGTGTGATGATGACAGGTAGTGATCTAAGGATCCCCACATGGTCGACTGTTTGTGCGTCTTCGGTGTGTATTTTGCTGTTATGTTGTCCGCCCCCCTCAGGAACGTGACCCAGTTGAGCCACGCCTGTGGGGACGCCTTTGATGTGTCCTTCCAGTTAGTTAGGACGACTTTGACTGCGGCTGTCAGCATGAGATCTATGAGGTCCCTGTCCTCCGTCTTAGTGATTGCCTGGGACGTGAATCCTAGCGCTAGGCCTGTGAGGTCTGTTTGTATGTCTGTGCCAGTGATCTCATGGATAAGTGTTCTGATCTTCCCCCAGAAGTCCTTTATTTTTGGGCATTTTATTAAAAGGTGTTCTAAGTCTCCCCTTTCTTTATCACAGTTCCAGCACACATCGCTGTCTCTGATGCCTACGGTGGCTAATCGGGCTGGTGTCCAGTATGCCTTGTGTATCAGCCAGAATTTTGTCTGGTTCAGCGTGGCCGTTACTTTTTTCCGACTGGTGGACCTCCATAGCTCTGCTCTGGCTTCCTCACTGAGTGCCTGACCTGCTGCCTCCCCCCAGAAGTTCATGACCTTGTCATTCAGTCTGGTGTGTTTGGGGCTTAGGATCTTGTAAAGGTGTGCTACCTGATGTCCCAGTGTGTTCAGACTGTTAGCCAGCTGTATTATCGAGGGTGTCTGGATGTTGAGGTTTGCCTTCCTTATTGCGACCTTTATCTTCAGGAAGTTGTATAGTTCTACGCTCTCTAGGTTGTACTCTCCTTTCAGGGTCTCGAACGTTACGTCGGTGCCCTTTTTCTTAAAGTCACTGGCTGTGGATATGCCTTGACTGTACCAGTCATGCATGTCTAGGACCTTACCCCTGTATTTTAGGGATGGGTTATGCCAGATTGATTCAAGAGGTCCCCTTTTGATGCTCGTATTTAGCAGTTTGTCAATCTTAAGCAGAGCTCGTTTTGTGTTTCTGAGTATCGGGTTGTCTTTTATTGCCGGGTGTTTGGTGGCCGTGAGGAGAGCGATGGGTTTCATACCGTTTAGCAACCCTTGTTCTAATGTTAGCCATGCCGGGGTGTAGTCCTGTCTTGGGTCTAGCCAGTGCAGTCCCTGTCTAGCTAGACATGCCTCGTGGAATCGCTTGAAGTTTGTTATGTTTAGCCCCCCCTGTTCTTTTGATAGTCTAAGTTTTTGCATACTTATTCTGGCCCTCTTCCCTCTCCATAGGAAATCGTTCAGTATCTTGTCTATCTTTTTGTGGAAGTCCTCTGTGTTGGTGAGGGGTAGCATGGCTAGCATATAGTTGAGCATTGGTGTGATCATCATTTTTATTGTCTCCACCCTTCCCCACCATGTTGTGAACTTGGGCGACCAGCCGTCTACCTTGGCCTTGATTTTCTGGATTATAACCTGTTCGTTATGTTCTAGGGTCGTGCTCAAGTTCCTCTCGAAGAGGATACCCAGGTACTTAATAGGTTTATTTTGCCACGCTAGACCTGATGTGCCGAGCACTGTCTTTGTTGTGTGGATGTTGAGGGGCTTGCATTCTGATTTATCCTTGTTGAGTTTGTACCCTGAGACCTGGGCGTACCTCTCAATTGTGTCTGTCAGTGCCTTGATGGATCTCTCTGGGTCCTCTGTCATTATTAGCACATCATCTGCGTACGCTGCCAGTTTAAAGTTTTCCCCTCCTATTGGCACCCCCGCTATGTCTTCGTTAGTTCGTATCATTGTTAGAAGCGGTTCTATTGCTAGTAGGAAGAGGCCGGGTGAGAGAGGGCAGCCCTGTCGTGTGCCTCTGCCTAGGTTTAGTGTGTTTGAGGTGCCTCCGTTCACAACCACTCGCGCTTTGGGGCTGTTGTAAAGCGCCATCACCATTCTCCTGTAGTTGGGTCCTAGCCCGAACTTCCCCATGCAGTGATCCAGGTAGGGCCATGAGACTCTGTCGAACGCTTTTTCGGCGTCCAGGGCTATCATGACGGCCGCTTTGTTGCTCTGGGCCGAGTGGTTGATGATATGGCATAGTAGTCTGGTGTTGTCATGGGACATGCGGTTTTTGAGGTATCCTACCTGGGAGTTGTGTATGAGTTTAGGTAGGTAGGCGTTAAGTCTGTTGGCTAGTATCTTCGCGTATATCTTGCAGTCTACATTTATGAGTGAGATCGGCCTGAAGTTCTTCGCCTCTGTCATGTCTTTCCCTTCCTTTGGTATGACTATTATATTTGCCTCAGCCATTGATGGGGTCATGCGTCCTTTGAGGACGCACTCCTCAAATACCTGTTTCAGAGTGGGTTGGAGTGTTGTCAGGTGTTGTTTATAGAACCCAGCTGTGAATCCGTCCGGCCCTGGAGCCTTGTTCTCTTTGAGGCCGACCGTGGCCTTCTTTATCTCGTCCTCTGTGACCGTGAGCTCTAGGATGTCTCGTTCCCTGTCTGTTAGTGTGGGTGTAGCTATGCTTTTGAGCAGTTCCTCGCCCCCATCTTCCTTTAGTGTGTCATCTTTTGTGTATAGACCCTCATAGAAGTCCCTGAAGACCTCGAGGATGTCTTTATTGGCGGTCTGGGCTTTGTTGTGCTTGTCCTTGATTGCCCCAATTGTGTGCTGTTTTTGTTTCCCTTTCAGGTAGGTCGCTAGGTTTTTCCCCGCTTTGTTGGCGGTGCAGAGGTTGATTGACTTGTATTTGTTGATCCAGGTCCCTGCTCTTTCGCTCAGTATCCTGTTGAGCTCATACTTCCGTTTGGTTAGCTCTGTGAGTGTGTTATTGTCTTCCAGGCTGGCTATGTGGCTGTTCTCTAGTGTTTTTATTTCTTTCTCTAGGTCTGCGATCCTATTGTTTCTTGCCTTGTTCATTTTCCCTTTTATTGCCATTACTACCCCCCGTATGGTTGCTTTAAGAGCATCCCATAGTACCTCTCTAGGCGTCTCAGGTGTGTCGTTGAGTGTCAGGTATTCTCGGATTGCTGTGTCTATCTCTGCCTTTGCTCCTGTGTGCTGGAGTAGGCCGTCATCAAAACGCCATCTGCGTGTTGGCTTTTCATTGTGTCTGCCTGATAGTGACAGGCTTATATGTGCGTGATCTGATATTGTCCTGGGTCCGATCTCTGTGTGATCTATTAGGTGTGTGTGTGTTCCTGACATCAGTATGTAGTCTATCCGACTGTAGGAGTTGTGGGGGTTGGAGTAGAATGTGTATTCCCTGGCATCCGGGTTGCTTAGGCGCCACGGATCCTTCAGGCTCAGTTTCGAGCACAGGTTCCTGAGGATGTTAGGGCTAGCGGTTGTGTGGCGTCTACAGGGGTGCTTGTCTATAGCTGGATCCAGGACTTGGTTAAAATCCCCTGCAACGATCAATAGATCTTCCATTGGTAAGTTGTGTAGCTGGGCACCTATCCCTTCCCAAAACTGTTTGTCTTCACTGTTTGGGCCGTAAATGTTTGCGACGTGGTAGGTCTCTCCTGCTCGCTTGAGGCTGGTCACTAGTGTTCTGCCCTGGGTGTCAGCTTGGTAGCTGGTAATAGACAGGTTCGAATTCTTGCTGATTAGTGTTATTACCCCATTCTTCTTGTTTTGTGCCGGCGATCCCACCACCTCCCCTATCCAGTTGGCTCTTAATCGCAAAATGTCTGCCTCTTCTAGCCTGGTCTCTTGTAGCACATAAATGTCGCTCTTAAGTTTCTTTAGGTGGTCAAGCACCTTCCTTCTTTTAACAGGGCTATTTAGCCCTTTGACATTTAGGGAAACTATTTTGATGTCTGACCCTATGCTGCTCTGCCCGTTATGTGTCATTAACGCTGGTTTGTGTTCGCTGTGCTGGTGGGCTTTTCTCAGGATCATTCGTCCCCTTAGCCATGTGCCTGTTTATGTGTTCCTGTTTCTTTGTGCTCCTACTTGGTGCTGGTGTGAAAGAGAAATAAAAGATGCAAGAGATGCAGAGAAAGAAAAGATAGTCAGTAAGCCCATGTACAAAACCTCCCCCTCCCCATTTCCCCTCCTCCCCCCTCCCCCACTCTCGCCTTCCCACCCCCCGCCCTCCCTTACTTGCAAAAAGGGTGTGCGACGACAAAGTTCCTCTGCTCGCATCATCCCTGAGGTAGAGTTGGTTATATCTTTGGCAGTTGTGTTCTTCCATGTTCGGGTTTCTTTTTGTCTTTTAGCCCTTCATTCTCTCAGTCTCTATCTGCATCTGCATCTTGGGCCTAACCTTCAATCCCATGCGCTGTATATACGCTGCTCTGTGCGTCATGTCGGTCCTCACTGTTCGCCTCTTTACTCTAATTGCTCGTCTAGCGGCGACGCGCTTCACTTTGCTGCCCCTGGGCTTTTGTTCTCTTCCATGTCTTCCACTGCTGGACCTTGAAGATATTGTTTTAGGGCCTCCGGGCATTCGAAGAACATCGTCTTCCATTTGTCTGTCACCTTGAATTTCGTCGGGCTAACAAAGCTAAACGTGGCTCCTCTTCTTCGCAGGGTGTCTCTTTGCGCCAGGAAGCCTTTCCTTAGTTCCACTGTCGGTTTCGAATAGTCTTGGGTCAGTACTATCTTGCTGCCAGCCCATGTTAGATTTTGATTTTTCCTGGCGAATGCAAAAATGGCCTCAGTCTGATTAAGTCTCAGCGGGTTACAAATTATCGCTCTTGGGCCTCTGCCTGTGGTTGGTTTTCCTGCTGGTATTCTGTAGGCCTTTTGTACCTCAAAGCCTCTCTGGAAAGTGATACCTGTGAGTTTTGGGATCATCTCCTCCAGCATGGCGGAACAAGAGCCTGCCTTATCTTCAGCTCCCTCTGGCACTCCCAGTATTCTTATGTTGCCCCTTCTGGCCCTGTCGTCCTTCTCCGCTAGCTGTTTTTGTACCGCCTGCGTGGCTGTTCTCAGCTCTGTTATCGCCTTGGTGTTCCTGCTCGTTTCATCTTCTACCAGGCTTACTCGGCTTTCTGCAGCTTCTATTCTCGTGTTCGTTTTGTGCAGGTCCGCTCTGATGGCCGCCATCTCCAGTTGCATGTTCTCCAGCTTGAGTTTTGTCTCTCTTCCCACCTCATTGCCCTCGTTTACCTTCCGCAGGATCGTTTCCAGCGTTACCGGTTCCCTGCTTGCTTTGGTCGGGGATCCTTGGTTGTCAAATTTCGGTTTTTTCTGCTGATCACCTGCCAGCTTCCCGTCGCTGCCTGCCATTGTTCGGATGCCCCTCCTTGACAGGATGTTGATCAGTCTTCCTCCTGCTTGCACCACCTTGGGTGCACTCGTTGTTTGTGCCTTTACCGCAGTGGGTTGGACAGCTTGTCTGTATCTGCTTGGCTCCCTGATGTGTCTTGTTCTCGTTTTTGCTTTTGGTCCGGCCAGCGTGCTGGCTGCCTTGTTGTGGCTTGCACGGCCACTGGTTCGCTGGTCCCTTTTGCTATTTTCGGCTTCGCTTGGCTTCGCTTGAGGGGGTTGTGCTGGGTGCCTGGGCGCTTTTGTCTTGGCCGGCTAGGTATTTCGCACCCCCCCTGCTGCTCAGCGGGCTTATGAGCTGCGCTGTATGTTGTCTCTGTCTCTGTTTCTGTGTTTCTTGTGGATATGTGGCCTTTCCAGGCTTGGGGTGCTTGCTCTTGGCTTCTGGCCCTGCCCGTTGCCCTGCCCGTTGCCTCTCCGAGGCTGTGTTTCCGCTTTACCTCAGTTGCGGCTTGGCATGTCACGGGCCTTCATTTCGCGCTGTTTCTGCGGGTCCCCTATAGTCCGCCTTAGTCCGCCCTTTATGCAGCCCCACCTTTCTTGGTGTTGCCCCCGCATTCACTGCGACTGTATATTAGGGCCCCATATCGCGCTGATTCTGCGTTGCGCGGATCACCCTTAGTCCGCCCTCAATGCAGCCCCCCTTTCTTGGTGCTGCCCCTGCACTCGGCTTGCGTCGGTATCAGTGCTAGTTGGCACCTTCCCCCTTCGCTTTTCGCTCTTGTGTCCTCTGGTGTACCCTTCTGTTGTGACTGGTCCGTTTGTTCCGTTTCTTTTGCCTTTTGTGTCCTTGTTATGCCCCCTGCTTTCAGCGTTGTGATGACCTCTTCGCTCTGGGCAATCGCTCCGCTTCTGGCGCGTTAGACACTCCGCCCCCAGCGCTCACCTTCGGAGCTCCTGCCGCCGCCCTTCACGCCTTCCTTGAGCTCCGCTGGGTTCCGCTGGCGCTTCCGTCTCACCGTCTCTCTTCTTGGCCTCTATTGCTTCCGGTTGTCTGGCTCTCCCTTCCGCTTCCGGGTCGCTCGGCAGCCTACCTTTCACCTTCCGCTTTAGATCGGGGAAGACTTCCGGTAATGGCGCCTCACCTCCGCTCACTTCCGGTTGCCTGGCGTCGACCCTCCGGGCTTCGCTTTGGGGACACCCCGCTTGCACGGTAGGGGGCACTTACTCTCCGCACCTTCCTTCCACACTGCAGTTTGGCTTCCTCTTCTTTGTGTTGTCGTCCCTAGGGTGGCTCTCGCTATCAGTCAGCTGGCCTCGCTCGCTCCAGTTGCGGGTGTGCTTGGGGTTACTCCGGTCACTCTGAACAGCCTCAGAGGTGCCGCGGTCGCGTCTCCGACACGGAGCTCCTTTGTCTCACTCCTTGTTCACCGCTGTCCTTCACCCCTCGCCTCACACCGCCATCTTGCGTCTCGCTGTTGTTGCCTGTCCGGTATGTTCGTGGGCTAATTTCTCCGCCGTTGTTGCGCTTCTGGCTCTTCCTGCACTTCGGTTCGTTGCGCAGGACCTTCCTACACCTTGTGCACTTTCTTTTGTTCCGTGGTAGTCGGTATTTTCTTGTTTGGCTGGTGGTTTTCCCCTCAGGGATGTGGAGCTGCCGGACCTAGACGACCGTCTCCATTGCCGTCCAAGCCACGCCCCCCAAGGATCCTTTAATTCTAAGCTCGGGTAATACTTGACAATATCAAAGCCATACGCACCTGTATTTTATTTAAAAAAATGTTTTTTATTGTTTATATTTCATTTTTAGAAAAGATAGTTTTTGACATGATATATATATATAAAAAGTGTGTCCTTTCTGCATTCGAAATGTCTTATTTTGGACACTAGACACATCTAAGAAAGGTTAAAACCAATGAATACACAGTAGGTGTTTGTAGTGGTCCCACACACTCAACGTACATCAACCTCACTAAACATTCATACTATCTCCACTAATCTACAAACTCATTCATTCAAACATGTATGCAATAATACATCAAGGTACATCAATGCCTTAAAACGCAATACAAATGGAAAATAATTGCGTCACTGAACGGGGGAAACGGAGCAGACTAGAGATGAAAAGTGGTCATCCAAGTAAGGTGTTATACTGCCACACGCTTAAAATACGCCAACGCGCGTTTCAGTGTAGGGCCAGTTTATGGCCACACCTTCATCAGGGCGAAGAAGTACCGTAGAGATGGGGACAACAACACTGTAAATACAAAAAAAATTCTTTAAATACATTGTAATTCATAAAAAAGGACAGGATCTCACAACATAATTAATTCGACAGTGTGTCATTATCACCTTATCACTTATTTTTATACATATATAATCTCAGTGCGTATTATGGCTTTGATAGCTCAAGTCCCTCCGTAAATAACCACAACTTCGCAGAAATCTGAGAAGTTAAAGACAACAACCAATGGCCGGGGAGAAAGGGGAACAAAAGAGATTTTTTCAAAGATTAGTGCAAGGACCGTTTGCCCACGTAACCATATTTAGTTCATCAGAGTCCTGGCTGTTTTACCATTAAAACATGCTATGAGGGAGGTACAATTTACCGCTAGGGACAAGATCGTTCACCACCCATCTGGTCTATTTTAGGGGTTCATGGGGGGAAGTGAGGTGGTCAAAGGGGAGAATCTCCCACGGGAGACATGAGAACGGTACATATTCAATCGCCTTCTAATGGTAGGGATAACTAATCCCTTTCTCTGTGTTAGTGACTTTACAATTTAAATCACAGGACAACGGGAATTGTCTGTGTAGATATTCGCCACAATAGGAGACGATAAAAATGAGCACGGTTATAATCCTATAGCACCTTTATTTTCTCACTTCCATTTATAAAAACGGTGGCATCTTTCATTCATCCTGGGACACATGGAACAAGATAATAAGGAAACCATGAGACAAACAGATAAGGAAAAGAAAGAAAAGAAGCAAACACCTTTTTTCTATAAGTATAAACAATGACTGCTGACTATTTCTTGAAGGTCTGTTATAGTATCCACACTCACTCCTTTTATCTTCAGAGGAGATGGCGTAAGATGTTTTCACGTTTTCTTTTCCTTGTATGTGAATGCGCTTTCGACAATTGAGGGATATTGCCGGGTGAGGGTTAGAGAATCATCATCAATAGGGTAAAGCAATGAAGCATCTAGCAAAGGGAAAAACAGATGGTTGAACGTTTTATAGGTAATCTTTTTAATATATCTAATGGAAGGTTCTGCATTTACTTTCCAGTCCAGACCTAGATTTAAAGCCACAGGAAGACACTAGGAGCGGTTCATTCCTCTCCTTTACGATTTCGATGTTAAGGGAACGGGGGTGCGGGTCATTTCTCCCTTTAGGATTTAAACATACAATGGATAATAGAAGGTTATTCCTCCCCTTGGCGAGAAAAAAGATTTTTTTCTCCCTTCCTACAAAGACATGCATATACGCCTGGCCCATTTTAAATGTGGCCCACCCTATTTCTCAAAAGCTAACTAGCTGGTCAAGTGCGCTATAGTATCTACCTTAGTCCGTCTGACGTCCCGCTAGGTTTCAAATCGGCCGAGTGCTGTTTAGGACGATGTAAGAGATAAATTTCCAAGGGACAGCTTTCTGCCGACTTCTGGAAGGAATAAAGCAAAACGCAACCTTTCCTCAATCAATGGAGTTTAGGTAAATATATGGTCACAACATGCAGGTCGCTAGAGGGTTTCAGATTTCGGAGCTCACATTCTCATGAGGGTAACAGCAAAAGCGCTTACCTTCAAAAATAGACCCTTTTGTTTAAGAAAGCAAACACAACTGCCCCCGTGATGCTGGAGTCCCGCTCGGGGGACTCGAAATGATAATGGCGCCAGGAGCCCCTGGGGGGCTTTGAACCAATATGCCCCAAACGTTGGAGTCCCCCTTCTGGGGACTCGAATTAACAGTGCCTGCAGAGCTGCTGGAATTAAAGGGGGAGCAGCATGCTGCCTTCCGGGGCCGCTCCAGGAGTATGCCCGGGCCCCCACGGGGCCTCTAAAGAACACTGGGGCCCCAGCCTCAAGATGCCCGCACTCACCGGGCCTCTTGGGGACTTCACTCTGTCTCCGTGCTGCTCCGGGGCTCCGTCGGCGGCGTCTCCACTCCCAGGGCAGCGGGACTCTGGCACCCGGTCCCGCTCCTGGGGGCCGGGCCTCCTTCGTGGGCGGCGGGCGGGGTAGAGAGTGAAAAATTGGCAAGGTTTGTGTGGCAGAAAATGCCCCCGGAATCCGGCCGCGCACGCACCGGAAGTCAGGCAATGTCGCCTGTGACGGGGGCGGGGCCGCGTCCGGACCGGAAGAGGAGGCAGGCGGAGTAAATGCGTATAGCGGCACGGGGCTCCTGTGAGCGGTGGAGAGCCCCGGGGCCGCCAGCAGGAGGTTGCCCAAGTGTTGCGGGGCTCCCTTGACCAAGAGGGAGCCCCGGGAAAGGAGCTGGCAAAAGCCACAGCGTGAACTCTGCGGAGGGGACACGAGGCACATGCCCGGTGCCTGCCCCTGCCGTGTGCTGAGAGTGGAGTCCCCCGAGATTGGCACGGTAAGTTCAAAAGGGCTGGGGGGGGGCTTGGTGCACTCGTGTGTGTGTTTGTGTGCGACGGCGGGGGGGGGGCGGTGCACTCATGTGTGTGTGCGCGCGTGTGTGTATGTGTGGGGGGGTGTCTGTATGTTCGTGCGTGCATGGGCGCGTGTGTATGTGTGGGGGGGTGTGTGTCTGTATGTGCGTGCGTACATGGGCGCTCGTGTGTGTGTGTCTCTGTGTATGCGCATGCGTGTGTGGTGTTGGAGCTTCCCAGGAGACAGCAGCTGGCCACAGCGAGCGCGTTCGCGTGCGCGTGGCCCGCTCCGATCGCCTCCTCGGAGAGGAAATGCGCGCGGCCAGGTGCTGTCTCCTGGAAAGCTGTGTCAGCAACAATAGATCTCTGACGAGACAGCGCTGCTCGCTGTAATCGCCATGAGACCTAAAAAGGGTGAGAAAGAAAAGAGATGGAGGAAGGGAGAGAGAAAGAGGGAAGAGAGGAGAGAGATAAATCAAGAATAAAACATTGCAAAACTAA
Organism: Lissotriton helveticus; assembly: GCF_964261635.1. Classification (NCBI taxonomy): domain Eukaryota; kingdom Metazoa; phylum Chordata; class Amphibia; order Caudata; family Salamandridae; genus Lissotriton; species Lissotriton helveticus. The sequence goes on from NC_136069.1 coordinate 37,183,500, forward strand.
ATGAAATGTAACTCCAACAAAAACTGCATCGAAGAAACAAATCACACAACAAGAACACTTCATGGAAAATTCATCAAAGATACATTGCATTCTAATTATACCATGAAAGGTAATTATACTGCGTGGCAAATAGCACATCTTGCACCCTACAGTGAAAATAAAAGATGCATTGCAACAAGATACAATGCATTCTAATAGTCATCTTGAGTTAATCACAAATGTAATCATGAAGATAACTCGGAGGGTGTCGACCTCTAATAGGTCTCATTTCCACTCCAACAGGAGCAGAATATTCGAATTCAGAGCAATTAGGAGGAATTAGGAGCGTCGCCAGCTCCTTGTGAACCCCTGCGGGTACTAAGTCTTGCGTGAGAGGGAACTGTAAATTCACTGTCAGACATGGACAGAAAAACATTGCTGGGAAAAGGATCACGAGGACTTACAACAATAATGCTGCTAGAATCACCCTTCTGATATAAAGCTACATGTCAATAGTTCCATTTGTCACCATTGTCAAGAATTACACCAGGAGGAAGAGCACGAATTACCTTCAAAGGTACCAAAAATGTGGATAGACGCGCACCAGGTCTGCCACTGCGTACTTTCACCCAATCACCAGAGCAAATACTTTTGCTTAGCTTCTTTCCCACACTTACATCTTGATAAGGTTTATTGGGAGAAGTGTTCTTGGATATCAGGTCATTGATCTATGTAAGGACAAGTATTGTCTTACGCAAAATGCCTCGCATCATTTTAAAAGGTGACTTGCCGGTAGCTCTATGTACACTTGAGCGGTAAGCCCAAAGCATTTCAGACACCAAGAGATCAACCTCACACCCACTAGACAGCGCCATCTGTATAGTGCCTTTGAAAAGGCGGTTTTCCCTCTCAACCATTCCATTGCCCTGTGGGTTATAAAGTGACGTGCAAATGTGTTTAATGCCAAAGGAACCCAAAAAGGAGTGTTGTATAGCGTTTTAGGACCGTAGTGTAATTTTCCAAAATCATGCCCTTATATAGGTATAAAATATCGTATCCTAATATAGGCATAGAAATCACAACCATATTAAGACATAGCTCAAGTAGTCCTAATACGGCTTGGCTACTTACACTGGTTCCGAAAATCTACAACGATTTCTTGGAAAAACCCACCTTCAGCAGTCAGGAACTTCCCCCTGCATGAATATTAATTTATCCAAGAACTCATGGAGTTTTCAGAGAATTAAGTCTCTAACAACGTTATTATGTCCAATCTTACATCAAACTCGGCCCCTTCAAGGTATAAATATGCCCACACTTGTCCAAACAAACACACAGTGGTTTGGAGCAGTTCGACTTGCTACTTGCCCGACGCGCCCTGCAGCAGCAAGTGCCGAAGGAAGCCGACCGTCCAGCTGACGCACTGAGAGAGGCTGTACTTTCTCCAGCCGAGAAATTCAGCTCCAGTGTTTCCAGGCTACCCTTGCGGGGTGCTGGGAAATCGAGTCCTGAGAGAGAGATACCAGACCTCCTACATTCTAAAAACCAAGGTACGGAGTTGATTAGACTCTAAGAGATTTCTTGGATTAGATTCTTGTCAAAAATACTAAAACTAAGCTACACCTCACTTACTTCATCCCTTGTGCTAGACCTAGGTTATGTACACCGGGGTAGGCGTATTTTAGAAGCACCAGTTGAGTACCTTTAGTCACTATTTATTACTGTATGTATTTTATGCATTTTAGGTATTTTATGGCTTAGAAACCATATCATGCTTTTACAATATTATTTTATAATACTCTTCGTACTGTACTCTTTGTACTTTACCGCAAGTATTACGATTGCAGCAGTTAATTTCTTATGCTTGAGAAAGAAGACTGTTCAATAAATATATTTTATTGAAAACGCCCATCTCTCTATTTCTCCGCACTTCTGGTGAAACGAAGCATGCACGATTGACTGAGTGAAATAACTACCTATTGTTTCCGCGACTCTAGAGATATATTTCTTGGGAAACAAAGTTGTCATGTTTATGCGGTTGTCAGAAACGAATCCATTCTTGTTCATTCGAGAACGTTTCTAGTGACCTCTGAGCTAGCTGGCACACACACAATTGAGTCTAGTATATTCCGTAGAGACCTAGTCGACTTCAGTCTTACGTCTAAACTACAGGATACACTATTCCAATGCGCAGAGCCTATTGGGAGTATAGGAACTACACTACAGGAGCGCATCTCAGCAGATGTCAATTGGGTACCATTATTGGTGATGAAAACCGAAGGTACACCCTCCTTTACCCAAATATCTTTCAAAGTATGTACAGTGGTCGCAGTGGTAATGTCTTTCAAGAACTTGACAATCAACCACTTAGTAGTGACGTCAACTACCACCAACTCAAAATGACAGTCACTCCTAAGATCATTCATGGGACCTTTAAAGTCCAAACAGATGGTATGCCATGGTTGACCGGGATCTGTTATATGCCCCATGGATGCTTGCACACCCACTCTGAGTCATTTGTCACTTTCCTTACACACTTCACATTTCTCCACCCATGTATCAACATCTGAGTCCATTTTGGGCCACCACCAGTTCGCCCTCAACCTTTCTTTTGTCCTGGTCTGGCCCAAATGTCCTTCATAAGCTAATCTAATAAGATTGTTTCTCAACGCCAAAGGAGGAACAAATAACTCACCTCTCATAATCAATAAGTCACCGCAAACAGGCAATTCATCTAAAATTTTGACAAAGGGTCTGATAGAAGGAGAAACTGAGCTTTCTCTTCTGCCACCCAGTACAATTAGTCGTTTGAGTTCAGACATGAACTGATGTGTCTGATGACATTTCTTTAACCCCTTCCATGCTGATGATGAGCTCAGCTCGTCATCAGCGTAACCTGCCGTACGCGGATGACGAGCTGAGCTCGTCATGTAACGCGGTAATTCGTAAATTGCCGCAACACAGCGGGAAAAGCCACTGCAGCGATGCGGTTAATTCATTCAGCTTCAGTAATGGCTTGTGCTTCAGTTACACATAAAGCATCTTGAATTGAGGCTACTGCACCTTCCGCCTCCTTCTTTAAAACTGAAGACGTGTCAACCGTTTCCCAATAAAGAGAGAGTCTGGATAAACCATCTGCTTGGATGTTTCTCCAACCTTGAATATATTCCATTTTATAACAATACTCCTGTAAGTGGGAGGCTAGTCTGATTAATCTTGCTGAAAATTTGGTGGTCCCACCCTCGTCGCCAAAATCCTAGAAGCTCCAGAAGCATTACACAGGAAATGATGCAGTAGGGTAAGTAGACTTTATTTCCAAAGTTACAGCCTGTGGAGGTAACAACAGCTCATCCCTGGCCAGCTGTAAATCACCTGCCTGTTCTGGAACGTTGGACTCACAAGTGTAACATGGAACGCACTAAGCACAGTGCTCCATAATCCAAACATGAGACCAAAGCTCATTACAACACATATCATATTCTAACACATTATTTGATGCATGGTTTACATGCTAAATATTTTCAAGGCTCGGCTCATGCACAGGCTCACAGAGTCAGAGCCAATCCTTGCTTGGCTCGTCCTGTTAATTTGTTAGCTTGCACACCTTTAATGAATGACTCCTAGTGAAATTAGTCAACAACTCACCCGTAGTCTGTTCACTTGTGTTTGGAGTGATGCCTGCGCAAGTGCACAGTGTGTGTGGTCACAACAGCAGTGGCTGACCATCCAGCCTTTGCCATGTCGATGGGCCTGAGTGTAAGAGAGACACAGAGAGTGAAGTATGCCTGCCTGCCATTTAACGCAACAAAGCCACCGCCGGCTAACAGCCAGGAACAGATGGCCTTATGGAGCAGTTTTGTGACACTGGACTGTGGCCAGACCAGAACTCAGGCTGCCTGCAATCCGAACAGTGGAAACAGTAGAAGAAAATGGTGGAGAGAGGAAAACTGATATGATTGTGACACTTCAAATACAATTACTCGTTTCACAAGCTTAGAATTGTTAATTTCACAGTCTAATGATTTCAGAATTGAAACATTTCAATTCACAAGAAAATCATTATTCATTTTTTTTTTCCAAAGAGTTTTATTGGGGTTTGTAAACAGAACAAAAGAGACACTGATGTGATTTTATAGCAAGGTAAATAATAAACAGAGTACATAAGCTGAATTAGGTGATAGTCAATGGGCTCTACAAAAACTGAAAAGCAATTCATATAGAATGGAAAAGCAATATCCAGTGCACAACATCTAGGAAACAATGAAGGTAAAGTAATGAAATTAAAGAGAGGTTCGCAGAGGGGATCACGGTGGGGGATATGCCCCATTACAATTCAGAAACAGTACACTATTATCTCAGTCAAGCAGAGGCAGCAGAGTACCCAGTGGGTTACCTGGGACAAACATAATACTGAAGAGAGCATTGTGCCAGAAAGTATAACACATGTTAAATGTCGACAGTACAGCATGGTGTGCCCACGATCATACAGTTTTCCTTACATATTTGGCACGTATATTTGGAGAGGTGCCCTCCTTAGGTAAGTATTCCAGTTCAGCAAAGAGTGGAAGGAGGTAGCAGCAGTACTCTTCCAATTGGCCAGCACAGACTTACAAGCTGAAATGAAAAATATATCCACTAGAAGTATATCGTACTGCGAGTGGATATGGGGATCTAGAAATCCCTGGATTAGGGAGAGGAAATTATTAGTCGGATCCCCCATAGAGAGTGGATAAAGTCGAAAACCCTATCCTAAAAAGAGATCACCACGCTGCAGTAAAAGAGTAAATGGCGGCGGTCACGGTTAGCTTCATTACAGTCCCAACAAGTTTGATTTCCTCTAAAAGACATTTTATGAAGCCGAGCCGGTGGCCAGAATTTCCTCTGAAGGAGCCAGTACTTTGTTTGGGAGAAAGGGGGGTGAGATCTTGTGGGTCACAACTGATTTCCAAATTAGTTGCCAGTTATCTGAAGAGATAGACCCATGACTCCTATTTTCTCTTGACTGTCCCTATGAGGGATGTAGAATATGGTTTTAAGAGGTGGCAAAGCTTCGAGGATTGGTGGCCAGATTTGTTGAAGCAAAGTACTGGCTTAACGATAGTGGGATCTTTTTCGGAATAACTTATTTTAGACAAACAAACCTCGAGCCTGAGAAAGTAATAAAAATCTATGTCTAGTAGGTTATATTGTTGTTGGAGTTCCCTGAAGGAGAGAGGTGCTTCTCAGCGGTCCAATTGCCTTCGAAAATGGATGCCTTTCCATGCCCATGAGCTCCAGAATATTGTTTCTCCATGAATTTTGAATTTTGGGTTGTGCCAAAGCTACATCATATTAGAGTGGGAAAGTGGAGTTTCTAGGAGTTTATCTATTTTTATTGGGGCTCCTTTCGTATTATTAAAGATGTATTTACCTGAAGGTGAGGGTTTTATTTTACTGGTTAGTAATGAATTAGGATGAAGATCACCTAATACTTTTTTTTAAATTAGCAGCCATGTTTTAGATATATATTGTAATGATTTCTAATCAACCAAACACTAAAAGTATATACTAATTAGCAGCCACGTTGGGGTGTAGACGGAGACTGGCAGAGCCAAAGGGAGCCTTGTCTGGCTAGGAAGTCAGTATGGTAATTTTTTAAATCAGACAAGTTGACCCCCGTAGATGAACAGGCAAGCACAGTTTTTTTTAAAGAGATTCTAAAATGATATCAGTAGTTTGTCTAGTTTGTGATGGAATTCCTCTGATAGTACTAGGGGTAACATACTGATAAGATAGTTAACTATCGGTGTGACCATCATTTTGACCGTCTCTATACAACCCCTCCATGTTGGGATCTTAGGATTCCATCCCTCCAGCAGGTATTCAAATTATTTCAGAGTTAGATTTCTATTATGGTGGAGCGACTCTAGTAAGTCTGCATTAAATTCTAGGTCTAGGTATTTAATGAAGTGGGGCTTCCAGGCAAGACCTGTGGATTTAAAAGGATCGCTAGAGCAGATGTTGTTCAGACCCATGATCTCGGTCTTTATTGAGTTATAGCCAGACACCCGAGCATATTATTCTATTGTATCCAGCAAGGAGGGGATTGAATGAGAAGCGTCTTCGGACATAATCAGGATGTCATCTGTGTATGCAGCCACCTTTACCGTCCTTTTGTTAAAGGAAACACCCTCCATGGAGGGATTAGTTCAGATCTTGTGAAGTAGGGGCTCTAATGTCAGGATGAAAAGGTATGGGGACAAGGGACAGCCTTGTTGGGTGCCCCTCTCCAAATTGAAGGCTTAGGATAAGTAAGTAAAATGGTTTATCTAGCGCACAAATACCAGAAGGTGTCTTAGCGCTGGCGGTGACCCATCGGGTAACGAACTGTAGACAAAGAGCTACCTGCGGCAGCTAAAAAAAAGATTCAATGAAAAGCCAGGTCTTCAATGGCTTCCTGAACAGTAACAGGCTCGATTGGCAGCGTAGTGTTGAAGGAGAGAGTTCCAGATTTTTCCCGCACAGTAGGAGGACATGGTGTGGGGAACATTACATTTATCTTTGAGGGAGGTAATGACCCGACAATTCGATTTATGTTTCAAGTATGAGGCCAGAATAATTCCTGCTCTGTTGGCTGCGCATAGTTTTAGGGACTTACATTTATTGATACAAAACCCCGCCCTTTCACTCAGTATTCTATTGTATTCGTATTTTTTATTGGTGAGAGTGGAAAGGGTTTTGGTATCTGGGTTAGAGGTGTGTGCATCTTCTAGGGATTTAATCTCTTTCTAAAGTTTCAAAGTTTCTGCTATGGGCTTTGTTTAGTTTAGTTTGAACTTCAATAAAGGAACCCCTAACAGTGGCTTTGAGAGCATCCCAATGAGTCGTTGGGGTTGTCTCTGAAACCCTAGTTTCCTTCAGTTATTTCTTTATCATATCTCTGTATTGGTTCTAGATGCAACACCTTTGATAGACTCATTGTTGAATCTCCAAATTTTGTTAAGGGATATTGTGGAGGTGCCCAAGGGAAACAGGGTGATAGTCGAGTGGTCCGAGACTAGTCTAGATAAGATGTCTGTCTGGTCTATTAGATATATATGGGTCTTGGAAATCATTAGATAATCGATCATAAAGTAAGTATTATGGGGATTAGAAAAGAAGGTGTAGTCCCTGGTATTGGGATGTAGCAGCCTCCTTGGGTCGAGAAGGTTGAGCCTGGCACAGAGCTTGAGGAGCGATTTGTGTGATCTGGAGGACTGAAGTGAAGTTTTGGATTGCCGGTCTATGATCAGGTCCATGGGAAGGGTTTTGGATTGTTTTGAGAGGATCCATCTACCCATATCATCTATGATAAGAGAGTCGACAGATAGGCCTGTGGTTTTTGATATTGGCTTTTATTGCTTGCAGAGAAGCAAAGGACGTCAGTGAGCCAGTTTCTCCCAAACAAAGCCAGTTCCTTATGGGATACCTTTGTTGCCTGCAGCAGGATCGCATCTGCCTTGAGTTTATAAAGGTAATTCTCAATTTATTTACGCTTGATTGGATGATTAAGACCCCTGACATTTAGGGAGATAACCTTTTTGGTTCACATCAACAGGGCTGCTACTCATGGTGTGAGAATCTGGCAATATAATTGTATTGCTTGAATGGGTTGCTTTGTGTGTGATTAGAGATTGGCTGGTGGGGTCTGAAGCCAGGCAAGGGGGAGATTTATAAAATCTGCATCAGCAATGCGATAGGAAGGAGGTGAGAACATGAAGCCATGAAACATCTCTGTGTCAGCATAACAAGACAGTTGGTCACTCCAAGGAATTTAAGAGCCAGACGTACTGCCGTACATGAACCTGCTGTGAACACCAAAGGAAAAAGGAGAATGCTACTAAAAGGTACAAAAAATGCAATTGAAAATAAAAAATAACCCAGGCCCAATAACTTCCCCAACCTTTATCCTCCCATAAACGATAGCCCCTCTAAACGATGAACGTGAAGGAGGAGACAGTGGGGTGAAGTCCACCCGCGGAATACAGCAGTACTGACAACCAGATGGCAAAGTGAAGGATCCACTGGTAAATGGGGCCTAGTAATAGTAGAAGTGTTACAGCAAAGAAATGATGGACGGAAGGCTGACAATGCAAACATTCCCCCCGGTCAAAAGATCTGGGTTAAATCCATCATTCTTTTGCTCACCATGCCGACCCAGTTTAGACCCAGCCATACCTGTCTAATGTATGTAATTTAGGCAGGTTCCGAACTGTGACATCCTGTGATTGGCTATAAACACAGAGATGGTGAAGTACAAAGAGGAATCACTATCCCTATGTTTGCGATTCTTTTTTTTTTTTAACAGCAGCCAGTTTTCATTGAATAAACCAGTACTATTTTTTAAAAAGAAAAAGGGTTTCCTGTTTAATAAACCTCAGGGCAGACCGACCAGTGGTCCCTTTGTCCATTGCCTGATCTCCTTATCCCCCCGTTTATGGAAAGCGGTTTACCAGGGAAAGCTTACCCTGTACAAATCTGTGGCTACCCTCTTTGAAACCGATACTGCAGTGACAAATACTATGATTTTATGAACTGCAGGGTTTACATTTGAAAATAGCTTTGTACATCTGTTCCCAAGCCTCAAAGAGAAGGCTCCTTTTCTCACAGTTCATATAAAATAATATTACCATCGACCCACTCAGGTTGGGACCTTTTTAGATTCCTTCTTAGATCAGATCCTTTCTTTGTCCCTATCCCATACCAACTTCATAGCTCTTGGGGACTCTTACTATATGGGCAGAATCAATGTGAAGTCAACTGGATTCTAAATGTATTACTGGGATGGCTTCCTTAGAGCTCTGTTACTGCTCTGAGGTATATGCCTGAAAAAGGCCACATGTTGAATATGATTTTTGGTCCAATTGAGACAGTCTCCTGTATTGGATTTTACTGCTGAGGATTATAAACGTTATGGTCATTCTGTTTATATAGGCTATGATATAGTGTTGCCTTAAAAAAAGACTAGAACAAAAAGTGCCAGGCCTTCGAACCCTTTGTATATTTCCTTATTAAAAGAGGTCAAGTGTAGCTGTAAGAAATTGGAAAGAGTCTGGCGTTTGTACCATTCCCCTTCCACCATATTGGAGCTTAAAAAAGCCATGAAGCACTGGAAATTAATGCAAGTCCCAGATAAAGCTGAATACTAAGATCTTAGCAGTCGAAAACCCCTCAGACATGTTTAAATAGACTGATCCTTGTTTGACCTAAGGAAACAATAACAGGAGTAATGCCCGTTAACCCAGATGAGACCGGGCTCAATATATATAAAAAAACAATGTCTAAGCTGGATATTTCAAAACAAGACAGTTTAAAGCAGTGGTATGATTCACAATTGGGGAGGGGACAAAAAGAGAGGGAGACCACAACATTGGTAAGGAAGGAGAAAATAAACTATAATTTCATGAGTAGTTAAAGAGCACTACGGTACATAAATACATAATGACCATAACACACAGGGTAAGCACTGGGCGTGTAAGTGAGAGAGTGGGGCGGCGCAGTGAGAAGGAGTGTGAAATACAGCATGAACGGCGACAAAGTTACAATAAAATTGAGACAAGGTGGTCAAAAGTGCACGTTATATACAGTGTTTGTTAGGTATTCAGGTAAATAGATTGACCACAACAGCGCCTGAGGTCTAGGCTGGGTGGTCAACGGCATTACAACCTGAATGATTGCCATTCATCATCAGGACAATGGCCATAAATTTAAGGGTACAGCTCTGAGGGGAAAAAAGAACGGAAAAATGAATGGGGGAGCAGTCCCGAGAGGATAACGTAAAAACAAGAGCCAAGGAGTAAAGTAGAAATTACCTAGCTAAGAGAGGACTGGTACGAGGAAGATCAAGCGTAGAGGGGCGTCAAATCAATCTGTAGAGGCAGGAGGGGAAGGGAACAGGTACGGTCAGCCTGCGGTGTTACAGGGATAAAACAACTCTGTGGAGAAAACCGCAGTACGTATGCATGCACAGGATATATATTTCCCAAACGCCCCGTAATATAGGAGCCTGTGCTGGCCGTAGAAATCAGGACAAGGCACGCCAGGTTAATGGGCAGGGACCAGGTGATACATGGGGCCTGAATACAGGCAGGGGTGCACTTTGGGCGTCAGGCCAGGAGTCAGTGTAGGGTCAAGGTACAAAGCGTCACATGAATAGGGACTGGATCATGGGTTTGCGACAACTGTTTTCCACTCATCAAGTGTGTTGAGGCCATTTTCCACAGAATTACAGCGAGCAACCCATTTGCACTCGCATTTGTTTAATAGCAATTGTAGGTTACCCCTCCCCCGAGTGGGGGGGGTCGATCACCAACCAGGTCAAGTCAGTTGCAGAGTGATTACTTTCTCGGTAGTGACTGACCAATGGGGCTGTTTCAACTTTGCATCTGATGCGGCTTTGGTGTTGAAGAATACGTTGTCTTACCTGTACCATCTGGGTGGTTTGGCCTATGTATAACAGATTACATGGACATCGTATTGCGTAAATGACATTGGTGGTACAGCAGTTAGTGAAATCATTGAGTTTGTACGTGTTTCCAGCATGAACAAATTCCTTCGTGTTGTAGGTATAGTTACACGCTGTGCATGATTGGCATTTGTAATGTCCCAAGGTCGGTGGTAGCCCGCATAGTGAGGCCACTGTTTGTACTCTTCTCTCAGGTATGGGCCAGGTAATTGCATGGACCAGTTTGTCAACTAGGTTGCTGCCTCTTTTGTAGGAAAACAATGGAGGTTCCTTAAAGGGTGCATGTGCTCGCAATACCTGCCAATTTCTGTTTATGACTCTGCTGACCAGATGCTAGAAGGGCTATAAGTCGAAACAAATGGGATACGCGAGTTAGTCCGTTTGTGTGTGGGAGAAAGTAGGACTTCTCTATGGCAATAGCATGCTCTTTTGGACGCACAGGATATGAGTCGTTTCGGATAGCCTCTGGCGATCAATTTTTGTGAGAGAATGGCTGCTTCTTTGAAATAGTCCCTACGCCATCAGCAGTTTCTCCGGATCCGAAGAAATTGGCCATAGGGTAAGCCATCCCTGCGGCCTCTGGGGTGATAACTTGAGTACATCAGGAGGGTGTTTTGTTCTGTAGGTCTGTTTGACCTAAAGTGTGCATTAACTGCTGCTCAGCAATCACAGGGACTAGCAGGCAAGCTTTCACATTTACATGATGAAACATTATCATATGTAAATCGCAGGGATCTCCCACACATAATATGCACTGGCGGCCGCTTGTTTTTAAATGTGATTGGGTGGCCAGGCAGATATTACCTATCCACTTTCAGGCACTCCAGAAAGTACCTTAAGCACAACCCCAAAGCTCTCAATCATGTTCTGTTATAAACAGTGTTTATAACCGGCCATGATTTAGAGCTCTGGAGTTGAAGATGAAGGCAGTGCGAGTTTTCACATTCCCGGGCGGTGTGTACAAATAAATAAAACAATATAAAAATGTTAAAAAAAATACTTAGCTACTCTAATCCCATAATCAATGGCGAAAAGGCAGCAAGGAGTCGTAGAGGCAACGCCCCTAACGCATCCAGGCGCTGCTCTCATGCAACTAACCAGCATGAGAGAAGCACGACGATTGGTTGGAGCAGGCTGGGTCAGCACTCCTACAAGCACTGTGCCTGCTCTCTATCCTGCTGTTTATGACAGCTTGGTTTGCAAAAGTTTAAAGTAGGCACGTCAGGCTGGCCGTTGCAAGTCAGCCGGCCAAAGGGACATGCACACTTTAAACTTTAAGTGTGTACCACTACTCCTCCCCTTCTGCCAGTCAGCAGTAACATTTGGTTCAAGCTAGCCGGCTGGACTGAAAAATAAAAGGGTAATAAAAGAATTGTATTACCATTTTATTTATCATGTTTGTTGCGCTGGCAGCAGGGTGGGCCACGCTACTCCACCCTAATGGAGGAACGGCAGCTGAGAATATGCTGTGCTATACAAATGTCTTACCTAATCATCCCTTCGGGTTCTCAATGTGTCCTAATGTGGGCTGTCCAAATTCAGTCTCATGGATACTGCTAAAGTCCCACCCATATGTGGGGGCGGGGGTGATGCAGTGACTAGAGAGGTGTCACTATTCCTTCGATTAGATCACGACATCCATTCTGTTTGGAACAATTCATCAGGATTGACTTTGGAACTGATTCCACCTAATATGTGAAAATCAGCTATTTCCAAACTTTACTTGATGTCTACAATAGCTCTATAGATAATTCTTGGGTTCCGCCACATTGGAAAAAGGCACTGATAGTTTCTTTATTAAAGAAACTTTATGCAGATAAAACTTTCCTTTCCAACATTAAGCCAATATTTCTGCTGCGCTTTGTAGTTAAAATCCTGCAGAAGAAGGTGAATAGGTCAAGATCTATCTTCCTGGAATGAAATCAGACCCTAGACCCTGCAGAATTTGGGTTCAGTTTAGGACACAGCACAGACAAAGGTTTGCTGTCAGTTCTAGATGATCTGTGTTCATCAGTGGATGAGGCTAGTACAGTGGTCTTTGTGCTACTGGATTTGGCTGCCGCTTTGACACAGTGCCACATCGCACACTTCTGTCCAGCCTGTCTAAGGCCGGTATTGGTTGGTCTTAGGCTGTGTACCTTCCTCCTTTTATGCCAGAATTGTATACCCTGCAAAAGGGAGTCCCACAAGGGTCTGCGCCAAATCCCACTTTGTTCGAAATACACATCTGCACTTTAGCAAAGTTACTTGGATCTCTTGCGCTTAGCTGAATGAATTATGTATATGATACTCAATTATCGCTATGTACCAATCTGGGTTTTCAGCCTTTGAGACCTTCCATCTATGTATTTCTGCAGGTTCCATCCTGTCTGTGATGCTTTAAAGTTAATATCTGACTAGCCCGAGGTGCTGTGCAATCACCACAATCAACCAATGGTGGTGGAGAAAATTGATTTAGGATCCATCTGCAAGGGTCGCAGGTAATGGGGTCGGGTCAGCCATATCCGACCCCGAACTGCACATGTGCACAGGCATATTACAATAAAGGGTCGGGAACCTCAAGTCCCCATCTTGGAATGTGAGGGTTAGCGGGTCCCATTTTATTCGGGCGGTTTGTCTGCCATGATTAGTTCAGTTAGTAGTGAATGGAATGTATATAAAAAATGACTGGTTGGACATATAGGAATGTTAGTGAAAAGGTAGAGAAATTTGAGCATAGTGTTCATCTTTAATAAGGTGATCTGCTAATCATAGTGGAAATCTATTCTATTGATCTACTTGTTCAGTTAGGCGAGTAAGGGATTCACCATAGTTCCATTTCATTACCACTTCAATTGCTGAGTGGACATGAATGCCCAGTTATTTCAATGAATCTGTGGTCCAATTAAGCAGGTATTCTTGGTTGCCTGGTTTCTGCTAAGGGAACACAGTGGTTTGCTCCAGTTAATGTTCATCCCAGATATAGTACCAAATTGTGTAATTGCTCTGATAAAAGGTTCAATTCTAGGTCAAGGACGATGAGGGCAAGATCGTCTGCGTACAACGATATGACACCTCAACGCACCCAGAAGCGGAGACCTCCTTGTGCACTGTGTCGACGGAGCATGCAGGCAATGGGTTCCATAGCAACCGCGAAAAGTGGTTAGGACAAAGGACACCCTTGACGTGTTCCCCGTTGAATGTTTTTCTGGGAATGGCATGTAGTTAACAAGCAGAACTGCCATGAAGTGGATATATAGTAGTCCAGAAGATTCCAACATTTCAACTCCTGAGGACCCTGATTGAGTCACAACTGGAAGCCAGGGACCCCTTAGCAATTTGTATGATTTAAATTTCACACATTTAAACAATAATTCACAAAAAAATCACAAACAAGTACACACTAAACAAATACTCAAATTACTAAAGATTGAATAATATTATATTGAAAAAATATGCAAAAATGTCAACATTTTAATGGGAAGGTTGGTGCTGCATGACAGCAACTAACTTTTCAATGTTTAGTTTTATTTTACAATGCGAAGCTCCTGTCCGGGCCGGACTGGGAACACAAAGCAGCCCTGGTAAATGTTGTCAGACCAGCCCCGGTACGGCGCATTGCGACTGAAGCGAGCAAACCTGACCCTACAAAGGGGGGCTTTGAGGCATTCTCTTCCCAAGATAAATTGGGAAGAATAGTACATTCTACCTTAGATGAGTCAAAACTGCCACTAGATAAAACTCCCATCTCTCTCCAGCAGGAACATTGATATTGATCAGAGTTATCTTGAAACTTTTACACTATTATTGTTGCCCGAAATCTGCTGGATCGAAAAGGAGTTTTCCAGTGCTTTTAACACTGCTGCACAAACGAAATAACAAATATGACAACACTCATGTATTTCTGTTCAGAGGCTTCAGCTGGAGAAGTGCTTTCCTGCTGGCCTAGGCCTTAAGCGGCCCAAATACTGTTCAGCCTCAAACAACAAGAGGTACAGCACTTCTGCTTGCTGGCGACGCATGGCCAGAAGTGCAGCGGCAACAGGGGCATCAAAATGCTCTGGAATGAAACACACACACACTTACACACAAGGGGACACCAGCACTTCTGTGTGAGTGGAACCCAGAGCTGTATAATAAAATAAGGCTGCTCGAGGGCGTGGACAAGCACCTAAAATGGCGGACGTGTTCTGAAAACACTCCACTCCTTATCCCCCGGTTATCCCTGCAAGCCGAAGGTAGAGCAAGTGGAAACTTACCCTGTTGCCCAGGAGTGTGTGGGGGACCCCATGCTGATCCTAGTGAGGGGTCTCTCACTGCTGGAGACGCTGTGGTGACGGAGACTTGACTGGCGGCCTGCAGTGCGCGAGGTGAGAGCGAAGGACCGTGCCGCAAGGCCCCCTGGGCGGACGACAGTGGATGTGTTTAGAGACTTCCTAGCGCTCCTTGGCGCTTCGCTGCTCCTTCACCCCTCCTCGACTTCCAGACCGCCCTCGGCCGAGCATTGACGCCGAGGGCTGGGATCTGATTTTGGCGGCCATATTGGGTGTAGGCCAGGCCGTCCACGCGCTCTAGCAGCGCTATAAAAAGTACGTACTCCCCTCCGCGCAGCGGACGCGTACAGCGGACGCACCGGACCTGCGCCGGAGTCGTGCCAGAGTCCTGCCCGTCTGCGCCCGTCAGCGTCCCGGCGGCGTACGGCGTGGCAGACTGGCTCGCTCATTACATACATTTGCCTAGCGCGACTATGATACGTTACTCGTCCCTGGAGCTACGCTCATTCCAAAAGCTTTCTTGCGCCTGTCATGCGGTATTCCCTGGCCGCTATAGGGGCAAGCGCAAATGTCCTGGTTGTAGCTGGCATCTCGCCGGTGTCTCGCCTCCGACATCCTGCAGGGAGGTAGGGAACGTTAAGCATCTCTGCTTACTTCTTAACACCAGATCTGTTCACAGACATGCCCAGGAAATCTTTGATCTCCTGGTTACAGAGAAACCTGTATGCCAGATGCCGACAGAGACATGGTTAGGTGAGTCATCACACCCCGATATTGTTACTGCGATCCACCCTGAATATAACATCTTCAGGCAAGACAGAGTGATGGGCAGAGGGGGGGTGTGGCTCTCGTGGTGCAAAAAGCCTTCACGTGTTCTATAATCCACACGGAGGCCATCACGGGCGCTGAATCCCTGGCTTTCTCCATATCCCTGTCACCCCAACAATATTTTAAGGGGCTCGTAGTCTATAGGCCCCCTGGCCCAGCAGGATTCTTCTTTGAGGAGCTTCAGTCGATAATTTCGACACTGACCATAAGAGCGGAGCACTGTGTACTGGCCGGAGATTTCAATTTCCATATGGAAGACCGCTCTGACCCGGATACATCTAAAATGATTGATATCACGGCTCCTTTAGGCCTGTTCCCCTATCTCTCTGGACCAACTCACGATAAAGGCCACACTCTGGATCAGGTTTTTTCTACCTCCCCGGTGGAAGTGACAGCAGTGTTGCCCGTATTATGGTCCGACCACCGGCTAGCCTACTTCTATATACTAGGCATAAAGAAACCAGCAATTACTACTATGAGACATCAGGGAACAGCTTCAAGGGCGTATCATCGGGTGACCCCGGAGATGCTGGCCCAGGCCTTACAGGACCATCCCGTCTCCTTTACCGGCGATCCGGATAAAACCCTGCAGATGTGGTTTATAGATAGGCTGAATGACTTAGCCCCTATGACTCCCCCCGTACCACTCTGAAACGGATCTCGGCCCCCTGGTTCACCGAAGTGCTGGCACACTCCCGTAGGCAGTGTAAAGTTGCTGAAAGGGCGTGGCGGTCTCAGTACGAGGTTGAGGCGAGGCTCACCTATAGATCCATGGTCAAAGCCTACCATCGGGAAATTCTCCAGGAGAAAAAACGCTATTTTGCTGGAGAATCGAGGAGGCAGCTAACTCCTGTAAGGAGATTTTCTCGATTGTTAGGGAATTTACGACCCAGCGCCCTAACTCAGCTCAGGCCGCCCCCTCTGAGACATGGGCTGCCACCCTTGCCAACTTTTTCACTACTAAAATCAGGTTGATACAGGACTCCTTTCCCACTAGGCCGGTTGATGTTTATCCGAGCCTCCCGGATGGGTCAGTCCATCCCATTATATCAGGCCCAGTCTTGGCTGTTTTCCCGTCACTGTCGATACCTTCTTCGCTGACACTCATGACGAATCTCAAATCTGGCTCACCCCTTGATCCTTGCCCGGCCAAATTCCTAGCTAAAATGGCAGCTATTGTCAATCCTCTGGCCAACCCACTTTTGAACCTTTCCCTGAGTCAGGGGGTAATTCCGCAGACATGGAAGCAGGCTATGGTCATCCCCCTTCTTAAAAAACCGAGCCTTGCCCCGGAAGTCCCTGCCAATTATAGGCCCATCTCGCTTCTTCCTGCGCTGGCTAAGATCTTGGAGAAGCATGTACATGGTGTGCTGTCCAATTTTGTGGAGTCTCATGAGCTATTACATGCCTCTCAATCTGGCTTCCGCCCCAATTTAAGCACCGAGACGGCGCTGTTGGAGGTTTCGGAGGCCATTAAGGAGGCGCTGGATTCTGGAGGCAAAGCCATGTTGGTCTTGCTTGATTTGTCGGCGGCCTTCGACACCGTCCCCCATGAGGGTCTCCTCGCAAGACTTCATGAAATCGGTCTGAGGGGGACGGTGTTCAGTTGGTTTCGTTCATTTCTAGCCGACCGCCGACAAACGGTCTGGGCCTCCCCTGGCTCCGCCGAGATGTCGCCACTGGGAGTCGGAGTCCCTCAGGGCTCCGTGTTGAGCCCGACTCTATTTATCATCTTTATGACCCCTTTGGCGACACTGGTGGAATCCTTCGGGGCCCAGATCGTATCCTAGGCTGATGATACCCAGCTTCTCTTCACCTGCCGGAAGGGAGAAGATTTCGATGGAGAGAGTATCCGGGAGTGCCTTGGGGCTGTTTTCAAATGGTTCCAGCTAAACAGCCTCAAGTGCAACTCAGATAAATCTGAGATACTCTTCTTCGGCTGTCCATCTGATCCGGACTGGCATGGGTGGTGGCCCGCCGACATGTTCCCCCCAGCTCATTCGTCCCAGTCAGCCAGGAACTTGGGAGTTAAAAGCGATAACGGGCTGACGCTTAAATCCCAGGTTCTGGCTCTTACAGGAACTTGCTTTGGCATCCTTAGGATGCTTCGGAAGTTCTTCCCTTTCCTCTCTGAGGAGCACAGGAGGACGACAGTTCAGGCCTTAATCGGCTCAAGATTGGACTACTCGAACATCCTATATTTGGGCCTGGCGGAGTACCTCTTGCAACGCCTGCAGGTGGCCCAGAATACGGCTGCTCGTGCCATCTTCGACCTCCACAGGCGGGCCAGGGCCTCTAGCCTATTACAGTCGCTCCATTGGTTACTTATCAGGAAGCGGATAGCATTCAAGGCCATGACATTGGCCCACAATGCCTCGGGAGCTCAATATCTGCAAAGGAGGCTCTCCTTTTACCATCCGGCACGATCCTTGAGATCGGAGTCCCTCTTCCTGGCTGTGGTGCCCCGAGTAATAAAAGCCCGCATTGGTGGGCGCTCATTCAGGCTGCTAGCTCTGCAGCTGTGGAACTCCCTACCTTTGACCCTGCGCTCTACGTCCAACTTGCTGGCATTCAGGAAGGGCTTTAAGACATGGCTCTTTGCCTGCTAGGGTTTTCCTGGTTTAGTTTCTGTACTTCGTGAGCCTTCCTTCTCACCTTTTATTGTTATGTTTTTGTCTGTTTCCTTCAGGTCATGGAATATAAAGCGCCGGGACACTCCTTTGGAGTAGCCGTGCGCTATAAAAGAACTATCTAACATAACATAACATAACATGTGACACCAGTGGAGAAGTGACGGCCTGGCTGCAGAGGCACAGCTGTCTTGGTCGCAGTGCCCGCATTAGAGAGACGGGTGCGGCAGTATAGAGAGCACCGTCTGTGGCCCACGCAGGACTGAAGAGAGGAACTCCTCCCGCCTATGGAGCCGTGGGGTGGGTTGAGATTCACTGAGGCTGTCGATCAGGATGTCGCTCAGTGGATCCGGTGGACCCCGAGGAGCTTGGTCAATTGTTGCCTCAGTGGGCGCCTGTTGGACAGTCTGTTTCACCCAGCTGGCGGCCGCCTGAGCACTCGGCGGGATTTGAGGTGAGCCGGAGCTGACTGGGTGCCCGCGGTGCCGGTGGAGGGGATCGGAGCTGCCCTGGTGCCTCGCTCGGGACTGCGGCCGGCCTGGTGAGTGGAGTTGGAGCGGGGCATCCCCCCTTCCCTCTCCTGCAATGTGACTTGGCGCCGCAGAGTGCATCTGGGCCCAGTGACGAGGCTGCTGCACCTGCGTCAGCCGGGAGCAGTCCCCGCCACAGGCTGCTTTCCACGAGCACCCAGGCCAGGTCACATTTGGCCCATTTCAGTAGCGGCGGACCCCAGGCCATACCAGAGGGGTGCTCCCCCTTCCTCCCCTGGTGCCGCAGAGTATCGGGGGCAGCAGGACTGAAAACACGTGAGAGGCAACTGGGTCGAGTGCCAGGTGAAGACCCCTGGGACTGCTGAGTGTCATCTGACGAGGCCTTGATCATGCCAGAGTCGACAGGAGACTCCCTCCTGAATCTGGGGCCGCCATCTTGTGAAGCTCCCACCCTTTGCAGCACAGACAATACAGATGAGCCTGCGGCATAGCTCTTGAGCTGGGGAGGGGAGGGGAAAGGGGGGAACCGGGGGTCGGCTGGGCCTAGGCCCCCCTTCCCTGTGGTAAAAGACGCAGAGGTGGGCGAGCACCGGAGTGGCGCAATGAGAGGAATAGTGCAGGGGCCAGTTCGGGCCTATGCTGACCCTGGCCTTGTGTGACCACGTGGGGATCCTTGCCTGCAGCGGGGGTGACTGGCTGAGGCGGGGGTTCCGGGGGGCGGTCGGGCCTAGTCCTCCCGGTGGAAAAGGGCACGGGGTGGGCAAAAGCCTGGGCGGCGCAGTGAGAGGAACAGTGCGGAGGCCAGTTTGGGCCTATGCTGCCCCTGGACTCGTGTGACCACACAGGGTTCCTTGCCTGCGGTGGGGGCGACTAGCTGAGGCAGGAGTCTGGGGGCCTTTTGGGCCTAGTCCCTTCTCGCACTATCCTTCTTTACTGGTCTAATGAGACTGTGGCATTGTTAGAAAATGAACGGGGTGGACCCTGCTCCAGAGTGCTTCCTGAACAGTCACGTCTTTTTCCTCATCTGGCTAGCCTCTGTGGTGGTGCACTATCCTAAAGAGTTGGGAGAGCAGTCGAGATACTTTGGAGTCCACGGCCGGAAGTCACTCACATTCCACCCCATATGCCGAGCGCTCAGCGGATAGTCATGGGCCGTCTTCGTTCCAGCGGCCGCCAAGATGCCCCGCCCCTGGGTCCTGACTGAAGAAGCTCCCAAAGCTTCTGGAGCGTCCATCACGTCAAGCCAGTCAGGTATCACAACCAAGTTGGACTCGGTGCTAGCGGCAGTGGTGAGGATAGGCACCACCCTGGAACAGACGCACACCTCCCTGGAGGGCAGGATTGACACTATCACCTCCGACTTCACGCTTCTATGTACAGATCAACACAAACTGTCTGACAAAGTCCGTGATACTGAGGTAATGCTGGCAGAACTTCAGCCCAGATCCTGTAACTTCGCAGGACCTGATGGATTGGGTGTGCACCCAGGCGGAAAAGGTGGATGATGCTTAAGGGAGGTCGCGCCACAATAACTTGAGGATGATTGGCCTACAGGAGGGGAAGTAGGGTCAAGATCCAGAGAGCTACACAGAATCGTGGATGAGAGAATTGCTCCCCCGGGGATCGCTCTCACCTCAGTTCGTGGTGGAGCGGGCCCATAAAGTTCCGGCCCATAAACCCCCTCCCTTCCTATTTTGCTTAATGAACACTAGGGACGGGGATGTAATTTTACCAGAAACAGGCAAGCACCATGGCCCCAAGGTGCAAAATGTTACTGTCTCCTTCTTCCCGAACTACACTGCGCAAGTATTAAAAAGGGAAGCCACCTTCGGTGCAGTCAAGAAATAACTTCGAACTTGGGGTCGATATGCACACCACCAAAGACCGCATTATGTTCCCTCTTGGCTCTACACTACTACCCGACATGACAGACACAGGGGATGTGAAGTTGTAAATAATAACATGGAATGTTAATGGACAGGGCAGTAAAATAAAAAGGGGAGGGGCCTATAGTCCCTTAAGAGGCAATCTCCAGACTTGATACTATTGCAAGAAATGCACCTGGTGGGTAATAGTTTTAAGGCTCTCAATGGGTGGGGATACAAGCTTTTGGTCCATGCAGGGTTCACATCCGGGTCCTGGTGTACGGGTATCCTCATACGTAAAAATTTGGCCCTCACTCCTCCCTGTATGTGGGCCGACCCACAGGGCAGCTTCGTTATATTGGGAGGATAAGCCACTGAATGTAATATCGGTCTATCTTCCACCTGCGTTGGGAAAGACAGCATTGCAAGACCTGGGTAAGATACTGATAGATCTTTCCCCTGTTACTCTTCTATTAGGAGGGGACTTCAACATGATAATGGACGAGAGGCTTGACAGGCACCCCGAGAAATCGTCTCCCAGACGAAGCACGCACATGGCTGACTTCACCCAAGCAATGGGCCTTACTGACATTTGGGGCGCTGCATCCCGCTGTAGTCCATTACACACACTATTCCAATGCACACAAAAGTATGTCCCGCATTGACAATTTTTTTACTTCCCTTGTAGACATAGGTCACTTCCAACATCCCCGGGGCCTCCCAAGAGGTATCTCCGATCATTCCCCTCTCAGGGTTGAACTTACTTTTAACTGGCCCTATAATTATTAACCCAAGTTCAAGTTCAAGTTCAAGTTCAAAAATTTGTTTAGCGCACTACTCACCCAGAGGGTCTCAAGGCGCTTGTAGGAGGGGGGGGACTTTACTTATCGAATATCCAAGTTTTGAGTTGCTTTCTGAAGGAGAGGTGGTTCTGTGTAAGGCGGAGGTGGGTGGGGAGAGAATTCCAGGTCTTGGCTGCTAAGTAGGAGAAGGATCTTCCCCCCCATGGTGGATCTATGGATGCGTGGAATTGTGGCGAGGGCTTGATTGGACGATCTTAGTTGGCGAGTGGGGGTGTAAAAGGACAGGCGCGTGTTGAGGCATTCGGGTCCTAGGTCGTAGAGGGCTTTGTGTGCGTGGGTGAGGAGTTGGAACGTTATCCTCTTGTTGACGGGGAGCCAGTGGAGGTCTTTTAGGTGACCGGAAATGTGAGCTTGGCGGGGGATGTCTAGTATGAGTCTGGCTGAGGCGTTTTGGATGCGTTGGAGTTTTTTCTGTAGTTTGGCTGTGGTTCTGGCGTAAAGGGTGTTTCCGTAATCCAGTCGGCTTGTGACCAGAGCGTGGGTGACCGTTATTCTTGTTTCGGTGGGGATCCAGCGGAATATTTTTTTGAGCATGCGTAGGATGTTGAAGCATGATGATGAGACGGCGTTGACTTGTCTGGTCATCGAGAGGGAGGAGTCCAGGATGAAGCCCAGGTTACGTGCGTGGTCCGTTGGTATGGGTGCTGTTCCCAGGGCCGGTGGCCACCATGAGTCGTCCCAAGCGGAAGGGGAAGAGCCTAAGATTAGGACTTCCGTTTTGTCCGAATTCAGTTTTAACCGGCTGTTCTTCATCCACTCGGCTACATCTTTCATTCCTTCGTGTAAGTTGGTTTTGGCGGTGTATGGGTCTTTGGTGAGGGAGAGGATCAGCTGGGTGTGGTCTGCATAGGAGATGATGTTGAGGTTGTGTTGGCGCGCGATGGATGCGAGGGGTCTCATGTATATGTTGAAGAGGGTGGGGCTGAGTGATGATCCTTGTGGTACGCCGCAGATGACTTCAGTGGGCTCCGATCTGAAAGGGGGGAGGCGGACTCTCTGGGTTCTTCCGGCGAGGAACGAGATGATCCAGTCCAGTGCTTTTCCTTGTACTCCGACGTTGCTGAGGCGTTGTATGAGGGTGCTATGACAGACTGTGTCAAAGGCTGCGGAGAGGTCAAGTAGGATGAGGGCAACTGTTTCTCCATTGTCCAGTAGTGTTCGAATGTCGTCTGTTGCTGCGATCAGAGCTGTTTCGGTGCTGTGTTTGGCTCGGAAGCCGGACTGTGAGGGGTCGAGGGAATTGTTGGATTTGAGGAAGGCGGCGAGCTGACTGTTGACGGCTTTCTCAATAACTTTGGCAGGGAATGGGAGGAGCGAGATGGGGCGGTAGTTCTTAAGTTCAGTGGGGTCTGCTGTGGGTTTCTTCAGGACGGCGCTGAGTTCGGCATGTTTCCAGCTTTCCGGGAAGGTAGCGGAGTTGAGGGAGCAGTTGATGGCATCTCGGAGATGGGGTGCGATGATGGAGTCTGCTTTGTTGAAAATGTGGTGGGGACATGGGTCGGTTGGCGATCCTGAGTGGATGGAGTTCATCAGGCGGATGGTGTCTTCAGTGGTGATCGGGTTCCAGGCGCAAAGGTTGTTAGAGGGGGGTATTGGTTCGGGAGGGGGTGGAGTGGACTGGTCTCCGGATTGGTTTTCAAAGCTGTTATGTATGTCGGCGAATTTGTTGTGGAAGAACGAGGCTAGCGAGTCGCAGAGGTCTTGGGATGGAGTGATGTCGTTGGTGCCGGCGGTGGGGTTGGTAAATTCTTTGACGATGTTGAATAGTTCCTTGCTGTTGTGGGCGTTGTTGTCAAGTCGATCCTTGAATGCTGATTTCTTGGTGGATCGGATCAGTTGGTGGTGTTTGCGGGTGGCGTTCTTGAAGGTGGTCAGGTTGTCAGTGGTTGGGTTTTTTCTCCAGGCTTTCTCGAGGGTACGACATAACTTCTTGGATGTCTTAATGTCATCGTTGAACCAGGGGGATTTTTTGCTACTTTGTTTGATTTGATGGTTTTTCAAGGGTGCTAGATCGTCGGCGCTGTGGGTGATCCATTGTGTGAGGTTGGTGGCTGCTTGGTTTGGGTCGGATGATTTGGCGGGAGGGTTTTGGTGAAGCGATGTGAGGAGTTGGTCGGTGGTAATTTTGTTCCAGTTTCTTTGAGGGATTGGTTGTGGAAGGTTGTGGGTCGTGGTCTTTTTGTAGTTGAAGTGAACGCAGCTGTGGTCCGTCCAGTGGAGAGCTGTGGTGTGGTTGAAGGAGATGTGCTTGCTAGAGGTGAAGATTGGGTCAAGCGTGTGTCCGGCATAGTGGGTGGGGGTATCAACAAGTTGTTTGAGTCCGAGATTGGCCAGGTTGTCCAGAAGGGTGGTGGTGTTGCCGTCGTTTTTCTTTTCCAGGTGGAAGTTGAGGTCTCCCAGTAGAACGTATTCCTCAGAGGGGAGGGCGTGTGGGCTGATGAAGTCAGTGATGTCTTCGCTGAATTGTGTGCGGGGTCCTGGTGGTCTGTAGATGAGGGTGCCTCTGAGTGTGGTCTTGGGGCCGGTGTGGATCTGGAAGTGAAGGTGTTCGGCGGATGTGAGGTTATCGTCTGAGCTGGTCGTGATGCGGATGGAGTTCTTATGGACGATGGCGATGCCTCCTCCTGTTTGGAAGGTGCGGTCCTTTCGGATGATCTTGTAGCCGTCCGGGATGGCTATGGCGATGTCTGGAGCTGATGAGGCGTTCATCCAGGTTTCTGTGAGGAAGGCGACGTCCGGCGATGTGGTGTCGAGTAGGTTCCAAAGTTCAATGGCGTGTCTGTGGACCGAGCGGGTGTTGAGTAGGATGCATTTTAGGTGGTTAGTGTTGTTGCTCTTATTGGAGTCTGTGGATTTGGTGTGGGGCCTGATGCAGTCGAATTTGCAGGAGAGGCAGGTGAAGGGTCCATGGGTATGTCCTGGGGCGGCTTGGTAGCAATCTTGGAGATGGCCGGGGTTGAGTGCTGAGAGGGATGCGGCATCATATGTAATGCGGGTGGAGTGGGATTTGCGAGGACCAGGGGGTCTGGCACTGGGCGTGGTCCTGGCGCGGACAGGCGTAGACGGGCTTACCTTTGGCGCACCTTCGGCGCGCATGGGGCGCGTCCGCTGCGCGTAAGCTGCTCTGACATAAGTGGATAGTGGGGGGGCGGAGCGAGGAAGGGTCAGCTGGGAGGCGGGAGCGGGTGGAGGGCCGGGCTGTGAGGCACAAACAAACAACAAAATGGCAGCAAGCCAAAGGACGAGACTGGGACCCCAAACGAAAGCTGAGAGAGGGAAGCGTCACCGGCACACACAGAATAAACAATGAAGTCAAAGCGCAGCTCAGCAGTAAAGCGCTACGATAAATTTCCTATAATGCACACAGTAAATTCTGTAGCAATGCGATCAAAGCAGTAAAGCGCTACGATGAGTTTAAAATTTGCCACACAAATAGATCTGGAAAAATGCGAGCAAAGCGCGACAGAGAGCAATATCAGGGAGAGTAGTCTGCAAGTATAGCGCTACGATACCCGGTTCAATCTAGGGAGCAGCGTGAGGAGCGACCGCTTCTGAAGAGTTCAGGACGGTCACAGCGCGAGCCCTGGAGGGTCGAGCCTAATCTTTCAGTGTGAGGGAGGGGCAGCTGGGAGGCGGGAGCGGGTGGAGGGCCGGGCTGTGAGGCACAAACAAACAACAAAATGGCAGCAAGCCAAAGGACGAGACTGGGACCCCAAACGAAAGCTGAGAGAGGGATGCGTCACCGGCACACACAGAATAAACAATGAAATCAAAGCGCAGCTCAGCAGTAAAGCGCTACGATAAATTTAAATTTCCTATAATGCACACAGTAAATTCTGTAGCAATGCGAGCAAAGCAGTAAAGCGCTACGATGAGTTTAAAATTTGGCACACATATAGATCTGGAGCAATGCGAGCAAAGCGCGACAGAGAGCAATATCAGGGAGAGTAGTCTGCAAGTATAGCGCTACGATACCCGGTTCAATCTAGGGAGCAGCGTGAGGAGCGACCGCTTCTGAAGAGTTCAGGACGGTCACAGCGCTAGCCCTGGAGGGTCGAGCCTAATCTTTCAGTGTGAGGGAGGGTCAGCTGGGAGGCGGGAGCGGGTGGAGGGCCGGGGTGTGAGGCACAAACAAACAACAAAATGGCAGCAAGCCAAAGGACGAGACTGGGACCCCAAACGAAAGCTGAGAGAGGGAAGCGTCACCGGCACACACAGAATAAACAATGAAGTCAAAGCGCAGCTCAGCAGTAAAGCGCTACGATAAATTTCCTATAATGCACACAGTAAATTCTGTAGCAATGCGATCAAAGCAGTAAAGCGCTACGATGAGTTTAAATTTTGCCACACAAATAGATCTGGAGCAATGCGAGCAAAGCGCGACAGAGAGCAATATCAGGGAGAGTAGTCTGCAAGTATAGCGCTACGATACCCGGTTCAATCTAGGGAGAAGCGTGAGGAGCGACCGCTTCTGAAGAGTTCAGGATGGTCACAGCGCTAGCCCTGGAGGGTCGAGCCTAATCTTTCAGTGTGAGGGAGGGGCAGCTGGGAGGCGGGAGCGGGTGGAGGGCCGGGCTGTGAGGCACAAACAAACAACAAAATGGCAGCAAGCCAAAGGACGAGACTGGGACCCCAAACGAAAGCTGAGAGAGGGAAGCGTCACCGGCACACACAGAATAAACAATGAAATAAAAGCGCAGCTCAGCAGTAAAGCGCTACGATAAATTTCCTATAATGCACACAGTAAATTCTGTAGCAATGCGATCAAAGCAGTAAAGCGCTACGATGAGTTTAAAATTTGGCACACAAATAGATCTGGAGCAATGCGAGCAAAGCGCGACAGAGAGCAATATCAGGGAGAGTAGTCTGCAAGTATAGCGCTACGATACCCGGTTCAATCTAGGGAGCAGCGTGAGGAGCGACCGCTTTTGAAGAGTTCAGGACGGTCACCCACGGCTACTTACGATCCCAGATATTAAAGACGACCTTGCTGAGCACACAGACCAATATTTTACTGAAAATATTGGTTCCGTCGACTCGGCAAACACTATATGGGAGGCATATAAGGCAGTGATTAAGGGGCATGCCCTAGCATTGAAGGTCAGATATATTCAAAATCAAAATGTACAATTTACTCAACTTGAAAGTGACTTGCTCCAACTAGAAATGAACATAATACCTCTCCTACCGAAGCCGCGGCCCACCATCTTCGTAATAGGCAACCAGAATACAAAGCCCTAGCACATGGAAAAACCCAGGCAAGACTCCTCCATACTCGCCGTAGGGTGTACGAGCTTGGAGATAGGACCGGCAAAATGCTGACGTGGCTGAAGCAGCGAGATCAGGCAGCTCAATGGGTCCCTGAAAACTTACTTGAGGATGGGAGGCGGGTGACGGACCCCCGAGAGGTGCGGAAGTCTTTGCAAACCACTTGGAGTCAGTATATACCTCCAAGACCGCCACTTCCTCAGACGACTCACGTCAGCTACTGTAGGAACCTACCCACACTTTCGGACAGTGACAGGGAAGCTCTAGACGCAGACATAACAGCAGAAGAGACCTGTAAAGCTATCTTTGCTATTCATTCGGGGAAGGCAATGGGGCCTAATGGAATTCCAATCGAATTCCTTACAGAGATGGCCCTCAAAGTGGCCCCAAATCTAAAAAACATGTATGAAGAGAGTCAGGAGCAGGGTATCCTTCCCTTGGATGGATCAAAGGCTAGCTTCTATAGTTATTGAGAATCAAGAGAAGAGAGAGGAACTAGAGAAGCTAGTTAGTTTCCACGGGGGATTTGTAGTAATCAAGAGGAGCTAGCTACCTTGGCAGTGTATATGTTGTAGGTGTTTGTTTGGGGAAAAAAACATTTGGTTTTAATGAAAGCCCTCCCCCACCAACCTAGTTGGTGACATGCTTTATCATCGGGCCACACCCGAGGCACCGAGTGTGCCTCAGGTGTGCTACGACGCCTGATTACAACAGAGCAGGTTTTGATAAGTGAGTGTGTGGTGAAGGTGTTTTGAGTGAGGTTAAAATGCTGTCCTAGAGGTCCCAGGCGGTTAATTTATTAATGAGCCCTAGGCAGAATTAAAAACAAGGCTTTGGGACTTTGTTGGAGGGACGTATGGTCTTGATTTGCATATGGCCATGTCTGAACTGGGGTGGCAGAGTGGGCTAAAGAACGGTGATGGATTCAACCCAGATCTGTTGACTGGGTGTGAGTGTTTGATTGGTTCAGATGCTCCATCCATCACCACCCCCTTTTGTACCCCTTTGTCGCCATAAGTTGGCAGGCTATGCTCAGACGTTGAGTCCCTTGCTCACTTTGCCACTGGATTCAAGCAAGCCTGGCTGAAGACGGCTGGAATGCCAGAAACCGGTCCTAGGAAGCTTGATTCCGGTCCAGAGAAGGCATGGCTTGGCAGTTCGGGCTGGACTGTTCCCATGAGGCACAGGGTCAGACTGATTTGCATATGGCCATGTCTGAACTGGGGTGGCAAAGTGGGCTAAAGAACGGTGATGGATTCAACCCAGATCTGTTGACTGGGTGTGAGTGTTTGATTGGCTCAGATGCTCCGTCCCTCACCACCCCCTTTTGTACCGCTTTGTCACCATAAGTTGGCAGGGTATGCTCAGACGTTGAGTCCCTTGCTCACTTTGCCACTGGATTCAAGCAAGCCTGGCTGAAGACAGCTGGAATGCCAGAAACCGGTCCTAGGAAGCTTGATTCCGGTTCTGGGAAGGCATGGTTTGGCAGTTCGGGCTGGACTGTTCCCATGAGGCACAGGGTCAGACTGATTTGCATATGGCCATGTCTGAACTGGGGTGGCAGAGTGGGCTAAAGAACGGTGATGGATTCAACCCAGATCTGTTGACTGGGTGTGAGTGTTTGATTGGTTCAGATGCTCCGTCCATCACCACCCCCTTTTGTACCACTAGTTGCCCTGCAGCAATGATTGTGCCACCCACATGAGTAGCCCTAAAATGGTGTTTCAGGCCTGCCACCGCAGTGCCTGTGTGCAGTCTGTGAACTGCCATGTCCTCCTGGTCAGTGTCCCCACTGACCAGGCCTAACCCTTCCTTTTCTGTGTACATTGGTCACCCCTATGGAAGGCCCAAGGTACCCCCTTGGGCAGGGTGCAGTGTATGTGAAAGGTAGAGCATGTACTAGTGCAGGTGACATGCTCTGGTAGTGAATTACTGCCATTTTCGTTTTTCACTATTGTAAGGCTATCTTGCCCCGTAGGTTATCATGGGGGATGCTGGCTACAGGGGCTACCAGCAAATCTTCCCATAGAAGCAAGATAGGACATAAAAGTCTGGTATCCCTAAACTCAGAATTTAATAACACATCTTTTAGGAAAGGTTGTTTTTTAAATCCTGTATTTGAGAACCGCACTTTTAGAAAGTGGCTGTTCTCTTGTATGACCATTCTGTGTGCCTTGGCCTGTTTGTGAATTTACTGTCTAGTTTGAGAGTGACAGGGGCTGGGGAGCCCCCAGGAGGCTGGCTGGGTCAGCCCTAGGCTGAATGACTGCATCTGCATCTTGAGTGGTGGGAGGGGATAGCACCTGGGCCTAAATAGCCCCGGGGTTAGCAAGTGTAGCTTTGGGAGGGGATTTTATTTCTAGTGGAGAGGAAGGACTAGCTGTTATGACCCTTGTCTCTTTAGTAGATCAAGAGATGGTCCAGGAAACCTTACTGCCCCTTAACACTAAGAAAGACGGGCAGAAGGTGACCATCAATAGGAGAGAGATAGAGGCTCTGAGAGACACAGGAGCCAGCGTGACATCCGTGAGGTGTCAGTGGGTGTCTGAAGAGCAGGTCATTCCCAATGTGCTCCGCCCAGTAGTTGCGGCTGACAACTCAGTGCGCCTCTGCCAAGTGGTGCGTGTTCCCTTTGAGTGGAGGGGGTCTCTGGTCTCTTGGAAGTTGTTGCCAGTGAAGCCTTGCCTGTAGACTGCCTGCTAGGTAATGACATGGAGAGTTCTCCATGGAAGGATGTGGAGCACCAAGCTCAATTGGAGATGTTGGGTTTGCCTGCGTGGATCTGTGTGACCACGCGTGCTATGGCAGCCAGTAAGGATGATTCAGCAGAACTGGAGCCTGAAACAGTGGCCCAGAGACCTGCCAGGAGAGGAAGAGGCTGGGTGCGTGGGAAACCCGCCCCAGCCGTTCCCATGGTCCAGGAAGGAGCAGAAACTGAGGCGGATGCCCTGGAACCTACAGGGGAACAGGTGGCCAAACTGGGCGACGTACCCGAGCTGACCCATTGGCAGCAAGAAGGTGGGCCCTCCAGGGAGGAATTCTGCAAGGCGCAGAAAGAGTGCCCTTCCCTCATTGGTGTGCGGCAACAGGTTGCAGACCAGGCAGCAGGTGGAGCGTCCAAAGATCATCTAATTTACTGGGAGGATGAATTGTTGTGTAGTGAGCTTAATTTTGCAGAGCCCGGTGCAGCCCGTGTGCTGGTGGTATCCGAGCACTACAGGAACTTCCTAATGGGTCTGGCTCATGACGTGCCTCTCGCAGGACATCTGGGGCAAGACAAGACCTTCCAAAGGCTTGTCACCCACTTCTACAGGCCCCAGATGAAGAAGCACATTGGTACCTTTTGTAGATCTTGCCAAACATGTCAGGCCAGTGGCAAGAGCGGAGGGAAGTGCAAAGCACCCCTCCAACCCTTTCCTGTGGTTAGCACCCCTTTCGAGCGGGTGGGCATCAACATCGTGGGGCCCCTGGACCCCAAGACAGACTTAGGCAGCAGGTTCATCCTGGTCTTGGTGGACCATGCCACCCGGTACCTGGAAGCAGTCCCTCTCAGGACAATCACAGTACCCGTGGTGGGCTGTGCATTGATGGGGATCTTTTCCCGTGTGGGGTTCCCCAGAGAGGTGGTCTCCGACCGGGGCACCAACTTCATCTCTAGGTACATGAAGTCTCTGTGGGAGGAGTGTGGGGTAACTTATAAGTTCACCACTCCTTACCACCCTCAAGGAAATGGGTAGGTTGAAAGGTTCAACTGCACCCTGAAAGGTATGATAATGGGCCGAGCAGAGCCTATGAAACGGAAGTGGGACGTCTTTCTACCATGCCTGTTGTTTGCCTACAGGGAGATGCCTCAGAAATCCTTCGGGTTCAGTCTCTTTGAACTCCTGTATGGCCACCCTGTTAGAGAACCTCTCACACTGGTGAAGGAGGGGTGGGAGAAATCCAATGGGAAAACCCCCCAGGATGTGTTCAGCTATGTGCTGGCCTTCCGCAACCAGACACAACGCTTCAGGAAGCTCGCTCAGGAGAACCTAGAAGGTAGCCAGGAAGAAATGAAAAGATGGTACGACCAGAATACCACTCTGGTCGAATTTCAACCTGGGCAGAAAGCGTGGGTGATGGCGCCAGTGGAGCCTTGTGTGCTCCAAGACAAGTGGACTGGGCCATATGAGGTGGTGGAGCGCAAGAGCGAAGTAACCTACCTGGTTAACTTGAAGACTCCCAGGCAGCCCCTGAGAGTCTTGCATGTGAACTGCCTCAAACCCACTTTGAGAGGTCTGAAGTGACAATACTTATGGCTACAGATGCTTGAAGGGAAGAGGATAGTGATCCTCTCCCTGACCTCCTGGCAGCTAAGGAGCAAGACGGGTCAGTGGATGGTGTGGTCCTCTCGCCCACCCTGACCCCAGAACAGCAGAGGGACTGTCCCCAGGAGTTGGGTCAGTTTGCCTCCCTGACCCCAAGTGTCACCAATTGATGCGTCCATGATGTGGACACTGGAGATAGTCTGCCTGTGAAACAGAATATAACAGGGTAGCTGACAAGGTCATGGCCAGCATCAAGGAAGAGGTTTCCAAGATGTTGGCGCTAGGGGTAATTGAGCCCTCCAGCAGCCCCTGGGCTAGCCCAGTAGTCTTAGTGCCAAAAGCTGCTGCGCCCGGTGCCACTCCAGAACTCGGGTCTTGTGTGGACTACCGTGGGCTCAATGCGGTCACCAAGACTGACGCACACCCCATCCCCAGAGCTGATGAGCTCGTGGATCAGCTGGGAGCTGCCCAGTACCTCAGTACATTTGATTTAACTTCTGGGTACTGGCAGATTGCCTTAACTGATGGGGCTAAAGAGAGGTCTGCATTCTCAACGCCAGAGGGGCACTTCCAGTTCCGAGTCATGCCCCTGCCACATTCCAGAGACTGGTTAACCAGGTACTGACCGGGCTGGAGGAATTCAGCGCCGCATACCTGGATGACATTGCTGTGTTCAGCTCCACGTGGGAGGAACATTTGCAACACCTCTGTGAAGTGTTGAAGGCTCTGCAAAGGGCAGGCCTCACTATCAAGGCCAGCAAGTGCCAGATAGGGCAGGGATCTGTGGTGTACTCCGGACACCAGGTAGGAATCGGCCAGGTGGGGCCCCTACAGGCAAAGATTGATACCATTCTGGCTTGGGAGCCCCGCAAGGCCCAGACAAAGGTAAGAGCCTTTTTAGGTCTCACCGGGTATTACAGATGGTTTGTCAAGGGATATGGCACCATGGTTGCCCCCTTGACAGAGCTGACTTCCAAGAAGTAGCCAAGGAAAGTGAATTGGACCAAAGCCTGCCAAACTGCTTTGTATGCCCTGAAGACTGCCATGTGCACAGCACCGGTGCTCAAGGCACCTGACTACTCCAGTGAGTTCATAGTGCAGACAGACGCTTCAGAGCATGGTGTGGGAGCAGTACTCTCCCAGATCAACGACGAGGGCTGGGACCAACCTGTAGCTTTCATTAGTAGGAGGCTAATCCCCAGGGAACAGAGGTAGAGTGCAATTGAAAGGGAAGCTTTTGCTGTGGTCTGGGCTCTGAAGAAGCTAAGGCCCTACCTGTTTAGAACTTACTTTCATGTTCAGACAGACCACAGGCCCCTCAGATGGTTAATGCAGATGAGGGGTGAGAACACAAAACTGTTGATGTGGTCAATCTCCCTACAGGGAATGGACTTTACGGTGGCACACCGCCCTGGTACAGAACACGCCAACGCTGATGGTCTGTCCAGGTTTTTCCACCTTAGTGAAGAGAACTCCCAAGAGGGTGGGTAGTTTCCCCACTTTCAGCTGGAGGGGACACGTGTTAGACCTGGCATCCTTGGCGGGGTTTCCCCCCGTTGTTTTTGCCTCTACCTCCTGTATTTTTTGATGCTGGGCTGGATTTCATTTTTGCTGGTTTAGATGCTTACCACTGGAGTCAAGCTATCCAGGCTGATGACGGCTGATAGCCAGAAACCGGTCCTTGGATGCTTGATTCCAGTCCAGGAAAGACATGGCTTGGCAGTTCGGGCTGGACCGTTCCCATGAGGCACAGGGTCAAGGCTGATTTGCATATGGCCATGTCTGACCTGGGGTGGTGTGGAGTGCAAAAAAACGATGGATTTAGGCCCAGATCTCTGTACTGGGGTGAATGTACGACATTGTGCTGCATTCTGTCCATCAATTGTTGTTTTTGCATTTGTCACCCCGAGTGGGATGGGTATGCTCAGATGTGAGTCCCATGCTCTCCACACCACTGGAGCCAAGCTATCCAGGCTGATGATGGCTGATAGCCAGAAACCGGTCCTTGGATGCTTGATTCCTCCAGGAAAGACATGGCTTGGCAGTTCGGGCTGGACTGTTCCCATGAGGTACAGGGTCAAGGCTGATTTGCATATGGCCATGTCTGACCTGGGGTGGTGTGGAGTGCAAAAAAACGATGGATTTAGGCCCAGATATCTGTACTGGGGTGAATGTATGACATTGTGCTGCATTCTGTCCATCAATTGTTGTTTTTGGTTTAGATGCTTTGGGCACTTTGCCACTGCTGATCAGTGTCAAAGTGCAAGTGCTCCCTGTGTAAATTGTTATTGTTGGATTGGTTATCCATGATTGGCATATTTGTATTACCAAGAAGTCCCTAGAAAAGTGCGCTGAGTGTGCCAGGGCTGGTTATTCAAATGCTATTAGTGGGCCTCCAGCACTGATTGTGCCACCCATACGAGTAGCCCTAAAATGGTGTCTAAGGCCTGCCAACGCAGTGCCTGTGTGCAGTCTGTGAACTGCCATGTCCTCCTGGTCAGTGTCCCCACTGACCAGGCCTAACCCTTCCCTTTCTGTGCACATTGGTCACCCCCATGGAAGGCCCAAGGTACCCCCTTGGGCAGGGTGCAGTGTATGTGAAAGGTAGAGCATGTACTAGTGCAGGTGACATGCTCTGGTAGTGAATTACAGCCATTTTCGTTTTTCACTATTGTAAGAGAGTGACACGGGCTGGGGAGCCCTCAGGAGGCTGGCTGGGTCAGCCCTACGCTGAATGACTGCATCTGCATCGTGAGTGGTGGGAGGGGATAGCACCTGGGCCTAAATAGGGCTGTGCCTGCCTTCCACAATGCTGGCTCCACCTCCTGCTGGGCCGCTGACGACCCTGCCCCTCACTCTGAAAGGAAAGGAGAAGCCAGGAAAACAAAGTGCTCAAGGAACACCCAGAACTGGTTCAGACCGGGCTCAGAGCCCTCCTGCACAAAGGGAACAAAGACGTTTAGGGGTATAAGTACAGGACCCCTGACTACAGAAAATTAGATCATCCTGGAACCAAGAGTGAACACCTGCCAAGGAGAAAGCTGAAACTGAAGAAGGAAGACTGTCCTGCTGCTGCTCTGTTGGACTGCCCTGCTGTTGCTTTGCTGCACATGAGAGGGGAAGGACTTTGCTTTGTGCTGTGTCCCCTTGCTTGAAGGGATCTCCAAGGGCCTGAGAAGAGCTGGCTTCCTGTTAAGAAGTGCCAGGAACAAAAGGACTTCACCCCCAGCTTCCCTGAACTCTGCTGAGAGAGTTCTGTCCTTCCTAGAGTGCATGGGCCAGTTGTGGTGCCTCTGGAAGTTGTATTAAAGAGCTTTCTGCAAGTTTTATCGTATTCCCGGCAGAGCGAGATAATTCCCGCCGCTACGAAGACTGGGAAGATTTCCGTCGCTGCGAACATCGTCGCAGAGCTTGTCGCCACTGAGTGAGATCCCCGCATCACGACGCTGCGAGAATCGTCGCAGAGCCATCGCATAGAGGAGCTGTGAGAGAAAGATCGCCGCTGAGCCGCGCATCGTCGCCCCGAAGATCGTCGCAGTCCGTAAAGATCATTGCATCGTGCCTTTGCGAGCATTTTCCTATGGAACCTCCGCACCGGAATCCATACAAGGTATCGCCTCCCTCCCCATACAGACTAGATTCAACGCAACACGCCCGCTACATCCAGCGGGGTTGTCGCATCGCCTCCCCAAGGTCTCAGGAGTGACGCATCGCTGATTTTTGAAGTACTGGGTTTTTCAGAACCAGTACTGAACCGGTAACCCAGCGGTGCCAGGGACAACACCCTAAGACTTCGGGTTCTTCCTGATTCAGACTACAGAAACACAGAGTCTTCTAGGTGAAGTCAAAGATCGAAGTTATTGGCTGCAACCAAGTAACAGGCGTCCTAGAAGTACAACACGTGTATATTCTCAGGAGACTGCTCAAAATTACAAAGCCAGCCTTCTCCTTTTATACGAAATATTACGCTTTAGGCAAACATTCTTTAGTTTACAGTTGACCATTCACATATTTTCACTACAAAGGAAAAGCAGAGTCATGATGACAATCCCACATTCCAGTTTGTTCTGCCCACAATCAATTATCCGGCAAGGCCCAGTATTTTTATCAGATATCGACGGGCCCCCAATAAAAACAGGCACCTCCTCCTCGTAAAGCAAGTCATAAAGTAGGAAACAGGGACAGGTGTGTGCAAGATTAGGTGTGGTTTGTGTGCGATGAAAGGTTTATGGCATGTTGTGCCTTGATACTATCTCGTTCGGCCACTGGGAGAGGAACTGACCGGACAGGTTTGGCCTTGGGCAGTGGAGTCAGCTTGCCCAGGTCGCAGAGAAGTCAGGAAAGGTGTACGTGTCCTTCAGGATCGTGTTTGGCTTTAATCATTGGCCTATGTGAGGGCAACTTACAAAATGGCTGCCGTACACAAAATGGAACCCGAGGGTTCAGGTTGAAAACGGCGATTTCATGGTGAAATCATCACTCGAATATGACGAAAATGCTTGTGCATAGTGTACTAGCCGTTCTCGGTATTCTGATATCAAAATCGTCATGGTACGACAATGTTTATAACACGGGTCCAAAATTTTAAGTACTACATTTTCCACCGCACCAGCTTCTGTTTTGGAACTTTGTCGCAACTAAAGGTACTGTTGGCAAAAAGTGACACAACTGTGAACTAGTTTCACGCAACTGTGGATTATTTCAACGCTAACATTAAGACCTCTTTTGCAACCATATTCTTGAACTGTGTATGTTGGATTTTTGTTATTTTGGTCTTGTGTAGTTTAGATTAAATAACTTTATTTTTCTAAACTGTTGTGGAGTCAGTTTGTGGTGTTTTCACTGTGTTACTGTGAGTGTTGGTACAAATACTTTACACTTTGCCTTTGATAAGCCTTGACTGCTCGTGCCAAGCTACCAAGGGGGTGAGCAGGGGTTATCTCAGAGGGTTTCCTCCTTACCCTGACTAGAAGCAAGGGTCCCTATTTGGACAGTGCTACCTACCTCTGCCAACTAGAGATCCCCAGTTCTAACAACCGGCATCTGCAGAGTAGGCGCTGGAGAAGCCCCAGGAGGTGAAGAGGCCTGGGTTGCTGCTATGAAACAATTGACCCCCCTCCTGCTGAGTGATTAAGGATCCAGACCCACAGTATCAAAGGGAGAAAGGTGACACTGGGTGGGAGATACCCAGAACTGATTAGGCAGGAGTTAGGGACATCTGAGCACATTGAACTTCAAATACAGTTAGGAGTATATCTATGAGAGCTGAGGCCCCTGAATGTTGGAATAGAAATGGATTGAGTCTGAAAAGGCTTAGACCCATTTCGCTGTCCAGAGAAACCTCTGCTAAGGAAGGAACAACTGTGAGACTGCTGGGAAGGACCAACCCTTGCTTCGTGATCTGGGGCTGGTC
Source organism: Lissotriton helveticus (assembly GCF_964261635.1). Taxonomy (NCBI): domain Eukaryota; kingdom Metazoa; phylum Chordata; class Amphibia; order Caudata; family Salamandridae; genus Lissotriton; species Lissotriton helveticus. Next base: position 37,219,880 of record NC_136069.1, read on the forward strand.
TGCAGTTTGCTGTTTTACCCAAGCAAGAGACAGTTGGGACTGTGCTGTGTGCGCTGGGTTCCCCTGCTTGAAGAAGACTGTGCTTTGTTCTGTGTCGTGTTGCCATGTGATCTTGGAAACATGGAAGAGGCGTGAGACTTGGATGCGCTAGATGCATGTCGGGGTGCACAGGAGGTGTTGGTGAAGAGCACTTGGTCAACGTGTGCATCGAAGGTGAATCAAGTCTCTGATGCGCTGGGCGCGTGTCTTGGTGCACAGGACGCATTGGGGAAGAGCGCCTGGTCGATGTGTGCATCTGAGGTGAAGTGAGACTCGGACTCGCAGGGTGTGTGCTGTGGTGTACTGCAGGCGCTGGGTGTTTGTCGGGGGTGCTCCGGAGGCAATGGTGAAGAGCGCATTTGTCATCAAGTGCACCGGAGGAAAAGTGAGGCTCGGACACTGAGCGTGTCGGGGTGCAGCCAAAGGTGTTGGTGAAGAGCGCCTGGATATCGGGGCTCCAGAGTTGGAGTAAATCTCAGTGAAGCAGTGTGCGTGCTTTGGTGCATCCTGGGACTGTGGAGGTGATAGGCTGATCATCGTGTGAACCGGAAGAAAGTGAGTCTCTGCAGCGCGGTGTGTGTGTCTTGGTGCCAACTGAGACCGCAGTAAGGAGTGCCTGGTGAACATGCACTCAGAGTTGACGTGAAGTCCCATCAGCATTGTGTGTGTGGCTTCATGCCAGAGGAGACCCAAAGGGTGCTGTGGTGAACGTGTACCTGGAGTAACAATCTCAGAGGCTTGTGGTACTTGTACCCTGTGGCGTTGAGACCTTCCTAACAGTCGCGGCCCGGCAGCCCCGGAGGAGCTGAGCTGCCAGGACGAGCCGCTGAGGCCCACTGAGAAAGTTCTACATGGAAAGCCCAGATCGCTGATGGAGGAGAGGAGAGTGGGATTGAGCCCCCAGGTAACGTGGATCACTACTTGGGCGGGGTGCGGGCTCGGAGGGACACCCTCTCTGCCTCTCATTCTTGCTGGCGACGTGAGCCTTTGCTTCGGCTCAGATTGGGCCCGTACTGACCGAAGGAGTGGCAGTACTGGGGCCCAGATTGAGAAGCTGCACTTTGTCATCGTTGATACGTGTGGGGGGGGCAACTGTTATCAAAGAGGCTGATTGCAGTAATACTCATTGCCAATATTGCTGCTAACGAACTCCCAGACTGTCTTATGACGCCTGACAATATTTCTGCATAACAAAGTACACGATTGTAGCGGCCCGCATTGCATTATTCCTTAATTGCAAAGTACACGATTGTAGCGGTGCGCATTGCATTATTTCTTCATTGCAAAGTACACGATTGCAGCGGTGCGCATTGCATTATTTCTTCATTGCAAAGTACGTGATTGGGGTGGGATGCATTGCCTTATTCCTTCATTGCGCAGTACATGATTGTGGCAGTACGCATTGCATTATTTCTCCTATTGCAAGGTACCAGGCTGTATCGTTAAGCATTGTATTATTTCTCCTTTGCTCAGCACAGGATTGTATCGTTACGCAGAGTACTATTGTTTGTGCATTGCAACGTGTGTGATTCTTGCATTATGACCAGCATAGCGTTTGGAAAGCGGTGGTTGGGATTTGAACCTGCCAGCCAGCCGGAACAAATATTACCCATTATTATATGTTGGCTTTTTTATCGTGTGGTCAGATCATATATCTGTTAAAGTAAAGTTTATACTCGTTTTATCAAACTCGTGTGGAGTCCATTTGTGGTGTCACAAGTGCGTTGCTGTGAGCGAAGTTGCACAGACTGTACACTCGTGCCTTGGAGATAGGTCCGGCTGCTCGTGCCAAGCTACTAGAGTGAGCAGGGCTATCTCAAACGATGTCCTTTCTTGTCCTAACGTTGAGTGAGGAGTCCCGGGTCTCACATTAGGTGACAGTGGTGCAGGACGGGGACTCCACCTTCCAATAACAGCTAACAAATAATTGCAGCTCAACATATTATCAAACCTATCCCATTGTCTCTGCCACATGTGGAAAGAGTGAAGTCAGTAAACAACAATTCTGGGTAGTTCTGGCATAGGAGATCCTTCCTACTTGGGCCATATGAAGTGCAGTGTCCCTGCCACTATAGTTTAAGAAGCGCACAATAATGACACATGGAGTGCTGGGGGGCAGGTGCTGCATAAGCGCTCAATGCGTATGTTCCACAAAAAGACCTCTTAAAAAAGGAAATTTGATTAATAATTCTGCAAGTATCATCTCCACGAAATTTTCAATTTTGCCCGTAGTCATGGTTTTGGGGATGCACAGTGCCAGTAGTTTTTTTCTTCTTGTGCAGACTTCCAAATCTTCGTTTTTAGTTTTGATTTCAGCCAGTTCTTTACTACGGTTGGTTTGTTGGATGTCATGTACCGCCACTTGGCCCTCCCAGTCAGTTATCCCTCATTCCACCATATCAATTCTCTCTGCCTGTTTGGCCATTCTCTCTTTTAGTGGGTCTAAGTGCACAGTCAATGAGTAATTGTTTTCCATCTATTATGGACAGGCCAGTTTTCAGGTCTAGTAGACGAGATTCATTACCGGCTGTGTCCAGCTTGCCATTGAGGGCTGTAACCCCCACATCTGTGTTTTCCTGTTTCAACACACCCTTTTGCTTGTAGGACAGTTTGGATTGCCAGTGACCCATGTTTAGTCTCAAGAGTATCCACTGGCTTCAGCGTCAGATCAGATGAAACTCTGCTATCCCCCCCATCCCCCTTCTTCGAGGGGTGTGGTAGACATTTTCTTGTGACTAGCAGGTTTGAGTGGTAGGGCTCCCAGGTCCTCAGATTCGTGTTGTACTGTTCAAGTAAGCTGGTGCCCATTTGTGATCATTGAGACCCAAGCCATTATGATGGTGAATGTGTTAGTCTGTGTTAATATTCTTAGGCCCTGATTACGAATGTAGGTGCTATTTAGCACACCTGATAAATAAAGATACCACAGGGTACGTTATCTATTGAGTGCAATAAATACACATATTAAGAGTTTGTGGAGAATAATATGCAGCTTGAGGTATTCAACACATCTGATAATTATCGGATATGTTATATAGCTTTTCACTGATGATTCCAACTAGTGCGTAAACAAGGCTTTATGAATGGGTTGGACTGAACCAACCCACCCATAACCACGCTTTGAGTCTCCTAGTTGATATTGGCGCTGAACCCAACACCCAAGAGTGTGGCAACATCAAGTTCAGCAGTTCGATTTGGATTTCGCCTGGGCTCGATATAATCCCTGCAGCCTAGAGCTGGTCCCTCTATTCGAGCCCCAGCCCCGTGGACACAGGCCCAACAAAGCGCTATCACACTGTCAGGTAAAGCAGGTAAATATACTCATTAGCACGTGCAGGGGGAGGACAGATGCAAATCTGCTGAGTTCAGAATCTGGTTTTGTGATATGCAGCATGAATTGGGGCTCTCAATGAGCATGCTGGAATTGTTACGCCACACCTTACTTTGACACAGTAGGCCCGAGCGATAACATACTCCTCCCTCATTGTCTTTTTATAGCTGTGTTCTTGTGCGTTTTGCCTCCCATCATCAATTGGGCACATCAATGTAGGCCAGCTGATGGTGGTGGCCGTGCCACTGCCCAGGAGGCCAGTGCAATCCATCCATGAGTTCTTACAGTGCCAATTAGGCTGTCACCAGCGAAGTTCTCTTCTGCCGGGCCACTCGATAATGGCCCCTCCTCTGCTGAAACTCACATGGAGGTGTATTGCTGCCGAATGGAGTTAGTGAAAGGTCCTCTTCACACCTTTAGACCTCACAGGTGGAATGAGCGACCACAGCAGGACTGGCTACAAGCATCACATATTCTGCTCAGCTCCACGGTCACGCCAAGTATCCTCCCAGGCCTCACGCTATTTAGTTATGCCATTGTTTGGCATTTTTTTAGCGTATCAGCTATAGGATCGAGGTGGATTTAAGACACTAGCCTTAGAAGCTTAGTGCAGAGTGGGCAGCAGCTCCCTGCAACCCCCACTGCAACCCCTTGCTTTGATTATGGCTAAATAGTTTTGCTAATAACTAATCCACAAGAATACAGCATGACAAATCATACAATGCAAAGCTGCTGAGTGTAAATCGAGACTTATGAACTTTGCTAATAGATGACTAACTAAAGATTTCCCAACTCGAATTTCACACCCCCTTCCAACATACACAAGTTACAGTCTGTGCATCAACATCCATTCTGTTTTATTAATTACAAGACTAGGACTATTTAACATTTAGCATTAGTCAAAAAACATAATTTAGTAAATAAAAAGCCTCCTCACCATGAAATATTAGCCATATAACCCTCTTTTTAGTCAAACAGATTCAATGAAACAAAAAGTATTTGTACATTATTTTGGGCCTTCCACAGAGCCACCTTCCGGAGAGTTTAAAGCTCTCCACTGTGGCAGACAGCAAGATCTCCATACGGACCATCATTTAGGGCATACAAATCAATGTCAACTGAGAGTAGACTGTATCAAGTTAGCATGGAAGTTCATGGTGCGAATGATGGATACTTCATATTTAGTTTAGCGTTTTTCAAACAAAGGAGAATGCTTAGGAAGTGGTATAATTTATCAACACCTTTCCGTAGTATGTTCTGCTCTTCTAAAAATAAGCTTCATTTACTTCCCCCATCCCACGTGGGTATGCTACAGTCTAATCTTTTGAACCTGGGAAGCACACACTGCTTCTCCTGATATTTATCAGAAATAGAAGAAATGCATGTATGTCCCGGAGGCCATTCCTGTGCCCAAGTGTGCACTATAGAGCGAGTGCCATGAAAGTAAAAATTGCTGTTTAATAGGGGGGAGACATTTATTAAAATGTAATCCTTAAAGCAATATTCCCAACAAAGCAGAATGACAATATCTATGCTAATGTTTAATCTGTACACAAAGTAGAGAAACATGTTTGAAACTGGATTGTTATTTATAGATATGACAAGATTAGCAACAGTAAGTGAAATCAAACATTTTAAAAAAGATAAAAAAATGCAATCTGATTTTTTTTTCTATTAAATATAAATAGTAGGACGCCATAAGGATGGCCAGATGAACCAATGTCATGTGGATGCTGCGTGACAGGATTTATTTGAATATACATTAGTACATGGCAGGTATTAAAATCATGGTTCTTTTTCAATAGAAACTGACAGACCTCATTATCATGACTGTTAAAAGAAAATTCAAGACTTGAAAGGTTTCTGTAAAATGGTCTCATCTAACCACTCTACACGTCATACTGACTATAAAAAAAAGAAAAAAAATACCTAAAAATATACTTTTCCATTTACAAGCACGCAAATTTGCCAGATCTGAGCAATGACATAAGATCATACTTTAATAGAGGAAAATCACATAGTGGTTCATCCAGTAATATGAATGGGGTTCTAGAGGCATTTCATGGGTCTCTATGAAACATGGATTTCATCAGCAAGTGAATAGCCTCAAACCAGTCTGCAGCACTTTACTGTTGCGTTTTGTTGATTCAATATTCCAATGATAAAAATTCACCATTATACAGACTACACTTGCAGTTTTTAATAAGCAATTGCATTTGAAAAACAATAAAACTATTCAATCCAACTGCCATAAAATGATCATGTAATATAAATATAAAAGATATAATATAGAAAATACAAACTGAATAACATTTATGACATGACCCTACATTCCAATCTAAGAGATCTGCTCATATATACGAACCACATGGCCTTTGGCGTTGTTATTTATAACATCATCAGTACCCCATGATGAAAATGTACATTGAAATATACCTGGACCTTAATGTTTACATAATTCATTAAGGCCTCCACCATCCCCAACCACATGAATGGAATAGAAAAATGTGCCCCATGGTCAACAAAATGTAAGGTTCCCAACATATCGAGTAATCAGATTAAAGAGCCATCTCTTCTTACAGCATGCACAAGGCAACTTTCACAGTGGGAGGGTAGTTTCAACATATTATTGTGTTTTTCCAAAGCTAGAAAGCACAATAATTGAATATTACCTGACATTCGCAATGTCTAGACATGATTTCTTCATAAACCTTGTAACTCTGCATGCTGAAAGGTGAAAGAAGCCCTTCCATGTTTACTATAGCCAAAATTATTTTCTTGGATGTGTTGCTGAAACGACTTATAATTTCATAATAGCCTCCCTCTTGGGGAGAGGATGTGGCCTAACGGCTAGGGCAGTCGCCTCAAATCTGGGGAACTGGGTTTGAGTCTCGGCAACGACGCTCAACATCCTGTGATTCTGGGCAAATCACTTAACCTCTTGGGTGCCCATGACGAGCTCAGCTCGCCATGCAGCACGGTGGCGCTGTGCTGATGATGAGCTGAGCTCGTCATGACCGTTACGGAATGCCCACCTGCGGATAATTCCCCTGCTTTGCTGGGCGTTCCATTGGAATGGGCGTGGTCATGACCAGTTCAGCTCGTCATCAGCACAGCGCCCCTGTGCTGCATTACAAGCCGAGCTCATCATGAGCACAGCGGCGATGCGCGTTGCCCCCCTCTCCCCGCGGGGGAATTAGCCCCGCGGCGAAGAAGTTAATCCCCTCGTGCCTAACAAAAATGAACGTGTCCTCATGTAACTCAACTGGTGCTCATGTAAAGCACTCTGAAAACTTCAGGTCAAGTTCACGCTATATTAAACTCTGGGGGAAAAAAACACATCGTATTTGATGCTTATGTATGAGTTTTCCTGTGTGTATATTTACCCAAGCACACATGGTTGCAAAAAAGCATGGAAGCCCTTTTCACATCCCTCCAGATGTTACTTCCTCTTTCTGTGTTCACTAATTAGCCACTATTAATAATAAATCATAAAAGCCATTCCCTTATTTACATCTGCAGGAGGTGTCTTATGGTTTATAAACGACTGAAACAACCTAGATATTTTATGTTGTTTCTCCTATGTGTGATTGCTGGTGGCATTTTAGGTATGTTAGGTGCAAAGCCCATTCCACCTTCACTGCATTTGTATGATTTGTCTTCTGTATGCCTTCACGGATGGATGGTTAGGACTGATTCTTGAGCAAATCTCTTTCCACATACACTGCATGTGTGTGTGTTTCTCAATTGTGTGTTAGCTGCTGACCCTTTAGTTGAATGGATTTACCAAACGTTTTTCAACATTCATTGCATTTGCATGTTTTTTCTTCTGAATGCCATTGCAGAAGGATGGTTAGACCTGATGCTCTGATTAGTTTCCCCCCTGTGTGTTAGATGGTGGCTCTTTGGATGCGTGGATTTACTAAAGCTTTTTCCACATTCACTGCAAGTGTATGGTTTATCCGCTACATGCATTTGCAGATGGATGCTTAGGATTGATGCTTAAGTGAAGAAATTTCCACATTCATCCACGTGTATGGTTTTTCCTGTGTGCATGCGCTGGTGGCTCTTTAAAGTTGATAAATGAGAAAAGCTCATTCCACATTCACTGCATGTGTATGGTTTTTCCCCTGTGTGTGTTCGCTGGTGGCTCTTTACATGTGTAGAGCTACTAAAGCTCTTTCCACATTCACTGCATGTGTATGGCTTTTCTCCTGTATGCTTTCGCACATGGGTGGTTAGGTGTCCAGCTTGAGTAAAGCTCTTTCCACATTCACTGCAAGTATATGGTTTTTCTCCTGTATGCCGTCGTAGATGGATGGTTAGGTCTCTTGCTTCAGAAAAGCTCTTTCCACATTCACTGCATGTGTATGGTTTTTCTCCTGTATGCCTGCGCAGATGGATGGTTAGTGCTGATGCGCGAATAAAGCCCTTTCCACATTCACTGCATGTGTATGCTTTTTCTCCTGTATGCCATTTCAGATGGGTTGCTAGGTGTGATGTTTGAGTAAAGCTCTTTCCACATTCATCGCATGTGTGTGGTTTTTCCCCCGTGTGTGTCAGATGGTGGATCTTTAGATACGTAGATGTACTAAAGCTCTTTCCACATTCACTGCATGTGTTTTTTTTTCCTCCTGTATGCCTGCCCAGTGGTTTTTCTCCTGTATGCCTGCGCAGATGGATGGCTAGTGCTGATGCGCAAATAAAGCTCTTTCCACATTCACTGCACGTGTATGTTTTTTCCCCCATGTGTGTCAGATGGTGTCTCTTTAGAGTCGCAGATCTACTAAAGCTCTGTCCACAATCACTGCATGTGTATGGTTTTTCTCCTGTATGCCTGCGCAGATGGATGGTTAGTGCTGATGCGCGAATAAAGATCTTTCCACATTCACTGCACGTGTATGGTTTTTCCCCTGTGTGTGTCAGATGGTGTCTCTTTAGTTGTGTAGCTTCCCTAAAGCTCTTTCCACATTCACTACAAGTGTAAGGTGTTTCCCCTGTATGCATACGCTGGTGACTCTTTACAGTTGATAAACGAGTAAAGCTCTTTCCACATTCGCTGCAAGTGTAAGGTTTTTCCCCTGTGTGCATACGCTGGTGTTTCTTTAAATTTGACAATAAAGCAAAGCTCTTTCCACATTCGCTGCAAGTGAATGGTTTTTCTCCTGTATGTGTTAGTTGGTGGCTCTTTAGATGTGAGAATGTACTAAAGCTCTTTCCACATTCTTGGCATGTGTATGGCTTTTCCCCTGTGTGTGTCAGATGGTGTATCTTTAGATATGTAGATCTACTAAAGCTCTTTCCACATTCCCCACATGTGTATAGTTTTTCCCCCGCGTGTGTCATATGGTGTCTCTTTAGAGTCGCAGAGCTACTAAAGCTCTTTCCACATTCACCGCACGTGTATGGTTTTTCCCCTGTGTGTGTCAGATGGTGTGTCTTTAGTTGCTTAGCTTCCCTAAAGCTCTTTCCACATTCACTACAAGTGTAAGGTGTTTCCCCTGTATGCATATGCTGGTGACTCTTTACAGTTGATAAATGAGTAAAGCTCTTTCCACGTTCGCTGCAAGTATAAGGTTTTTCTCCTATATGTGTTAGGTGGTGGCTCTTTAAATTTGCAGATGTACTAAAACTCTTTCCACATTCTTGGCATGTGTATGGCTTTTCTCCTGTATGCTGTCGCAGATGAATGGTTAGATCCAATGCTTTAGTAAAGCTCTTTTCACATTCACTGCATGTGTATGGTTTTACCCCTATTTGCTTTCCCTGATGGACATTTAGTTTTAATAAATCAGTAAAGTGTTTGCTACATTCCCTGCAAGGATATGCTTTTTCCCCAGTGTGTGATTGCTGATGGATCTTTAGTTTTCCTGAGAAAGTAAAGCTCTTTCCACATTCACCGCAGGTGTAAGGTTTTTCTGTGTGCATTTGTTGATGGATCTTTAGGTTTGCTGAGAGAGTAAAGCTCTTTCCATTTTCACTGCCTGTGTCTGTGTGTTCTACTGTATGTGTTTGATATTTGCCCCACAGAGCCGATGACTCATTAAAAGCCATTTCACATTCATTAAATCTAAATAAGCTTTCTGTTTGGCTGTTAGTAGTGGCAGCGTAGGGATTAAAAGTTATTAACACTCTTCTCACAAACACAGAACCTTTATGTTATTTCTTTTGTTTTTGTTTGTTAATAAACTCTTAGTTGTGATGGCTGAGGAACCCTATTGCCAAATTCAAAATATCCTCATGCGTTTTCCCCTGTGCATGGTTGGTGATGCTACTTCAGTAATGATGAGAAGCCAAAGCTCGTCTTACGTTGTATGTATGTTTTTTTTCTTTGGGGTTTATAGTCTAAGCGTGGTTATATGTTGGCATAAATCATGTTAATGTGTTTGCTTACTGATCATTGCGGTTCCTGAATCACTAACTATATTTTAATCTTTACAGGTTTTTGCAGTAGACATGTTCTTGCAGGACTGATAACATATGTATGATATTTCTAACAGGAGCTGTGTTTTCAACCTGCGTTAAGAACTTTCTAGAATGTGTGCAAATAATTAACCTCACAGCTTATCTAAATAGTCTGTTTCTTGGACAATATTTATGAAATACACACAAAGAACAAAACTCAATACCAAGTCGTTATGCTCTAGAATAATGTTCTGCATTGCAAGTAGCCAAACACTTCTTTCTTTTAACTTTCAGATGTCTGCTTCATGATTCACGTTTTGTATACCTATATTTTGTATACCTCTTTCTAGGGATTGTAAGGTCCAGCCAAAACAGCTTTTATGATGGACTAACACCATAGTATTGATATTGTCATATTAGAGAGGGGAGCACTTTTTATAACTACCTGATCCTTATCAAAGATTTTACTTTATTTGGATGTTTTGTGACCAGCAGCATAGATGCCCTCAGCCTCTTGAAGCCGCCAGATTGCACTTGATGTTCCTGCAGGATACGTCTGTTCATGTACGAGATTCTCTGTCTCCTACTGAGTTGTTCTATTTTGAATTACTGTTTGGCATCATTTCTGGTTCTTCTGGAGTATCAGATAGCTTTCCAGTATTGCCATGTTTTCTTTAATACTCTTCATCTTATTATAAGTTCAGGAATCTCCTCTCTGTGGATACAAAAATACCTGTAATGTCGTAAACTATAAGCAGCAAAGTGTCTGAAGAAATGTTTAAAAAAAAAATCTAACACTTGAATACATTTTAGCCACCGGTAATTACTCTAGGTTGCAATGCAGGACATCTTTTTAGCTCACTGTGCCACTATCCACAATAATCATTCTTATGGAAATCGGCATTCATTGATCATGCTGCAAGAAAATAAGAACAGGCCAATTTGGGGAGAGGAGAGAGAGGTCAGAGAGGTCAACCTCGAAGCTGGGGAACCATGTTCGAGTCTCGGCAACAACGCTCAACATCCTGCGATTCTGGGCAAATCACTTAATCTCCCCGTGCCTAACAAAAATGAACACGTCCATCTGTAACGAAACTGCTGCTCATGTAAAGCGCTCAGATAACGGATATCTTCGGGTCTAGTTTGTGCTATATAACATCCTAAAAAACATTTTAAACAAATATGTACCAGAGTCCACCTTCATTTGAATAGTAACATATGCAACACCACATAATGGTGTTGACCTCGCCCTTGGTCAGTGAGTTGTGGCTTAAGTCCTATGCCACAGCAAGACAATTGATTAATACATTTCACTTTATCATGTTCGTAGCTTAGGAAATAATAATGTTACAATGAAAATAAAAACACAACAGAATCATTTTCAGGACAAAAAACTAATCCTAGAGGGAAAATGAGAATAGGGTAGCATGTCAAAGTGTATGAGGTCTGTACAATCACTGACAAAAAGAGCGGCCAAGCAATGTCTATATGATCCCAAAGCGTGATTAGAGGGGCTGCCACATTTCAGTGTATTACTGCTTCTTGCTGCATGCATAGAGATTGGTCATGTGTTCAATAATGGCGGGTTTATTAGGTTCTACACAAACAGTTTAGAGGGAGGGCAGTTCTTAGTGTTTGCAACCTTACCATAAGTAATTAAGTTCTTTTAAAACTGTCCACAATCTCAAACAAAATGCTGTCAACCATATTGGGTGCCATTAGATTTCGATGCGATACATATGATGCACAGATCAATCAGGAAGAAACCAAATCTGCTAATCAGTTCCAAGTAAGATGTGTAAGACTAACTGAAGCTGACTTGAACAAGACTTATGCATGTTTTTTTTTTCCAAGTTCCAAAAATGTTTATTACAAGTTAATAATCAAATTCAAATAAACCCTCAGCACCATGCTTAAAAGATACAGAGTGACAACAGGGATCCCCAGATGTCAAAAGAAATTAGGGTGACTTAGTATCAAACAGACAAGCGGTTTTGAGATGGATATACAGAACAATTCTCTGATGCTGAGAGAATAATCTATCGTTCTCTGATGCTCAGAGAATAATTTAAAGTTCTCTATCCTATAAATTAGTAATCTAAAATTCAGACTCCAGAGAATGGTTTGGGGAAAAAATGGTTCTAGCAATAAAGGAAACTCCATAAAGCAAGTCAGGTCAGGACAAAAGAAATCAAAATAGCAAAGGGTTAACAACTCTGAAGCTCTGCCACGATTCTCTTATGGGTCAAGTGTAAGTGTTAGTCTGAGCCACACTCAAAACTTTATTCATGAATGTATATTCATCACATATGCATACAGTGTTAGGCAACAAACATGCAATACATCACGCTTTTTAATTTACTCCCAGTACGCAAATGGGGGGCAGAATCTCATTCCGTAGGCCATTTCCATACCGATTTATGCACAATATCAGAGTCCTCGGTTATTATCAGGACATGTCCCCATACCCACCCTCACCCTCCCCAACTATCCCTCCCCCACCCATCCTACCCAGGTGTCTAAATTCTCCTAACTGTTCAGCCTTAGCTCCCCGGCGCTGACCACTCTCTGTCCGGAATATACAATAGAAGCTCTTCTAACCACCTCCGTCCCGCCTCAATGTCCAATATACACAGCAGTATTCCCCCCGGTGTGGTACTGAAAATTCTGGACCCATGTCATAAACATCGTCGTATCATGACGATTTTGATATCAGCAGACCGAGAATGGCTAGTATACTAGCACAAGCATTTTCGTCATATTTGAGTGACGATTTCACCCTGAAACCAGAGATTCCGTCCTGAACCCTCGGGTTCCATTTTGTGAACGGCAGCCATTTTGTGATTGCCCTCACATAGGCCGGTGACTAAGGCCAAAAACGAGTCTGAAGGACACGTACACCTTTGCTGACTCCTGCACGACCTGGGCAAGCTGACTCCACTGCCCAAGGCCAAACCTGTTCGGTCAGTTCCTCTCCCAGTGGCCGATCGAGATAGTATCAAGGCACAACATGCCATAAACCTTTCATCGCACACAAACCACGCCTAATCTTACATACACCTGTCTCTGTTCCTTACTTTATGACCTGCTTTACGAGGAGGAGGTGCCCGAATTTATTAGGGGTCTGTCGATATCTGATGAAAATGTTGGGCCTTGCCGGATGATTTATTTTGGGTTGGAAAAACTGAAAATAAGCTTGTCATCATGATTCTGCTTTTTCTTTGTAGTGAAAATATGTGAATGGTCAACTGTAAAATAAGGAATGTTTGCCTGAAGCATATTATTTTGTATAAAAAGAGAAGGCTGGCTTTGTAAGATTGAGCAGTCTCCTGAGAATATACACTGTGTTGTACTTCTAGGATACCTGTTACTGGCTGCAGCCAATAAATACGATCTTTGACTTCACCAAGAAGACTCTGTGTTTCTGTAGTCTGAAACAGGAAGGACTCAAAGTCATAAGGTGTGTCCCTGGCACCACTGGGTTCTGAAAAACCCAGTACTTCACCGGGGCGCAGCACGCTCAATTGTCCTGGGACAGTGGCTGATCCATACTGTCTAACTCTAGTAGCATGACCTCCCAATCCTGTGCCATGGGGGTTTTCCGCCTCCCGCCTTCCTCCTCCTTTCTAAGGGCAACACATTCTGCTCTGCCCCATCTCACCACGTCCACCCGCCATGTCTCCACCCTGGGCGCTCTCGGGGACTTCCACTGCAGTGTAATCTTCCTGATCGCTAAGAGGAGGGCTAGATCCACAAATCGCAATTTGGGTTTTAACGGTTTGGGGCGAGGGATGGCTCCCACTAACCCGGAGCAAGCAGAAGGACACGCCGGCACTGAAACTACTTGTAATACTCACTCGAGGGTACAAATAAACCACGAATCTTGGTGTACAGCTGTTTTTATCGGGTTAACAAATAGAAGGAAACGCTGGCCCAGAAACACTTTACGATATCAAGACAGGACGATTGCGAACATCCCACTACGAATACCTGGATAAGAAGTTACGAACAGAAAACACCAGGCCTACAAATATTTTGATCCACATGAATAGTTGAGGATATTACGACATCTTAACCCGGTGAAGAGACTAAGTTATACGTTACAGCATCCTTCTTAGGGTAAATCAATTTGAAGGATGCATAATTCAAGAAATTCAGAATAAATGCGAGGTACAATCACAGAAGCCCCAAATCCATAGATGCACTATATTCAATGTCCCCTGGAAATTTGGAGTGTTAATCTGAAAGAGGTCCTGAAGAAGGTGGCTTTGTGCCGCCGAAACGCGCGTCGACCAGGTGCGGGGTCTTAGACTTAGTTCTGAGACCTATAAATGCTGGCAGAGTACCTCTGCCATCTATGATTCAGGTTCCCCCCCTCAGGTGGTGTGGTGATGAATGTAGTAGAGTGTGTATGTGTCAGAATGTTGTGAGACTGTTCTCAACCAGGGGTATATTGATTTGGATGTAGTGCATAACAATATATATTTTTTCTGTATATAGTCATGTATTGCATGTATTTATTCTTATTTTCCTTGTTCAAATTTAAAAAAAATGTTTACACTTTTAAAAAAAACTTTTCTGGGGAAAAAAAATAGTAACTTTTTACTTGTGAAAAAATAAGGAGAGATATTCCTATACAAAAGAGTAATGACAACTTAGAGAAAATGAAATAAAAATCATACTTTTTGAATGAAATAAAAAAGAATATTTGTACTTTTGTCACCAATATCGTGTGATTAATATAGCCCTATACGACTATTAAAGGCCCGCTGAATCGTTAAAGGCCCGAGCCGAAGGCGAGGGACTTTAACGAGACAGCGGGACTTTAATAGCCGGTGTAGCCCTGCTACGAAGGGCTATAAGGCTATTAGAACATTCTGCCACTAGAGGGCAGAATGTTCTAACAAATTAAACAAAGGGTTCTCGAAGCTCGAGGGGATATAAATCCCCCTCGAGCTTCGAGAAGCCTTTGAAGAACATTGGAATGTTGCTCTGCGGGCCTTTACCTGCCCGTAGAAGCAGGGAGCACTCCATTGTCTTCAATGGAGCTCCCAACATTCCAATGTTTTAATTAGTAATATATTTGTGATAAAAGTTGTGTGGCCATTGAGGGAAATTTATTTTGTTTTTTGTGATATTCCTTTCCCCTCTTTTCCCTGGCCTGATTGAATTTTGAGGGGGTCCCATCATACTTGCTGCCTGCACTTGCCCGGTCAGCATGACAGTACCAGACTGCATGCAGGCTCTGCAATGGCAGACCTTAGACACATTTTACAAGGCTGCTCCTGTGGGTGGCACAACCAGTGCTGCAGGCCCACCCGCAGCATTTGGATTACATGCCCTGGCACACACAGTGTACAAGACTAGGGTCTGACAAGTAAACCAAAATAGCCAAACATGGAACCACTGATTCATACATCAATTTACAATAGGGAGCACTTGCACTGTGACACTGGATAGCAATGGCACGGTGCCCAAAGCATCTAACACCAGCAAAAACACATGAGGCAACAGCAAAAATGGAAGGGAGACCCACACCAATTGTGCCAGGTCTAACACGTGTCTCCTCCAGCTGAAAAGTGGGGAGAACTACCCTAACTCCTGGGAGTTCTCTTCACTAAGGCGGAAAAATCTGAACAGTCCATCAGCGTTGGCGTGTTCTGTACCAGGGCGGTGTTCCACCATGAAGTCCATACCCTGTAGGGAGCTGGACCACCTCCACAGCTTTGGATTCTCACCTCTCATCTGCATCAACCATCTGAGGGGTCTGTGGTCTGTCTGAACCCGGAAGTGAGTCCCAAACAGGTATGGTCTCAACTTCTTCAGTGCCCAGACCATAGCAAGTGCCTCATGCTCAATAGCACTCCACCTCTGTTCCTGTGGAAGTAACCTTCTACTGATAAAGGCTACAGGTTGATCTAGGCCCTCCTCATTCATCTGTGACAAAACAGTCTCCACACCATGCTCTAAAACGTCTGTCTGGACAATGAACTCTCTTGAGAAGTTGGGTGCCAGGAGCACGGGTGCCGTGCACATGGCAGCTTTCAGGGCCTCAAAGGCTTTCTGACAGGTGTCAGTCCAAATCACTTTCTTGGGCTGCTTCTTGGAAGTCAGCTCTGTCAAGGGTGCAACCATGTTGCCACACCCCTTGACAAACCTCCTGTAATACCCTGTGAGTCCTAAAAAGGCCCTCACCTCTGTCTTGGGTTTGGGTGGCTCCCAAGCCAGGATGGTTTCAATCTTGGGTTGTAGTGGCGCCACCTGGCCGCTCCCAACTTGGTGTCCCAAGTACACCACAGAACTCTGCCCGATCTGGCACTTGCTCGCCTTGATCGTGAGGCCTGCCTTCCACAGTGCCATCAACACTTCCCAGAGGTTGCGCAGATGTTACTCCTAACTGACACTGAACACTGCGATGTCCTCCAGGTAGGCGGCACTGAACTCATCCAGTCCAACCAACACCTGGTTGACCAACCTCTGAAAGATGGCAGGGGCATTCTTCATCCCAAAGAGCATAACACGGAACTGGAAAGGCCCGTCTGGTGAGGAGAATGCAGACCTCTCCTTTGCACCATCAGTCAAGGCGATCTGCCAGTACCCAGACGTAAAGTCAAACGTGCTGAGGTACCGTGCAGCCCCTAGCCGATCAATGAGGTCATCAGCTCTGGGGATGGGGTGCGTGTCAGTCTTCGTGACTGAATTGAGCCCTCGGTAGTCCACACAGAACCGGAGTTCGGGTGTGGCACCCTGCGCTGCGGCCTTCTGAACCAAGACCACTGGGCTGGTCCTCGGACTGCTTGAGGACTCAATCACCCCAAGCGCAAGCATCTTTGAGACCTCCTCTTTGATGCAAGCCCTCACCCTGTCAGTTACTCTGTAAGACTTGTGCTTCACAGGTAAGCTGTCGCCTGTATCCACTTCATGGATGCACAAATCTGTGACACCAGGAACCAGGGAGAACAGTAAGAAAACTGTTCCAGCAACTGGCGGCAGTCATTCTGTTGCCCAGGGGTCAGGGTGGAAGAGAGGTTAACACCATCCACTGACCCATCTTGCTCTGAGGCTGACAGGAGGTCTGGAAGAGGCTCAGTCTCCTCCTCCATCCCAGCATCTGTTGCTAAGAGCATGCCCACTTCAGACCTCTCTAAGTGGGGCTTAAGGAGGTTGACAGGTAGGACCCACAAGGGGTTCCTAGGAGACCGCAAGTCCACCAAGTAGGTAACTGGACTCTTGCGTTCCACAATCTCAAAAGGTCCGGTCCACTTATCTTGGAGCGCACAGGGCTCCACTGGGGCCATGACTCACACCTTCTGTCCAGGTTGAAGCTCTACCAGAGTGGCATTCTGGTCATACCAGTGCTTCATCTCCCCCTATCTGGCCTCCAGATTCGCCTGAGCGAGTTCACTGAAGCGCCTGGACTGGTTCCTGAAGGCCAGCATATAGCTATATAAATCCTGGGGAGGTTTCCTGGGATATTGCTCCCAGCCTTCTTTAACGAGACTCAGAGGTCCTCTGACCGGGTGTCCATAGAGAAGCTCAAAGGGACTGAACCCTAGAGATTTCTGTGGCACCTCCCGGTATGCAAACAGTAGGCATGGTAAGAGGACGTCCCACTTATGCCTCATGGGTTCCTCAAGACCCATTATCATGCCTTTCAGGGTCCAGTTGAACCTTTTAACCAGCACATTTCCTTGGGGGTGGTAAGGAGTGGTGAACTTGTAGGTTACCCCACACTCCTGCCACAGGGACTTCATATATTTGGAAGTGAAGTTGGTCCCCCGGTCAGACACTACCTCTCGAGGGAATCCCACTCTGGAGAAAATTCCCATCAGTGCTCGTCCCACCACGGGGGCCGTCACTGTCCTCAGAAATATGGCTTCCGGGTACCGGGTGGCATGGTCCACCAAGACCAGGATGTACCTGTTGCCCATGGCTGTCTTGGGGTCCAGTGGCCCCACAATGTCAATCCCCACCCACTCAAAGGGGGTACTGACCACAGGGAATGGCTGGAGAGGAGCCTTGTGCTTCCTCCCACTCTTTCCACTTGCCTGGCAAGTCTGACAAGTCCTGCAATGAGTATCAGAACTCTTGCGCATTTGGGGCCAATGAAAGTGGGTGTCAAGCCTTTCAAAGGTCTTGTCCTGCCCCAAATGTCCTGCTAATGGCTCATCATGAGCCAGCCCCAGTAGGAAGGCTCTGAACTTCTGGGGTACCACCAGCACACGGGCTGACCCAGGTTCAGCAACCTTAGGTTCACTATACAGGAGACCATTCTCCCAGTAGATCCAATGTGATTCTGACTAATCACCTGCTGCCTGGCTTACCGCCTGTTGCCGCAAGCCCTCAAGAGAAGGGCACTCTCTCTGCTCCTTGCAAAAGTCTTCCCCGGAGGGACCTCCTTCTTGCTGCCAATGGGTCAGCTCAGGCAGGTCTCCCAGTTCAGCTAACTGCTCCCCAGTAGGCTCCAGGGCATCCCCTTCAGGGTCTACCTTCTCCTGGGCCGTGGGAACTTCAGGTGCCGGTTTCCCACGCCCCGCCACTTTTCTCTTTGGCAGGTTCCTGGGCCTCCCTCTCAGGCTCCAGGTCCTCTTGAGAACCCCTACTGGCTGACATTGACCGGGTGGTCACTCACGCCCAGTCAGGCAGTCCAACCATCCTCAAGTTAGTTGTCTTCTCTATCTTTTCCCAAGGGGAGCTCTCCGAGTCATTTCCTAACAAACAGTCAACAGCCATGGTGGGCCTCACAGCCACCTGAAGAGTACCAGAGACCCCCCTCCACTCAAAGGGAACCTGAGCCATTGGACAAGGACTCTCTGTGTTGTCGGTGTTAACAACTCGTTAAAATGCATGAGGGACAATCTGCTCTTGAGACACGAGGTGACACCTGACAGCTGTCACACTGGCTCCTGTATCTCTAAGAGCCTCCACCTTTTGGCCATTGACGGTCACTCGCTGCCCATATTTCTTAGTGTTCCTGGGCAGCTGAGCCTCTGAGACCATCTCACTGTCTCCTAAAGAGACTAGGGTCATCTGTGCGGGACCCCACCCACCTTGGACATCAATCTTCTCCCCCAAGGCTACACTAGCCATCTGCCGGGGCGGAGCACCAGTGGGTGCTTGTTTACCAAACAGGCGGCACCTGGTATCACTCCCCTTATGACCCAGATCACCACACTTGTAACACTTCAGGGGCCCCTGGGGAACAGGACTACCTGTGCCCCTTGCTTTCTCTCAGGGGGAGGCTAGGATCCTTTCACGGGGTTCCCTCTGGGACTACTTAGGGGCCCTTTGTGGAATTCCTTCTGTTTACACTTGTCCCCCCCACTCTTCTGCTGGGGGCCCTGCCCACCTTTGGCTGAGTCTCCCATGTGACCCTTGTGGACCCGTGTACTCACCCAGCGGTCCGCCTCCTCAGCAAGCTTGCTAGGGTTAGTCAGCTTGCTATCTATCAGATGCTGGCGCAGCCCTGGAAAACAATTATCAGACAAGTGCTCCCATGCAGTTAAATCAAAGAGACCTTGAAAATCATTAACCTTGCTGCCCTTTACCCAACCATCCAATGCTCTGCAAAAGAAAGTGACATATTCAACCCAAGTATTGTTTTCTAACTTTTTGCATTTCCTGAACCTCTGCCTATAGAGCTCAGGTGCCAAACCATATCTAGACATCAATGAATCTTTCATGTGGCTGTATGAATTGTGGACTTCAGAAGGCAAGTCTAACAATGTATCCCGCCCCCCACTAAGGAACCTTCCCCAAAACCCCGCTCCCCAATCTCTCTCAGGGACCCGGTGGGAAGACATGGCTACCTCATAGGCTCTGAACCACTGACCAATATCATTTTTGTAAAACTCTTTCACCACATCCTTGGGAATATACACTTTATTTTCTGTGTGTACTGATGGCACGCTGCCTCCAGAGGGAGTACTTTCCAAACTTTTAGCTTTTAACTCCAACTCCCTCAAAAGTTTTTCATGCTCCAACTGCATTTTCTTTTCCTCAAGATCTAATCTCCTATTTTCTATTTCTAGTTGCCTATTCACCTTGAACTTGGTCAATCGCATTTCATGCCTCCTTGATCTCTCTCTGTCCTCCAACTCCTCTGGAGACAGACATATGCTACCTGCAGGCTGAAAGTGGTTTCCTTCCTCCGGAGCCCAATGGCCCTTCCTGTTGTACTTCTGCATTATCATCCTCCTCAATCACAGGAGTTTTCCTTGCTTCTACCCAGGCCCTCAGCCCTTGTAGAACTCTTTCTTCACTTTAAATCCAGAATCGGAAACATTGAATTTCTTGCAAAAGTACTACATCAGCGTTATTTTTTAGCTTCCTAGCTTCTCTTCTTCCCATTCAAGATCAGGAGGGACTATGGATTCTGCTCTCTCTACTGAGTTAGGCATCTTTCAAAAATAGGCAATCCAAAAATTCAAAAAAGAATCTACCAAAAAGTATGTGGTATCGTTATGGTCTGCACTCACTAGGTATATATAAATTTCTTTATTCGGCTTTTCGCAGAGGAAAACCATAAAAGGAACATTAAAAAGTAGAATTTACATATTTGCACAGAAATACAAATTACAAAAATAGGTTCCAAAGAAATTCATACGAAGACAATTTTATAAAATTAAAAGAAAAATATCAAAACATTTCAGTTCGTCGAGATAAAATTCCAAGGTGGTTTTTACAGGTTTTTCCTATGCTTCATAATACATTTTAAGAAATTAAGGACAATGTAACAGACGGATTCAGATTCCAGCATTTGGAGGCGAAGAAATGCAGGCCGACATTGTCTAAGACCCCAACGCCTCAGTATTGGTATTAGCCAGATTTTCCTGTGTGGGTGATGGAATTTACAAAACATGGTAACATGTATGTTAGACTGGTTAGATTCCCCATCACAAGGACATAAGGGAAGACTTGAGTCCCAGCTGTTATTCGCGGGGAAAGCAACCAGTCTAAAAAAAGTATCCAATCTGAATCTTGTCATCAACATTCTCTCATGTGTTGTGACCTGAAGGGTTAGATACGGCTGAATGCCGTAAGTTGTCTGAACCAGGTTCGCATGGAGAACCGAAGGTTTTGACGACTCGGAGATCAATCTCAATGTCTCTAAGTGACAGAGGGCTTGTTGCTTTAGAGCTCTCTTCGGGAGGTCAACAATGGACTCTGGTTGGAAATAATATTTCTCAAGGCCAAGATCTTTAAAGAAATTTCTAATGTAGCAGAGCCACTTTACTTTTGAGGACTGGTCAAGAGCCATTGTATCAGCTACAATTGACTGTGTCAGTGCATTTTTGACAGAAGTCCAAATGCGCCGCCACAGCATCAATGGTTGAATCTTGAGCAAATCCTCTAGGTAGGGAATTCCTAGTTCCAAGTCGGAGGCATAGGTTGAAGTGCCTTTCGGGGTGGCTAAAAGAAATCTTAGGAAAGTGTTTTCTGCTACCTGGAAGGCACAGGTATCCGTGTGTCCCCAGACTCCCGCTCCGTACAGGGCAATGGACTGGCACTTGGCACTATAGATTTTCAATAGCTCCACTGGTGCCCTCCTCCCCAATCTCTGGAAGAAGCTCATCAGTGCCGCCATGGATCTTCTGAACAAATGGCATCTTGTCTCTACTGCTGGCTTCCATGTCAGTCTTTCGTCTATCATAATTCCAAGGTATGGGTACTGGGCAGTTACCTCGAGTGTTTGATTGTCGAGATAGATGTCTTTTACTCCTTTTTTCCTAGTACCTGAAATCATGATAAACGTTTTTTTGACGTTGACTTGTAGATCCAGACCGCCCATAAAAGTCGTATATCTATTCAGAGAATTCTGAAGTTCGCGCGGTGTGCGCGCGAGGATGACTGCATCATCCGCATAGAGCAGAGCGGGAATCAGGCGCTGTTTTACACATGGGAGGTTCTTGGCCCCCCTCAACATCTCTGGCACCAGGCCATTGGTGTACAATGAGAAAAGAAAGGGGGCCAGGACACACCCTTGCCTGACTCCACGCTCTACTCCAAAAGATGCCGTCAGCTCTCCGTTCAGGCCAAAGCGCACTCTTGCCGAGGCTCTAGAGTAGAGTTCCCTCAGAAAATCTAAAAGGGGGGAATCCACTCCCATTTGCCTTAAGACCGTCCACAGTTTTGAATGCGAAACGCAATCAAAAGCTGCGGACAGGTCTACGTAGACCATATAGACCATATTCTTCTTTGCCTGTATATATTTACCCATAATCAAACTGAGGTTAAGGGCCTGCTCTACCGTTCCGAACCCCTCTCGAAAACCAAACTGGAGATCGGAGATAATGCCTCTCTCCTCACCCCATTGCTGAAGTCGCTCTAGGATTACTCTCCCGACAACCTTGCCGAGTGAGTCCAGCAATGAGATGGGGCGATAGCATTTCACATCCTGGCGATTCCCTTTTTTAAAAATGGGGACCATTATAGACTTAGTCCAGGAATTTAGCACTCCCACGTTTGCGGCGGCTGTACTCACTCTGGTTAGAATAGGGGCCCAGAGGTCCATGTTGTGTTTAAATAGGTCCACTGGGACCCCATCTGGGCCTCGGGCTTTCCCAGTTTTGCTTTTTTCCAAGGCCACTAATAAATCGGGTATGTCAAAAAGCAACGGAATTGGGTATTCTACTTTTGGAAGTATGTTAGCAGACCCACCTATGGTTGAAGTGTGTTTAAAAATATTAGTGAAGTGGGCCACCCATGTTTCCTCGTCTATGGCCACTTCAATCTTAGGACTATTATTATCAGTAAGATAGGGGATCTAACAGTTCGCCAAAAGGCCTCGCTATTTTTTGAGACGGCGCTCGTATGCAGGTCTTCCCAGAGTTTCTGTTTCAGTTCTTGGGTTCTTAGCTTGCGTTCCCTAGTGTATTGGCGCCTAAGGAGTTGGATCTGCCCCGCGTCTCTGGGTTTATTATGTAGGGCGAGTTTTAAGTTGGAAAGGGCTATGGAGCAGCTGTGATTGAACCACCCTTTTTTAGTAGGATTCTTGGGCATTGGTTTTGCAGTGAGTAGTCCCTTGATTTTCTCTAAAATTTGTCTAAAATTATTTAGGACTTCTTCGTGGTTTACCGAAAGATCCAAGCATTTAATTATATTGGGATAAGCCGCGTCAACCAGTTTTTTTGTGATTTCATTTGGATTGATTTTTCCCCATTTTATTGTGTAGCCATTCTGTTTTCCTAGCTCTAGCTTGTTCTGGGCAAGAGTTTTTGCTATTGCTATATTTTGGGGCTTATACTCGGTTAGATAGAGATCCATCCTCAGCGCAAAATGGTCACTCAGTGAGTTGACAATGACCTGGAAAGCTTTAGCTATATCTAGCAATCCAGGAGACAAGAAGATGTAATCGACTGTCGTTTGGTGACCTCTGCCCACATAGGTCGGATGGAGGGAGTTTTGATCCGGACTTGGACGGTTAGCTATTACAAGGTCCAAATCAGAGAGCAGATTGTTCATAGCATTCCCCACCTTGGTGTGTACAAAGTGCACTAATGGGGCCTCGAATTCATCCACTATCCCGCAGCAGTGTTATTTCACCTGTGGGCATGGATGCAGGTTGAAATCCCCTCCCCATAAAAGATGGGTTGCCCCGTGTCCATCCTTCAACTGGTAGAGTTGAGTTAATCTCTCCTGGACGTTACGCAAAAGAATCAGAAATTGATCTTCCTCTAAGTTGTTATAAGAGTTGACCAAAAGAATAGACTCCTTATTCGCAAAGAAAAGAGAGAGAATTTGACAATTTGGGTCGGAGTAGACAATGGACACTTTTAGATGGTTCAAGGTATTTGCAATGTACGTTATTAGCCCTCCTTTAGGCCTACATATTGAGCTACGCACGGCTGGGATAAAATACGTTTTATAGCCCAAGAGGTGAAGCTCTGTTGTGGACCATGTCTCTTGGAGACAAATTATTTTACATGGTTTCAAAAATTTCAGGGCCGTCCCGTCCTCGATCTTTGGGCGTAAGCCCGCCACATTCCAAAAGAGGGTGGGTATGGGCAACGTATCAGCTTTTAATGCAGCGGCTTCAATAGTTACCGGGGGAGTTCTTATTTTAGGGGTCGTTCTTATTTTTAGGGGTCAACTGTGGTGAATTAGAGTTAATAGATTCAGTTTCCATTGATGGTCAATCAACCATTTCAAGTCCGCTAAATCTATTACTCAACGGGATGTTATACCAAGAGTCCCAGCGGGGCGGTTCTCTATGTACCGTCCTCTGCGTATGCGGACCCCATTCTTCCCAACCTCCTCCCTGGTAACGTGATCCCACTAGATGCCAAGAGTTATCATACTCACGATAACGGGGGCCCCCATATTGTCTGGTGTTAGAAAAATTGACCTGACGGGGGGGTGGTGCAGCCCAGGAAGAGTCATGATCATGAAAAAGGCCATTAGGTTGTCTTAAGGGGTAAAAAAAAGAGAGTGGTTTAATACCTATACCTCCATTTGCATTCGTGTGGTCCCAGGAGCAGATATAATCTGCTACACGGGGGTCCTCAAACTTAATCACGATGCAGTCCCCTGGAATCGTTTTTCTACCTTTACCCACCCATGGTGTCCTACGTACTGTCAAGATCCTTCCATGCCAAGTTGGAGGCATGGGACGGTTAGTATGACGCCAGTGTTGTGCCTTGTTTTTCAAGGACCACATAGGTTCTGCATTGTGGTCCGCTAGCTCAGGGACACCAGTCATTACCACTACGTAAGGTGATGCGTCCGGTGGCAAATCAACAGGGAATCTAGCTTCCCCGGGTCCTCTAGAAACATTTCTATTAACTATTGGAACCGGAGGATTAGGGGCCAAAGTTTGGATCGCCTGAGTTTTAGATGTTGCTTTGTTTGTTGCCACTGTCTTCAATGCAGGTGTTGTTGTTGACAGGGCATTACCCTGTAACAGGGTCGTAGCTACATTGGTAGTTGGATTCAATGTGCTCTTAGTGTTCGTTGATATAGGTGTTACAGCCCGGGATACATTCTTATGAGTGATTGCAGGTTTCGAAAGGGTGTTTACAGGCTTCAGGGAAGGTTGCTTGTTATGATTGTTTCCTCCCATTTTTTGGGCCCCTGCCGGTTGGTTATGATGTGGGAGGTTAACAAGCTTGGATATCTGAGTCTCCAGCTGCGCTAACTTTTGTTATACTGGTTGCAGAAATAGTTTAAGAAGGTCAGCGATCTTGTTTAACAGCTGTGAATTATTACTATCTGTTGATCCCTTACTAGTAGATAGAAAAGTAGGCGATTCCAAATTAATGGGGGTAGGAATTTCATGAACAACATGATGGATCAACGCAGGAACTACTAGCTGTTCTACTCTAGGGGGTGGGTTCTGTGGGATACTAGAAGTATGATCTGTCACATCAGGGGTAGGGTTTTTCAGATCATTCTTTCTTTTACTTATTGCACCCTCCCTCCTCCCCCTTGCTTGGATTCTTTCCTGTGATGTCGTTTGTGGAAGGCTTTGGGGTAATAGCTCAGGTGTTCTTTCGAGATCTGAGCTTATCTGTGAATCTGAAAGCTGGGAAGCCGACAAATCCACGTTATTGGTCTGCCCTCACAAAGCACCCTCGGCCCTTCATTATTATTACCAGGTGCGGGTGTTCTAACGTCTGCCAAATTACCCATGAAGGATCTTTTGGCAAATGCTAAGTCCAAGAAAACCCTTTCCTCCATCAGTGATATACTTTGGTCTATGAATGTATTAGCCTTTGTAATAAAATCATCCATAGGACCTAGCAATTTACCCACGCTACCCGGGGCCTTAGTTTTATTTCCTCTAGTCAA
Source organism: Lissotriton helveticus (assembly GCF_964261635.1). Classification (NCBI taxonomy): domain Eukaryota; kingdom Metazoa; phylum Chordata; class Amphibia; order Caudata; family Salamandridae; genus Lissotriton; species Lissotriton helveticus. Next base: position 37,245,444 of record NC_136069.1, read on the forward strand.
CACCATGTTACCTAAAAGGTGACAGAAAGGGAAATAAAATGAAAATCAAAGGGGGTGGCCCAGTCCAGTCTCTCCAGTCCTCGAACGGCCTCAAACGGCCTGCCCTTTGCCCGGGCGCCCAGGTCAGCTGGGAGGAGTCCGGGAAGAGGGAACAGGTGCGCGTGATGTGGTGAGCGCTAAGACCTGTGGGCCTCGCAGTCCCGGACTCGGTAATCCAGCGGCGGTTGTCTCAACACCACAGGAGTCACAGGCAGAGACGAAGTAACAGCACCAGAGGGGCTTCTTCACAGGTCACAAAGCGGCATAAGGGGCAGAGTCAAAGTAGCGACTGCGAGCGGCTCCCGCGGAGCGGGGGCCGCGAGTCGTAGATGTAGGCGCCCAGGTCAGCTGGGAGGAGTCCGGGAAGAGGGAACAGGTGCGCATGATGTGGTGAGCACTAAGACCTGTGGGCCTCGCAGTCCCGGACTCGGTAATCCAGCGGCGGTTGTCTCAACACCCCAGGAGTCACAGGCAGAGATGAAGTAACAGCACCAGAGGGGCTTCTTCACAGGTCACAAAGCGGCATAAGGGGCAGAGTCAAAGTAGCGACTGCGAGCGGCTCCCGCGGAGCGGGGGCCGCGGGTCGTAGATGTAGGCGCCCAGGTCAGCTGGGAGGAGTCCGGGAAGAGGGAACAGGTGCGCGTGATGTGGTGAGCGCTAAGACCTGTGGGCCTCGCAGTCCCGGACTCGGTAATCCAGCGGCGGTTGTCTCAACACCCCAGGAGTCACAGGCAGAGACGAAGTAACAGCACCAGAGGGGCTTTTTCACAGGTCACAAAGCAGCATAAGGGGCAGAGTCAAAGTAGCGACTGCGAGCGGCTCCCACGGAGCGGGGGCCGCGAGTCATAGATGTAGGCGCCCAGGTCAGCTGGGAGAAGTCCGGGAAGAGGGAACAGGTGCGCATGATGTGGTGAGCGCTAAGACCTGTGGGCCTCGCAGTCCCGGACTCGGTAATCCAGCGGCGGTTGTCTCAACACCCCAGGAGTCACAGGCAGAGATGAAGTAACAGCACCAGAGGGGCTTCTTCACAGGTCACAAAGCGGCATAAGGGGCAGAGTCAAAGTAGCGACTGCGAGCGGCTCCCGCGAAGCGGGGGCCGCAAGTCGTAGATGTAGGTGCCCAGGTCAGCTGGGAGGAGTCCGGGAAGAGGGAACAGGTGCGCGTGATGTGGTGAGCGCTAAGACCTGTGGGCCTCGCAGTCCCGGACTCGGTAATCCAGCGGCGGTTGTCTCAACACCCCAGGAGTCACAGGCAGAGACGAAGTAACAGCACCAGAGGGGCTTCTTCACAGGTCACAAAGCGGCATAAGGGGCAGAGTCAAAGTAGCGATTGCGACCGGCTCCCGCGGTGCGGGGGCCGCAAGTCATAGATGTAGGCGCCCAGGTCAGCTGGGAGGAGTCCGGGAAGAGGGAACAGGTGCGCGTGATGCGGTGAGCGCTAAGACCTGTGGGCCTCGCAGTCCCGGACTCGGTAATCCAGCGGCGGTTGTGTCAACACCCCAGGAGTCACAGGCAGAGACGAAGTAACAGCACCAGAGGGGCTTCTTCACAGGTCACAAAGCAGCATAAGGGGCAGAGTCAAAGTAGCGACTGCGAGCGGCTCCCGCGGAGCGGGGGCCGCGAGTCGTAGATGTAGGCGCCCAGGTCAGCTGGGAGGAGTCCGGGAAGACAGAACAGGTGCGCGTGGTGTGGTGAGCGCTAAGACCTGTGGGCCTCGCAGTCCCGGACTCGGTAATCCAGCGGCGGTTGTCTCAACACCCCAGGAGTCACAGGCAGAGACGAAGTAACAGCACCAGAGGGGCTTCTTCACAGGTCACAAAGCGGCATAAGGGGCAGAGTCAAAGTAGCGACTGCGAGCGGCTCCCGCGGAGCGGGGGCCGCGAGTCATAGATGTAGGCACCCAGGTCAGCTGGGAGGAGTCCGGGAAGAGGGAACAGGTGCGCGTGATGTGGTGAGCGCTAAGACCTGTGGGCCTCGCAGTCCCGGACTCGGTAATCCAGCGGCGGTTGTCTCAACACCCCAGAAGTCACAGGCAGAGACGAAGTAACAGCACCAGAGGGGCTTCTTCACAGGTCACAAAGCGGCATAAGGGGCAGAGTCAAAGTAGCGATTGCGACCGGCTCCCGCGGTGCGGGGGCCGCAAGTCATAGATGTAGGCGCCCAGGTCAGCTGGGAGGAGTCCGGGAAGAGGGAACAGGTGCGCGTGATGCGGTGAGCGCTAAGACCTGTGGGCCTCGCAGTCCCGGACTCGGTAATCCAGCGGCGGTTGTGTCAACACCCCAGGAGTCACAGGCAGAGACGAAGTAACAGCACCAGAGGGGCTTCTTCACAGGTCACAAAGCAGCATAAGGGGCAGAGTCAAAGTAGCGACTGCGAGCGGCTCCCGCGGAGCGGGGGCCGCGAGTCGTAGATGTAGGCGCCCAGGTCAGCTGGGAGGAGTCCGGGAAGACAGAACAGGTGCGCGTGGTGTGGTGAGCGCTAAGACCTGTGGGCCTCGCAGTCCCGGACTCGGTAATCCAGCGGCGGTTGTCTCAACACCCCAGGAGTCACAGGCAGAGACGAAGTAACAGCACCAGAGGGGCTTCTTCACAGGTCACAAAGCGGCATAAGGGGCAGAGTCAAAGTAGCGACTGCGAGCGGCTCCCGCGGAGCGGGGGCCGCGAGTCATAGATGTAGGCACCCAGGTCAGCTGGGAGGAGTCCGGGAAGAGGGAACAGGTGCGCGTGATGTGGTGAGCGCTAAGACCTGTGGGCCTCGCAGTCCCGGACTCGGTAATCCAGCGGCGGTTGTCTCAACACCCCAGAAGTCACAGGCAGAGACGAAGTAACAGCACCAGAGGGGCTTCTTCACAGGTCACAAAGCGGCATAAGGGGCAGAGTCAAAGTAGCGACTGCGAGCGGCACTCACTAGGTAGTGTTCACCAGTCACTGTACATGAGTCACAAATGCAAATCCGGAATCCTTTCCGCTGCTTCCAATGTTAGATCTGGGGGCCTCTAGTTGGCACAGGTAGGTACTTGTGACAAATCGGGACCCTCTCCTCTAGTCAGGGGGATCACACTCCTAAAATAACCTTTGCTCTCCCTCTAGGTTGCGTGGCGTGCGCAGCAAGGTTTTACTTCAGAGGCGTTGTAAGTTAAGCAGTTGTGACCACATACAGTAACCCAGTGACAACACTACAAATGGATACCACACAGCTTTTATATAAAAAATAAGTAGACTTTATATAGAGTTACCACAAGACCATAAACGACAAAAATACATACTATGATTACTTTAAGATGGTAGATTTAAGCTTAGTTCAGTTCAGTTCTTAGATGCGACACTGCGTCAATGTACCTCAAGTTGCGTTGCGCTTCCACTACAAGTATGTCGCAGCAATGGGAAATGCGGCAAAGTTCAGGTGCAAAGAAATAAAGACGTGAAGATCTTCCAGATGAGGCACGCTTCTCAGGGATGCGAGAAACTCTCGGTTCGGTGCGTGGACTGCAGCGGCGACACCCTTACGATGCGACGGCAACAGCTCCAGTGGCGACGCTCTTCTCCCACGATGCGTGAAGCTTCCGCTCGATGCGACAACTACAGCGGTGACCTCCAAGATGCGACGGCAGCAGCTCCGACGGCGGCGCGCTTCTCAGGGATGTGAGGTGCTCTTGATCAATGCGGTGCAGTGAGACAGTTCCAGCGTCGACACCCTCCTTCAGAGTTGCGACAACAGGCACAGCGAAGGCAACACGCTCCGACCTCATTGCGAGATTCTTCTCCTGATGCGGTGCAGTGCAACAACTACATCGGCGACACCCTCCTTCGGAGTTGCGACGGCTGCAGCAGAGACGGCGACACGCTTCCTCTTCGTTGCGGCACGCTTCTCTCCGATGCGGTGCAGGGCGACAGTTCCAGCAGTGACACCCTCCTTCGGAGTTGCGACGGCAGGCACAGCAACGGCGACACGCTTCTTCTCGTTGAGTCGCGCTTCCAGCTCCTTGCAACACGCAGTTCCTCAGAAGGCCCAAACCAGCAGCAGGCACTTCCAAAAGAACTCTGGGGAGCTGGGGGTTGAAGCCTGTGGTCCCTGAGATTTCAGCAGGAGGCAAGCTCTTTTCCAAGCCCTTGGAGATCCTTCACAAGTTGAAAGCAAAGTACACAAAGTTCCTTTCTCCTTCCTTTGGCAGTAAGGCAACCACTGCAGGCCAATCCCCCAAGCAGCACTTCAGCTTGGGAATAGTCTCTCCTCAGTTTCTTCAGGTTCCTCTCCTCAGTAAAGGTTTCTGTTGTAACTTTTATCTCCCAAATGGTACTTCCCGTCCACCCCTCCCCTTTTTCCCTGTTGGTATCCCCTGCCTTGAAGCTTGCAATAGAATGTTGGTGCACTCTCCAGTGAGGAGAGTGGATGGTTAATAAACAGGTCTTGCTTCCACCGGTGTTCTTGTCATAGCATTCATAATTCTAACACTGGCGACGGAACTGCGCAGGGGGCAGTAGTTAACCATTTCCCCTTTGACTGCTCTCTCCACACACACACAAGAGAAGAAGGAGGAAGCTTGTGTGGGAAGAAAATGAAGAAAAGAAGAACTTTGTGTATAAGGAACTGCCACTGACGATACTGCTGCCTGATCGGCAAAGAGAATTATATCGAGTCGGTAAGCAGAGGATCTAAGGGACTGCCACAGAAAAAAGGTCAGGAGTGAGAGAGTTCCATTTGCTATCTGCGGGCTTGCTGCGAGGCTTTGGGGGCGCATAAAGAACACACGTAAAGTCTATCCCGCCTCCGTGGACATTGTCCCTAATAGTGTAAGACTGCGGCTGTTTGTTGGTTCCAGGCTAGCAGCCCAAGTTGGCTATAACGAGACTACGCGATGAACATACTGCCTATGCAGTGAAGGGGCGTTTAGCATAAATCTGATAAAAGAACTCGCACCTGAACTTTATGAAGTATCCTTGCCTCGGAACTGGGATAGCGTGTGGTGTCCTGTGCAGACAGCTTAGTCCAGGCATGCCGCGGTGAGGAGCTGTGCCGGGTTCAAGTGGCTCCGTGTGTCTGCGACAGAGGTGGCGAGTGTATGAAGCGTCGATGAGCCCATGCGTCGTCCTTGAATCGAAGAGTGGTGTTGTTTGGGTCCGGTACGTTCTGGCCGCACGAGAGGAGTTGGAAGAGACTGTTCCACCTGTGGTTCGGCGTTCGTTCGGAGCTTGAGGTCGGAAGGAGAACATTTCCTGTCAGGACGTCCAAGTGTCACCCGACTAAAGCCGGATATCCATGACGCACCCGGCGCACCAGCAGCTAAGGGCCGTGTGTTTTGGTTAGAAATTAACCCCTTCTGGTGAAATTGATTGTTGGGCCAGCTGTCCCGTGTGGCTGCTTTGCGGGCGATTTTGTAGCTGTATCCCCTCATCCCAGCTAAGGCGAACAGTGGATTTCAAGTGGTACAAGCTTCCAGGTCGCGGTGGTGAGTTATATCATCAACAGACTGAGTGGAACAGGAAGGACATTCAGTAGTTCTCCACAATTAACTGGAACTGTGACTTTTAAGCAAATGTAGCTGGATTTCCTATGTAAAACTGTGTAGGGGAATTAATATTCAGTGGTTGTTCGCTTCTTGTAGGACCGGAGTCAGGTGTGGTGGTGTAGTACTAGGTTTTCATTGTCTATTCCCCAGGTATAAGTTAGGGTAACCATGGCGGCAGCAAGCATGAGTCAACCCCCACCTTTTTTGAACGAGAAAGGCGAACCTGAAATCAGTTGGAAGGAGTGGGTGAAATTATTTGATTCATACTTAATAGCTGTCGGAGGCGAAAAATACAAGGCAGAAAGGAAAAAACACATATTGTTACACAATTTGGGCAGGCAAGGGCGTAAGGTATATGAGTCTCTACCTATGCTAGAACAGGAGGGAGAGGATGAAACTGATGTTGATGTGTATGACCAAACTATGGGAAAGTTAGAGAAACATTTTGGGGACAGGATAAATGTGGTGTTGGAACGCCATAAGTTTTTCAAAAGATGTCAAGGTAAGCAAGAGTGCAAAATTTCATTGCTGCATTGTGGGGTCTGACACAGCTATGTGAGTTTGGTAGCTTAACTGATTCCCTCATAAGGGACCAACTTGTGAGATGCACCAATAACCCAGGTATCCAGGAGAAGTTACTAGCCAAAAACCCAGGGTTAAGAGAAGTTATTGAAATAGCCAAGTCAGTAGAACATACAGCAAGATGCATTAAATAAATGAAACCTAATGGGGAGGAAGTAGCTTCTGTAAAGGATGAGGAGGACTGTAAAGAAGTGTGTAAGGTCAAGTCAAAAGAAAATTACAGTGTGAGAGGAGAGCCTAAGGAGAAGGGTCCAAAATGCTACAGGTGCGGCAGCAATAACCATTTTGCAACGTTTTACCAGTGCCCAGCAAGGTTTGTCACTTGTAAAAAATGTAATAGGAGAGGGCATTTCGCGAGAGTATGTAGAGATGGTGAACTGCACACTAGAAACGACGGAAGGAACATGGAGAAGAGTGCAGCCAGGGAAGTAAAGTGTATAGAGCAAAGAGTTGGGAAGATAATTTTGCAAGTAAAAGACATAAATAGTACTGTTAACTCTATTTACCCCAAATGTGATGTCTTTCTTGATGACCAACGTGTAGAAATGTACGCAGACTCATGCTCTCCATACACCTTACTGAACAAAGATGATTTTGTGTCTATGGAAAATTGTAATGTGAATCAATTGAAAATGCCTGACATTTCTCCCACAGGATATAACAAAAGGAAAATACCATTGGTAGGCATGAAAAATGTGCAGCTACGTTTTAAGGACAAGGAAACGTATGGAACAGTGTATGTAGTGGAATCAGGGTCTAATTTACTGGGATGGGTTCACCAAAAAGAGCTGGGTATCATCCTAGATCCCAATAGTACCGAACAAGTTTTGCTCACAGACAGGTCCCTGAGAAGTGATAACATTTGTGAAGATTTGGGAAGCTATTTAAAGAGGAACTTGGCTGTCTACACGAGTTCCAACACAGAATCAAGTTAAAGTATAATGCTAGGCCAGTCGTACATAAACTACGCCCAGTGCCACACAAGTTGAAAATACCCCTAGAAGAGGAATTGCGCAAGCTATGTGAGTTAGACATAATCCAACCAATAAACTGCTCAGAATGGTTGGCTCCGATTGTCATCGCGGCCAAAGCCAGCGGAGAAGGAATTCGTCTTTGTGTGGACTTGCGCAGTCTAAACGACAATATATGGGTGGAAAGACATCCTTTGCCCATAATTAACGAAATGCTGAGCACCATGGGCCCTGCTAAATACTTCAGCGTGATTGACCTGTCCATGGCATATCACCAAATTGAACTCCATCCAGAGTCGAGACCCCTCACGGCGTTCATCACCCCATTTGGAGCATTCATGTTTAAACGGATGCCTTTTGGGCTGGCGTCTGCTGCGGCTATATTCCAGAAAGCAATGCAGAAGATATTGGAAGGAGTTGAAAGCACCATGTGTTTCCAGGACGACATACTTGTCTATGGACAAACGGAGGAAGAACATGATGGGGTCATAAGACAGGTGTTCAGCAGACTCATGGAGGCCGGTCTGACTGTGAAGAAAGAAAAATGCAAAATAAAAGTGAAGGAAGTTGAGTACTTGGGCAACAAGATAACAGAAGATGGGTTCAGACCAAAGAGCAGTTTAATCCAAGCAGTGAAAGAAGCACCCAGCCCCAAGAAAAAAGAAGAACTAAAGTCCTTCCTGGGGCTTTTTGAGTATATGTCCAAGTATGCGGACAATTTAGCTGCCAAGTGTGAACCAATGAGAGAGCTTATGAAGAAAAACAAAGATTTCTTATGGAACAAGGAGCATGATGCAGTGGTGAATTCATTAAAGGAGGAATTGATAACCTCCCCGGCATTAGGTACATTTGACGCATCAAAAAAAACTATCCTGGCCACAGATGCTTCCAACAAGGGCCTGGGCACGACCTTGATACAGAAAGATGGAAAAGAGGAGAAGATTATTGCATTTGCATCCCGGAGCCTTACAAACCCTGAACGGAACTATTCCATAATTGAAAGGGAGGCCTTGGCCTGTTTCTGGGCTGTTAGACATTTCAAGTTTTTCTTGTGGGGTTTAAGGTTCACCATCCGGACCGATCATAAACCCCTCACCTTCATATTCTCTGTGAAGGGGTTAGAAAATTGTACACCTCGCATCAGCAGATGGATCCTGGGACTAGAACACTATAACTTCAACGTGGAGTATGTACCGGGCAAGGAGAATAAAATCGCGGATTTCCTGTGAAGGTCCCGGTTACCAGAAGTGGGGGAAACAGAAGAAGCCCTTGACAGTCCTATACTGATGATGGAGATGCCTGCGATCATGGAAAAGGAATGGGAGGAAGAGATGAAAGAGGACAGGGAGTTTAGTTCCCTGAAAGAATACATGGAAAAAGGATGGCCGAACAAGAAGAATGAACTTGAAGCCGGCATAGAGGAGTATTGGGAAGTGAGAAATGAATTAAGTTTCATAAAAGGCAGAATCTATCGCAATCATAGAGTAGTTCCACCCAAGGGCCTCAGGAAGAAGGTCATTGACTTAGCACATGAAGGCCACCTGGGGCGAAGCCTTACTAAAGCCAGAGTCAGATCCAGTTTCTGGTTCCCAAGGATGGACGCCATGACTGAACAAGCTGTAAAGGATTGCGGAGCGTGCGCCAAAAGCGACAAATCTAAGGCGGTGCAGAAGGCACCATTATCTCCAGTAAAGGTGCCAACCAAACCATGGAGCAAGCTGGCCCTGGACATTATCGGACCTATGCAGGGATTAGGTGAAAGGAAGAGATTCATGCTGGTCTTAATTGATTACACAACCCATTGGATCAAGCAGAAGTTTGTGCACACTGTCACAACTAGGGTGGTGATTGAGTTCTTGAATGGAGTGTTTGTCGAAGAAGGCATTCCAGCGACTTTGGTGACAGATAACGGAGTGCAGTTTAGCTCGGAAGAAATGTGTGCATTTCTCAAGGGATTGGACATCAAACATGATACCACAGCTTTGTATTGCCCAAAAGCCAATGGTTTAGTCGAGCGTGCAAACAGAATCATAAAGGAACATATCCAGTTAGCTGCCACCAATGGACACGATATAGAGGGTTCCCTTGTGGTAAATAAATAAATAATACCTCTATTTTTGACTAGATATACAATAACAGATAGCTCAATAAATAAGAGTCAAGATTCGAGGTAGCTGGAGTTTTGCAGGTTTAATACAGCATAAAGGACAGGAACAGGACAACCTGCACGGGAATAGGATGGCAGCGCTGCCTGGGGCAGGGACAACAGCTAACTTGTAATAACAATGCACAAGTATATATAGTTAAACAAAATACATGATGTTCAATACAATAGGCGTAGCAGTGGGCAGGGCCTGTAGCAGTCGCGAGAGATAAGGCAGAAAGTAGGTGTAACAAGAGGCGTGAACAGGGCGTATACATAGACATGTGATGTAAACGTAACGGAATATGTCATAAATGAGGCGGAAACATGGAGGGGGCTACCTAAGGAGCCGGGACCTCTAACCTAGAGATGCGCGCAAGCTGGTAGTGACATGTTACTAGGGAGAAGCTGGGGGCGATGACTTCTGCGCTAGAAGGAGAGACTAAAGTCTGGAGAGTCAGAGCGACATGTACCTAAACACTATCTAGTATCTGATGTTTAGAGAACATGTTGATAGAATCCAAAAGTTATCAGGGTAAAGGCTAACAGACTCTAAGGCTGGTGCATGCATTATTCTACATGTAGTGCGTGTGGAGGAATATTAAATGACCATTAATACAGTATTCCTCTTACATGGAGACGTAAAGGCTAGACCATGATGGAAACTATTGATGCGATTCAGTAGCTTAGGAATGCAGGGAAGGAGAGCTGGACTGATAACTAGAATCATAACATACTCTTGGCAGACTGGCAGGCAGAGCCAGGCCGAGCCGGGCACTGTGAGGCAGGAAGTAAGTGAAGGGTCAGGGATACAGGTGGGGGCTGTATCACTCCTCAGCGAGGGTTCAGGAGACAGGAGCTGAATCTGAGTCCGGGCCCTTTTGAGGCCTAGAAACGGGGACTTTACAATGAAATAACGTGCACACTGAGAAACGTGGCAACGTAGCTTTACATAGGCCTAATATTCGTTGTATTCACGAAAACTGGGAACTGGCATACTAGAGTTGGACACAACTGTAATTGCGTCTTTAATCGATCGAAAGGGAACACATATGCATATTAATCATGCACATATAACATGAGATGGGGAACACGTAGGGACACAGAACATGGCAAAATTTACTTTTCCACATTCCCTCCTTGTCACTACGTTTCCATCAGGAAACATCAATATTCATGATACCGTCTATCATTTCATACAGTATCATTTGCTCGTCTCGAATTGTCTTGGAACGGGATCTAGGACGGGACTTAGGACTAGGAATACAAGAGGTAGCACAAATGCCGCAAATCGCAGGGCCACATTGTATACAGAGGCAGCAACTGAATATGATCGCTACTGCAATACCTAGAAATGACAATACTTTCCATCCCCAGGCAGAAATTATACTCCAAAACCAACCGGACCATGTCCAGGTGCCTGGATTCTGGTGTAACTGATGGGCAATTTTATGAAGTCTGGTTATAGCTGAATAAACAGACGGCGCGTTATTAGGAATGAAAATGCAGCAACTAGATCCGATGACTCTACATGCTCCTCCTCTATCGGCCAGTATGACGTCAAGAACGAGACGATTTTGGAGCACGACAAATCTCATAACAGATTGCTCTTCGGTTAAGTTACCTAGAGCAGAGGCAGTCTCATTCACTACTGCTTCAAGGGTTCTGGTTAACCTACGGATTAACTTACTATTCTGGACAGGTCCTATAAAGAAGAAGAAACCTTTATTGAAATCTGTATACTGTTCTAGAGCAGTTTCAGTTTGATCGACAATTGGGGACTCGATCTCCCTTCTATGTCTAATGTGTACTAGATGTGTGTTTCTATGATAATCAGATGGGGCTAGAAAAACTGGTGGCAGTAGGAAGGCAATGTAACAGGTTCCATCCCAATCGAGGGGCAGACGAACATATGCGGTCTGACCACAAACAAAATAAGAATGACGTGAAGCTTTGAAAATAGATTTCCCACTGTCACTATACTTAACAATAGTAGTACAATCACTATGTCCTACATGTGCGGAACCATTATTTCTGACACATAATTCGCCTTTGACTGGTAGTACTGAAATAGCAGGTAAGTCTGGAGTAGGATCAGACTGAACATTCAGGACCATAAAATTCGAAGAATAATTACCTAAATTATAAACTTAATTTTCTAGATCTAACCCTGTTCTGTGGGGAAGACCTTGCTTGTCTGGAAAACATGTACTGTTCAGAAAGGACATATCAGTTGAGGATGACGTTAACGTGGACCATGCTCCACACGAACCATTATGTGAAAACGGATAAGGAAAGAGTGGCAGAACTCCCTTCGGTGTCTGGAAAGGGGGGAGTCGACCACACACCCAACAATTAGTGGCATTGCTGGTCTGGTGTGAATAATGTAACATACGGATAAATGTATTGTTGCGCATAGCAAGACGATAAGATAGTTCATGAGGAGGCAGATCACTAAACGTGTGCTCTACTGTAGCATTAGAAAACTTATTTACATGAGAAATTGGAAAACATAAATGAAATGCATAACTCGTGCAGGTAACCATCAAGCTTAAAAACAATATAAAACTTAGAAAAACGATACATCGGATTGAGTTTTGACTAACTCTCTCACTATGGGGGTCTATTTCATACATGTCAGATACCTGTCTAACCGTTTCACCCAGGGGGACTTAGACAATTAAACTGGCTGACTTATTTTACTAGACCGGAGCTTCTCTTTATACTCCTGCTGCGGAGTTTTCTCTAACAGGGGGGGCTTTAGATCAATGTCATTTGCGGGACAGTCCTTACGAATAGTATCTTGGCAGTCTTTAAAATCTTGACAATCCTTGGAAATGTTCTTGGAAACAGTTTTTAGTCGGAGTCCGTGAAATTTCTTGACGTGAGACAGGTGCACCCACCCCTTCCTGCCTTCCAACTTGACGGCAGTGCGGGTGGTCAAAAGGACTAACTTCGGTTCCTTCCAGCGAGGCTCCAGCGGACTTGAACGATCAAAATTTCGGATTAAGACCAGAGTGCCGGGAAGGATCTCGTGTGGCTTGACTTCAGTATTGTCGGGAAATGCAGCGGCAACCTGTGAACGACAAGAGTGTAGGGCAGACATCAAGGAAGCTAGGTAATCTGTCAGCATATTACTGGAAACATCTGTAATACTTCGGGGTCTGGGGGTACCCCACATATTCGGGGGGCGGCCAAATACGACCTCATAAGGGGACAGACCTGATCTGGAATGTGCGACCATGCGCATATAGAACAGGGCAACTGGCAGGGCAACTAACCAGTCTACACCTTTTTCTTGACAGACTTTGGCAATACGGATTTTCAAGGTTTGATTATGTCTCTCTACGAGACCGGCTGCTTCAGGATGGCGTACACAATGGAACTTCCACTGGTACCCTAACAAAAGGGAAACGTGCTTCATGAGTTCAGATGAGAATGGCTGGCCGTTATCAGAATACACGACCCTAGGGAGTCCATAGCGGGGGAAATATTCACGAACCAACTGCTTGGCAGTGGTCGCGGCTGTGTAATCTGGGACTGGATATGCTTCTGTCCACCTGGACAAAGCGCATACAACTACAAGGACATACTTGAAACCTCGACATCGCTCCATCTGAATATAATCCATCTGGAGGACTTCAAAAGGGTGGTCAGGAGGTTGGAATCCACCTTGTTCCACCGGGACACTTTTACCTGGATTGAACTGGCAACATATCATACAGGTACGGACTTTCTGCTTGGCTGCAGCTCGCAAGTGTTTGTTGAACCAAATGTTCTGGATACTGTCTAACATAGCTTTTTCTCCTAAGTGTGCAGGACTATGTGCGGTATTGATAATGACTTGAACCATAGAGTCGGGGAGAAACCATGTGGCTTTTCCCTTCGTCACCCATCCCTGATCTGTCTGGACCCCTCCTTGTTCGGACCATTTCTTGATTTCTTCGGGAGTAGCATGTGACTGGATATCTATGACATCTTGAGTGGGGTCCTTAACTGTCATACAAGTAGTCTGTTCTAGAGTGGATGTCGGTGTCTTGTTACTGGCATGTCTGGAGTCTGAGCTGTGAGCTTGGCTGTTCGATCTGCTAGATCATTACCTTGAGAAATAATGTCTGTAACTTTCGTATGTGCTTTGCATTTCATGATAGCGATAGATGTCGGTAAATGTATTGCATCTAGCAGAGCTTGAATAAGGAAACCATGCTGAATCTTGGTTCCATGAGAAGTCATGAAACCTCTCTCCTCCCAGAGCACTCCGAAGTCGTGTACGACTCCGAATGCGTAGCGTGAATCTGTGTAAATATTCACTTTCAGGTTCTTGGCATGTATGCAGGCTTGTGTCAGAGCGACTAGCTCTGCTGCTTGAGCAGACAGGGTGTCAATACGGTGTGTTTCAATAACTTCAGTGTCAGTAGTCACTGCATACGCGGCTACTAGTTCTCCTGTACTCGTTCTCATACATGAACCATCCACATAAAGTGTCAGGTCAGGATCTGGTAATGGAATATCTGTCAGATCTTGTCTTGGCTTAGTCATAGTGTTAACTACTTCCACACAGTCATGTGTGGCAGGATTCGAAGTAACTGACGGTAACAGGGTAGCAGGATTTAGAACATTGCAGCGTCTGATTTCTATGTGTGGCTGGAACAGTGTCAGTTCATAACCTGTCAAACGTGCAATTGTCAAGTGCTGAGTCTGTGTTCGGTTTAAAAGAACTTCCACGGAGTGTGGAACTTGTACTGTCAAGGAGTGTCCTAATACTATGGAATCACTTTGTCTGATAGCTAGTGCTGTGGCTGCAACTGACTTGAGGCACGCAGGCAGAGCCTGGGCTACTGGATCTAGTGTGCTCGAAAAATAAGCACAGGGCTTGTATTGTCCGGCTTGATCTTGTGTGAGAACAGATAATGCAGTACCATCACGTTCTGTGACAAAAAGTGTAAAAGGCTTACTGTAGTTCGGTGTAGCTAGAACAGGAGCTTGGCATAAAGCTTTCTTCAACTCATTGAAACTAAGTGTATGTTCAGATGTCCAAGGGAGGACAGTCGATACGGCTGCCTCCTGTGTCGTTAACTGTATCAGTGGCTTGGCTAGAAATGCATACTGAGGAATCCATTGTCTGCAATAGGAAGTAAGGCCGATAAAAGCACGTACCTCCTTCTGTGTCTTGGGCTGAGGAAGACTCGCTATTAACTGGATACGGTCGGGTGTCAACTGCCTACCCCACTTGGACAGTAAGTGGCCTAAGTAGATCACTTGCTGGACACAGAATTGAAGCTTCGAAGGGGACACCTTGTGCCCCATCTCGGCTAGAAAATACAAGACTGTAAGTGATGCTCGCTCGCAAGCACGTTCAGAACGGGCTGTGATCAGTAGATCATCGACATACTGGAGCAGGGCAGTGTCAGTTGGCATGTGAATATTGTCTAGTTGTCTCTTAAGTGCTTGACTGTAAATACTAGGACTTTCTGTGAATCCTTGAGGAGCTCGTGTAAATTTATAGCTCCTTCCATTTAAACAAAAAACGAAAAGGTACTGGCTATCTGGATGAATGGGGACACTGAAAAATGCGTTCTTGAGGTCGATTACGGTAAAGAATATTGCCTCAGGATCAATAGCTGTCAACAGAGATGAGATATCTGGAACAACTGGGTACTGGGGAATGATACATTTATTGAGTTCTCGAAGGTCAATCACTAATCGATATACTGGGGGTGCATTTGGATCAGTACGTTTCATGACTGGAATGATAGGAGAATTACATACATTGGAGTCAGTTTCTACAACTACTCCTTGAGCCATGAGCTCGTCAATAATTTTGGATAAGGCTGCTACAGCCTCAGGTGGCAATCTGTACTGTCTGATTCGTGGTAGGACTGTACCTTGCTTGAGAGTCACACGATGGGGTGTGATTTGCATGAAACCAACATCAGTTGGACCTTGCGCCCATAGATGCTGCGGGACATTAGACAATCTCGGATCAAAATCTCGTAATACATAGTGACCCTTGAAGTCACGTAAAAACAAACGTATTCCCTCTGGGGAACAGCAAATAACTGCACCTAATTCTTTCAGTGTCTTAATACCTAACACATTTTCTGGACATGACTTCGTAAGCAATAGATCAGTAGTTCGGGACAATGGACCTACTTCTAGAGTAACTGGCTTTGATATCTCGTTTACAATTGGCTTTCCTGAAAATCCAAGGGAAACATTTCTAGAGCCTGAGAGCGGAGCCCCTGGAACCTCGTCGTGACTTATAGTAGTCCTATTTGCCCCTGTATCAATCAAAAACTTTCTGTCCTTCCCTAATACTTGACTATGAACATAGGGACCTTCTTGATCTACAGGAATCTCGATGAGAGGCAAGCCTACCTCCCTCTCTAGGCTGTTTCATGAATACGCTTGGTACTCTGGATACTCGGACTGTGCATACTGGTACATCTGCTGTGTAACATGCTGTGTGGCAGCGATAGGCTGCGGTGCTGGAACTGTCTGTTGTGCATTCTGTGGCTGAGAAGTCAGTGAAACTTGTTCTTGTCTAGGCGGACGTGGTCTTTCTTTAGTTTTACCAGTGGCTATATTGTGTTTCAGAACTGCACACTCGTTTATAAAATGACCTGGCTGTTTACAATAATTGCATGTCCCTTTAACAGGAGCTGCAGGATGACTGGCTTGATTCGGACCCCTCTTCTGACTGTCTTGTGGAACAGATTGTGCAACTAGTACTTTCATTTTCGTGTCTTTCATACGTCTTCTCTCGTGTTCTTGCTCTTCTCTGATTCTATTCTGGTGATACTGGAGCATCTGTAACATCTGGGACGGGGTACTAGCTTGCCATGTACTTTCGACTTTCAAAACTCTATTCTTAACTTGTGGACTTGAATTCTCGACTAGTTTAGTAACAAAAAGATGAGGGTATGACTCGCTACTCGTCTTTAAACCACTGTTGATTATAAAACATTTCTCAAATCTGGAATAAAAATCACTAGTGTCTTCGTCTTGTTTCTGTTTACAGGCTGAGATTGCATCCCAGTCTTCCTTTTTAGTGGCTAATAATCTAGGTAAAACTTGTATTAATAATTCTGGTAATTCTTTACATTTCTCTCCAAGACCGGTACCTGGTACTCGTATCTTATCTTCAGCTTCTAGAGCTGTCCAATCGATCTTTTTCTCTCCCACCTCCCAATCCTTTTCCTTGAGTTTTTCGTATACCCCTGCGGGCAACAGGACTTTTAGCATTTTAATAATGTCTGGATACGTGTATTCTCCCATACGGAGCATGTCTTTTAATTCTCGGTGGAACCCTGCTGGATCTTTGTCGTGACAGGGAATTAACTTCTTCATTTCTAATAGTTCCATCTTGGTAACTGGGGTGTAAACAAATACTCGTTGCATTTCACCATCTGCTGTCCTAACTGGGTGTACTTCTCGTAACGGATTCTGTTTGTCTATATAAAACGGTTTACTTTCTGGAGGTGAGACGTGAACAAAATGCGGGTTCAAAAACGTTCTATACTTGTGGCGCTGTTCTAGAATGACACTAATTAAATCGGTACCTAAACCTTTCCATCTATACTGGAGTAACTCGTTCAGGATATCATGTAACGGACCTGGATCAGAATGTTGACCCTCATACAGTGTAATGAGGTGCTGGATCATATACATACCCACCAGTCGCTGCTCGGCTGGGGGCAGTTTCAGGAACATGTGTGCCACTATTTCGTCTGGAAAAGTGGTAGAATCAGTAGTCCATCGGACTGCTGATCGGGCTAATTCTTGGTCATGCATGGTACTTAACTCACTATAACCGATTCGTGATTTTAGAATTTGATCGGTAGCTTGAAATACTTGTTCTAGAGAACCTTGTTCTGGTGCTGGATGATGAAAGCCTTTCTTGTGTTCTAGGCGTGACTGTCGGTCTGGAAATCTAGATTTACCTACATACGCTATTCTGGCGGTATTCTCGTCGTCTACCTCTTCAGTAGGAGAGTCATTTTCTTTCTCGCTTACTTGTGCTGCTTTGCGTTGTTCGTGTAACCTTATTATTTCTTTACGTATTTTCTTGTACATACTCTCTATACTATTGAGTGTCTTGTGCTTACCCTCGGCTATATTATCACTCCACCTTGTCAGAACTTTCATTTCGATCGGATCTTTAGTCGGGGAATCTTGTTCCCGTATTAAACAATTGATCAGAAACTTTAATAGCATAAACTGGATCTCGGATTTCCTGAGAGACATGACTTCAACAATACTTTCTGGATCTTGTCCTGTACGAATGAAACGATACATTCTGTCTAGATCTTCTTTCATATTTGGTAGGGTGACCAAATACTCGGACACCTGCCTTATACGTATGGAATATAGAACCATACTATCCTCGCCTGGGACTGGGTCATAACAGCATTCAGTAAGAACTCGTCTGATTTCTGCAATGGACTGATATTTGGGCGTACGCTGTAACGCACGTTCATGTAACTCGACTGCTCCTAAACGTCTATTTGGCGGCGGCGTAACAGGAGGACCTCCTCCCGCGGCCCCTAAGCTGGAATCGTCGACGGATACTCTTCGTGCTGGCAGAGTGGCTGATGTGGCGGGAATTTGTACTACGGGCTGGACCGGGGGTACCGTAACAGGTACTGCAACAGGTGCCCCGGTGGCTGGAGGACCATGAATTACATTATTTACAGGAGCTGGTGGAACAGGATTTGCATATTCTGGGACTGTGTCGTCCAAATAGGACGAGAGAAAAATATCAGCTGCGGTCGGTTTGTGACGTAGCTTGGTCGGAACTAAAGGTGGCGGAAAATTACTGGATGCCTCCGGGGTTGCTTTTGGCAAGCCCTCGGCAAGAAGAGGATACATACCCTTAATAAGGGCATTCCTCTGTCTGTCTGACTGTTCGGTTTTAACTCGTTCACCTATTTCGATTAATTCCCTTTCTTGGGCTCTTTCTGAGGATTCTCTACTTAATTCTGACTTTCTGATTTCTTTTTCTGCTCTTTTATGAGATTCTTTGCGCCATAACTCGATGGCATCTTTCTGTGACTGTCTGGCTTTCTTTTTCCATAATGCTTCTTCTACTCGCATGATGCACTCGGCATCCCATGTACCCGATACGGGCCATCTATACTTTTCTTCTAACTGTTTGGTGTACTCCACCCATAAATCTAGATATAATATGGCACTTATGCCATGCTTTTGATACATAAAATGACCTGGACTGTCCGTAGGCGGGACAGGAACTGCTTCTTCTAACAGACCTTTTCTAGTTTTTAACTGACGTAATTTTGAGAACAGCGGCATGACTGAACTGTAGTCTAGACACAATACAATACACCACTTTCATACCACGACATTGAAATACATGAATGACATTTAAAATAACAGTTCTGACAAAATACTACCTGGAATACTGAGAACAGAATACATGAATTTCTCGAGAACAGAACGGACCAGAACAGAAACTAGATGCACTGCTAAAACAGTACGAGACTTACCGGTCTCATAAAGAGACACGTCAGGACCCGCATCCACCTAGGTGGACACTTCGTGTTGGATCTGCGTACCCAAACCCACGGACCAGAGACAATGCAATTGACCCTGTCTAGATACTACCCCAGCAACGGTACTCACCGGGCAGCAAGAACGGAAGGCCTCGGACTGGACTGGACTGCTACGACGACGGACGAACTTCGGACTTCTGTTACGGGTGGGCCTCCGGATACCTCGGACCTTGGACTCTCGGCTTGGGCTCTGGTCGGGACTCGCCGCGTTCCTCCACCGCCTCGTCTGGATGCTGGACCGCAACCTCCTTCTCCTCCGTGGGCCTGAGGGATACTTGAAGCAGAAATATCTGCACGTGCACGGTATGGCTCCGTCACGGCTGCAGAGGATCAGGGGGGCTTGCGTGGCTTCACCGGCGCGTGGGGAAAGGGCAAGTCCCTATTCGGGCGCCATTATGTGGTAAATAAATAAATAATACCTCTATTTTTGACTAGATATACAATAACAGATAGCTCAATAAATAAGAGTCAAGATTCGAGGTAGCTGGAGTTTTGCAGGTTTAATACAGCATAAAGGACAGGAACAG
Source organism: Lissotriton helveticus (assembly GCF_964261635.1). NCBI lineage: Eukaryota > Metazoa > Chordata > Amphibia > Caudata > Salamandridae > Lissotriton > Lissotriton helveticus. The sequence goes on from NC_136069.1 coordinate 37,264,783, forward strand.
GACAACCTGCACGGGAATAGGATGGCAGCGCTGCCTGGGGCAGGGACAACAGCTAACTTGTAATAACAATGCACAAGTATATATAGTTAAACAAAATACATGATGTTCAATACAATAGGCGTAGCAGTGGGCAGGGCCTGTAGCAGTCGCGAGAGATAAGGCAGAAAGTAGGTGTAACAAGAGGCGTGAACAGGGCGTATACATAGACATGTGATGTAAACGTAACAGAATATGTCATAAATGAGGCGGAAACATGGAGGGGGCTACCTAAGGAGCCGGGACCTCTAACCTAGAGATGCGCGCAAGCTGGTAGTGACGTGTTACTAGGGAGAAGCTGGGGGCGATGACTTCTGCGCTAGAAGGAGAGACTAAAGTCTGGAGAGTCAGAGCGACATGTACCTAAACACTATCTAGTATCTGATGTTTAGAGAACATGTTGATAGAATCCAAAAGTTATCAGGGTAAAGGCTAACAGACTCTAAGGCTGGTGCATGCATTATTCTACATGTAGTGCGTGTGGAGGAATATTAAATGACCATTAATACAGTATTCCTCTTACATGGAGACGTAAAGGCTAGACCATGATGGAAACTATTGATGCGATTCAGTAGCTTAGGAATGCAGGGAAGGAGAGCTGGACTGATAACTAGAATCATAACATACTCTTGGCAGACTGGCAGGCAGAGCCAGGCCGAGCCGGGCACTGTGAGGCAGGAAGTAAGTGAAGGGTCAGGGATACAGGTGGGGGCTGTATCACTCCTCAGCGAGGGTTCAGGAGACAGGAGCTGAATCTGAGTCCGGGCCCTTTTGAGGCCTAGAAACGGGGACTTTACAATGAAATAACGTGCACACTGAGAAACGTGGCAACGTAGCTTTACATAGGCCTAATATTCGTTGTATTCACGAAAACTGGGAACTGGCATACTAGAGTTGGACACAACTGTAATTGCGTCTTTAATCGATCGAAAGGGAACACATATGCATATTAATCATGCACATATAACATGAGATGGGGAACACGTAGGGACACAGAACATGGCAAAATTTACTTTTCCACATTCTTAGAAGGTGTATGTGGGCATACCACACCTCCCCTAATAAGGTCACAGGCATTTCACCCTTCGTAGCATTGTGTGGTAGAGAACCCTGCACCAAGTTGAATCCCAGTTGGTCGAGTGGAGGTGAGGCCAGAGTAGTGGATCAGGAGACAACAGCAGAAAAGATCCAACTCCACCAAGACAGTTACAAGCGGTGGTTTGATACGAAACATGGGGTGAAGGATTCCCAGTGGGAGGTAGGTGACAGGGTACAAGCCAGGAGGAACATTAAAGTGGGAGCCACCCAAAGCAAATACTACACACCCTGTAAAATTGCTAAAGTGCTTAAGAATGTGGTTCAACTTGAAAATGGTCAGTGGTGGAGCTTTGATAAAAATGTAAATGCACATGAGTAATGTTCTGTGTTCAGTTTAACTTTCAAATGGCAACATAGAATGTCTTCTATCCCACCTTCGTGGGTCCTATTCTTCAGTTCTGTGTCACCCCTATGGAAGGGAGATGTGTTGTAACTTTTATCTCACAAATGGTACTTCCCGTCCACCCCTCCCCTTTTTCCCTGTTGGTATCCCCTGCCTTGAAGCTTGCAATAGAATGTTGGTGCACTCTCCAGTGAGGAGAGTGGATGGTTAATAAACAGGTCTTGCTTCCACCGGTGTCCTTGTCATTGCATTCATAATTCTAACAGTTTCTTCTTGTAGTCCAAAGTGATCTAATTTCATGGGAGCAGGGTCCCAATATTTATACCCCCAAATCCTTTCTTCTCTGAGGGGAGAGGGGCCTTTGCCCAGTCCAAACCAGTTCTGAAGCACTCCGTTTACCAGACTTCTCCTTTCCTTTCACAATGCAGGGCATACACATCAGACGCCCCACAGGAGGTGGAGCCAGCATTTTGGAAGGCAAGTACAGTCCTGGAGCACTTTGTTTACAGGACTCCTTCTCTTCTTTCAGTGTGCAGGGCAGAGACATCAGCCTCTACCCAGGGGGTGGAGCCAGCATTGTGGATGGCAGGCACAGCCCTATTCAGAGTTCAGGTGCACTCCTCCCTCCCATCTAGATGCAGATCTCTCTATTCATCACTGGGTAACTCAGCCTGTCTCCTGGAATTCCCCAGCCCTGTCACTCACAAAAACCAGACATAGGAATACACAACCTAGCAGAGGCAGGATTGAATGGTCAGGCAAGAAAATACCTACTTTCTAAAAATGGTATTTGCAAACACTGAATATTAAAATAAACTCAACTAAAAGATGTATTTTATTATTCTGAGTTCAGGCATACTTAACTCAAATTTCTACCATGTTCTCTGAGCCTGTTAGGATTATAAAATGTAATAACTCTAACAGCCCATTCTGGCCTATGGAGAACAGGTAGCCTTGCAATAGTGAAAAACGAAAATGGCTGTAATTCAGTATTAGGACATGCCACACACATCAGGGCTTGTCCTACCTTATACTTACAATGCGCCCTGCCCTTGGGCCTACCATAGGGGTGACTGATATGAAGAAAAGGGAAGGTTTAGGGGCTGGGAAGTGGGTGCACTTGCCTGGTCAGCATGACAGTACCAGACTGCATGCAGGCTATGCAATGGCAGACCTTAGACACAATTTACAAGGCTGCTCCTGTGGGTGGCACAACCAGTGTTGCAGGCCCACTAGCAGCATGTGGATTACACGCCCTGGCACACTCAGTGCACTAGACTAGGGTCTGACAAATAAACCAAAATAGCCAAACATGGAACCACTGATTCATACATCAATTTACAATAGGGAGCACTTACATCTAACACCAGCAAAAACACATGAGGCAACAGCAAAAATGGAAGGGAGACCCACGCCAATGGTGCCAGGTCTAACACCCACTATAATCCCTCAAGAGCCTCCACACAGTGTATAGATGGCGTCACTGCAGCCTTGACCGTGTACTCGGGGACCTTGTGGCGAGCTCGTGTGGCCCGACCGACCACCAAGGCGAGCCGATTGCTCCACAAAGGAGGTATGTGTGTTCGTCTGTCCCTCACCAGGGGCCCCAAGACAGCACAGGAGGCGCCCGGTCCAAACTTCACAGGCAGGGTTCCAAATACGACCCCACAATGCAGCTGGTCTCCAACACAGGACCTCGGGTGGCAGAGGGGAGATAGGCTTGAGAGGCTCCGCACCAGGCACCGGCAGGACCACAGATTCTCACCCTTATAATGTCCACCGCTCCCTCAAGTAAGTGGTAGATAACAACTCCCCCGCAGCTCGACACAGCCGCTGATTGTGGGCACATAGTTCCCCAGGGGAGGGGGGGGCAGCCGGAGGGCACACTCCGGTCACCAGGGAAAGCCACCCAGGGGAGCCACCACTCCTGCGATCTTCCACCGGGGCTCACGCGGCCTGACAGACCGCGGGTGTGAGCCCATCTCACCACAGGTCGAAGGGAGCGCACAGCAGGACCTCAGACCCGGGGAAGCCACTATCACTGGCTCTTGATCAATCCCAGTGCGGTGATGTTCAGCCCCCGGCGCTTCCCCTCATGACGCGATATGGCCACCGACCAACTACACTCACCGCACTTCAACGGGCGAGGGGGGGGAGCAGCAATCCATGCCCGGCGGGCCCGAGGCAGGTGCGGGAGGATCCATTACGTCCCAGTTGGCCCAGAGGCAATCCGCACCGCCGAGGCAGCACACCAGCTTTCGGCTCCTGCAAGGCCCAGCACAGTCTGGCGCTCTGGCCTCCGGCACAGGCCACCTAATCCCAGCGTAGACAGGTCCGATCCAAGGCCTCTGTTGATGGCACCCGCTCAAAGCTTCAGAGCTATCCGGAATTCGGCAGGAATGAAAATCTTCGGTTCACGATGACTTCAGAGCACAGTCAGGGAATAGAAGTGGACCAGGGAAGCAGGATAGTGTAGGATTTTAAAGCGGGCTGGACAGAGCTCTCCTGGCACACGTCCACCATGATGGCTCACTAGGCCACGCCCCTCGATCGTGTACATTTAAATCAATGGTGATGAGGAGGGTAGGTAGGGGAAGACTGATGTCTGTTTTTACCTGCAAAGACCGGTACCATGGGTGGATGAAGCTGCTCGCATGACTATTAAAGTTCTACACCCATTGCCAAGATTATCAAACCTCTTCTACTCAAGACAGAAAAACTTTCCATATGTCATAAAATTGCAGCTGGAGGTAAACAGATGCAATCGGAAAATGGTGTCTTGAACTCTTCAGACTGTGCTAGCAACAACCACAAAAATGTGCCTAAAGGCAGGGTGTGACCATTGTGATGGGTGTGAAATTAGCAACTTCACAACTGAATGGGGACTGTCTTGTGGATGGCTGCTGAGTATCATGAAAAGTTCAAACAAAACCCATTTTACAAGTTCCATCCCTTTACAGTTATAGCACTGGTGAGAGTTTTATACTGATAAGAGAGCTTTCCAGGTCAAAAAGTAAACTTTAATATTTTTCTCAATTTGTATGTGTGCTGTATAACACCACACAAATTCAAAGTTTAAAAAATATGTAGAAATTAAAACTATTGTTAAGCCTGCCTCAAGTAAGTATAATGTTTTGGCGTGAATATTTCTCTAATAGAGTAGATTGTGTGTCAAACCCCATGGGTGGTTGCATGACACTCCCCAGGTACCACCTGTGGAACAACCACTTGAAGCAAAGTACAGCAGAGTGCTACTTTTCATCACTTCAACTAAATTTTCAATGAAAATCGCGATTTGCTTCAGAAAGTATAAACCCTCAAAATGCCCTGTGCCTGGTTTGCATAATGCAACCAGGTTGCGATGTTATCCTATGGGATGGAAAGCAAATACAGCATTCAGCTAGAGTACAGCGGCATACAAGACCAATCTACTGGACTTAAGGTGAGTATGGGGCAATGTCCAAGGCAGCAGCAGCAGGGCACCGCCAGCAGCACTAGAACGACCGAGTGCAGTGGTGCATACAGTGCTGTGTATCCAATGTTAGTCTATGAGAATTGGTTTGCAAGAAAAGAGGCTGCAGGTTTGGACTGGGAGGCCAGTCGGGCAGAACCAACAGTGGGCTCAGGCCCCACAATGCTCAGGAACATGGGGACACCTTTGGTCCTCTTCTCCACGAGTGACGAGTGCAGAGGTGTCCTTAGGCGTTGGGTTTTGTCACTGTGAGAGATTGAGATTGAGGTAGAGGAAGGCCTGCAAACAGAGGCTGCAGGCAGCGTAGAGAAGTCCACAGCAGAGAAACCCAAGGTGAGCTTCAACTCTGGAGGGCACCATTGGCCCACTTCAGTTCGGGCTAGAAGGTTGGGGTGCAGTGGAGCTTTCAAGAGTCGGGTTTTTGTTGTCTTGGAACCTCACAGGTCTTTCTTGGTACCTGCAAGCTGCAGGGGTGCAACTTCGCTGTTCCACTGGAGTTCCTGGTTCTTGGGCGAAGTACTGGCAGTTCTCCCAGGCTTTGGAGACACAGCAGCTGCTGGACAAGTCGTCTTTTGGCGCAGTTGTCGTAGTCAGGAGACAGGCTGGCAAGGTTGGCGCCAAGTCAGTTGCTAGATCTTCTGTTCTTGCTTCTTGTGATCCTTCACGTATGTCTTCTTTTAGGGTGGTGTTGGGGTCGGTGTGGATCTGGAAGTGCTTGGCGGTGGTAAGGGAGTCATCGGTGTTGGTTGAGACTCTGAGAGTGTCCTTGTGGATGATGGCGATTCCCCCTCCACCTCTGTTGCTGCGGTCTCTGCGGGAGATCTTGTAGCCTTCAGGGATGGCTATGGCGATGTCTGGAGCCGAGGTGGTGTTCAGCCAGGTCTCCATCAGGAAGGCGACATCAGGGGTGGTTGAGTCTAGGAGGTCCCAGAGTTCGATGGCGTGCTTACGGGCGGAGCGGGCGTTGAGGAGGATGCATCGGAGAGGTCTGTTGCCCAAAGGTCTGTTGCCCACTCCCATCCTTAGTACACTTATCTAAACTGCAACAATTTAAACATCACCCCAATAAAAATCTGATAAAGAGCTCCACTCTGGTGTAAGTCTTTTCAGTGCTCCCTCCTCTACACTACTTACAGGTGATGGGGAGAAGAGGTTGTTTCAAGCAATACCAAGTGACCCATCCCTTTTGCTGGCTTGCTAGCGTCTTAAGAGCCAGGAGGACCCTTCTTTAAAGTACATCCACTAATCAAGTCAGTTTTATTGTCAGCAAGTGGTGTACACCGTTCAGCTGTGTTCCATTTATGTCCATAAACAGTCATCTTGTGATGTGGTACGGTTAGCCTGTAATTATGTTAGGTGATCTTCCCTCTTGTCTCTTAACTTCTTGGAATCTGTTTTTCTCTACGCCTCTTCTGGTCTTCTGTCCTGGAGTCTTCATCGACATCTAAGGCGTCATCTGTTCTAGGTAGATCTTGGGGCTTAGGGTGCAATGAGGGTGATCACCCGGTTCGTCTCCAGGTTAGCCCACCATCTGGGACGAGTTTGACGCTCTTTGGCCCTCATAGTCTGGGTGCCAGAGGAGACCTGCACTCTATTACAAGCAGTGTTATTCTGCAGCCGATGTCTTTCCTCAAACCATGTCAAGGCATCTACTGGTATTTCAAAGACATTTTGACCTGGAATATCACCTTCACTTTGACAGGGCACAGAAGCATATTTTTTTGTCCCAAGAGCCTCAGTTTTTTCTTTACGAGGTTGTAGGTTTTTGTTGTTTCTGACCAATGGTGGTATAATCCGAGAATACCATTATTCTAGGGGAGTCAAATAGTGTCTCCCCTTTTGCTCTAATCTTACAAAAAATAAGCTCTCGGTCCCGATAGTTGGGGAATCATGCTATCACCGGCCTCAGAGGGCCATCGTAGGAGGCTTACTAATCGTCTACTCTACAATTTCTCTACAAAAAAGCAGGAGGAAAGATTTTTGAGCTCTATCAAGAAAAGCCGGATTTTCAAGAAATCCACTGATTTCAATCCCTCCGTATTTTTCACGTTATATTAGAAGAAGCCCTTTCTGTTTAACTAAAGACATTTTGATCTGTTTGTATTGAATATACCAAAGGAACATAAAACGAGGCCCATTTGTGGCCTGTGTCATTTTGATATAACTGTGTACTGAATACACCAAAGCAACATGACACAGTGTGTGTTCTTAACAATTTGTTTATGTAAAGAAACTTAGACAGAGATACACTTCCTCTAGTGGTATTGACAAAAGTGATTATATGAAATGTATGCTTTCCCCCCCACCAGAACCATTGTTCTTATATACTCAGACATGTGCCATGGTCACTTCTCAATACAAAATTCAGGTAACATACTACTGGAACTTTGGTTTAGAGTATGTTTACCGGAAACTATAAACTTTCTGATCTACATAGTATTTCATACAGATCAACCACAGGAGGGAGGTATTGAGTGACTGTGCAATAAAAGTATGACTACATTTTAACTCAAATGTTTCCTCTACAAAGACCAGATTACTAAATGTCCTATTATTGGCACATCTGCAGTAGACACTATGACCAAGTGAACATTGAAGACTGCTACACCCCAAGTGTCAACTCAGATTAATAAAATAAGAGTGGTTGGCACTGGCTAGTAATATTGCTACCAAAAGAGACTCCATTTGATTTTACTCCTATCTGTTTGTCCCTAAACAGATATGTATGTCTGAATTCTATGTCAACTTTAAAGAAGAATATCAGAGAAAATAATATTTCACGATAAAAGGCCCGATTAATGGGGTGCAAATACTTTCGCCGTTTGCGCTCCTCACTTTTGGTGAGATTATAGTAGGTTAGGGAATGTATGAGATACCTCTGACAGCAAGTAGTTCAAAGTTATATTATGAATTTTTTGGGAAACTATTTTGGATTCCAGACAAAGCAGCCTGCTGAACATTTCGAGCACAGCATCCACATAGAGACAAATGAGCCCCATCTGACAATCCACTGCCTAAGTATCTGCCTGATGAACATATTGAGCACAGCATCCACAGAGACAAATGACCCCAAGCTGACAATCCACTGCCTAAGTATCTGCCTGCTGAACATTCCAAGCACAGCATCCACATAGAGACAAATGACCCCCATCTGACAATCCACTGCCTAAGTATCTGCCTGATGATCATACCGAGCACAGCATCCACGGAGACAAATGACCCCCATCTGACAATCCACTGCCTAAGTATCTGCCTGATGAATATTCCAAGCACAGCATCCACATAGAGACAAATGACCCCCAGCTGACAATCCACTGCCCAAGTATCTGCCTGATTCCTTGCAGACTTGGAATTGCCAGAGTGAAAGCAAAGCCCAGCACCGAACACTCTGTGGCCTGGCTGTAGAGTGAACGTGTTGTTTAAGAGACCAGAACTGGTGGCATGAAATGACTGTTGCATAAAAAAGATGTATAGGTGCACCTCGGGTTAGGCTTTTGACGTTAGGCCTCTTGTTGATTTAAGTGTGGGTTCAATATGATTTTTGGGTTTCATTATGCCTTGCTAACAGCGTGGATAGTGAAGGAGAGCATCATATTTTCTGAGTACGAGGAGCTTATAGAGTAAAGTATGGCAATTTAGAAAATAAATAGCTTTTGTGTCCCCCAGAGGGCTTCTGAGCTGTGGGGAGTCATTTGTTGGAAATTAACTATTGGCCTAGATTTGTAGAAAGAAGAGTACATGTGTGTCCAGGCAATGTAAACCATTTGTAGTGCGCTCAGGGTCTGAAATATGGAGTCATTAATCTCAGTGTTAATGAAAATGTCTATATATTGGTTTCATGTTTTTTGCGTGTCAAGAGTAAAACAAACCCAAAACTAGCATCCAGCTTGTGGGTTGAATTTGTGCTAGTGTTTCAACATGTGGTTTTAATTATGTCTTGCTAGTAGGTTTGAGAGTGAAGACTTCAACCTGTCAGCTAAGATCTAGTGGACATAAGTTCCTCCAAATTCCTAGAATTAAAAAGGCCAAGGTGGGTGGACGTGCTTTCTCTCATGTTGCCCCTAAATACTGGAACGCACTATCAGAAGATCTGAGGTCATGTCCTACATTTATGGTCTTTAAGAAAAAATTAAAAACCTGGCTAGTCTAGTGTATTGACTGTTTACATCGCTGTCTGCATCCCAGGCGCCGAGAGATCCCTTTGGGGATGATTTGTGCGCCATATAAATAATAATATTAATAATAATAACTATAGTGTTGTATTTTTGGTTACAGAGAGCTAACAGACCAATGTATGATTTAGCAGTTTTGCACATTACAAAAAAATAAGCTGGATGGGAGTACTTACCGAAGGAGGAGGAGTCTCAACAATGGTGAAAGTAGACGAAGACTTGCATAGGAAGAAGAGAGGAAAACGGAGGACTAGCATAAAGACTGACAAACAGGGAAAGAAGGAAAAATTAGAAGACAGAAAAAACAATACAGATGAATGACATGGAGAGGAAAACCAACAAAGGACTAAAAAAAGTTTCTCTCATGCTGGCAATCTTTGAACCCCAGACCTGGGAAGCGGAGGACCACCAACAAGGCGTCGACTCACGAATGAGGATAAATGGCTGCACAGGGAACACAGAGGAGCTCCAGCACATCTGTCAGCCAGGAGGAATCGAAACTGAGGAGCTCTGTTAGAGGGAGGACCACCAGGAAGCAAAGAGGCAGACCTCAAATACAGACAAATGACAGAGATGGAAGCGTGCACTCCACCTGGAAACACTGTGGCCCCACCATGGTTCGGATGTGGATTGTGGCTGACCAGGTGCGCAACTGAGGTAGTTCGGGGAAGGAACAGGTAGGGAAGAGTACAGGCATAGAGGCTGGTGCGGAGTCCAAGGACAACCGGGGTCAAAACCATGACAATCGTGCATATGACCCTGAAGTCTCCTGGGTCTCTTTTCTTCTAGAAGCAAGTCTTGATGGCCAAACTAATTGCCTTATTTTTGTGATGGGTAAGAAAGTGTGAAGGGCTAAGAAACATAGAAGAAAGGATAAAACAGGAGAAACAAACAGAAAGAAATTCAGGCAGACCACAGAAAGCAGAACAGGCTGGAAAAGATATAGTTGGGAAGAACAGCAATAGATCCATTGGCTCTCCAATAATCGAGATTTTTATTTATTTGACCTGTGTTAAAATGACACTTACCTTTAATCTGGGGACATTGGAGGTGGAGCTCTAGCCGCTCTCTGGAGCTAAGAAGGAGTCTGCAGAGCCAAATCCTAGGGAGAGTAGAAAAAAGAATCCTATGAGATCTGTACAGACTTTTTAAAGAAGTTTAAAGAAACAGTTACTCAGAAAGCCTTGTAATTGACCTGGGTTACTGTATTTAAACAAACAAAACAGAGACCGAGAAATTAATATGCAGAGTCCCTCAGCCTCACCCTTTTCAACATGTACAAGACACTACTCGCCAACATCATCACCGTCTTTTCCTACAGCGATCACACACCAGTCATCTTATCCCTGACGGACAAAACAACCATGCTTGTGTGTCCCCTTCTATAATACCGCTAGCGCTGGCGCACATAAAGCGTCAGCGCTACCTTCAGAGGGTGTTCCCTCATTTGCATAGGAGCTTGCCCTATGTAAATGAGGGAATTCCTCTGCGTCCGCGCCGTATTACCAAAGTGGGAGCAGAGTCAAATGAGCCCTCAGGCGGTGCACTGACAGTGCGCCATTTAAAAGGTGGCACACTGGCAGTGCGCCTCCTGACAGCAGCCCTCTGCAGTGGCTAAAGGGGGTCCCATGGACCCCCCAGACATCCCCCTGCAGGCATGTGCAGTCAATGACTGCACCCGCTTGCAAGGGGAGCTCTATTCCTGTGTAAAAGTGCAGGCAGGTGCCGCCTGCACTGTGAAAACACGGAGCAGCTGTTCCGTGTTAGCACATGAATGCACTGCCCCAGGGCAGCACGAGGTCGCGGTTGCCCCCAGAGCAGGGCATACAACATAATAGGGCACACTGTAATTGTTTGCGCCTGACGCCCCTTTCAAAAGGTGCGCCGGGCGCAAATAATCACAGTGCATTATACGGCCCCAGATGGATCGTCACGCAAGCACTCATCCCCCATAGGCTGGACTACTGGAACACTCTACACCAGAATCTCTCAACAACTTCTAGACCCTCCAAAATACAGCTGCAAGACTCATATTTGAGCTCCCACATCTCACCACACCTAACATTAGGAAGCTTCACTGGCTCTCCATTCCCAAGCGCAGTTAATTTAGACTTCTCATGCACACAAAACCCTACACAACATCGTACCGGAATACCAGAACACTAACACTTTCACCAACCACCCGAACACCTACGTTCTGCCTCCCTCTAACAATTCTCAGCATTCGCAAAAGCAAAACTGGAGGTCGCTCATTCTCCTACACTGCACCCAAGACATGGAACGACCTCCCTCGACACATCAGAGCCTGCTCCTCCCTTCTTGAGCTGAAAACCTGGCTCTTTGTATAAGAAGAACTTTGAAGACACAAACCTACACAGATGCCCAAGCACCTGGATTCCTTCTCGGGTGACTACCCACATTCCACACCCTCTTGTGGCTGAAAAATCCTCTGTTCCATGCATTGTCTGTGTGTGGAGAGAGAGAGAGAGAGAGAGAGCGAGCGAGCGAGAGAGAGAGAGAGAGAGAGAGAGAGAGAGAGAGAGAGAGTGAGTGTATGTGTGAGAGAGAGAGAGAGAATGTGTTTAAGAGTGTGTGCTTCTGTGAGTGTGTGCCTGTCTGCCTTTGAATCTGGCTTAGTCTATCTGTTTCTGCATCTATCTCAGACCCCTGGGGCTGTTAAGACAAGAGCACTCTAGGCTTTGGACTGGAGGCAAGCAATAGTGTTTAACTTTTTTTGATAAATGGGTGTTTGTGGCCTACATTTAGTCAAGATAATGTTTATTTAGACAATTGATCTTTAAACAACACATAACAATCATATTTTATACAACTCTAATATCATAAATAATTTCATCAATCATTATAAAAACAGAAAATCCTTAAAAAAGAAGAGCAAAAGTTTTTTTATAACACTTCATTGCACATACCCCATATTATATACGAGTTATAATCACACCACTTCTTTACTTACTTAATACCAGGATAAATAGCTTGAACATTTCTATAGAAGTTATCCTATCTAAAATTCTTCTGCCGGAATCAAGCTAAGATCCTACCCCCTTCACATTATTCCTTATTTCCATCATAGCTTGCCACTGTTCATCTCACTTCTCCGTATAGAACTTTGTTACTGCTGGCATGTACCTTCCAATAGCTATTGCAATATTGAGATTACACATATCAACAAGACGTTCTATGGCTTGGGCGTGGCACATGATTTCATATTTTATAAAGGTTGGACATAGGAATAATTTCCCCAGTGGTAAAAATTTCAAACAATCCACTAGTATGTGCAAGATACCGCATTTTATACCCAACATACATGCACATTTCCTATCATATTTCCTCATTTCCATTTTTATTCTCTCATTTATTGACCATGGATTAATACCAATTCTTAATTTTTAATAATTCACGTATGAGCCAACGATTAGGCGATCTATCTAAATATGGGAACCCATCTCCATCACGTCTTATGCCGCTCCTCTGTGTCCTTTTTAGATTTTGCCCAAGATTTCCTTGTGAGATCTTTTGTTTGTTTCTTTCCGTGGATCACATTGGTGAGCGTCTGTCAGTATCACTTTCTTCCTCATTTGTTTGTCCCTTTGAAGGAGTATGGACAAAAAACTGATTAATTATAGGTGTCCTTCCACTGCTCAGGCTGAGATTCAGGTACTTTTTGAAATTCTTGAGCCCTCCCGTCATCATTGCCTTGTTGTCCTCATTGCCTGACCATTGTTGCTTGCACAGCCACCTCGTGCAGTTTTTGTTTGCCCTCTGCTGTCTCCAGTTGTTATTGCTGGCTACATTTGGTTGCACCTAGCATTTTATTTAAACTATTAAATATGAGCAAACCAGGCAAGCCTATCATCTTGGTTGTAGTGAAAAGCAAAATGGTCAGCTCTCAGGGCCATGCATATTATTTTCTGTTTCTCTGCGGAGAAGCAGAAAAGCATGTGACCTTTTATACATACAGGTGACAGACCCAAGAAAAGTCTGAACAAAAAAAGTGACTTCAATCCCACAGGTCACTGTAGCCCTGCCCTGTCTGCACCCTATGCTCTACACAGCAGCAGGGCCCCTCTGTGAGAGGAGTTTCTGTGCACAGTCTGTGTCAGCATAGCTGTCAGGTTTTCATTTTCCTTACATGTGACATTCCTATTTTTTCTGGGTTCGTATGTGTACACTTCAATTCTTTTGTGTGACGAGTCTCAAACTATTCATTTCCATTGACACAATGGTCCATTACCAATACAACACTTAACTAATGAACACATTCTTATATATACATAAGTGTTGCACCTTGTACTGTAGAACTCGCGCTTTCTGTGATATGATAGACTGTAGCCGAGTTATGATGATTTAAAGATGGTTTATTGATGGATAATCAGGTTGAATCCTGTTGAAGGCTTAAGGTACATTTTGCCGTATTAAGTATTTTGTCTGTTTCTTCCATGCGCATCACGTACGTCACATCAGAATGTTCGGTGACTACTTATGTGACGTCATAGTGTTCTATTGCCAGATGCTGTTATCTCTGGCGGTTTATCGCACCTGATTTGCTGGCTCCCTGCGGGCCCTTATATTTGTGGTAATAAACCTGTTTTCCCACATCAACTGGTCTTTAGTTTATCTGCCTACCCTGAACAATTGGCGACGAGGACGAAAGGACTACGAGGGCTCACAGGTGTAATGCAAAGAGAGCATATCGGGACGTCGGCAGAGGAAAATAATCTTTTGAATCAAGAATCCGAAGCGCAACTGGTAATGCGTGTAAAATAACTGAAGCGGACACCAAAAGTAAGTGTTTTGCCTCACCGTTAGTGCCGCTCATTGAAGCATAGCCGCGCGAAGGATCCTGTCAGGAAAGTCGCGTGAGGCATGCTGGGTAGTGACGCAGGCACTGGCCAAGGACGGTGATTGGTTAAAGGAGCAGCATCGTCAGCAAGCTAACGAGCGCGTAGGAGCCGCTTTGACTAGATGCTGAAACTGACAGGAATAACAATAATAAAGCCGGGATAAGCATATAACGCAATGCAGTTTAAAAGTTAAGCAGAGCATAACGCACGCATCGCGCTACGCACGGCCAACTGAGAAAAGTGTCAGAGCGCTTGAGACATAAAGCAAGAGATGAACAGGAGGATATAAACTTTAAAACAAACCTTGGCAAACACGAAAAAGGAAGATTGGAAGCACTGTAATATAAAAGAAAAACATGGCACAAAGTAACAACATATGTGTTCCACCACTTTTTCTTGAAGAGCCAGGGAAGCCCGTCATGAAGTGGAAGAATTGGTTGAGGGCATTTGGAAATTATTTAGTGTCCATAGATGGTAAAGCATATGATGCAGAAAGATAAGCTGCGCTACTATTTGGTCTATTAGGGAAAGCTGGACAAGAGGTGTTTGACAGTCTTCCAGAATATGAAAGCCCACCAGGGGTTTTCATACCGCTAAATGAATACCAAGAGGCAATTAAGAGGTTAGAAAAACAGTTCGCGGAGGAAAGCAACATAATGGTGGGCAGGCATAAATTCGCACTAAGAAAGCAAGAAGAAGAAGAAGAGACTGTGGAGGAGTATATAGCGTGTTTAAGGGTACTAGCAAAGGAGTGCGAATTTGAAGACATGACTGACATCGGGGATCAAGTGGTATTTTACTGCTTCTCTAAAAAGGTGCAAGAAAGATTGTTGGCATGTAGGAAACCCACGTTGCAGGAAGTTGTGGATATCGCAAAAGGGATAGAGAGATCTTTGATATCAACAAAAGAATTATCCAGCACAAGTAGTAACACGAACGTATTTTATTTACAGGACAAGAGAAGAGGCGAAAATAAAGGTCGAGAGAGGAATTGGTTCGACAAAAAGGTAGGAGTACGGAGTATGAATTGCTATAGATGTGGATCTCAAGAGCATCTTGCAGAGTGTAAAACATGCCCTGCTCGGGGGAAAAAATGTTTAAAGTGCAAGAAAATTGGCCACTACACTGCACTGTGCAAAACAAAGAAGTTAAATGAACATGTGAAAATAATTGCAGTTGGAGAGTATGATGAAGAGATGTGTTCCAACATAATATTGCATGTAGAAATTGAGGATGGTAAGATAAAAGGGCCGATAGGTGAAGGGAAAATAGGTGAAATGGAAGTGCAATTCACTGCTGATTCAGGATCCCCAATCACCATCATATCTGACAAACTATTTGAGGAAAGATGGCAAAATGTGAATCTCAATGAGGCTGATGTAAACCCAAAAGCATTTGGGGAACAAGAAATAGATATGGTTGGATACTTCCACGATACTGTAACATTCAAAGGTAGGGTTATTGAAACTAAAATCTATGTCGCAAAGCAGGGTAGGATACTGATAGGATGGAAAGATCTAGCAAAGATGGGAGTGATATTACAACCAGGTGCAAAGGATCCCATAATCTTCAGAGAGGACCTCATAAACAGTATATGTACCTAAGAAAGTAATAAAAATGTGGAGTACGTGCTGGATAAATACAAAGGAGTATTCAAAAATGTGATTGGATGTGTGAAAGGATTCACACACAAAATAAAACTGAAGGAGGAGGCTGTGCCCACAAGACATAAGGTGCGAAGTGTGCCATTATCAATCAAGGGAGAATTGAAAAAAGTGCTAGATAAACTAATTGAGGAAGGAGTTATTGAGGAAACAGATGAATCAGAATGGGTGTCGGCGATTGTCGTTTCAAAGAAAAGGAGGTCAGGCGATTTAAGACTGTGTGTGGACCTTAGGTCACTAAACAAAAATATTTTGATAAATTGCCACCCTCTTCCAAGGATTCAAGAGATCTTGCAGTCAGTCACTGGTTCAAAGTATTTCACCCTCATATACTTGAAAGCTGCGTACCATCAGGTGTGCCTGACAGAGGAGTCAAAGAAGTTGACTACATTTATAACACCGTATGGAGCATACAGGTACATCAGGTTACCATTTGGATTGGCGTCTTCATCTGGTGTATTCCAAAAACTGATGGACATCTTATTCGGAGAATTAAGAGGAGTTGAAGCCTTCCAGGACGACATTCTCATTCATTCAAGAACTGAGCAGGAACATCTGGATGCATTGGACAAAGTGCTGAGTACACTAGAGAATAGAGGGATGACTGTCTCAAGAGAGAAATGCAAGTTCATGGTGAACAAAATTGAATATCTGGGCCATGTCTTAACACCTGATGGCATAACACCCAAAGATGATTTGGTGGAAGCAATAAGGGAAGCCCCAGAGCCTAAGGACAAAGAAACCTTAAAATCTTTCCTAGGACTCAGTGAGTACTATTCCAGATTCATCCAGGGGTATGCAGGAAAGATCGAACCATTGAGGAAGTTACTAAGGAAAAACATAAGCTACAAATGGATGAACGAACAGGAGCAAGCTTTTGCTACTATAAAAGAGGATATCGCAAAAGCGCCCTCACTAAAACCGTATAACCCTGAACTAGAAAACATCATAACTGTTGATGCCAGTGCAAGAGGTATTGGTGCTGTATTCTGCCAAATCCAGGGCAAGGAGGAGAATACTATAGCGTTCATATCAAGGAGACTAAGCACAACAGAGGAGAACTATAGTACAATTGAACGCGAGACACTCGCATGCGTATGGGCAGTGCAGAAATTGAAAGACGATTTATGGGGGAAAAGGTTCGTTATTGTAACGGACCACAAACCATTAGTCTACATGATGGATGGCGAAGGACGAGGAAATGGCAAGGCCAGTTCGAGATTGATTAGACGGCTTTCGAAATTACAGGAGTAATTCAGCGTACGCCATATAAAAGGCGGCAAAAACTGCAGAGCGGACTGCTTTTCCCGCTTACCAGTGAGTAAACCGCCAGAGTGCACGCTTGATGACTCAGAATGTGTAGTGGCCTGGGTTGATGCCACGTTAATGTGTAGCAGATCTATAACAGAGGATGAGTGGCTGACAACCCAAGGAAGAGATAAGGTAATGGAGAAAGTGATAAGCCATGTGAGGACAAAGTGGCCTCCCATAAGAAATCTGGGACATGAACTGAAAAGCTACCAACAGGTAGAGAGTGAACTGACCCTTGAGTGTGGATTTTTGAAAAGAGGTGAGCTTTTTATTCCGCCTGAAGGGTTAAGAAGGAAAATAATTCAGCTAGCGCACAAAGGACACCCAGGTAGCAGCGCTACAAGAAGTATTCTAAGGTCGCATTACTGGTGGCCTGCAATGGACACAGAAGTGAAAAAATATATAGACAGTTGTGAGCAATGCTTAAAAGCAGATAAACACTGGAAGTTGAGGAAGGGAGAGTTACAAATGGTGGAGATTCCAAATGGTCCGTGGACAAAAATTGCAATAGACTTGCAGGGACATTTAATGTACTGGAGGATAAATGTAGACATGTGATTGTACTGACTGATTACTACTCGAAGTGGGTACACTATACGTTTGTAAGCACTGTGACAACAAGCATTGTGATAAAATACTTAAAGGAGGTGTTCGATGTGGAAGGACAACCAAAAATCATTGTCTCTGACAATGGAACACAGCTGGTGTCCCGAGAAATGACTGAATTTTTACAGTGTGTTGGGATTAAACAAGAAAAAACACCTTTGTATAGTCCAAAAAGTAACGGTCAGGTAAAGAGAGTAAACAAGTTTATTAAGGAGGGAATTCAATTAGCTATTGCATCCAAATTGAATGTGAAAGATCTTATTCGTGAAAAAACTAAATGCATTTAACAACACGCCTAATGACACAACAGGACATACACTTCCTTCCCCTCATTAAGAAAAATGGTGTAACAGTGTGCTTACCCCTAAATTCAACAACTGGTTCAGAAAAGAGGTCACACAGGATGAGATAATTGACAAGGAGCTCAGGGTTAAGGAACGTATTGTTGAAAAACAAGTAAAAACAAAGAGATATTCTGACCAGTACAATAAAGCAGGAGAAAAAGAAATAGAACAAGGTGACTGGGTGCTAGTAAGGAAACCTTTCAAGGTGACAAAGGGTGAGTCAGTATATAGCAAACCAGTTAGGGTGAGTGAAGCATCCCGGGGAGCTGTGTGCACGGAAGGAAAAGGGTGGAGAAGCAAGGATGATGTAATTAAACTTAAGAAGGGTCAAGAAAAGATTATAATGAGAGGGAAGAATGATCAAGAAGATAATCTGGATGATAGTATACTGGAGTGGGAAAATGTGTTTTAAGACCAGAGTCACCATGGCCCAGATGGCAACCCTATCACGGCCAAGGAAAACAGTGGGGGGCGATCTAGGAGTATAATGGAGGAGTCCAGTGTAACGATCTAGGAGTATAATGGAGGAGTCCAGTGTAACGACTGGTTTTAGTGTGTATAACCCCGTGAGTCCTGACAGGGTTGATGAAATCATAGGTGAATACAGCTCCAGAAACAACCAATCCTATGCTAAGACAAGATCAGGGAGAGAAGTCAGAATGCCAAAACGTTTCGAAGATTTTGTAATTGAATGATGCTAACTTGTATGTTTTTCTTCCTTTGGTTTTTCAGGGGGGAAAAGGGAGATGTTGAAGGCTTAATGTACATTTTTCCGTATTAAGTATTTTGTCTGTTTCTTCCAAGCGCGTCACGTACGTCACCTCCGAATGTTCGGCGACTACTTATGTGACGTCATAGTGTTCTATTGCCAGATGCTGTTATCTCTGGCGGTTTATCGCACCTGATTTGCTGGCTCCCTGCGGGCCCTTATATTTGTGGTAATAAACCTGTTTTCCCACATCAACTGGTCTTTAGTTTATCTGCCTTCCCTCAACTAATCCTAAAGTAATTAAAGCCCCACCAGGAGCAGCTCTCCTGCTGCTCAGCCCTCTCTTCCAACTGTCATCCATCCACCAGGCATCCCATACATTCTATATTACCTCACACACTCCAACATTCCACCATTCATACACATAGGCTGAACAGCAAGACAGGTTATAGGGAAAGGCACATGTCATCCAAACCAGGATACCACACCACCTTCCCCCTTAAAAGGAACAAACAAATGAACAGTGTAAATATGAGAATGGTCATTCTAAAATTGAAACTTGCATTGTAAAACTTACGACCACCCCTTCCCCCTTTTACACATAAAACAGGAATAGATTGA
Source organism: Lissotriton helveticus (assembly GCF_964261635.1). Taxonomy (NCBI): domain Eukaryota; kingdom Metazoa; phylum Chordata; class Amphibia; order Caudata; family Salamandridae; genus Lissotriton; species Lissotriton helveticus. The sequence goes on from NC_136069.1 coordinate 37,284,018, forward strand.
TAATATATATTTTCGCATTGAATTTCACAAGATGTAAGGAATAGAATTCACCGTCACCAACACAACATGCCAGTTGGCCAGACCAGCAAAGTGAAAGAAACGGAGAAGTCAACAATTTAAAATATGCGAAAAAGAAAATCACAAGAAGTACTTAACTAAATTACAATTCCTAGAAAGTAACGTGTGCACAACGTACACTAATTAGGAATATGTAGGTGACTACTCTACAGAGTCACATGCAATATACTATACTGTAAGAAAAACATAATACACTAAAAAGTGTAGGTGACAATTCCCTGACAGCAATTTCAGAAAAATTGGAAAGTCAAATGCTGACATGTAATTTCAAGTATTACAATTAAAGATAACATAAACTAAAATGTGTAAGAGGTGAATCCACGGGCAAAACATCATAAGAAAAGGTGGAAAACACGGGCATAGCAATCCTAAAAAATATAATTTGTACAAAACAAATTGGTGACAGGTTCACAGCACTAAATTAACAAATTGTGAATGTCACGAGCACATATGCTGAAGCATAGCATTTAACTTTCAATTAAACTAAAACGTATATTTACAGGGTATATAACCACAACATGTAATAAAGTAACCTACAGTAGAAATATAGGTGGTGCATCCATGACCAAGTTAAACACAAAACACAGGCTAACAGATGAATATTATAAAGTGGCAAACATTAATAAAATCCACTTACAAATAATCATTTGAAGGTATGAATGCAAACCGTTAAATTACATTTAAAATATGTGCATTATCAATGTGGATTACATAAAATACATTCGAAAAGCAAACCTGTAAAGAAAATGATAATATCCCTGTTGACACAAATGCATGCAAGTAAAATAACTTTTAAGACATAACATGTCCAGTAGATGGTGCTGTAAGCTTCAATGAACAACCTTAGTTTACTTCGTTTTGTTGGCCCCTTATAGAATTTAACTTGGTGGAACTCCGAAAGTCTGTCCAAGGAACAGAAACAACATCCCTGCCACGGAATGTTAATTACACCTAATAGGTGTAATTAATATATATATATTATATATATATAAATAACTATGTGGACTGAGGACACATCAGAAAGTAGACTGTGAGAAGCTAACGAGTTGCTCCCACGTCGGTAAGTGGAGGTGACCTGCATGGCTCCCCCTTCCGTGCTAGCTCCACTGCTCATGCTGAAAAGGGGCTCTTCACCCTCTCCATGCCCGGAGGTTACTTGGGCTCCAGGGCGCGTGAACCCTCCTTCTGCCAGGTGACCATGCCTCGCGCTGTGTGCATAAGTGACAGCACGACGGTCCCAAAATGGAGGCACGTAGGGTGACGCCGCGCCGGATGGCTCCCGGCGTCACCAAGCTGTAATGCGAGATGTGGGAGCGATGGAATACGCACGTACGAGTGCGCGTGATGACATCAGCTCGTGGCAAAGACGGAAGAGAAGAGGCAGGTAACCACCAACTGTCACCACTTTAACTAAATAAACTGACAATATAATGAGAAAGTCCTGATATGCCCCAATACAATGTACAATTAGTGCCAGCCGAAAACGAGCGCAAAATCATGTTTCCTTCTAAATCTACACGAAGATTTAGACAAACAAAAGTCAAATAATCTCCCACCAGGTGGCGTACATAACCACTATTCTTCGTTGAGCCTTTATCTCCGGTTTCTCTCAAATAGAAATGACTGAACCGGACGACAATCCTTTTACCGTTTTCAGTTTCCTTCTCCTGTTTTTCCTCCGTAACGGTTGAAGGAAGACAGCAAAGCCAGTCCTGCCAAGCGTCACGCAGCAGGTGTGACGCTCACGCATTTCAGTGCAGTGATCCGCATCACCGCACTGAAATGCATTGTCACGCATTTTGCCACCTGCTGCCAGGCGTGCCACCAGCGGCGCCAGGCTGTGCCCGGGCTCTCTCTGCTGCTCCGAGGTGCGCCTGCTTCGAGTTCCTAAACAGTATCTCTCTTTGCACTCTGCCAGAGAGGCTGCCAGCCTGCTGTGTGTTGTGGCTGCCCTGGAAACAAGAATGCGCAATTGCCGGCTCCAGTGCGCGGCGCACGGCTACTCCAAGTCAGACTCAATCATCATACACTGCAGGGGGACCGGGCTGCCCTCTGAGTAGAATATGCAGCTGTCAATCTCACCGACCGTGACACCAGGGGGCCGGAATTCAATTCGGATGTGCGGCTGTAGAGTGCCGTCACGTCCGGAGAAACAGGAAGCGGCGGGGGAATCTGTGAGAGTGCAGGCTGCTCACGAGACAGACCAGGGAAGGAGACTGTCCAACAAATATTCGAAGACTCCAGTCGAATAACTGTGCTTAAGGGGCTGAAGGGTAGTCGCACTGCCGGAGTTCCGAGAGGCCAGTACCTGCGCGGGTCAGTGGTTTCTGCTTTAGTTTATTTTGGCTGCCTGCAGGCCTTGATGGGTCTTGGGCACAGGAGTCTGTGATTTTGCCGATATTACACCAAAGTGGCGGCTGTTTGGGGGCACTTTGAATGGTTCTGCAGCATGTTATTTTATTTGCTATGCTCTACGCTTAAATGCACAATCGACATTACCCGTACCTTGCAAAACATAATTAGAGCGTGAGCGTCTGCTAAAGCAGGCGGCAGCTTTCACACCTCAGCGGTCGGAGGTTGCCGGCTGCGAGGGCAACTGACCTACCTGTACCCTAAGTGGTGCAGGGCACCATGGCCTAGACTGCAGAACAGGGGCAATACAATTAATGAATGGAGCCAGGAAAGTGCTTTCTTGGCCTGGAGGTTCCCGAGACGTTTTTTTTTACAGTAGCAAGTTTAGCTATACCTTACTGATCGCCTTGTCTGGCAGTAACTAGACCAATTATATATTAATAGCTGCACGGAAACAGCTGTGCTTGTGTCCCGAACAGGGTGCTAAAGTCAGCCAGGGTCGATGGCAGCTTACGGCGCCCTTTCACCCTCCAGGGACGCCTGCACAGGGGCTCTGGATAAATAAGGCCTCTTGGTGCTGTAGCATACCAAGGAAGTTTCATAAAGTGTCAGTTCAAACGCCTGGGGTAGCGAAAGTAACATCATGCATGCTTTGATCCCAAATGATGCCACATGGCTAACTCGTTTTACCACTGTTACCTTTTGAGTGAGGAAAGGGGAAGAAAAAGAGTACTAGAGAGGGAAACGGAAAGTGAGACAATGGGAACAAGGGAAAAAGCAAGAAAGAGGAGAAAAGGGGAGAAGGAAGGAAAGAAAGAACATGAACCGCACGTTCACAAAACTGTAGTTTATGAGGATTATCTGTGACCTACTGCTTTTTACTAGGTTAGTGCCCTTCCATTTCTAGAACTTTACAGCAGTTTTAAGATCTGAGTTTTTCGTTGCCCAAGTGGGTTTAAGGTCTGTTATTTATATGTTTTGCACTTCTTCATTGCTTGATTTTGCTTGCGAGAAAGTGTCACTCATAGTCGTTGAATGTCACTCATAATTACACTGCAATTATGAAAATGTCACACATAAGCAATCAGAAACCTTGGTAGCTTGCCCATGAGACAGCTGAACCAGGTCTTGTACTCCACCAGCCCTCGCCTTCTAAATCCCAGCACCTTTGGAAACCTTTCCTATTCAAATGGGATCTGAGGACATGGATTCTCCCTTCTTATCTTTGTGTGGTTGTCTATACAGAACGCAATCATTCTCCTGAAAATCAACACATTTTGTGGCATGGGAGGCGTCATACTGTGACTTCTGTTGTGTTTGAGCCTCTTTCTCTGACTCACTTAAAAATGGCACAATAGCAAAGATTGTCTTTTGGTGAAGTGTCCTTTAAGATCCGACCTGGGATTCCTCTTCCTCAATAATAAAAAATAGAGACACACCTGTAGTGGAGCGTGGACTAAGGTGATAATGCCAAACTTTTTATTCTTGGCAAGAAGTCAGTTCTGGGATTCTTACTTCCTGGAATAAACTCAATCTTAAAGTTGTACACGTGCAAACAAGACAATAACCTAACCAGTCTAGAGGAAGCTTATCTCCATTGAGGAGATGAATAAGTGGTTTGTGGTCAGTAAACAGAGTAACATTCATTCCCCAGAGGTATGTCTTGAATTTCGTACTGGCCCATGAACAGTCAAAATCCACTCTTTTAATGGTACTATACTGAGATTATGATCATTTTAAAGACCTTGAAGCGAAAGCAACAGTGTATTCATTATTATTATAGGACTGTGAAAGTGCTGTGCCTATGCCCCTTTGACTGACATCTAAAGTCACAAAACATCTTGCGCCCACATTAAATGCTGACAAAGCTGGTGCATTAGTCATAACATTTTTCACAGTACTAAACGGGTGCTCAACAACATCATCTCAGATAAAATTAACACTTTTCTTTAATAGTGTTTGAACAATGATGGAATAACCTTGAATACATTTGGCGTAATATTCACACATTCCCAAGAAAGATCTGAGGGAATCTCTACCTTTGGGAGGAGGAACATCTTTGTATTGTCTTTACTAAAGAAAAATTTGGGATGTATTCCTGTATCAGAAACACAATGTTCAAGATTGTCTAGTTCTGTTATGCACATTTTGCATGTGTCAGGTTTAAGAGTTATGCTCGCATTTCTACATACTTCTAAAACTTTTGACAAAATGGACTTGTGCTCTTGTGTTTGAAAAGATAAGGACATCGTCCCGATAGGCTTGTGTTCCTAAGATTCCAAATAATAAGAAAATAATACATTTCTGAAACACACTTGCTGCAGAAGCCAGGCCAAAGGGAAGTCTCAGGAATGTATAAGACCCAAAGGGAGTAATAAATGCTGTGAGATCTTGGGATTCTACAGCAAGTGTGATCTGGTGATAGGCAGAGCGAAGGTCAAACAGCGAAAAAAAACTTGCACCATTAATGTTTGAAAGTAAATCACTAACTTTGGGCAGGGGATGACAATCAATGAGAATATTCTTGTTTAAGGTGCGTAAGTCTGCACATAGCCTAATATTACCATCCTTTTTTCAAACTATAACGGTGTGACTGAGCCATTCAGACCAGTCAGTCTGGGTGATTACCTTATCTCTCGCCAGGGTATCCAGTAAGGATTAAGCTCAGATCTAGCTGATTGGGGAACTGATCTAAGTTTGTGAGCGACAGGAACAGCATTTTTCTTCAATTTCATTCTATACTCCAATTTGTAAATCATGCCAATTCTATTGGAGAATACCTCTGGAAAATCTTTTAACATTTCAGCAAGATCACTTTCAGAATTTTATTTCTGGGTTTGTATAGCGCCTGAATCATCCCCGGAGTGGTATCTCTGCGCTGCGGAGCTGCAACATGAGCTGACACAATGTGACCTAGAATAGAGTAGTTTTGAGGAGTTTTCCAAACTGACGGTGGTCTAATCACTGCCTTAATGGTAGAGGGAGCTGATTCCAGTAGCAAGAGGCGAGATGAGAAAAGGCCTTCCCGCCCATCCTGGCTTTCCTGACGAGAGGGACCGTAAGCAAGGAATGGGTCCCTGAGCGCAGAACTCTGGTTGGAATATAGGAGGTACATTGTTTTGCAAGATAAGCAGGACCGTTCCCGAAGACAGCCTTATGAATGGTGCAGCAGATTTTAAACCTAATGCGCTTGTGCACCGGAAGCCAATGTAGCTGATTTAAATGCTGTTCTACAAGGGGCATTTAACGTTAGCCGGGCTGCAGTGTTTTGAACAACCTGCAAGCAATTCAGAAAATATTAATTTGCAGATAGCAGCAGAGCGTTGCAATAAACCAGTCTGCTTAGAACCAGAGCCTGGAATAAAGTTTTGCATGTAAAATCCAGAAGGAATGGAAAAACACGTCTAATTAGAAGGAGCAAGTAAAAACAGGAGCTAGCAGTGTAGGTCACATGCCTGACCCAGGTGGACGCCTAGATTCTTGACTACAGTCTTAGGTGCTGGGGGGGACCCGAGATCCTCAGGCGACCAATCCGGCCACCAATCCGGAGGAGACCACAATAGTGTAGCTTCTCCAAAAAGCATAATTTCTGTCTTACCGACATTAAGTTGGAGAAAGTTGCTCCGCATCCAGTTGGAGAGTGCTATCATGCCTACGGCAAAAATGGCTTGAGCAGAGAGGGATGATGTGGTGAATGAGACGGTGAGCTGAGTGTCGTCAGCATATGAAATAGGAGTAAGTCCTGACGACCTCCAGCCAAAGGGGTGACATAAATATTAATTAAGGTGGGACTTTGGCATGAGCCCTGCGGCACACCCCTGGTCACCTCTATAGTTTTAGAACGGTAAGGCCCCAGAATCTTGTGTAGAAGCCAGGTTGATATCACACAACCTAACATAATTAGGTGATCGAGGAACTAACATCAAACCTAACTTTGCTGAATCTCGCCACCCCAAAATTATTTTGACTTTCTTAGCCACATAGTTCTTAGTATAGGCTTCTCTGCCTAACCTCTTTACTTTCTCCATAAAGAAGCCAACCTTTATCACCATAAGCTTTTGGAAAGACATCTGGTATATTCAAAGGTTTAGAAGCCGAACAAACTTGATCTTACAGGGTATCTGAAATTATTACTGATAGAGATCGCAGGTCATCCGACCAATAATTTCACCACTTTGGTTTCGGGCCCATATACTCCAATTTACCATATATACATTAATCAGATGACCTTACAATCTACTACCAAGAACCATGAGTCCCTTTCTATTTGTTTCTAGTGTACCCGACTTACCATCCACCGTTACAGGTACCTATGACCACGATGGGTCAGGGAGCTAGCTGTAAAAGGAAAGGCAGAGAAGTGCAAACCCAACTTTATAAACTTTGAATATCTCTGAAATTCCACGGACAACTGAGAATTTTTAAGAGTTTTATCTAAAGTTCAAGTTCAGTGAGCAGGCAGTTTATTACGAGCAGACAATCAATAACTAAGATAACAAAAATAACATATCCATATTGGAAAAATGCTAAGGCAACCATTTATAAATGCAAATGTGGGAAGTGGAAACAGGGATATACTATGTGGATTTAGAAATGAGTTTAAGAGTGGACATTCATTAATGAACAAACTTATGCACGTACTAGAATTACCCTATTGGAAAGTACTTATACTATGGTAAATTCAGAGATCCTATACATCTATAGGAGAGGCAATAAAGGAAAACACGCTATGCATCAAGGGAATTACTTTAGTCAGTTTTATACGAGAAAATTATAGACCACATCAGCAAATTGCAAACTGTAATGGAGAAAATGATTTCTAAAAGGTAGGGTAACATAGGAACACGCTATGAATTTAAATGCAAATGACTTTATGATTTGCAATGGTTGCGGAAAGCATGGAAAATTATCGTATGCAAAGATATGTCTTTATTGAAGCAAAAGACAGAAAAATAGAAAGGTGCAGTATAGCGTTTCGCAGCAGTGTATTTACCTAGACTGGTGTGAAAACCAACCCTGGCCACAGGTCAGTTAAGGACAGGAAATACCCCAAGGAAGGACAGTCATCAGCGGGACAGCAGGTGCAGAAGGGACACCCCAGGACAGGACAGGACCACCAGATTAGGATCAGGACAGGACCACCAGGACACGACCAGCACCCGCAGTTCGGAAGCAACGCCTGCGCTCCACCCTCTCCGCAGCTACCAGTCAGAACCCTGATTGGGTTAGCGAACTCCCCAGCAAAGTGCTCCGCCAGCACTTAAGGTTTAGTAAAACCTTAGTCTATGGTCAAATTCGGACAGAGTGCTCCGCAGCGCTCTGTAAATTCAGTCACCTATTGAGTGCGTTGGGTCAGTGACAGGTCAGCTAATTCAGACAAGTCGGACAAATTCCCTAGGTAAACCTAGGCTAGTTATACTGTTTTCGGGTCAGTGTACCACCCCCCAATGTTGCAAAGTGTCAGAATCCCCAATTTCGATTGGTCCTAAGGTAGGATGGGTTAACACACCAATCAGAACAGACTTTCCTAAGACCTAATTTACATTCTAAGGTACTGCCTAGCAAGATTGGGGTTCCCATGAGAGAATACACGGAATACAATAGAAAAATATTATTGTAACAGTTTCAGAACAGTCAACTCCATCTTGCTGGGTCGCAGGTCACTTTCTCATGAGCATCTTGACTGTGGCTGCCAGCTGGCTGAGTTCCACTGTCCAAGGCTATTTCTTCCTTGGCGGCGCGATCATGCGCAGAAGAGACCTTCAAGATGGCTCTCAGTACATTCAGACCCCCATTTCCCGCGATACATGAAAAGTAAGCAAAAACAAATTAAAACATAGAAATAACTGAATGTATTACATATCATGATTTCGTACTTCAGGTTTATCATTATAAAAATATACTAGGGGTATAGGATTAGGGGTAAGTGCAACAGACAATATCACAAGAGCAACTGTACGAGCTTCACCACGTTAATACAGAAGCGGCCATTTCATGGCTATTACGCATGCGCACCCTTTCCCTCCAAACTGTAACTACGTCACGTCACGTGATTATATCTGACGCATGCGCAGAGGCAAAATTCAAGCAGCGGCTATTTTTATTTACAAGGGTTATTTGTATTAATAAAACACATAGGCAAGCATCACTAAGTTACACACGCACATTCAAAATACATAGAGTTAGTAAAACGAACAATTTTTATTACCGGGTTATAATAGATTCGAGGTTCATGACTCGAGCAAGTCGCGATGCGAAATCTTGCTCTATCAATCCCCTCTTTGATGATATTTACTATCATCACAAAATAATGGAACCAGATGCCAACTTTTCTTTCACACCTTATACAACTCTATCTCCTCCAACAGGCGATTCAACTTCTCTTTCTCAATTTTGGTAGGGTGAGAATTTTTCACCCTTTTGTAAATTTTATTATTCATTTCCTCCAACTCGAGTTCATCCACACTCCGTTTCACACCTCTCGCATTCACTTGATACTTCTTTGTGTGTTTGCGACATTTGCAACAGACGAATATGAGAAATACAATAAGACCTATAATTCCAAGTGGCATCAGTACCTTAAACAATAAGCTTTTACCTAAGCTAGCAAACCAATGACCTACATTGGAGAGACCATCAACCAGTCTCTTCCAGGCACTGTCAACCTCGAGTGGTTTGAGTTCCCTTTCCAAATTCGTAATGTTTTTCACATATTTTTTGATCTGTACACTTTTGTCCGGAATGTAAGTGCAACAATGTTGCGCCTTCAGCATCCGGCAGACTCCGCCCTCTTTTGCTAATAAGGTGTCAAGCGCGAGTCTGTTCTGCAAAACCATTGATCTGATCGCAACCATTTCGGTATTGACCAGCAGAAATCCATGAGCTGTGTCAGTAGACAACACATCCACTATTGTGGACAATTTGCAAATTCTGTGAGTGTTCAGAACCACTCCCACTCCAGGTATCAGTGCACTAAAAATACTACCCATTATTTCGCCTGCGCTTTCTCTTTTGCTACGCACTAAGCCATTAGTATTTTCACTGCTTCCAGCAACTTCATTCACATGGTATATTTTCGGGAAGACGATGGCAAAATAGCAGCTTCCATACCAGTGATCCGGCAATTTGAAATAAGCCTTGTTTCCACATATATAATAAATTCCAGGAAACACAGGTTCTGACCCATTTTTGAATCCCCAACCTTGTGGAAAATTAGTGCGTTTTGGTGAACATTATCTGCGCCATCTTGCCTCTTCCCCTGATGCCACACTTTTGTCGTGCGCGCCCGCCATTTTAAGATGCCCCGATCAGAACAAACCCTTTTTGCATGCCGCTGGCCCCTGACATAGCCCTTTGCCTTCACTAAGCCTGCACGCTGACCACCCCCTGCTTGCACCTGCCTTGAGTCATAAACCCCTCTTCGGCGCTGCTCTGCCCCCGGCCCTCATCCTGTTCCCAGCGCGACACCTCCCTGCTTTCCTTTCATGATCTCCGGCCCTTAGATGCAAACCCCCTTTTTCCCGTGTGCCCGTTTTTTCCTCCCCGTTCCCAAGCCGACACCCAGCTCTGCCGATACCATCCTTGCCCCTCCCCGTACAATAGAAAGCTTCCCCCATCAAAGAATCCCCGGGTTGATCAAAGCCCCCCCCCACCCCATGAGATCCGATCAGACTCCCCACATTCCGTGAATCGGCGGATTATCCAGCTGCGCGATGCTCATCACCTGTTGTGACTAGGGTGGGGACTTTAACTGTAAATGTGTGTGGGAACGGGCCCAAAGGGGAGTTCCGAGAATGTCTTTTCCGCACATCAAAGCTTTAAACATGTATGTGTAATCTGCAATAAAGTCATAAATGTGGATATAAGAGGCCAGGCCTCAGAAATACAGTTAGAGCACCTCAGAACGATACCTTCTGTCCGTTTCGTTGTGTTCTCCTCCGGAGAGAATAAAAAAACCTTGTTTCCTGCTTTCCAGTCTCCAGCGCCTGCCTCTTCATTGATTTAAATAACTAGAGGGTCACAGAGGCAATACCGCCGGGCAAATATCGATTGTCCCCGACCCGATTGAACTTTTTACAATTGGCGTCCCAAGCGTGGGGCCCATCAGCGACTCGTGGATCCAGTGGGAGAGGTCCTGACGACAGAGTGAACGACTGCAACGATCGGGAGAGCTCTTGCCCAATAGACCCTCGTCTGGCAGCCGATCATCCGAACTTCACTAGTTCCGAACAGACCTCTCTCGAGTGATCTACGGTCCTGACTGGGAACCATCAGGAGTGCCGTGAGAAATACGAGAAAAAGAGGACGATCGGGCGCTGGATTCGGAAGACAAGAAACTGTCCACAGGGTCCGGGTAAGGTCGTGTTGCCACGACAAGTTGCGAAAGAATTTGTTTTGATTGCTTGATTGTTCAAAAATACTAGTATTGCCTTGTTTATTTTTATTTAGAGATTCACTGTCTGCAAACGGAGAAGCAACAGGCTCTCTCTCCCTTTGCAAGCAGTGGAGGATAAGTAGGGTAGCAGCCGTGCTTGTTCTTTTTCTCCCCCACTCAATAATTGCTTGAAACTGAACTGTTGTTCACAAACTATTGTTTCCTGGAGATTCTCTGTCTGCAAGCAGGGAAGAGACCATCCTTTTTGCAGATAGTGAAAAGGGTAGGTAACGCAGATCTTTGCGGTCCTACTCATTCTCCCCATTGTTATTTTGTTGGTCTTTTGTTTTTTTTTGGATCCATGAGGTATTCACTACCTGCAAACAACGTAGAATAGGAATATTCTGTCTAGTCTTTGCACCTAGTGATAAGATAGGCAGTGCTGACTTTTTAGTCCCTCGTTACGAGCCGTCATGTCTGTCTTCTCCCCATTGATAAATAGCCTGTTTAGCCCGGACCGGGTGTTAGAGGTGGACCATATGGCTCCACTAGAAGGCACCCCTAATAAGGACATGTTCATAAACTATGGGTTAGTCACCATAGCTTATAATAAATTATGGCACAGGTATACCGAAGATAGCCAAGACAAACAGTGGCCACTGGCAGGATCCTTTGACCTTGATAAAATAGAAATGTTAGAAATAGCCCTTCGAAATAATAAGACGACGCCAATTATGCTCGACAGTCTCGGTATGTGGCGCAGAGAGGCTACGAAACGACAGAGAAAAGACGAGGATAAACCAAGTAGGGAAATATGCCGACAGGACAACCCCAGGACACCGCTACCCACAACTTATCCCCCGACACTATACAAAGGACGACCAGACTTAGGGTCAGACCAATGCGCTTTTTGTAGGTACGTCGGACACTGGAAAGCCCAATGCCCGACTCTACTGAGCGTGAGTAAAGGCAAAGGGCCGACAAGAACGACAGACCGACAGTACGAGAAAAGGCGCGAGACAGAGAAGAACCCGACTTACATAGACAGACCAGACAGAACCACCACGTTTGATTATGCCCGATGGCACAGATTTCGCCAGGAAAATCTCAGCGGCGTGCTCAAGTTCTCCTAGGTCGGGCAATGTCAAGACGGGAACCCAGCCTCGTTTAAAATTCACAGACGGAGAGAGATAATTATGACCGATAACTGTTTTTATATTTGTCTTGGGTCTTTGTATGTCGTACTTGTACTGTCCCCCGTCTGAGTTCGTGTGTATGTAATGTACAAATCTGCGTCATCCCTCTACACGTGTTTCCGTGTTACTCGACCCCTGTTAGCAGAAACTTAGCATAAAAGCAACCTGGAAAGGAAGAAATGATAAAACAAAATCCGTAGACCATTAATAAACTTGAACTTTTAATTTGACACAACAAACAAGGAATAATAACGATAAACTGTAGAAAATGAAAGTCAAACAGAACATTCGCCCCCCCCCCCATTCTGGAACCTTCCAAAGTAGGGCAGGGTTACGGCTACGCCCAACCAACGGCAACCCATATAAGGCGAGCCCCGCCGCCAACTCTTGGTCAGGAAATCTTAACGTATGGGGGAGCCGGAGGAGAGACAGGAGCCCGCAGCCTGGGCATTTGCAGGTAGTCCCGCCACATGTCTCCTTGGCCGGCCGCAACGGGCCTGGAAAGACTAAGGTAGTCCCGCCACATGTCAAGAGGAGAGCGAGGCACCTCTTCCTTTTCTCTTCCGTCACAGCCGCAGCAGTCCTGGACGGCGGGATGTCCTGCACGTACCTCCACAACAATTTGTCCAAGTTGGGCTGGGAGGGAGAGGCGACGCGGACGAGCCTCTCCCACCTCCACCGGTAGGAGGTTTCCCAGCCCCCAGCCCGACGCCGAACACCCCCAGTCAGGCGATGGTGCCCATACTTCCACAGCACCGGACACACCATGGTGGCACCCCAGTACTTGCGCAGCACCGAACGTACAATGGTGGCACGTGGGGAACACCGGATGTGGAGAGGCCTTCATGCGGGGCGATGAAAAGGAGCGGCATGGAGTGCACCGGGAGAAGGAGACGATGTGAACGAGTCTCCCTCGCCCCCCCCAGGGGGGGCATCACAGCTGCACCCCAGCTGAACGTCCCGCTCTCACAAAACAGGGACCTCTTCCTTTCACTCCGAAGGGTCTCTTCCATTCCTGCAAACTCGACGAGAGTGGCCCCTGTAGGGCCTCAAAATGGCGTCTGGATCCGCTGGAAGGCGGGCCCCGGCCACTAGAGTAACTTTGGCCAGCCATACAACTCGAACATTTGTCCCATGGAGCACGAGCCCCCATCTCCGACAGCATCTCCGCAGCCTTGAAGATCATACAAAGGTCCCCGGCGGAGCCTTCGGCCTTTGCAGGTTTCCGGTAAGGGACGGCTGCTTCGATCGCCAACGAAACAAACATGACATTGCCACACCTTCTGTTAGCGTGAATTCTAGAACTGCCGAAAAGGACTCTGGTCCAAACTGCCAGTAATGGAAACATTTCCCCCTGACGCTGCTTCCGGACTGTGCCGGCCCCGCCCAAAATGGCGCTGGTATCAATCGGAACTTACGAACACCTCGTGGTGTTCCTTCGCACTAATATAAACTTGATGTTCTGAGATTTTTGTGACCCTTTGTACACTTGGCTAGAAAAGACAAAGAGAGCTCACTCGACGAACAGTATGAAAAAATCCCCGTTACAAATGTTGATTACGAATATACAATGTATTATATTTTTATAACTGATGTAAACCTCATTTACGATGCATACGTACGGTATGCATATAGGAAATCTGATTACAACTGTTATGATTATGTTTCTAAATTATGAAAATATATGCCCCCGAACCCCCAGCCAAATTAATAGACGTTTTAGTCTCTTACAAATGAATGAGTAAAACTTTCCGATGTTTTTACTGTTGCAAATGACACCCCCCACTGTACGCACTTTAGCCATCGCCACGACCGACCAAATACGACCACACCCTCCTAATCCATATGCCGAAATGAATTTGCAAAATAAAGTCTTTGAAACTATGGACGGGTATTGCATGCTTTATTTTAAAACAATATGGGATGGGTAGGAAAGTTCTTTTTCTGTGCACCCTACTCTGCTCTCTCTTTAAGGTTAAAGGAAGATGGTTGCCCAGCCCTGGAGGACGGATCGGATCGACAACACGACACTCCGTCTTAAAAGTACGCGACTGACTCATGAACTCTCGCGTAGAGGAAGACCGTGACTTCCAAGGATGGGTAAAACGAATGGTGTAAATGAGGGAATGTAAAGGGAGGGTGAAATGAAATAATGTAAATATTGTAAAGTACAACGTTCCAAAGTAGCAGGGACCCAAGAACCGAAGAACTTTAGAACGCCACAGCGTCGAAAGAGGTTTAAGGATCCCGATAGTGAGATATATCCTTTGACTAGATACCTCGCACTAGGCACCTCTGGTTTCCTTTTTATGTTTCCCCGCACACGCCCTACATGAACACACTACCCCCCCTCGACTCCGAAAACCATATCCCCGGGGACCCTGCTCCAAGGAGGAAAGACGAGTAAGAGGTAAGTAAAGGACTTATGAATCCATGTATTTGAATGCGCGCGAATGCTGTCTCCCCCACCCCCCCCCTTTTTTCCTCCCTCTGCAGGTTACATCAGAGATTACAGCCAAGGTGTGGCGAAGATCTGAGACCTTGCCATGTCTAATTACACGAAACGGACTAGCGCCGCAGGGTGGTGTCTAAGCACGCCTGCAAACTACTCACGTATCGAACAAACCCGAAAAATTAGCACAACCTGATAAAAAGTGATCACCCTTAAACCAGACCGAACGAATGAACCCATGTCACGTATGATGCGAAACTGTGAGGGAATGTGTGTGTGTGACTGAGGCGTTGACCCAACTGGTCAAAGGACCGAGAATGCGAGAAAGTGCGACAAAATGGTACCCCCTTTTTCTTCTTTCCTTTTCTCAAAGCACGTCCCCTCTACCCTGTCTAATGCTCAAACTGCATGATTACAAGATTCTAACGCGGACTCGTGAATGCCCTTTACTGTGTAATGCACTAAATAGCCTTTCTTGAATGCACTGCCGCCCTCTCTGTTGCACGTGTACTATTTAGCCTGCCGTTGCACTCTTTCTCTCTCTCTCTCTCTCTCTCTCTCTCTCTCTCTCTCTCTCTCTCTCTCTCTCTCTCTCTCTCTCTCTCTCTCTCTCTCTCTCTCTCTCTCTCTCTCTCTCTCTCTCTCTCTCTCTCTCTCTCTCTCTCTCACTCTCTCTCTCTATTCTTTTTTGCACTACCACTCTTCCGAGTGGTTAGCCCCGAAATTGGCAGATTGCCACCCCTAGCACACCACCTAATTGGCTTCAAATACCGTCAGTATTTGTACAAACATTTGTCTTTAATACAATCACCCTGAGGCCGCGTCATTACCTCTCCTTTTCCGCTAGAAGTCAATGAACCCAGGTTGGGCCGTAAGGGAAAGGACAGGTAAGACGACAGAGGTTCCCTAATCTGGCCCGAAATAAGGGAACTACATGTCAACGGCTCCTATAGTATAAAACAAGGACCTCAGAATACGCGACCCTCCCCTCCCCGAATCGTCGCAATACCCAAACCAGAAAAACGATCACCCCCGTTACCTCCCCTGTCTATGTCCCTGGTTGTTTCCCATAAAACCCCTGTCCTTCCTAGTTAAGTAACCGGGCTGTAAAAGGTTACGTAGGACCCAGAATGATGTTTTACAAGGTTAACAGACTAGACCAAGGTAAAGAAATCGTCAAAATGAACCCCGCAGTAGTTGAAAAACAGGATGCACCGATAGAAAGGAAATGTTTAGCCATGTTCGTCTCTCAGCAAAATACCTGTGTAGTACCATGTTGACGACTCACTGTACCCTTTTGTAAATGTGAAACTCTAGAGAACGGCATATCTTTGCCAGATTTGTCTCCCGAAGGTGGGTTACCATCGGATGAACTGTCATGCCTGTAATAAATGATTATGAAGGAAAGTCATAGTAAATCCAACAGGTCCGCCACCGGTCATTCATATGCCAATTGTGAACGTTAAATATAACGGACATTTTCATTCTTTGCCTGGAGCTGGGAGAGAAATAGACTTTTTGATTATCTTCATCCGCAAATTTTCTAAAAGACTGTCTTTTCAAACTTGTTTAAGGGTACTGCCGTTGGAGGAGAGAAGGACCGGATGTGGGAGCACGAGGCCTGACTGCAGACTAAGGGACACCTGCGACGTTAGCCAAGGCGAGACCACGACTGAAAAGAGCTGCAGGACGAGGCACTGTTTTCGACAGCATGAAAGGAAAGGGTCGACCTGATGCCCCTGCTCGACGTCCAGTGCCTGTCGACAAGTCCCCGCTCTCTGAATTCCGTCACACGCCCGCCTATTTGAAGTCTCTCGTTCCCCTAGTTTGTTCCTAATTTGGCCTTGCTCCATCCCCCTTTTTCCTCTGACCTACCCTATGGACTGTTTTGAACGCTCTTCTTCCATCGGAACTTTCTGACAATCGCCTCAAAGGACACAGGGCGAAAAGGACCTTTCCGACCAGAAACGCGAGGAAAGGGTCGTGCCCTGCAAACGCAGAACTTAGAACAGAGCTGGACTTGTAGCTCCACCGCCGGTGCTCAACAGCGCCAACGAAAGACCACAAAGAACAATGAGAACTCGTAAACTTCGAACATTTGACATCCTCAAACACCGTTTTTTTGCCTCATTTCTCTCCCAGCCGCCATTGTATTGATCCTGCTCCAAACCGAATCTGAAATATGTATTAACCTGCCAGTTCACGTTATGATATGTACTTGCTGCTCGCCGTTTTTTGTATTTCATTCCTATGACTTTCCTGCTGAACAAATTTATCAAAGTTTATCAAATAGGTGCACCTCCTAAAAACTAGAAACCTCAAAATGTATTGTTTACAACTCTTTTTCTAGGGTTCCTACCGGTTTCTTTCTCATGCCCACCACAATAGACCCGAGTAGAAAATGAACCAACAAGATGTCTTGAATATGTTAAAGGGAGGACTGTGGAAAATTAGTGCGTTTTGGTGAACATTATCTGCGCCATCTTGCCTCTTCCCCTGATGCCACACTTTTGTCGTGCGCGCCCGCCATTTTAAGATGCCCCGATCAGAACAAACCCTTTTTGCATGCCGCTGGCCCCTGACATAGCCCTTTGCCTTCACTAAGCCTGCACGCTGACCACCCCCTGCTTGCACCTGCCTTGAGTCATAAACCCCTCTTCGGCGCTGCTCTGCCCCCGGCCCTCATCCTGTTCCCAGCGCGACACCTCCCTGCTTTCCTTTCATGATCTCCGGCCCTTAGATGCAAACCCCCTTTTTCCCGTGTGCCCGTTTTTTCCTCCCCGTTCCCAAGCCGACACCCAGCTCTGCCGATACCATCCTTGCCCCTCCCCGTACAATAGAAAGCTTCCCCCATCAAAGAATCCCCGGGTTGATCAAAGCCCCCCCCCCCACCCCATGAGATCCGATCAGACTCCCCACATTCCGTGAATCGGCGGATTATCCAGCTGCGCGATGCTCATCACCTGTTGTGACTAGGGTGGGGACTTTAACTGTAAATGTGTGTGGGAACGGGCCCAAAGGGGAGTTCCGAGAATGTCTTTTCCGCACATCAAAGCTTTAAACATGTATGTGTAATCTGCAATAAAGTCATAAATGTGGATATAAGAGGCCAGGCCTCAGAAATACAGTTAGAGCACCTCAGAACGATACCTTCTGTCCGTTTCATTGTGTTCTCCTCCGGAGAGAATAAAAAAACCTTGTTTCCTGCTTTCCAGTCTCCAGCGCCTGCCTCTTCATTGATTTAAATAACTAGAGGGTCACAGAGGCAATACCGCCGGGCAAATATCGATTGTCCCCGACCCGATTGAACTTTTTACAACCTCCAATTACCTTATAATTGTGCTCACATTGACTGGAACCAATGAAAATGTTATTATAATAACTAGTCTTCTCGCGGTGAAGACAGAGTTTCCCTTTCTTTTCGAAATCCAGCAACAAAGCAGGCCCCGCCCCGCCATATGAGGTGCTTCCCATGTTCTCAGCCCATTTGGGGGTTCTCTGCTTTTTATCATTCGCCTTTCTTTGGAAACTTTCTCTCCTTTTCTCTGCCATGTTTAAAAACATCTTTTCTTGTTCATGTAATGAACAGGTCAAGTTATCTCTGTGTGCTTCACCTAAGTCTATATTACCTATAGTCAGAAAATATTCTCCCATATAACGTGTAACGTCACTTTTAGTATGTACAGGGTTCAAGTTTCCACGTATAGGAAGTTCAGAAAAGATCACGTCATTATTAGAGCAATAGTACTGTAACGGTCCTCTTTTATAAAACAAGCTTGCTAAAATGCTACAGGAGATTCCATATGTCAGGGGCAGGTGATGGTAAGTCACGCCTTCAGCTACAGAAGTGGGTAGCTTCATGCAGACATAGCAATCCTCTATTTCCATAGTTTCTACATAGTGTACCAGAAGATTTGCGAAAACATTTAAATGTGTCCTGTTCTTCACTCCGTGATAATGTAGTCCTTCCTCGTCTGATGCTTCTAAGTCTCGTTTAGTTTGTCTGAGTGCTTGCTCACGTCTCTCTACACTTCGTGTTGTCAGTTCTTCAGTGTCAGTAGTTACAATCTGTGTAGGGTCAATATTAGTATTTTTGCTCACCATAAAAGGAATGAAAACTGTTAGGCCTATCCAAACTAATATCACTATAACTATACTACATATACATACTTTGCAGCATGTTTTGCAACAACTGCGGCTAGGTCTACCACTCACGTTTGAATCAGACATTTTGGCTCAGAAGAAGTTCTCAACCCCTCTTTGTGGCCTTGCACAGGTAGTTTACCCTGAGCAATTTCACGGCGGTTCGTCCTCTTCTTCTGCAGAGTAATCAGCAATTGGTTCCCCGTCGCTTTCGTCAGTTATATCAAGATCCTCAAAATTTTCCAAAATTAAGTAAGTCCACTCAGGATCTTGATATCTTTCGTTCAGTCTCTTTCTTCGATCACTCCTTCGTTTGGAGCTTTCTCCAGCTTGCTCTGCTATTCGTAGACTTTTCCTTCTGTCAGCAAGTTTCTCTTCTACTGTTTTTATTCTCAGCCTTAGTCTCTTAATATATCTTGGTTCGATATTTTTCTTTTTCCTGAGTCTTTTGGCCGGCACTGTGATTTGGCTTTATTCTAATGCTCTTTTGTTTTCACTTGTTTGTGGCACTTCTGTTTCTGCCTCTTCCCTTCCTGTCTGACTAGTCCCAGGTCTTGTATCTATTTCTTCTGCCTGGTTACTAAGCTGGCATGGTTCAGGTGAATTTTTGTTTTGGCTTTCGAATGTCTCTGTTTCTGCGTCCTGAACACGTTCTTCTAGTTCTGTCTGATCCTGTTCAAGCACTTCGATCCCTTGATTTTCTTCTGCTCGAACTTTTACACTAGTTCTAGTCTGTCCCTTTTCAATTTCAGGAGTTAGTGGAGGTGTGTCAATCACTTGTTCTGTCCCTGTCTGACCTTCCTCTTCGTCCTCAGAGTTGATGTGAATCTCAATGATCTGAGGGTCTTCGCCTGTGCCTATCTCGACCTCTCTATTCCACTCTCTGTCTTCGTTGATTCGCTCTCTTGTTCTGATTGGGTCTTCAGTGAGATCTATTATAGGTATCCAATCTTCTGGGCTGGTGCTCGGCTGTTCGTCATCAGCTACTTCAGGACCGACATCCGCAGACCCCTCAGCTGGACAACCTTCAGCTCCAGGCTCCTTGTCTGGAATTACCTTTTGGGTATGGCTGGCATGGATCCACTTGGGAACGCCTGCACACTTCACCGCTGTCGTGGTCACTAGTATTATTTGGCGTTTTTCTCCCCACCTCGGTGCAAGGCAACTCGAACGAGTGTGCTTCTTGATTCTAACCCAGTCACTAGGAACCAATTTGTGAACTGGAGTTGTCGGGTTGGCGACGGCGTCTTCCCCAATCTGGCGAGAGATAGAACGCACTTGGTCACCCAGTTGCTTGCAGTACTCAAGTACCAAATCATCAGAAATGCTTAACAGTTTGTATCCTGGTACCCATGCTTGTCTCATCACTCTTCCCATTAGGATTTCATGGGGGCTCAGGCCTGTTTTCCGGTCTGGAATACTTCTGAGTCCCATCAGAACAAGAGGCAAGGCAGTAATCCAATTCATTCCAGTTGAGTCACACTTTTTTGCCAATCTCGTTTTTATTGTGCCATTCATTTGCTCTACTACTCCAGAAGCCTCTGGACGATATGCACAGTGCAGCTTTTGTGTGATTCCAAATGCTTTACAGAGCTGATCGATTACCTCATTCTGGAAATGTCTGCCTCTATCTGATTCAATAGTGACTGGAACCCCGAACCTAGGTATCAATTCTCGTAGTAACAATTTGGCTACGGTTAGGGCGTCATTCTGTGAGGCAGGGTAAGCTTCCACCCATTTCGAAAATAGGCAGACAATGACAAGGACATATCTCTTCCCCTCGCAACGAGGCATGGTGATGAAGTCAATTTGTACTCTCACAAAGGGACCCCCTGATTTCCCAATTTTTCCCAATTCAACTACTGTTCTTTTCCCAGGGTTGAATTTCTGGCATGTCAGGCACCTCTGGCAGAGGGATTCTGCTACCTTCCTGAACTTCGGGTTATACCAGGTCTGTTGAAACACCAAAACCATGGCATCCCTACCAATGTGTGAATCTCCATGTATCAATCTGGCCATAGAGGCAAGCAGGTGTCTAGGTAACACAGGCATACCATGTGGGTCCACAATGACACCATCCTCACGTCTTGGTCGACAACCAAGTTCTTTCCACTTCTCTTTCTCTTCCCAGGGCACAGCATGCTGCCACTCTCTCACTTCATCCCAGGTAGGCACTTCTTCAAACACCATAAGTTGGCAGCTGTTTCCAATCCCTCCCAGTTTGATATTTATTGACATGCGATCCCTAGCGCATTGTTTTGCCACTCGATCAGCAAAATCATTTCCCAA
The DNA here is from genome assembly GCF_964261635.1 of Lissotriton helveticus. Classification (NCBI taxonomy): domain Eukaryota; kingdom Metazoa; phylum Chordata; class Amphibia; order Caudata; family Salamandridae; genus Lissotriton; species Lissotriton helveticus. The sequence continues at coordinate 37,304,902 of NC_136069.1, forward strand.
GGATACAAAGTCAAGGCCCTTTTTATGAGCAACACATTTGACCACTGCCAATTCTTTAGGTAATTGGATTGCCTCTAGAAGGTCTTGGACAACCTTTCCATTTCGAATGGGGGTACCTGATGAAGTCAGGATTCTCTTTGTAGCCATAATTGGCCAAAGTCATGCACAACCCCATAACAGTACTGGCTGTCAGTATACACTGTTATTCTTTTGTCTTTTCCCAATTTGCAAGCTCTTATCAGCGCAATCAATTCGGCTACTTGTGCAGACTTTATTCCGAATAAACAGGATGCTTCTTTAACTTTGTCTAAAGCAACCACAGCGTAGGCAGCACTTAGGCCTACAAGTTCGTGTCTCATGCATGAACCATCCACAAACCATTCCTCATCATGTACAGGCAAGGGTGTTTCTTTAATGTCTGGGCGGGGTTTGGTACTGAACTCTGTCAGGTTAATGCAGTCATGCTCGTTTTCTCCCCCATCTTCCATAATCATTGAGTCAGGGAGTAGGGTGGCTGGGTTCAATATATTACACCGAGTAATGGCTACATTTGCAGCACCCACGAGAATCCTCTCGTATTTAGTCAGCCGACTAGGGGTGAGATACTGAGTCTTGGTTCTGGTTAGTAAAATCACCACTGCATGTGGAACATACACAGTTACAGGATGTCCCATGACAATGGATTCACTCTGTTCTAAACTCATGCAAGTTGCAGCTACTGCTTTCAAACACCCAGGTAATCCAGCAGCCACTGGATCCAAAGTGGCAGAAAAATATGCCACGGGTCGTCTGGTCAAGCCATGTTCCTGAGTTAGGACCGACAATGCACAATTGTCTCGTGTGTCACAGAATAGGGCAAACTCCTTAGAATAATCAGGCATGCCTAAGGCAGGAGCTGTACATAGACAATCTTGTAACTGAGTGAATGCTGTTAAGCTCTCATCATTCCATTCCACTGTGTCCTGTGCTCCTTTCTTTGTCATTTTTATCAAAGGCTTTGCCAGGACTGCGAATCCCACAATCCATTGCCTGCAGTATCCTACAACTCCAAGGAACATTCTGATTTCTTTCTGAGTACGGGGTAACTGCATATTTTGAATTATTCTGACTCTCTCTGAGGTAACTTTTCTGACGCCTTTTTCTATCTGGTGCCCCAGATATTTCACTGATTTTGAACAGAACTGTAATTTTTCAGGGGCCACTTTATGTCCCTTCTCACCTAGGTGGTTCAGTAAAGCAATGGTGTCAATTACACAGTCCCTATGACTTTTGGACGCCACCAAGAGGTCGTCGATATATTGTACCAAAACAGATTTTCCCGGTAAGACCAAAGTTTCAAGGCATTTTTTCAAGATCTGATTAAAGATAGAGGGGCTTTCTGTGTACCCCTGGGGGACACGATTCCAAACATACACGTGACTGTTGAAAGCAAATGAGAAAAGAAATTTGCTGTCTGGATGCAATGGGATCGAAAAGAATGCGTGACATAGGTCTATCACAGTAAACCACTCAGCGTCCCAGGGAATCTGATACAGGATCACTGCTGGGTTCGGGACAATAGGACAACAAGGAACCACTATCTTGTTTACCTTTCTTAGGTCCTGAACTACTCTGTACTTGCCACTAGGCTTTTTGATGCCCATAATGGGTGGGTTACACGGGCTACTCATCACTTCTTGTATGATGTTGGCTTCGAGCAATTTCTGTATTTCAATGGCAACTCCTGCTCTTACTTCGGCACTCATTCTGTATGGCTTAGTATTGGGGTAAACAGCATTTTCTTTCATTGCTATTTGTATGGGGTCTACATTTTTCATTAATCCTACATCCTTTCCAGTAAAGTCCCATACTTCTGGCTTCACTGTCTGTTGAAGTTCTTCAGGTAAGTCTTGTATAGTCATTCGTCTAATTTCTGAATCAGGTCTGATTAACATTAATTTATAGATACCATCTTCATCTGGGGTCTGAATTTCGACGCCTTTCGGTGTGCAAAAGATGGTGCAGTTCATTTTGCACAGCAAATCACGTCCCAGTAAGTTTACTGGACTAGTATCACAGACGACAAATCTGTGCATTTCTTTAAAGTTCCCAATTGAGATCTCCATTGGTTCTGTAACGGGGGTACTAATCAATTGATTAGATACTCCCACTACTTGGATTGCTTCTCCCGAGAGGGGTAGGTTTGGAACGTCCGCTGTTCTCACAGTAGAACGGGTAGCACCAGTGTCCAATAGAAAGGTGACGTCATTTCCGTCGACCTTTCCTTCAATGTATGGCCCAGACTGGTCTACCGGCAAGGAGGCGCCAATTACACACTCCTCGTCCTCCCCTCTCAGGCCCCGTCAGTATTGTTCGTCACAGAAAAAAGTATCATTTAACAAAAACTGCGAAGTTGCTGCATTTCTGTTCTCATTGCCCCCCCAGATCTCTATGTCATCACCCTGCTGTGATTTTCCTTTAAAAGTTGGCTTTGGCGCTCGGGGCAATTGAATTGTCTTTACCTGCTGCTGGGTCTTTCTTGGCTTTTCATTCTGCGTCTGTGGAGTTAAATCAGGTGTTTAGGAATTATCATGCTGTAAATATGGACACTCGTCTCGCCAATGTCCAATTTCTCCGCACTGATGGCAGGGAAATTTCTTTTTGGCTTCCTCTCTGCTCATTTTTGCTCGGGGCTTTCCTCCACCCCCACCCCTAGGGCCTTGGTTCTGAGTGGCCTTATTTAACTTATTCAATTGTTTTTCCTGCTGTTCTGCGAGCTTTACTTGTGCCCACATCACTTTCTCCTTTAAAGCTTTTTTCTTTTCTGCCATTTCGTCCTCACAGTACTTTGCGTACCGTAGGACCTCATCCATCTTTTTGGATTGCCAACAAATTGTGTTATCTTTAATCCACTGACAAATTTCGGGTCTTAAACCATTTACAAACCTGTAAATAAAATGGGTCATATCCTTCATCTCAATGTTATCTATACCACTGTATGTTTTGAACACCTGCAACAGCCTTTCATAAAAGGAATGCACAGTCTCGTCCCTTTCCTGCGTGGTTCTGTCTATCTTGGTCCAATCAGTTTCCTTTGCGGGCACCTTTCCTTTTAGGTGTTGAATTACTTGTTCATATTTTTTCATCACTTCTTTAGAGGGTTCCCCTGTTGTTGAGTCCCTCGGGTATTCCTCACTAGGCCAAGCTATGGCTATTTTACACTCGGTCCATAGGTCTACAGGGACCACAATGTCAAAGAACCCATCCAAATCTTTCCACAGGCATTTTTGTACCTTTACAAATCTTTCCACCTGCCTGTACCAATCCACAGGCTTCTCTCGTAATTTCGGGAAATCATTGGTAAAGGATACAATATCCTGTCTGGACCACGGGACATGTACATATTTTCCACCTGGGACTTCGCACATGGGGTATAACTGTTCGGGCTTGTCAGCTTCCTTTAGAACGTATTCGGGAGATACCTGTCTAGTCCTGGCCTCATCTTTTTTCTTGGCCCATCTGGCTTTCCATTTCTCTACATCTCCCCATTTCTGCAACACTGTCAATAGTTCTTTGACCTGTACCTTCTTTCCTGATACATTCAAGTTTTCTAAATCTTGGTCTGAAAAATCTGCTCGGTAGGGTTTCTGCAAAGGTTTCGATTTTGAAATATCTATTCCCATGCTGGCTGCAGTGTCTGTCAACTTTTCATGGAGCACTCGTGCATTTCGCGTAAGGCTTTTACAGATAAACAGCAGCTCTTCCTCCGAGTAAGTATTTAACCGATCTAATCCTACGTTGCCTGCCATTAGCTCCTCTATTTCCACTCTCAATTTATAGAGATCTAAAGGTTTAGACTGAGGAGTTTGTTTCTCTAATTCTCGACACCATCTCTCGATTTCTTCGGGAGTCACTAGAGTGACACTCTTAGTACCTGAAGTCGATTCCATTTGAATCTCCCTCGTATTGAAGGGATTATGCCTTTTCTGCTTCCCTTTCCCAGTGTCCCTAATGGGCAGGTCCATTAACGAGACCTCAGACTCGCCCTCACTTGTCTGGTCATCTATGATTAGGGGTTCTGGTCTGGGCTGTGCTATGACTGGGGTAATGACTGGAGTTTTTGGACTTCCTTGTCGGTCCCCATACAACGGAACCACTGGTCCAATAGTTACTGGTATTGTCAGGGCTTCAGGGCTTGCATTTAGCTGGGAGATTTTCTGAATTATCTCAGCTCTCTGTTTTGCTAGAGCTTCTCGCTCCTTTTCTTCCAACAGCCTTTCTAATGATTTGTCATGCAACACCTGCGGGGTTAGAGTGGGAGCATAACTCGGGCAGTGGGGTGTGTTTCACTTGGTCCTTCACCATAATTGGGCCTTGGGAACAAACTTCCTGTACCTAGGGATCTTGGTTCCTTTTCATACTGAGGTTGTAAGTACGGCATTCCTGACCCTGATGGTCTTGCCTCACCTTCGTAGGGAGGTCTCGAGCAAAAGTCTCTTTCACGGGAGTATCTCGCCTCCCCACTAGTTGGTATCCTTGGATAAATATCCCTTATATCTACAGGACCTAGACTCTCGGGGTAGGGAGGTATGAGGCAACCTCCTCCTACACTGGCAGATCTGGCCTCCTCCTGCGGAGGAGGTCTTCGGAAAATTTCCCCTTCACTGGAAGGTCGGTGCCCTTCATTATAAGGAGGTGGACTTCTTGTAAACATGTCATCTAACAATTCATCATCCGACTCCCCAATGGGCCCCCAGTGTTTACCTTTTTCTGTCCTTTTCTCCCCTGTAGGAGGGTCACCCGCTGGCATCATTGGAAATAGTCCTTCTACAATCATTTTCTGTCTCCACTGCTTCATCTTTTTGGCTCGGGCTTCCTGCTTTAGCTTTGGATAAAATTTAGTCAACCCTTTATCCATTCGGGGCTTATCCCTTTCAAAAGCCTCAATCTCCCATTCCTCTAGTGCTTCATACTGCGTTAGTCTAGGTCTGGGGTGTAAATCATTCATTCTGGTTCTAAAATTGAATAGAATCCTGCTATTGAAGGTTCCTTCTAACGGAAAAGCCAATACTCCGTCATCTTTTGTGTATTCCGCCCAATTTTCCAACCATACACATGTGTTGTACCCTTTATCGAACATCATGAAAGATGCGGGAGTATTCGATGGCGGAATGACAACACCTTCTCTAGTCTTAATCGGCTTGTCTTTTTTTAAATATTTCTTCACCTTATTTACAAGAGACAATTTTCTCTTGTTTCCGTACATAATGTCGTTTTTAACACCTTTCCACCGATCGTTCTCAAATCCCATATGCCGTGGATCAGGTCGAGTATGCGGTCTATACGAATGCCAGATACGATTTTACGAGTGACCTCTGTTTACAAAATTACTTCCAATCTAAGTGCGTCTTCTATTTTCGTGCGTCCAATGAAATGCACGAATTCAAATATTCTCGACCAATGGGTGCGCGGCCTTTTCGCGAGACAGTTCTCACGCTTCGGCACTCACCCCTCCTTTACAATTCCAGCTCCGCTACACACCCGCTGTGTCTACCAATCCCAGCGCGGCACAGAGTGACGTCAGAGCAGCTTCGCGACTGACTCCCTCCTTTACAAGGTAACGGAAACTTTCTTTCTTTCTAAAGTGCTAGTGCTGGGTTATTTAACAACGAATACACATTCGCCACTGTGCTCAAGTGTCTAGACAGGAAAGAGTTTGTTTCACTGCAAGTAAACTACTTCCATTTACTTTTCACTCACTACGGATAGATCTCTTCTGCCTACCCTTCATTCAAGCATTAGGGAACCTGCTACTTCCCTAGACTCATCCACCTTTCCGGGATATATCCGAGTCTAAAGTTTCACCAGCGAACCCCTTTGCCTTCACCCAAGCTTCGATGAACCTGCTACTCTTCCGGTGTGACCCTCACTAGGTTATGCCACAATAGGAATTTTGCCAATGAACCTCGTTGCTAACATTTATTCAATCATACATTCAGAAAAATCCCTAGTTAGTGCTTCCAGTTATGCCTAACCTGCACCAACTTTCCTTGAAAGCCAGTGAACTCAAAGCAAGTGGATTCTATTCACCACTCGCTTATTCAATTCCCCGGGGATTCCGACAACATAAAAGACACTTTACATACGAATGGATTAATACATATATCAATATAATATCAAGAATAACGTTTTTAAAACATTTCATAATTTTTTCAAAATAAACATTCCAAGTGAGTGATCAGATCACCTGAACTGCCTACCCTCGTAGCAGCAAATAAGGTTTCCTACCTAGCAGCATCCAACTTAGCTAATCTAACTAGTCCTACCTAACCTTTAACTATTCCCTAACCATCCTCTGGCTACCAGAAAATTTACTGATAGAGATCGCAGGTCAACCGACCAATAATTTCACCACTTTGGTTTCGGGCCCATATACTCCAATTTACCATACATACATTAATCAGATGACCTTACAATCTACTACCAATAACCATGAGTCCCTTTCTATTTGTTTCTAGTGTACCCGACTTACCATCCACCGTTACGGGTACCTATGACCACGATGGGTCAGGGAGCTAGCTGTAAAAGGAAAGGCAGAGAAGTGCAAACCCAACTTTATAAACTTTGAATATCTCTGAAATGACCACGGACAACTGAGAATTTTTAACAGTTTTATCTAAAGTTCAAGTTCAGTGAGCAGGCAGTTTATTACGAGCAGACAATCAATAACTAAGATAACAAAAATAACATATCCATATAGGAAAAATGCTAAGGCAACCATTTATAAATGCAAATGTGGGAAGTGGAAACAGGGATATACTATGTGGATTTAGAAATGAGTTTAAGAGTGGACATTCATTAATGAACAAACTTATGCACGTACTAGAATTACCCTATTGGAAAGTACTTATACTATTGTAAATTCAGAGATCCTATACATCTATAGGAGAGGCAATAAAGGGAAACACGCTATGCATCAAGGGAATTACTTTAGTCAGTTTTATACGAGAAAATTATAGACCACATCAGCAAATTGCAAACTGTAATGGAGAAAATGATTTCTAAAAGGTAGGGTAACATAGGAACACGCTATGAATTTAAATGCAAATGACTTTATGATTTGCAATGGTTGCGGAAAGCATGGAAAATTATCGTATGCAAAGATATGTCTTTATTGAAGCAAAAGACAGAAAAATAGAACGGTGCAGTATAGCGTTTCGCAGCAGTATATTTACCTAGACTGGTGTGAAAACCAACCCTGGCCACTGGTCAGTTAAGGACAGGAAATACCCCAAGGAAGGACAGTCATCAGCGGGACAGCAGGTGCAGAAGGGACACCTCAGGACAGGACAGGAACACCAGATTAGGATCAGGACAGCTCCACCCTCTCCACAGCTACCAGTCAGAACCCCGATTGGGTTAGCGAACTCCCCAGCAAAGTGCTCCGCCAGCACTTAAGGTTTAGTAAAACCTTAGTCTATGGTCAAATTCGGACAGAGTGCTCCGCAGCGCTCTGTAAATTCAGTCACCTATTGAGTGCGTTGGGTCAGTGACAGGTCAGCTAATTCAGACAAGTCGGACAAATTCCCTAGGTAAACCTAGGCTAGTTATACTGTTTTCGGGTCAGTGTACCACCCCCCAATGTTGCAAAGTGTCAGAATCCCCAATTTCGATTGGTCCTAAGGTAGGATGGGTTAACACACCAATCAGAACAGACTTTCCTAAGACCTAATTTACATTCTAAGGTACCGCCTAGCAAGATTGGGGTTCCCATGAGAGAATACACGGAATACAATAGAAAAATATCATTGTAACAGTTTCAGAACAGTCAACTCCATCTTGCTGGGTCGCAGGTCACTTTTTCATGAGCATCTTGACTGTGGCTGCCAGCTGGCTGAGTTCCACTGTCCAAGGCTATTTCTTCCTTGGCGGCGCGATCATGCGCAGAAGAGACCTTCAAGATGGCTCTCAGTACATTCAGACCCCCATTTCCCGCGATACATGAAAAGTAAGCGAAAACAAATTAAAACATAGAAATAAATGAATGTATTACATATCATGATTTCGTACTTCAGGTTTATCATTATAAAAATATACTATGCGATTAGGGGTAAGTGCAACAGACAATATCACAAGAGCAACTGTACGAGCTTCACCATGTTAATACAGAAGCGGCCATTTCATGGCTATTACGCATGCGCACCCTTTCCCTCCAAACTGTAACTACGTCACGTCACGTGATTATATCTGACGTATGCGCAGAGGCAAAATTCAAGCAGCGGCCATTTTTATTTACAAGGGTTATTTGTATTAATAAAACACATAGGCAAGCATCACTAAGTTACACACGCACATTCAAAATACATAGAGTTAGTAAAACGAACAATTTTTATTACCGGGTATAATAGATTCGAGGTTCATGACTCGAGCAAGTCGCGATGCGAAATCTTGCTCTATCAATAGTGATGGGAGCACCTGAGTCTGCCATCATATCAAGTTTTGTCACCATTGTAAACATCACATATGGGACCCTTAATTGGGGTAGAGTCAATTGTGTCAACTTCAAGGGTGAGTACCAGTCTGGATAAATCCTGTGAACAATCCTCAGTGATGGCGGAAATATCAATAAAGCCAACCCTGGTAACATTCCCAGCACTCCTGCATACCCCAGAAAAATTGCCCATCTTATGACCTTTGGTGCATTTCTTACCAGTGGCAGGACAAAGAGGGTTATTGCTCAGGTGAGTCGTAGACCCACACCTGTAACAAAATGTACTATTTTTGCCCATAAACATGTTACCCTTAGACCTGAAAGATAAAGCGTTAATAGAGTCAGCAACTTGAACTCACAATATCAGAAGAAATACATTTAGTGGAGGGAATGGAACGTTCAGTTTCGTTTGCCATGTCAATCACTTCCGTAAGAGTTGGATACCTGAAAGAAAGAAAGAAAACCTTCTTGTATCTTTTTTGAGTTTCAACCAAATACGAACTGATGTCTGATCAAAATTTCAACAGATAAATTGCATTTTGACGCTAAAATCCTAAGCGCTGAAATGTATTCTTCCACTGACTCATGCGTGAATTCCTTTTTTTTGTTGAAATGAAATCTTTCTAATAATATACTTGGTTGTTCTGTGAATTTGTTCTTTAGTCTAATTATAGCTTCTAAGTATTCATTCACCTTGTCCTGCTGAAGTAATTAGAGGAAGACTATCGAAAACTTGTTTTCCCTCAATGCCCAGATTACTATATAAAGTGGCCTTTCTTTGCATTGAATTTATCAGCATCCATTGCAACGATAACTTTTTCGAAAGAGTTGTGCCATTTGACCCAATGTTGAATAGGTTTGCCAGGATTCTGAAGGAAAGGATGAACCTGCTTAATTTGTGGAAAATTGGACATGTTTCACAAAGCAGGGGTTTCCCCTTAACGTAAGTATAAATGTTTTTTTCTTTATTTTATAATTCTTTTTATTAACAGTTATCAAACGAAAGACATCAGGTGACATTGATAAGTTACACAGTTTTCAAATATATAAGTCCATACTTCAAACAATACATACAGGATGATGTTCAAGGGATCACTTGGACTCTTGCACCTCCTCTACTTCCAGATTGATCGGGGCGTACAAATGTCACCACGGTTGCAGTTCCAGTCTGCCCAAATCTTACCCCACTTTTGGGGACAACCTCTCGAAGCGAAGACCGACCTCTCCCTAAACATGCACCAGTCCATGTCATCCGCCCATGTCCCGATCCGGGTTGGCTGTCTCGATCCCCACAGCTGGGCAATATTGCGCTTGGCAACCATACATGCTAACGTTACCCACTGTCGCTTGTACGCACACAGATCTGTGGGTTCCCAAACATTTAAAATACATCTACGAGCCTCTGGCTGTATCTCCACCCCCAGGACATCTCGCAGTTTATCATGGATCTCTACCGAAAAGGGCCTGAACCTCCCTACAGTGCCACAGAATGTGTGTAATGTGCCACGTTCTCCACACCCCCTGCGACATTCCCCACTCTTTGACCTACCCATTAAGACCAGACCGGGCCCCGTGACATACGATCTGTAGAGAATCTTTAACTGCACTAATCTGAGCCTCATCTGTATTGCCACTACCCGTGGAGAGGAGACCGCCTCCCGCCAATCCTCATCATCTAACTCAATTCCATCTGCGCTCCACTGCGTCCTTATTAGTACCAGCGGGTTCTCCGTATTATTGATTAGTTATTTATATATTAGGGAGATGGTCTTCTCCGGGAGAAGACCATCCAACACACGGTCTTCAAGGGGAGAAGCATCTGAGAGTATCGTGCCAACGGGGATATGTGTAAGTAATGCATGTCTGACCTGGAGATAGCGGAAGTGCTCCCTATCATGAAGGTGATATTGCTGCTTAAGGGAATCGAACGTGTGAATTGTATCTTTCCCCCAGACGTCTTTAATCTGTGTAATCCCGATAAGTTCCCACTTGTCGAACCCCTTAGATTTCCAAAGGCTTCCTAATCTCTTCGAACTCAATAGTGGGTTGGCAAGTGTTAGTCTCCCCTCCCACTTAAGGTGTCTGTTGGCCGCGTGCCACACCTGTACAGTGTGTGCCGTAGGACCCGCAAGGGGAAATCGTCCCGATCTGGCATACAATGCCCTGATAAATTCTCCCCCGGGCGCTTGCCAGCGGTCCATTGCATAGCCGGGGTCCACTGGGGCCCGTATATAACGTGATTTACTGCCGCCAACTGGGAAGCCCAGTAATATTTCCGTAGGTTGGGCAACCCAATTCCCCCATCATACCAGGGAAGGGTGAGGTTGGAAAAGGCTATACGGGGCCTACCATCCCAAAGAAGGTGTCTCTGGAGAGTCTCTATTTCCTTCAAATAAGACCTGGTACGGGGTCCATAGCGTTCTGGAGCGCGTATAAAAATTGGGGAAGGGCCATCATCTTGAAGAGCACTGCTCTGCCCAAAAGAGACAGCGGAAGCGCCCGCCAACGCATCACGTCCCTTTTAAGTCGGGCCATAGGGGAACCCAAGTTGTTATCGTGTCATAATTTCGGATCAAGTGTGACATAGATACCAAGGTATCGAAACCCCAACGGCTCAACCTGTATCGGGCAGTTTTCCGGGACCACCAACGGTTCTCCTCTGAGAACAAAGAGCACTGACTTAGACCAGCTGATTGCAAACCCAGAGTACCTCCCAAATATGGCAAGCACATCCAGGAAACATATCAGGGAGCCCCTTGGATTGGTAAGATAGAGCAGAATATCATCGGCATACAACAAAACTTTATCCTCCCAATCCAACGTTCATCGCAGTCCTCGGATCGACTGGTCACATCGAACCCACGCCGCGAGCAGCTCCAGAGCTAAAGCAAACAAGAGCGGGAATAAGGGGCATCAGTCAGCAGACTTATGATTATTTACCACGACTCTGGCGAGGGTGTAGGTGTACAAAAGACGCACCCAACCAATGAACTCTGGTCCAAATCCCATCTTTCCCAAGACTGCAAACAAGTAGGGCCACTCAACCCTATCAAATGCCATGGTGGCATCAAGCGAAACCAGCACCGCTGGTTCCTGGATCATCGGATCCCTACCCAAAACTCCATGTAACCTGCGCAGGTTAAGAGCAGTATTTTGGTGCAGCATTAAGCCGGACTGGTCCGGCTGTACCAGGGTAGTGATGACCTTGACAAGTCTTGTCGCCAGCAATTTTGCAAGAACTTTAGGTTCAGCATTTAGCAACGAAATGGGCCTATAGGATGAGCAGAGTGTCCTAGGCTTGCCCGCCTTGTGGATGACCACTAAATTTGCTACCCGCTTGTCATATGGGAGCCCGCCCTTCTCCTTACTCTCTGCAAACATGGACCGCTCAAAAGGGGCCAATTTGTTAGCACTCAATTTATACAGTTCTATAGGGATTCCGTTCAGGCCCGTAGCTGTCCCAGAATGAACCCCTCTAATGGCCTGTGCCACCTCGTCGTCGGTGAATAGGAAGTCTAAGTTTTCCCGATTGTCATCTGTTAGAGTGTCCTTGATCATTTCTACATTGTCTGTATTTACTTGTAGTTGTGTATATCCCCCTATAGTATTTTCACTGCTTGTGGGTCCCTTATCATACTGGAGTTTTCCCCCTGTTTCTCCGGTACCAGCCTGGCTGCCAACCCCCCTCTCAAGCCACGCTATTAATTTACAGGCCTTGTCTCCATGTTCATAGATCCGGCTCTGTGTCTCATCATTTTGTGCTCTGGCCTTGTCTCCGGCAACGCCCCTGTATTCATCCTGGCACAGCTTTAAGCGGTGCACATCGTCCGGGGCAGATGCCCGAGACACCTCCTTCTCATGTCTCACCACTTCCGCCTCTACCCTATCCATTTCGGCCCGTCGCTTCTTCTTTTTCCCGGCGACCAGAGACACTACCTCCCCACGAATCACAGTTTTAAAAGCTTCCCATATAGTCTGCGCGAGTCCACTGAACCACTATTCTATAGGAAATACCTTTCCGTAATTTTAGTGATCTCTTTCTTTGTGGCCGGGTCTTTCAGGAGCCACGCATTAATCAGGGCAACTCTACCTACATCTGCTTGACCCGTCTCCACCTGTAGCCAGATCGGGGAGTGATCGGAGATTCCCCTCCCCAGGTGCCGTATCTCACACATCGCGGATGCCTGGACCGCTGGCAACAGCATGTAGTCTATTCTGGACAGGCTGTGGTGCGCGACGGACACATGAGTGTAGTGTACCTCATTTGGATTCCTTATCCTCCACCCGTCAACAAGCCCCGTTGTTTCTAAGAAGTCAGAAAACCACCTCTGCGCAGGTCTTAATGTTTGCGCCGGGTGTCTATTTAATTCCCCATCCGCCACTGCATTGAAGTCCCCCCATCACCAGGAAACCCAGCGGCAAAGAGAGAAAAATAGTGCCCAGGTCACGGAAGGTGTCTGTTTGAAGACCAGGTGCAACATAGATGGACATGAATGTAACTGCCTTCCCCTCCCACTGTCCCGATTTCCCAAAAATGTTTTATTTTTAAATGCAAGTTAGATCAAGATTAAAAAGAAAATGTGGTATCCAGGTAAACTTGAAAATCTTCCCCAATCCAAGATGTCTGCCACCAAATACATTTTGAGTCCAAAGCAAAATTGCTGCAGAAAATCGGAGGTAGAAGATCAATCCAAAATGGCCGGTGAGTCGTAATAACGCTGGACGTCAGCCTGACCAAGTCATAATGGCCGCTACGTCGAGATAACGCTGGACGTCAGGGTGACCAAATCAAATGGCTGCTGCATCAAGATGACACTGGACATCGGCCTGACCAATCCAAAATGGCCACCACGTCGTGAAGATGACGCCAAACCTTATGTATGGGCTTAACATGTGTGGATGTACCCGGAGTTCAATGAGGACAGTAAAATTGAGACGGGACTCATGATTGCTGCCTGTCGTTCCGGTTGTCCTTAAATACCAGTCGAGACCTTTAGGAAGCTGGGGCAGGAGACAGGAAGAGAAGTGGAAGGCAGGCGGGTTCTGTTTTGATTAAAATGATGAAAAGTGTGGCAGCTCCTGCTTTCTGCCGCTAGTCACAGAATGTCATCACTCGCATGATCACTTACGCGCGACACAGCAATACCTACACCTGAGGCACTCTTCAGTGGCATAAGCTGGGCTTTGGGTCATTAGGAGGGGGGATAATTAGGGCCCCAACATTGGAAACCAAAGTTTCATAATTCAGCACCAGGATTACAAACGCAGCGGCAGCAATGGTTGGCCAGGCCTGGCCCGGGGGTGCACTTGCTGCTTCTCTTACCGGCTTTGTGTCTAGGGTGTGCCTCCCACTAAAATAAAGGTGCATCACCTGGGGCGAGCCAATGCGGTAACAATGGTTAAGTAAGGCTTTGGCAAGCCGTGGAAGAGTGGGTAGCGGTTTGTTGGTGCACCGGTTGTGGAGTAGACGGTGTGCGTTTCAGGCGGAGTTAATAGGCATGTCACGCTGCTGTGTGTGCCTGATCATCGATTGATGGAGTGTCTGCGTTGCCAGGTGTCACAGGGGAGCAATTTGTTTGGGTAAATTGGCCGTGTTTATTTTAGACAATGGAGGCTTCCAGAATAGGAGGCAGATTGCAACTGGTTTTGCAGTGCATATTTACAATGAATGTGGATAGGTTTGTTGATGGATTTTTTTAATGGCTGTGTGTGCCTGATCATCGATTGAGGGAGTGTCTGCGTTGCCAGGTGTCACAGGGGAGCAATTTGTTTGGGTAAATTGGCCGCCTTTTGGTGGATTGGTCCAGTATACGCTAAGCCCATGCAAGATCACACTGTGTGATCCTGGGCACACTTTCCAAATTCTACCCCCGATCTAGGGACAGACCTGCACAGTGTAAAACACAACATCTGGGCATAATTATGGCGGCACTGCCGGCACAATGGCATGATCTAGGCTATTGATCACACATGGCAACCGGAGTTCGAAGTGGGTGGGATCGGCATTTTACTTTAATTCAATATATTCTGTTCCCCTACGTTTTTTGTATTAAACATGCTTCCTAGGATGTCAGAAATAGCCACGGCTTACATATAAGGCTTGGGGTTCGGGGACGGGCAGGTGGGCAGAGAAAGAAAGGGACTTTTTTTTTCCCTTCTTGCCCAGAGAAGACAAGGGCAGTGCCTTCTTCTGCTCTCCCGCTGGCAGCTGCCCCCCTTCTCTCTTTCTCTTTCTTCTTCTCTGTCTAGCTACTCCTCACTCTCTGAAAACCAAGACTTCAAGAAACGGTTCTCACCCTCTCTTTCCTCCATTCGTTGATTGTTCCCCTGTGAAATAGATCCAAAAAAGTCAAACTATTTTGATGGAACTGTCATCGTTTTCTGACATTTTTCTATTCCCAAGTGCAGCCTCGGGAATAAAAGGTTCAAAATATGAAAAAGAAATTACGCAAGACAGGGTGGTTTCAAAGTGGCCAGATTGATTTTATTCACACCCAAACACATTGTGTCACTTTACAGTGTTTGCCAGTGAGTTGCTACTTTTGTTTTCTTGTCTTTCTTTGAACAGCATTGTTTTCCCAGGCGTGAAAGTGCACCAATCCTGGAGGTACTGCCATGCCTGATTGATGGGTGAATTGGAAAACAAAACGTGTTTCTCTGCTCTGTTTTCATGGATGTGGTCTTTGAACTTTACTGCTCACGTTTTGTAAGGATATAAGCAATGGACATTGAAATGGGTCCATTCCGGGCCCTGTAGTCTTGTCCTTAACTTTTCAGGCAATAGCACTCACTGATTTCTGAATAGTGAGGGTAAAAGTGTTAAGGTAGCCATGTTGTATCTGCTTACATTTCACATGCTTTACTTATCTTGCATTCCCTATGAGCATTTGCTTTTTCCATGGCACTTTTAGTTTTTTCAGGCAGCATATTGCTCTTGTCTAGTGCATAATTTTAATTGAGTCGCATCCAGGTGTTTAAAGGGGAGGCACAATTGGGTTGTAGTTGAAGACAGTGCAAATTTCTCTCAGTGGGGCAGTATGATGTTCAGTTGGGGAGAGGATGTGGAACTATTGTCAGAGTTGCCAAATTTAGAACGGTCGCAATCACGTGCTGGAGATCAGGGCATAAGGCGTATGGCATGTTTCCCTTATTTTCTTCCCGCAATAGAGTGAACAAGTGTGGAAGTGCTGTGAGCAAGGGGCCACCAGGGGGCGAGTGCATTATTAGGCACTACATCTCCCAGAAGCCTAATGCACGCTGTCCCGGAAGTAGAAGCCGGCGCTTAGGGCCACATCGTCACTACAAAGCCCCTCCTCATCCGAGGATCGGGGCATGACAAACTTCCTCATTGCTTTTTCGAGAGTCCGTCCTAGGAAGTTTCCTGCCGGTTTGCTGCATTTCTGGATTCCTGTTTCCAGGTTGATTTTTTCCATGCCCTGCACTCCTGTTGTGTTCACGCCTCCTCTGTTTACTCGCACGTCCCTGAACTCAGGCCAGCGGAAGGTATTTGTAAGAATTTCAATCCAAATGATATTTAAAGTTGGTTTATTAATCTTCAGCACAGCATAACTCAGCAAGCAACTGCCTTCCAAATACAGAATGCAACATGAGCAAAACTCTGTTTAGAATAAAGAACTATTACAGGACAATAACTTGGCTCAAGCCTTAAAGGGATACACTATGTACATGTAAAATGACATACTTATACTAATATGAGATATAACAGTATTCCCGGCCGGAAAGCCGAGTTTCAGGGCTTCCCATTTCAAGCTGCCTTTGTGAGGAAGACGGAGGCGTTCCTGTTCCTTTCTCCGCGTGGCAGAAGCTTCCGGATGCCTCCCCAGTGATTTTGACTCGGGCAGCCCTGGATTTACGTTTCTGGATACTGGAGCCATACAGCGCACCTTCACAGTCAGGTATTTAGGTTTAGACACCAGGGGGTATTGCGCTGGAGCGCTTCCTCTAGGAGTACGACCTTTGAATAAAAAAGGTTCTTTTCCATTTGCTGATTTGGTTCTTTGGGCAGACAGGCAGCGAGTAAAACTGCAGGTCTATTTTTCTGTTGAGCAGGATTCCTGTTTTGTGACACTGTGGAATCTGCGCTGCTGGTCTTTAACCAAGAAGAAAGGATTGAAGCATCAGAATGTATCCTTTCAATTGAACTCCTTAACCTGTATATTTTGACGACTGCACTGTGGAGCATGTGAGTAAGATAGTCCTACCCCCATGTATGGTGTGATTGCATTCCTAATTGTTCTTACCTGACCCCTGGCTTATTGTCTCGTTTTCCTATACAGTTGCCTCCGCGGGACCCCCACACTCCTGTCCTGAAGTTGCATGTATGGTTACAGAAGTAGGACTAGGAAGAATCGGTTGGTCCGCAGTGCTTATTGTTTTATCCACTTCCCTTTTCCCTGGGACGCATTTTTACATAGTAGTATTTGCGTCACTCTGTGTGGGATTGTGCCCGAGGGAATAGGGGGGCCTTTCTTCTTCCATCGTTCCTGCTGGCGATTTTCCGAGGTAAGTGGCTACACGTTCTCATTTGCTACTAAGACCGTGACAGGAACTGGGGAACTAGGTTCAGCCTTTATGACCAGTCCACCAAACCACTCTTCTGAGGGAGCACATTCCCATGCTAGACCTTAGAAGGCCCCGCAAGTCCTTAGAATCCCTGGTGTCTTAGCACCAGCAGGTGGAACCTAGCAGTGGCAAGTGTGGGTTAACCTTGAAGGCCTGTCGACCCCAATCTATGAAGTACACCTCCAGTCTTGCTGGCAGGCCTATGAAGCAGCACACCCTACAGCAACAGAGTCTGTCACTGAGGTCACAGGATCCTTGACGAGGGCCTGCTCTAGGGCAGTGCGACCAGTGTGACTGCACCGGGCACTGACTTTGGGTGGGGGCGTTCTGTTTGCAAGAATATTATGGGTTTAAAAGTGCTTGCTGCCTACTTCCTGGTCTCCAGCAATTTTCTGGCAACAATAAAAATGTTATGATCACTCCGGTGATTAATGTTCTCCCTGGAGAGAGATCTAAGTTTTGTCTAGGGGAAGTTTTGACTCATGGAAAGGTAGCAAAGAGATGTGCCTACTGAAAAGAACATATACCATGCAGATCACAAAGTGCACATAATGTAAATAGGTCAGTGGGTTACTGCCTTGGTCAGAGAGATCGTTTTGTTACTTGCAGTTTATAAGTTAAAATCCTAACATAGAACAGTGAGCTATTAACTGTCATCTGAGAGCTGCATGCAAACTGACAGGATTCACGTCTATTGACATCATGGTCCAAGCCCAGGCACCAGAGGCAGATTTCGTGATGGCCAGGAATTGGCCTTTGCCCTTCACAGTCTCTGGAGGGTTTGAATCCGGATCGCTTTGGTTGTGACATTTAGACAACAACAACACCGAAAAACATAATGCGAATGAGAAATCATCAAATGAATGATTCCCTTTTACACTGTGCTCTGTAAGACCCATACAAGTTTTAATAGCAGAATATTCCTTCAATGGTCTCTGGAAATGTATTCATTAATAGCACCTCATTGTATAGGGGAGTCAAAACCTTGACCCACAAGTCAGGATTGGCTCATAAAATAGAATTAGGGAGACCATTTGGGCCCGGAGCCCCATTTGTTCTGATCCGGCGAAGAAAATATAGTATTTCTTCTTTATTTAGAGGTTCAGAACAGCTTAAGGGAGGTAAGGAGTTTTCCATTCCATTTGTAAACTTTATTTCGGCCGTAAAAGACCATAAAAGTCACATAATAACACAACACACAGATAAAAATGCATTAAAAATAGCTTTCAATAAAAAATGTTTAAAAAAAAAAACCACACAGATTGATGGGCACCCATTATTTACAAATTGCATCAAGAAAAGACACCCAGAAGCTCATTAGATTAAAAAAGGGGTATAAAAAGATTGGTTGCACAATTACAATTATTTCTTCAACATCGTTTGACGGCTTGTCGACATTGAAAGAAGAAAGCGAGAGACGGCAAATACCACAATAGTTTTTGTTTCAGTTCTTAGAATTCGATAAGACTCAGTACATTGGGTTTTTGCAAAGTGGGATGAGCCAGTATTTTCTTGATGTTCTATACCCAGTGCATAAATATAATATATGTATCACTGACTCAGGAGCGCCATTACATGCTGGGCATCTATTTACAGAAGAGTTTACCCAATTCTTTGTGAAATCAAACAAGGGAAGGGTGCCCAGCCTAAATTGTATAAATAGCTTCCTCGCCAGTGCGGGTTAGATTTCATCCATGTAAGGTTCAAACATGTATTGGTCTTTAAGATTTAAAAAGTCTAATGTAAGATGGCCAAGAGTGTTATTTTCCTGCATGACCCTAAGCCTATACTGTCTATAGGATTTCACCAACCCAAGACGGGAAATCTGTGTGCAGTAAACCTCTGGACTAAACCAGAGGTCAGAATTACCAATTTTAGCACAAAGATCTTTAATATAGGCGAGCCAAGGAAATTTCATTAACCCTGTTAGCTCCAATATCGAGCAAAGCTCAGACCTATATGAAGCTAGCTCAGGGGTCAGCCAAATTCTACGCCAGAAGGTCAATGGGCGCAGTCCCACTTCTTCAGAAATGGGTCTAATGCCCAGGTCAAGATGAAGAGGAACAAGGGGAGTGCTTGATGGAAGGTTCAGAAGATGTCTCATAAACTTATTCTCAGCTGGAGTCAGCACCTTCATAGGACAATGGCCCCAAAGCTCTGCCCCATATAGTGCAGCATTTCTTGTCTGTACTTTATATATCTCTGCGGCAGGGCCAGGGGCCATAAAACTTAAGGACTTAGCAACTTTCATGATGCCACCAGACAACTGCACCAGCCTTAAAGCCGTTTTTTCCATTTGAGGTCCCCAGGAAAAAGACTCAGAGACAGTAACCCCAAGATAATAAAAGAGTGACACCTTTCCTAGCAGGATGCCATTTAGCGTAGGATTGGGGGGGATGATTTCAATGGGTTAAACACCATACACTTAGTCTTGGTTGTGTTTATTTCCAAGCCCCTGTTTGCGCAGAATAGAGCAAAACTGTCTAGAATTAACTGTATGCCCATTGGGGACTTAGGTAGCAACAAGGTGTTGTCCGCAAACAACAATGCGGATACCCTCCTTTGATCTAATTTCGGGGCATCACTATACTCAACCTGACTTAGTTGGGATACCAAGGCGTTGACATAAAGGCAGAACAGGGTGGGGGCTAAAACGCAACCCTGCCTTACCCCCCTGTTAACCGGGAAACGTGATGTCAGTTCACCTGATTTCCCGAATCTAACCTGGGCAAAATTCCCCGAATGTAAGCGAATGATCATAGCTAGTAATTCTGGCGGTATTCCCAGTTCACCAAGAACTGCCCACAACTTGGCTCTGGGTACCATATCAAAGGCTGATTTTAAATCGACAAATATCAAATAGAGGCTGCCACCCTCTATTGATACTGTCTTCCAATAAAGGAGTTGGAGCCTAAGAAGTTGGTCAATGGTCGATACGTTTTTCCTAAAACCAGCCTGATAGTCACTCAGTATGTCATGATCTTCCATCCACAAGTGTAGATGATCGGGAACAATTCTGAGTGACTTCGATCAGGCTGATTGGCCTATAGTTTATGGGCAGTAAGGGTGAGCCCTTTTTATAAATCGGAAATATTTCTGCTCCAGGCCATGTGTCTGGTATTTTCATCCCCCTCACATTAGAACTAAATACTATCCAGAGGTAAGGGCCCCAGATCACTGGTTCCTCCCTGAATAAATACCCATGGATCTTATCCAGCCCTGGAGCTTTACCAAGGGGGAGTAACTTAATTGCACCTTGAACCTCTGCTAAAGAAATTGCCTCTAGAAGAGGCAAAGAAGCAGGAGATTGGTTAGTTTCCAAGGACACTAATGCCGAATCACTAGCGTAAAGAGATTTAAAATGCACTTCCCAGGCTGAAGCAGAGATGTTCGGTTGTACCGGAGACTGTTCAGCAGAACTGTGGGAGTTGGAGACTAAATACTAAAAGCCCTTCATGTCCTTGTTGTGTAGGGCTACTCTGATGTCTTCCCATCTAGCACACTCCCAGAGTTGTTTGGCTTGTTTGGTAGTTACATTATACAGGTACAGGTGCCTTTTTATTTTTATTTGTAGTCTATTCTCACTCCGTATTGCCTCAATAAAAGCACCCTTAGCCGTACGACAAGATTTGTCAAACCAAGAAAGTTTGTGAGTCCTATTCACTGGGAGCTTAGAGAGGGGGTTGAAAAATTTGTTAAGATCCACCGTTAATTCGGCGTGAATTGTTTCAACCAAATTCATATCCCAAGTGATAGGAAATAGGTTTGCCTCTTCCACGGCCTTCTCAAGAGAAGGGATGGTTAAAGTATATAAAGCTGCCATTTTTTCCGGAACTAGCCTGACAGGTTCCCACCTTATCCTTCTTTTGTTATTGGCCAGACTAGATAGGTACAAGCATTGGGCAGACTCATTGTTGGAATTTGTTAGTCCGGGATCCGAAAATCCAGGACTAAAGCATTGTGGTCACTGTCGTGTCTCGAGAGGACCATAAAGTCAGCTACCCACAGCCAGGCACTGGTCTCCACTAAGATATAATCCAGTAGGCAAAACTGTGCAGATCTATTAAAAGTAGGCTTCCCTGGTTGATCGGACTTTACAGGCCCTTAAGGAGTGCAATAGCATGGCTTTATAAATCTGCATCACCAGTGGGGACCACGCCTTCACCTGCTTAATCTGTGGGTCAGGAATTAACCAGAATCTGTCCTCGTCACTGGGAACTGTATCTAAGGGGTTAACAAGGGGCTCAAATTGGCAATTAAAATCGCCCCCTGTCACCTTCCTTACATCCTTAGGTAGGGATTGTAGGATTACAGACAGATCATCATTTACAGAAGATTCCTTTGAGGCACTTACAGGACATGAATACAGATTAATAACAACAATTTTAAAATTAGAGAAAAAAGTTAGCTTAACACCCTGGATATCATCTGACGATGTGGTCACTTCCTCCATCTGACAGTCCAAATGAGTTGCAACCCAGAGAGACAAACCTTTCTGAGGGTCTGCCCCTATTGCCTATATGTGCAGGTGCATTATACGTGGCATAACCCTGGCTCACAATTGCGTCAGTCGCCCAGGTTTCCTGGAACAGGCAAAGGTCAAAGAAATATAAACTTTACCCAATCTGGATTCTGTAACTTATTTTTAATACCTGCCACGTCCTCCAGATTCAAAAGGATTTCAAATCTATTATGTGTTGGCCGAGCAACACATAATTGCATCCTGATTTCTTCACTAGATAGGGCATGTAGGGGCTTAGCCCTGTTCAGTCTGTTCTTCCTAGGAAAGTGACTGTTATAAAAGTAGTCTAAAGTTAGGGGAACTATCTCATAGCTCCTCCATTGGGAAGGGTAAAAGTTTGCTAACAATATGGGTAGAATGTTGGTGTTTGAAAAGTTAACAATGACACAGTCCCCTTTAAAAAGTTTTTCCTGACTGTCCACCCATTCCACCCTCCTTGCCATAATTAGTTCATTTGCCATAAACGGACAGCTCCTTTCAGTAACATTTATGTTGGAAGAGATCCAGTGCAGATATTTGTCCATGACATCGATCGTGGATTCCATTTGATCACATCGAGGAATATTGGCCAGGACCAGGGCCAAAGGAGCAGCAGCAGGCGCAAGATGGAAAGTTGATCGGGGGAAGGTATTGAATGTTTTAGACATTAAAGGACTTATTGCTTCCGGCCGAGTACACCCTCCATGGCCCGATATACGTGGTCCTGCTGCATTGTTTGGAGCCGTCCTTTCATAGGTGCTGGGGCAATGTGACAAGAGAGCTGGAATAGCTGGGAGGAGAGGTGGTGCTGCTTTAGAAATCGTGATAGTTGATGGGACAGATACAGGCTGCAACGGTTGTATTAGTTCAGCACCTGCAGCTAGGTGGACAGGCTGAAGCGGAGCTGGATTTACAGGCAATGCCAGACCGGAACCCTGAACAGGAGCAGAACGGAGCAGTGACTCAAGCTCGTGCAATCTACTTTCAATAATTGATAGTTTTTTAGGTTTCGACCTGGCGATCTGCGCAAGCAGTTCGCGCAGGTGAAATCTTTTGTTTACCATATTGGCTATTGGAACGTCCCCCACCTCCCATTGGCTAGCTCCATAAATGGAGGCTAGCCATTGGGAGCCGGATCTGTCCGTCAAGGCCGGACCAGATTCGGGGGCGTTCCCGCGATTTTTTCCCTCTCCGCCTCTGCGATGTCGTCATCGCGGCGGTGGGCGGAGTTTCGTTTTTTTTCCTTCTGTGTTTGTTTTGGTCATTCCATGCGAGGAAGCCCAGGTGAGTGCTTGTTGTTTAGTGGTGGAGCACGTGAATTCAGTGTACGTTAGTTAAAAATACATGATGAAGACACAGGCCACGATCTGGCTGTTCATCAAGTGCATGGGCGCTAAAACTAATTTTTGCCCCTTTATTTGTAGTGAGGACTCCGCAGTGGTTTGTCTGATGTGAAATTGCTCGGCTGATCCCCTTTGTTGCAGCATGCATAACTTTTCATTCTTTCAGTTCGACTTTACAGTCCGTTTTAATAATGTCCTTAAAACTGCGGGTGTTCAGTACCCAAACGGCCTAAATAGACTCGTATGGGCTAAGCATCTCGTGCCCCTCGTGAGACACTTGTAAAACTGCTCATAAGATTTGCAACAGGGAGTTTTTGCATGGTTTGGCATTTTTCGTAATGCATTACAGTTGAATTTATATAGCGCTTCATATCCTAACCGCACTGCAAAGCGCTGAAGAGCATCATAGAGAGTGCAGAGTGGAGAGTGCATAGGGAGTGCAGAGTGCATGGAGAGTGCATAGGGAGTGGAGAGTGCATAGGGAGTGGAGAGTGCATAGGGAGTGGAGAGTGCAATGGGAGTGGAGAGTGCAATGGGAGTGGAGAGTGCATAGGGAGTGCAGAGTGCATAGAGAGTGCAGAGTGGAGAGTGCATAGGGAGTGCACAGGGAGTGGAGAGTGCACAGGGAGTGGAGAGTGCATAGGGAGTGGAGAGTGCATAGGGAGTGGAGAGTGCATAGGGAGTGGAGAGTGCACAGGGAGTGCAGAGTGGAGAGTGCATAGGGAGTGCAGAGTGGAGAGTGCATAGGGAGTGCAGGGTGGATAGGGAGTGGAGAGTGCATAGGGAGTGGAGAGTGCATAGGGAGTGGAGAGTGCATAGGGAGTGGAGAGTGCATAGAGAGTGGAGAGTGCATAGAGAGTGGAGAGTGCATAGAGAGTGCAGAGTGGAGAGTGCATAGGAAATGGAGAGTGCATAGGGAGTGGAGAGTGCATAGGGAGTGGAGAGTGCATAGGGAGTGGAGAGTGCATAGGGAATGGAGAGTGCATAGAGAGTGGAGAGTGCATAGAGAGTGCAGAGTAGAGAGTGCATAGGGAGTGGAGAGTGCATAGGGAGTGGAGAGTGCATAGGGAGTGGAGAGTGCATAGGGAGTGGAGAGTGCATAGGGAGTGCAGAGTGGGGAGTGGAGAGTGCATAGGGAGTGGAGAGTGCATAGGGAGTGCAGAGTGGAGAGTGCATAGGGAGTGCAGAGTGGAGAGTGCATAGGGAGTGCAGAGTGGAGAGTGCATAGGGAGTGAAGAGTGCAGAGTGCATAGGGAGTGCATAGGGAGTGCATAGGGAGTGCATAGGGCATAGGGAGTGCAGAGTGCATAGGGAGTGCAGAGTGGAGAGTGCATAGGGAGTGGAGAGTGCATAGGGAGTGGAGAGTGCATAGGGAGTGCAGAGTGCATAGGGAGTGCCGAGTGGAGAGTGCATAGGGAGTGGAGAGTGCATAGGGAGTGGAGAGTGCATAGTGCATAGGGACTGCAGAGTGCATAGGGAGTGCAGAGTGGGGAGTGGAGAGTGCATAGGGAGTGGAGAGTGCATAGGGAGTGCAGAGTGGAGAGTGCATAGGGAGTGCAGAGTGGAGAGTGCATAGGGAGTGCATAGGGAGTGCATAGGGAGTGCAGAGTGCATAGGGAGTGCAGAGTGCATAGGGAGTGCAGAGTGCATAGGGAGTGGAGAGTGCATAGGGAGTGGAGAGTGCATAGGGAGTGCAGAGTGGAGAGTGCATAGGGAGTGCAGAGTGGAGAGTGCATAGGGAGTGCAGAGTGGAGAGTGCATAGGGACTGCAGAGTGCATAGGGAGTGCAGAGTGGGGAGTGGAGAGTGCATAGGGAGTGCAGAGTGGAGAGTGCATAGGGAGTGGAGAGTGGATAGAGAGTGGAGAGTGCATAGGGAGTGGAGAGTGCATAGGGAGTGGAGAGTGCATAGTGCATAGGGACTGCAGAGTGCATAGGGAGTGCAGAGTGGGGAGTGGAGAGTGCATAGGGAGTGGAGAGTGCATAGGGAGTGCAGAGTGGAGAGTGCATAGGGAGTGCAGAATGGAGAGTGCATAGGGAGTGAAGAGTGCATAGGGAGTGCATAGGGAGTGCATAGGGAGTGCATAGGGAGTGCATAGGGAGTGCAGAGTGCATAGGGAGTGGAGAGTGCAGAGTGCATAGGGAGTGCAGAGTGCATAGGGAGTGCAGAGTGCATAGGGAGTGGAGAGTGCATAGGGAGTGCAGAGTGGAGAGTGCATAGGGAGTGCAGAGTGCATAGGGAGTGCAGAGTGGAGAGTGCATAGGGAGTGGAGAGTGCATAGGGAGTGGAGAGTGCATAGGGAGTGCAGAGTGCATAGGGAGTGCAGAGTGCATAGGGAGTGCAGAGTGGATAGGGAGTGCAGAGTGGATAGGGAGTGGAGAGTGCATAGGGAGTGGAGAGTGCATAGGGAGTGGAGAGTGCATTGGGAGTGCAGAGTGGATAGGGAGTGCAGAGTGGATAGGGAGTGGAGAGTGCATAGGGAGTGGAGAGTGCATAGGGAGTGGAGAGTGCATAGGGAGTGGAGAGTGGAGAGTGCATAGGGAGTGCTGAGTGCATAGGGAGTGCATAGGGAGTGCAGAGTGCATAGGGAGTGCAGAGTGCATAGGGAGTGGAGAGTGCATAGGGAGTGCAGAGTGGAGAGTGCATAGGGACTGCAGAGTGCATAGGGAGTGGGGAGTGGAGAGTGTATAGGGAGTGGAGAGTGCATAGGGAGTGGAGAGTGCATAGGGAGTGGAGAGTGCATAGGGAGTGGAGAGTGCATAGGGAGTGCAGAGTGGAGAGTGCATAGGGAGTGCATAGGGAGTGGAGAGTGCATAGGGAGTGCAGAGTGCATAGGGAGTGCAGAGTGCATAGGGAGTGGAGAGTGCATAGGGAGTGCAGAGTGGAGAGTGCATAGGGAGTGCAGAGTGCATAGGGAGTGCAGAGTGGAGAGTGCATAGTGAGTGCAGAGTGCATAGGGAGTGGAGAGTGCATAGGGAGTGCAGAGTGCATTGGGAGTGCAGAGTGGAGAGTGCATAGGGAGTGCAGAGTGCATAGGGAGTGGAGAGTGCATAGGGAGTGCAGAGTGGAGAGTGCATAGGGAGTGCATAGGGAGTGGAGAGTGCATAGGGAGTGCAGAGTGCATAGGGAGTGCAGAGTGCATAGGGAGTGCAGAGTGCATAGGGAGTGGAGAGTGCATAGGGAGTGCAGAGTGGAGAGTGCATAGGGAGTGCAGAGTGCATAGGGAGTGCAGAGTGGAGAGTGCATAGGGAGTGCAGAGTGCATAGGGAGTGGAGAGTGCATAGGGAGTGCAGAGTGGATAGGGAGTGCAGAGTGGATAGGGAGTGCAGAGTGGATAGGGAGTGCAGAGTGGATAGGGAGTGGAGAGTGCATAGGGAGTGGAGAGTGCATAGGGAGTGGAGAGTGCATAGGGAGTGGAGAGTGCATAAGTGGAGAGTGCATAGGGAGTGGAGAGTGCATAGGGAGTGGAGAGTGGAGAGTGCATAGTGAGTGGAGAGTGGAGAGTGCATAGGGAGTGGAGAGTGCATAGGGAGTGGAGAGTGCATAGGGAGTGGAGAGTGCATAGGGAGTGGAGAGTGCATAGGGACTGCAGAGTGCATAGGGAGTGCAGAGTGGGGAGTGGAGAGTGCATAGGGAGTGGAGAGTGCATAGGGAGTGCAGAGTGGAGAGTGCATAGGGAGTGCAGAGTGGAGAGCGCATAGGGAGTGCAGAGTGGAGAGTGCATAGGGAGTGCAGAGTGCATAGGGAGTGCATAGGGAGTGCATAGGGAGTGCATAGGGAGTGCAGAGTGCATAGGGAGTGCAGAGTGCATAGGGAGTGCAGAGTGCATAGGGAGTGCAGAGTGGAGAGTGCATAGGGAGTGCAGAGTGGATAGAGAGTGGAGAGTGCATAGGGAGTGGAGAGTGGATAGAGAGTGGAGAGTGCATAGGGAGTGGAGAGTGCATAGGGAGTGGAGAGTGCATAGGGAGTGGAGAGTGCATAGTGCATAGGGACTGCAGAGTGCATAGGGAGTGCAGAGTGGGGAGTGGAGAGTGCATAGGGAGTGGAGAGTGCATAGGGAATGCAGAGTGGAGAGTGCATAGGGAGTGAAGAGTGCATAGGGAGTGCAGAGTGCATAGGGAGTGCAGAGTGCATAGGGAGTGGAGAGTGCATAGGGAGTGGAGAGTGGAGAGTGCATAGGGACAGCAGAGCGCATAGGGAGTGGGGAGTGGAGAGTGTATAGGGAGTGGGGAGTGTATAGGGAGTGGAGAGTGCATAGGGAGTGGAGAGTGCATAGGGAGTGGAGAGTGCATAGGGAGTGCAGAGTGGAGAGTGCATAGGGAGTGCATAGGGAGTGGAGAGTGCATAGGGAGTGGAGAGTGCAGAGTGCATAGGGAGTGCAGAGTGCATAGGGAGTGCAGAGTGCATAGGGAGTGCAGAGTGCATAGGGAGTGCAGAGTGGAGAGTGCATAGGGAGTGCAGAGTGCATAGGGAGTGCAGAGTGGGGAGTGCATAGGGAGTGCAGAGTGCATAGGGAGTGGAGAGTGCATAGGGAGTGCAGAGTGGATAGGGAGTGCAGAGTGGATAGGGAGTGCAGAGTGGATAGGGAGTGCAGAGTGGATAGGGAGTGGAGAGTGCATAGGGAGTGGAGAGTGCATAGGGAGTGGAGAGTGCATAGGGAGTGGAGAGTGCATAGGGAGTGGAGAGTGCATAGGGAGTGGAGAGTGCATAGTGAGTGGAGAGTGCATAGGGAGTGCAGAGTGGAGAGTGCATAGGGAGTGCAGAGTGCAGAGTGGATAGGGAGTGCACAGTGGATAGGGAGTGCAGAGTGCATAGGGAGTGCAGAGTGCATAGGGAGTGGAGAGTGCAGAGTGCATAGGGAGTGGAGAGTGGAGAGTGCATAGGGAGTGGAGAGTGCAGAGTGCATAGGGAGTGCAGAGTGCATAGGGAGTGCAGAGTGCATAGGGAGTGCAGAGTGGAGAGTGCATAGGGAGTGGAAAGTGCATAGGGAGTGCAGAGTGGAGAGTGCATAGGGAGTGCATAGGGAGTGGAGAGTGCATAGGGAGTGGAGAGTGCATAGGGAGTGGAGAGTGCATAGGGAGTGGAGAGTGCATAGTGAGTGGAGAGTGCATAGGGAGTGCAGAGTGGAGAGTGCATAGGGAGTGGAGAGTGCATAGGGAGTGCAGAGTGGAGAGTGCATAGGGAGTGCAGAGTGGATAGGGAGTGCAGAGTGGATAGGGAGTGCAGAGTGCATAGGGAGTGCAGAGTGCATAGGGAGTGGAGAGTGCATAGGGAGTGGAGAGTGCATAGGGAGTGGAGAGTGCATAGGGAGTGGAGAGTGCATAGGGAGTGGAGAGTGCATAGGGAGTGGAGAGTGCATAGGGAGTGCAGAGTGGAGAGTGCATAGGGAGTGCAGAGTGGATGGAGAGTGGAGAGTGCATCCCCTCTACTTCTCTTCTATGGACACTTGTACTTCTTCTACTTCTCCAGCAGCACAGTGTGTGTTTCCACTCGCCCGTGGCACTGGAGACTGAAGCACATCCTTCTTAGGGTGACAACCGTCTAGCTGGTCATTATGGACACTCTTTCCAGTTCTGTACTTTTATGTGATCACACTATGCATTATGGGGGGTGTAGTGTTGTTTTGATTCCATTAGAACACAGCTGAAAACAATGATTTGTAGATAAAAACTCTAGTCCCACTAAATCTTGGAAGTGCTTATTCACACACACACATGCATGCACGCACATATGCAAACACACTCTCTCTCCCTCAACAGGTGCACTACCTCCTCACAAGCACGGACAGCAAGCGTCGCCTTAATGTGCCACCCCAGCACGGTTTAACCCCCTCAGCTGTCAATTGGCCGTCTGTCACGTGACACCTGCAGACCAGACTCTGAATTTCTTCAGTGAAATCCAGTAGGGTACAATAGGTCTTACATTTGCAGGAGATTAAGCTGTTGGCAATGTAAATGACAATGCCATTTATTTATCTGTTTTCAAAACCAACACATAAATAAAAATTTTGTCATTTACAATGCCAATAGCTCTAACTTTGGCAAAGGCGAAACCGTTGCATTGTAAATGCTTGTCTATAATTGGCAACATAATAGAATCCATTTCTAGCAACAAATCGTCCCAGACAGAGGCCTGGTCAATAACTGGAGAAACAGGAAGAGCGGAAGAGGCAAATGTTAGCCTTAGCTGGCATGACTTGGTGGCCGTTTTTTTGGGGGGACCCTTCGGTTTAGCGACACACACAGGTTTCACTTGCTTAGGTTTGTGGGCCGAAGCAGCATTCTTGCCTCTAGTACGCCTTGGCTTGGGTGAAGGAAGATGTTCCTCTAGAGATACGAATAAATGAGGAGGGAGCTACCCTTTTGTCAGGAAAAGGATTGGGTCAACAATCATAAACAAAAACTCCTTCTCCTGATTTTGACAACAAGACTTATAATGCTATCCTGCCATAGGTAGAGATTGCACAAGTCGGGAATCAGTCTAGGATTGGGTTACCAAATTTACAACTTAATCAATTGCAGATCAGTATTGACATGAACAAATATTGCAAACACAAAGTTAAAAATTTCATTCATTTATTAAAAAATATTTTTTTGTTAAAAACACCAATACATTATATCATATGTATTCTGCAGACAATTCTACGCACATTACTCTAAAATGTTTTTCAACTCTATTTAAAAACTGCTACTAGGCGTTGTTGCATGAATCTCAATATACATCATATTTCTCAAACATGCAGAGCTAACTATCTCATTCCATCACTGTACAACTTGTTTATTACACATAAAGAACAAACTGTCGACGTGGCGTTTCGGTGCCTCACACAATCTTGCACCTTCTTCAGGACTTGTTCATTAACATGGTATCTACAAAAAACATGTCACAATATATTCCAATTAGGTCCAATATTAGTTCTGACAATTGCACATTGATTCATTTACATCCTACCTCTAATGCCCTACTATTTGGTAACCCCGCCTCAGTGTGATCTGCATCTCGTCTTTGAGTCTCACGTTTTACTAAGATTCCACATTTCTCAGTCTTCATGAAAAAACAAGACTACCTGGCATATATATACCATTAATGCCAAGATAACATGTCCTCAAATTACTTCATGGGACATAGTTGTTAACAACTTTAGTTGAGGGTACTCTAATCTTTGTCCTATCTTAATCATCAAAGTACCAACCCTAGAAAACTATATATTCTTACCCAGGTATATATTTCCTTCCTGGCACTCCCTTGTCACTTTTTGGGGTGGGTTGTCTTCAGCTATTATGCTATCAAACAGTATTGATGATGTGCCACGCATCCACAAAGCCACCATGGGGGGAAGATCCTTCTCCTACTTAGCGGCCAAAACCTGGAATTCCCTTCCCATCCACCTCCGCCTCACTCAAAACCACCTAGCCTTCAGAAAACAGCTTAAAACCTGGATATTCGATAAGTAAACCTCCCCCCCTTCCTCAAGCGCCTTGAGACCCTCTGGGTATGTAGTGCGCTATATAAATTCTGACTTGACTTGACTTGACATGTGTCATCTTGTTTATTCTAGGAGAAAAACACACGTGGGTCTTGTTTTTAATACCCTAGGTCGCTGACATATTTCCTCAGTCATTTATCTGTGGTGTGCTACTGTTATTACCTTTAAAGTAGCTATGTTTAATACACATCCAGGTTGATTAAAAAAGAGGGACCAACTTCAATCCTTTTGAGACATAAAAATCTATGTTTAATTTAAGAATTTTTATTTATATGGTTTCTAGAGATACGTCCACACCAGATGCTGCTAGACTGCAGTCCTGTTCTATCTCTATAGAGGGACATTGAGCAGGATGGGTAGATTCATTATGGACAAAAACTCGAGGAATACCGGGTCAAGAGGAAGTGAAAGTCTGCCAGGAAGACCCCCAGGTTCCAGTGAGAGCCGTCGCTCTGTCATTTCTATTTCATGAGCAAGAATGTTGGTTGCCCTAGTCAGAAAAGAATCAAGAGTTGCGCCCACACCAGCACCTCCTTTCTCCTTGAGACCTCACCTTTTAGCCATTGCCAGGGGATAATACCAATCAAAACAGTACCTTGTTCTGCGGGAGGGCGGGAGCTCTGTTATAGGGCCCCGGGCGCTGGCAATGACACACCTGGCCTGCCCCGAGCCGGGAATGCTGGGGCGTGTGGTCCACTCGCCTGGACTCGAAAGGCCGTTCCCCTCACGGCGACGAGCGAGAGTGTTGCCCAGATTGGACCGTTCCCCTCATGGTGCTGATAGTGTCCACGCCGTTCCCCTCACGGCAACAAGAAGAGCGTCTATGGTGTCCCGAATACTTAGATTAATTTGAACAGATGAGATTCTTCAGAGATAAGGTGATTCCTCAGAGATTCCTCAGCGCCGGCACTAGCAGCATACAGATTGGTAATAAAGTCAACCCATTCATTCCTCATAATATCAGCACTATAAGCCCTGCTACGCCCCTTTTCCAGTTAATTAATTACCCCCCAAAGGGACTTTGAGTTATTTGTCCTGGTTGCACTTAGTTGCCTGTTCAATTATAGCTGTAGATTCTTCATCTTTCCTTACAAACGTCTTGTTTATATGACCTCCTTAGTGCCAACAACTTTCCTTTAACCCCTTCGCTGCGGCCGCGATTTCCCCCGTGTGCTGTAAACAAATGAACAGGGCGGGGCCGTGACGAACCCCAGCCGTCATCAGCACACGCCCACCACAGGGCCTGACGGCTGGGGTTTGTCACCAGCATAGGAGGGGTTAATGGACTGATGATTAGACAAATGTCTTAGACAGAAAGGTGCCCATATTGCTCTATTGGGAGCCTTCTTTTGTTGGAATAGCCTAAGAAAATTTCTTGCAGTGAATTTATCAATTAAAAATTTATGAAGCTCCTTCCATTTATCCACTATGCCTCTTCCTCTTGTCTTAATCAAGCCACTAGAATTAATTAAAATATCTGCAAAACTCAATATTTCAACCTTCAAGCTATAAGAAAAAGAAATATTTGTTGGACCACATTAGATTTATTTTTGCAGTATACTGACAGATCTAAGGTAAATTATTGAGGATTATGGTCACTTTCTAATCTTGGAATGACCATATGATCATCAATTTTGTAACCAAATCCACTGATATAAAAGTATAGTCAATGATTATTTAGCTATACTGAAGAGTTTTTAAAGGTCGGTACTTCGCAGGACTTTCATGACAAATTCTCATTAAGCATTGTTAGGCCTAACTGCAGGAAATGATCACAAAAAAACTTAGCAGTGCCCTTACTTGTCCTACAGGATGACTTTGGTGAAATAAAATGAAGATTGAAATCACCAGAAATTATTATGTTTGTAGTCGGGAAGCAGGTACAAGTGTTTTGACAATGTGCCACAAAGTAAACAACTGAGTCAAGTCAAGTCAAAAGCTTTATTCGGTTTGTCAATAACAACCATATAAGCATCATGTTAAAATACAAAAACTGATATTAACAGCCTACTTTAAAATCTCAAATATTTGCTTAGCAGCGTGGATAACAAAGAAACAACATGTGCAATTGTTTAATTTCGTGCAAAATCCCAAAAAGTGCCAAGTGCAATCAATTTTACATTTATGCAAATTCGCAAAGGTGAACTGAGTAATTTTGTTACTTCTTCCCATACTTAAGTAAACATTCCATAATGTCAGTGAAGAATGAAGTTGTAGTTAAACAGATTGCAACCATGACAGCTGAAGAACAATAACCTTGGCCTAAACATCCACCCCTGTTGCAGTATAGCATGAAAGACTTCCCTTAACACAGCCGTGCTTTTCTCAACATGTGGCTGGAGGGTCTAATTTCTTGTAACCAATCTTTAGGAGTATTTAGCTTTTTCCATGTTTCTTGAAGCATCAAGATTTCAAAAGTTTGTAAAAGGATATAGTATCTGAACAGTCCAACAATCTTGCAAGACCATTTACATTTCAGGATCATAGTCTCATATGCATTGTTGGCTTGCCAGCGTTGTTCAGGCATCACTCCCCACCGCTGGATGTTCAATTGGATACGTTTGCAGAAAGCCATACCCATTCTTCTAGTACAACTTTGTTTTTGGGAATTGGTTCACAAGTGCGTACTCCTGACATCAAGTTTGTGAATGGGAAGCCTGTAATTTTTACTGGATTATTAAGGGGACCATTCGCACCTCGAAGCAGTGGAGATATTTGCTTTGGGCAATTTAGGATTTTGTTCGCACCTCTAGATTTGTAGAACGGGTGGAAAATAATTTTTATATCATTAAAAGGTTGACTTTTCTGCGTAGGCCAATCAGAGGTCACTGCATCATGTTCCATGCCCTGGTACGACTCTCCAGCTATTAAACTCTTCTGGGTTCCCTTGTAGGGTGCATTTTTTAAGATATCAGCAGAATTGAGGATGCTTTCCATCCTACACCCATGCCATTGCCCAGAAGTGAACGAGTTGGTGACATTGGAGCTAACAAACGGTACATTATTTAACACAGTATTCTCAGTCAATGTAGTAGGAATTTTGTCATTGTCAAACGTCTCTATGACTAGGGAAATTCACTCCCTTCCCCTTCTGATCACTTTTAGGGGATTCCACTTGCTGAAGCTCAGGATGGGGATTGAGCTGGGGTAATTGCTTGTGAACAGAGGGGCCTTACCCATACCCTACAGATATTAACTGCTGCTGATGTGTAAGTTAACTATTAAGTTTGAAAATAGGAAAGCAATCCATAGGCTTCTTTTCAGACTTATTCGGAATTACTGATGCTTTCTTGGTTTTATCCCGGGCCTTTTGTTACCTTTTTCTGCACCTTTTTTAAAGATAGTTGCTAACTGGGGCAATTGTGGGAAACAGAAGCATTTAAAACTTGGATTCCATCACTGTTAAACTCCTGTGCTGGAGAGACACTCTTTTCTTCCACCAAGACTAGCTCCCACTCTGATGTATCAGTTGGGATGGGTGAATACGATGTCAACGATTGTCATGATATGTGCAGGCCGACAACAGCAATATTAGTGAATGCAATGTGAACGTATGCCATAACCTGTGCCCGCATAACCACAACAATGGCCGTCAATGCAGTGTTAATGTATTCTGCAACTTGTGCCCGCACAGCAGCGCCAACATCAGCAATGATGATACCAATTTATATGGTAATCCATGCTTGTACGATAATATTATTGTTGACAAATATAACAATGTCAATGTACCTTCAGACCTAAGCAAACATACCGTTGATAACACCAATAAGAACAATGTAAATTTGCAAGATGACAACTGTATGCACAATGTTAGTAATGTTGATAAAAATGATACTAGTGGCTGCCATATTATTTTTAGGAGTTTCGAGAAAATCACATCATTGCTGTCGGATTCACCCAAGGAGACCGCCCCATCAACCTCGAGTCAAAGATACGTGGTCAGGAAGGTCCTGCAACCCGCGCCCACGCCTATCGGGTAACAGTCACAGGTGGGGTCCCTCATAAACTAAAGTCAAACACACACCCAGGGAAAATCCTGATCGATTCTACAGATAGATAGTTGCATCACAAACAAGTCAGAGGTAACTGTCCCCCATAAAACAAGTTTGGCTAAAGGCTCACGTTCCCCAGAAATACCACAAAGCTAGATACCACATGTAGATAGGTACACTTAACCAATCAGGACACAACATGCACACCATATGTAGTGATCACACTGAACATCTGGACACATACACACTGGCCCATATTAGCTCTCCCTGAGGTCAAGAGCCTTCTGTGTCCTTATCATATGCACACATTCGATTGATTTATGACTAAGATGCTCTATAAGAATGTAGAGATGCTGTTATTGTACCTCATGAACTGTATAAATTGCTACTCAAAAGTTTGTACATCGAGAGATTTTGAGCAGACCTACTCTGTCCAGGCTCTCTTGCCCGCAGTGTTTAATTAAACCCACTTGTTCCTGGTTTGCCAAACTTATCTTGTCTTTTCATTTATTTAGGGTAAATTCATATCCAAGCAACAGTAGCATTTAATTTACAGGCCCTGAGAATATGGTATACCACTTTACAAGGGACTTACAGATAAATTAAATATGCCAGTCATGTATTCATCAATTACACATGTTTAGGGAAGAAGCAAATGCACTTTAGCACTGGTCAGCAGTGGTAAAGTGCTCAGAGTACTAAGGCCAACAAAAAACTCAGCAAAACGCGGAGGTCAAATGCAAAATGTTTGGACCACCCAACAGGTGATATATCTAACAAGTCGTCTGGCAGGAAATACAAAACAATCCAAGTGCTCCAGCTGCTACTATCTAAATACTTACAACAAGGGGTGGTGATGGGCAGAGTCTCTGAATTAAGCAGAATACTCTCACCCAGTCAAGAGATCAGGGCTAGATCCAACACCGTTTTTTAGCTCATTGCACCATCCCAGTTTCAGAACCTGGCTGTATGCAAATTAGTCTGTCCCTGGCCCAGTGCATCATGGGAACAGGGCAGACCAGACTACAAAAGCCAATTCTTTCACTGGGAAGGAAACAAGCTTCCGGGGACCGGTTTCTGGCATTTCAGCCGTCTTCGGCCCGGCATGTTCCCATGATGCACTGGGCCAGGGACAGACTAATTTGCATACAGCCAGGTTCTGAAACTGGGATGGTGCAATGAGCTAAAAAACGGTGTTGGATCTAGCCCAGATCTCTTGACTGGGTGAGAGTATTCTGCTTAATTCAGAGACTCTGTCCCTCACCACCCCTTGTTGTAAATATTTTTGTCCACCCTAAGCGTGGAAGGGTATACTCAGACATGAGTCCCTTGCTCATTGCACCATCAGGATTCAAGCAAGCCGGGCCGAAGACGGCTGTAATGCCAGAAACCGGTCCCCGGAAGCTTGTTTCCTTCCCAGTGTAAGAATTGGCTTTTGTAGTCTGGTCTGCCCTGTTCCCATGATGCACTGGGCCAGGGACAGACTAATTTGCATGCAGCCAGGTTCTGAAACTGGGATGGTGCAATGAGCTAAAAAACGGTGTTGGATCTAGCCCAGATCTCTTGACTGGGTGAGAGTATTCTGCTTAATTCAGAGACTCTGTCCCTAACCACCCCTTGTTGTAAATATTTTTGTCCACCCTAAGCGTGGAAGGGTATACTCAGACATGAGTCCCTTCCTCATTGCACCATCAGGATTCAAGCAAGCCGGGCCGAAGACGGCTGTAATGCCAGAAACCGGTCCCCGGAAGCTTGTTTCCTTCCCAGTGTAAGAATTGGCTTTTGTAGTCTGGTCTGCCCTGTTCCCATGATGCACTGGGCCAGGGACAGACTAATTTGCATACAGCCAGGTTCTGAAACTGGGATGGTGCAATGAGCTAAAAAACGGTGTTGGATCTAGCCCAGATCTCTTTACTGGGTGAGAGTATTCTGCTTAATTCAGAGACTCTGTCCCTCACCACCCCTTGTTGTAAATATATACTATCTAAATACAGCCATTGACGACTTGGGAGTTTGAACGCTCTGGTACTCTACGCTCTCACAGGGGGCCTTTAAAAAAGCAAAAAATTGGATAAATAAAAAGATCTCTGTGGTCACTGATAAAGCATCTTTGTCTAACAGATCACAAGCCTGGATAGTCGTAAATGATGAAAAAGGGCCAAGTGTATCAAGATTTGGAATAGTGATTACCTAATTGTGATTTTCAGCAAATCACAAGTAGGTAATCACTATTCCAAATGTTTGAAACTCCAAGAGTTTCATTTAGCAATTCGTAGGGGCTAGCAAATCGACCTACCTCATTGAAAATAATGAGATAAGTTGCAATTTGCGACCCCCTAGGAATCGCTAAAATTACGGCAATGGTGGCCTGCTAGGGTTATGTCCGTGATTGCTTGCAACTAAAGCAAGCATTTTTTTAATGCAATCCATTTTCCTTAAAGGAAAAAAGGTTGTGTTTCAAAACGCAAAATTAAAAGTTTTCTTTTCATTTTTTTCAGAGCAGGCAGTGGTCCATGGTACCACTGCCTGCTCTTAAAAAAGGTCTTCACAACCATTCCCATTCCATTTGCGAATAGGTTACCACCAACTTTGGTGGCAAATTGCGGACGTTTCACGGTTACAAAACATTCGTACATACCGGTACAATTTGGTATTTGGAAGGGATGCTCTAAACACGCCCCTTCCAAATACCAAATCTCAAACCCTTTTTGGGTTTGTTACAATTGAAAAGCATTTTTTGCGTTTGCAAATAGGACTCTAGATCAGTCGCAAGAAGATACAAACCAGCAATGCAAAAAATGTTTGATACATGAGGCCCAAAATCTTCAAGTCTCAGCCATACTTGGATGCTGGATGGTCCATGCGGTTAAAGGATTCATTCAACAGGTACTGTTGTTGTCGTCTCCCTAGTCACGCTCATGCCATTCCCTGGCTTCGGAACAAAGATCCTTGTATATACAGCCTGTGTCATGTGGAGAGTGTTTTTGTGCATGATGGTTCTGTACTGGGGTGAATGTGTGTCATTGTTCTGCATTCTGTCCATCAACTGTTGTTTTTGCATTTGTCACCCCGAGTGGGACAGGTATGTCTAGACGTGGGTCCTGTGCTCTCCATGCCACTGGAATCAAGCTATCCTGGCTGATGAGGGCTGAAAGCCAGAAACCGATCCGAGGATGCTTGATTCCGGTCCAGGGAGGACCTGGCTTGGCAGTTCAGGAAGGACTGTTCCCATGGGGCACAGGGTCAAGACTGATTTGCACATGGCTGGGTTCAAACTGGAATGGCATGGTGAGCAAAAAAAAGATGGATTTAGGCCGAGATCTCTGTGCTGGGGTGAATGTATGACATTTTTCTGCATTCTGTCCATCAGCTGTTGTTTGTGCATAAAAG
This sequence comes from Lissotriton helveticus, assembly GCF_964261635.1. Classification (NCBI taxonomy): domain Eukaryota; kingdom Metazoa; phylum Chordata; class Amphibia; order Caudata; family Salamandridae; genus Lissotriton; species Lissotriton helveticus. Next base: position 37,342,666 of record NC_136069.1, read on the forward strand.
AACTGGCAGACATTGAGTCTGACCTTGCCAGTGGCAACAACGACCACAGAAGTACAATCCCTGAGAATGGAAATTACCACATTTTGGAAGTAATACACACTGACATAAGGAAGGCTTTTTGAAGTAGAAAAAGGAATTGGGCAACCAACCTGATTGGAGATAATACCTATAAAGATTACATAAAAATACTAAAAGATCGCACCTACATTGACAATGTATCAATCTTAGGGCTACCGGAACATGTTGAAAAAGCAAATATGAAAGCTTATATAGACATTCTAGTTCCAAACTTGTTGAATCTCACATTTGATCCTCCCAGGAAGCTCTTAAGAGCCTATTGTGTACATTCTCACACCGCTTCCATTAGAACCTGTCATTTTAATATGCTGTCTCCATCATCATCAAGCTCTGCATATTATCATGAAAGAGAAGAAATATGGCCAGATCAATATGACAATAGTAAAGTCTTCCTCTCAGCAGACCTCATCCAAAACAAATTCCAAGAGGAAACGATTTCTCATCTTTCACCACAGACTGCAAAAGAAGGAAATTAAATATGGACTTCTAGAACCTGTAATATTATTGATAACAGTCCACAACCGCAAGATGGAATGCAAGGACAGAGGGGTATTACAGGCTTTTCATGTCATTGAAAGCTACCCCCAAGGACATAAATTCGGAGGAATCAGAAAGAGAGAGGAACACTGACCACAGAGAATGACTATGGGACATATGTATCAAGCCTTTTTCCCGTTCGCAAACCGGCCGATTCTCAGAATCGGCCCGTTTACGAACGGGAAAAGGCCTTTTGGAATGTATCATCCCAAAAGGGCATCGCAAATTAGAGAATCGCAAAATTTGCGATTCTCTATTTTGCAATTGCATTTAAGGAATCGCAAATTGTGATTCCTTAAATGTATAGAGGGAGATAAGACTAGGAAAGTAAGGGGTCTATTTTGGGATAATCAATAATATCTCCCTCTATACGTAATGTTATTTTGTACATTTTAGGAGGTTTGCTAACTCTGGTATCTGCAGTTTCCACCTGAATGTATTCATTCGTGTCCACTGTCTCCAGATGATTCATCAGGATCTTGCGAGCTATGGTCACTTCTGCTGTCTAGCATTGTCTGGGCCCACTCTCCGTTTTTCAGTTGTGTCCTCAGTATCCTCGGCATGTTTGATTATTTTAATACTGGCTACCTTCTTTTTTGGAAATTGTAATTTTTTACTTTGATGAGCAGGTTCCTTGTCTTTGGACTTGACATGCTCTTCCCTGTGTTCTGACCATCCCCTTCTTTCCGATTTCTGCGAGGAAGTCTGAAAAGATCGAGAGGGACTTGTATCAATATCTTGATATCTATCAGGTTTCTTCAGGTTATCCCTATTTCTAAGGTTGTATCTTTTCTCAGAGGGCTCCCTCTGGGGAGACTTGTATCCTTGGTCCGGAGATCTTTCTCTCCGCCGAGGAGACCTTCCTCTGGACTGGAATCTTTTTTCTTTGGGAGTGAATTGTTTATTTCCATCCCAGCTCTTTTTTGGAGCGTTTAGATTATTTTTAATAAATATCTTTTCAGGATTTTCAGTTAGTTGGGGTTTTACCGGTTTCCCACCCAAACTATCTCTTCCTAGTTCTTCATAGGATTTTTCTATGATTCTGGCAAGTTCAAATGGCTGTTCTGCTATATCTGTTTCTTTCAATTTCTGGCGGATCGCCACAGATGCTGCTTCTCCTCTTATGTTGGCTAATAATATAGCCGAGACCTGCTTGAAGTCTTTCAGTAAATTCATACCCAGAGTTAAAGCAGGTTCTGGACCGTATTCGTTTTGAATCTGTCTTAGCACATCTGGTATTATCGCCATAGACGGAACACCATGTGTTTTTGTGTAGATTGAAGCAAAGACTGTACCCCAAGTGTCACAGTCTTCCACATGTGGTGCGATTGCCATTGGAAGGCAGATAGTCAGAATTATGTGTTTCTCAGTAGGGGTAGTATCCGGAAATACTGCCTCTATTTGAGTGATTTTGTGTGCTAACCAGAATGGAATTTGTTCCCGTTTTGCGGGTACTTTACCCAGACATGATTGTATGTTCTGTGGTGTAATTTTGTTTGTGTTCCCCTGATGAGGGGTCAGCTGTGGAATGTTAATAGCTGGTTGGACTTTTGAAGTCCGCATTACATATTGGACTAATTGTCTATGTATTTTAATCAGTTGTTTTAGCTGTGCTAAAAGTTCCCGGTCTGACATTTTTTCTATGTCGGGATGTGGTGTGTAGCTGGCTAGAACCGGCCACGTTGCTCCTGGTCTACCTAGTGGACCGAGCCTGGTGATGTGATTATTATGTTTTAGGGCGCCTTTAAACCAGAGCAGGTGCTCTTGGTAATTTAATGGGATTTCCACCTCCTCAAAAGGAGTGTACTCTTCCGGAGGTTCCTCTATTTTGTAAAAGTGGAAGTCGTGTGTGACAGCGTTTGCTGCTGGAAAGTTTATCCATGAATAGAATACCTCTGTCTGCCGATATTCGTGTGCCTCAATTACGAATATGACTGTACCACCTCTTGGTGTCAGTCCATTTTCTATAAGTTTAAGAGTTATAGTTTTTCTTATGGTGACCGGAATGAGTATAGCATTCGGGTCATTCTGTTGGAGACTTGTGTCATCCGCTAGGAGTTGAGCTGCTATTCTAGCTGCCTCCCTTTCGTCGTCACTTTCTGACATTTTTACTGACAGAAAGGTTTTTGTTGCAGATCAGGTTTCAAGGAAACAAAGATTAGGTGCACAATATTTTGGAACACTGTATCCTTCAACATTGACTAAACCAAAAACTGTCTCTTCCTACTAAGTTCCGGCGGATTTTAACCTTTTACCCACTCCAGACGTCTTTTGGAGTATTTACGGGAAAAAGGGTCTGTGTGAAAAAGCACGACTGAGTTACACTAACGTCTTGCGTTAGATTTATCGCCTTACCAAACGTTGGGCGCCATGTAGTGTAGTTCCTTTATTCCCAATAGGCTCTGCGCATTGGAATAATATATTCAGCAGTGTAGACGTAGGACTCAGGTCGACTAGGTCTCTACTGACTAAATTAGACTTAAGGTTTGCCAGCTAGCTCAGAGGTCACTAGAAACTTTCTCGAATAAACGAGGAGGAGTTTAACCTCCCTGGAGAGACAAGAAGGGATTAGCTTCTGACAACCATAAAACATGACAACTTTGCTCCCTCTAAAGTCGTGTGAAAACAATACATAGTTATTTCACTCAGTCACGTGTGCGTACTTAGTTTCACCAGAATGCAGAGAAAAGAAAGACGGGCGTTTTCAATAAAAGGTGAGCAGTCTTCTTTCTCATACAAGTGAAATGAATTGCCACAATTGCAATACTCATAGTAAAGTAAAGTGCGTACAGTAAAAGGAGGATTATAAAATAATACTGTAAAAGCATTGATATGGTTTCTTAGCAATATGATACTTTAAAATAGATAAAATATATACATACATATATACATTGACTAAAGTACTCAACTGGTGCTTCTAAATACGCCTACTCCGGTGTACCTGACTTAAGCCTAATACGTGGGAAGGAGTAAGTAAGTAGCAGTTTAAGTTAAGTTTGTTTTGCCAAGAATCTTACTCAAGAATTCTCTTTAAGGTTTTAGTCAGCTCCGTACCTGGGAAATAGAAAGCAGGAGGTCTTGTATCTCTCTCTCAGGACTCGATATCCCAGTAACCAGCGAAGGTATCTGGAAACACCGGAGCTGGATTTCTCGGCAGGAGAAAAGACAGTGTCTCTCTCAGTGCGTCAAAGGGGAGGGGCAGCGTCCGTGGGCTCTCGGGCAAGTAGATAGCTGCTCTGCTCCAAAACCACAACCGTGTGTTTGCTTAAGGCAACGTTGGTATATTTATACCTGAAAGGTGCCGGGTTTGACGTAAGGTTGGACATAAGACGTCAATAAAGATGTCACTAAGAACTGGCCGTTCTTACAGTGCTTCACCGGAGTTATAGGACAAAATCAAAACAAAAGCAATGGAGATTTTCCCGGATGCTGGAGGTTTGGTTTGTTTAGAGAACTCGTTGTGCTTTCTAGGGGTCCGGGGAAGTAGCCTTGCTTAATGTGACTGCATGGGCTACGACTGAATATGGATATGATTACTATGCCGTTATAGGGATATTATCGATTATAACCGAACAAGGGCATAAAATAGAAATATCGATATAGGTTCCTAGATAAAAACACAATAGGTGCAACCCATCTCTTGGGTGAGCATTTTGACATGATTGGGGAGCTCAGTCTTGGGACCGGGAATAGATTAAAAGGCTCGTAGGTGTCCTTCAGAGTACTTCATTTAGTTTGAATTAGGGCATCTTTGGCAAATTGCCACACTGGTCAGAAGGGTGGATAGCCGAAACGTCTATACATTTTTACCATGCACACTCTCATACTACATGCTCAGCGTTTACCAGATTTTGGATGTTCATGCTCATTTTTAACCAGGCACTCCCCAGTGTGCTAGTTTGGAAAAGGTTCCTATTTCATCCCATTTGGTCATTTCAAATGAGCAGCCCCTGTGTCAAACTTGCATTAGACTATGGGCCATATGTATCAAGCACTAATGCGTTTGCAAACGCCGAAATTCGCAGAATTTCAGCGTTTGCGAACGCATTAGTGCTAATGGTATGTATGAAAGAAATCTGCGTGCAAAATAAGGACGCACATTTTGCGATTCCTTAAATGCAATGTAAGAAGCATTAAAAAAATGCAAATTGGCCTTAAGGAATCGCAAATTACCACCAACTTCTAGTTGGTGGTAATTTGCGAATTCCTTGAAAAATGCACTTTTTTGCATTTTTCAAAGTGCAATGTGAAGCACATACATGCCCTTAGGGCATGTATGCGCATCACATGTGCACCCATGCTAATTTTAGGGGTGCAAGAGGGTGTCCTTTGGACACCCCTGAACCCTTGCAATTATTCTCAATTTGCGATTCTCCTCAATTTGTGATTCTCAAATTGTGAATCGCAAATTGAGAATAACTTCCCATTCATTCCTATGAGCCTCCTGGCCCATACAAATGAAACGGAAAGTATTCCTTAATTGCGATTCGCAATTTGCTAATCGAAATTAAGGAATACTAAGAAATCGCTAACAAATTGCGATTTTGTACATACATCTCCATTTGCGATTCTCAAATAGCGATTTCTAAATAAATCGCTATTTGAGAATCGCAATTCAGGTTGTTGATACATATGGCCCTATGTGCCTTACGGAGGACCTATTTATGGACCTGTAACTCCTAAACATTCCAAAAGTGTCCTAATGCTAACAAAATAAAGTGCTCTGAAGGACACCTACAGACAATTAATCTGTTCCTGATCGTTCGGTTGACCTCCTCAATCATATATATCCAAGTGGTCCCCCAAGAGAAGAGTTAAGGCTACTTTAGGGAAGTACACCGGGTGAGGACACGATGATGTAACGCGCCACATAAAATTATGTGCGTGAGAATCCATAAAGAAGCCAGGAGTGACTCCCTTAGATTCGGTAGAAGACTCAGGGCCATATTATCAAGAAAGGGCGATAATGGGCTTGATAATATGCCCTTGTGAATTCCCATAGAAGCCCAGGTTCACACCAGAACCTGGGCTTCAATGGGAATTCACAAGGGCATATCATCAAGCCCATTATCGCCGCTTTAGCGTCAGTTTCCTGCCGATAAAAGCGGCGATAATGTATCGCCCTTTCTTGATAATATGGCCCTCATTTTTTTAGAGTCTCTCTCAAATGTTACTGACTTATGAATGTTCGGGAAACGGAGGTAATCCGTGTAACTTTCCTCACTTTGCTACTTTTTGGTATCCACAAACCACTGTCATTTTACTACTAGTCATTTTACTAGTTCCTAAGCCACAGGCAGGTCTGTTGGCACTCCAGGAACCTCCTGAGTATGTGAGCCTTGATCTTGATGTGAAGTAACAAACAGGCATAACAGGCATCTCCAGGCCAAAGACTGAGAGGACAGATCCTGTGGATGCAAAGGAAATGCTTCAGATGGCGACGCAGCTCATGCTGTGCACACTCCCCAATACAGATGGTTGCATGCATTTTCTATGTTAGTATCACAAGTGGTAGTCATTATCTGTAGAGGTAGGTGGTGCATTCACACAGCTTCCTGTAATGTCTTAGAGAACCCAGCTGTTCCCTGCCTGACCGTATTTCTGTATTGCTATTTACCAGCTGGGCTGTAGCAATTTGCCTCTGTTTTACAGCTCCTTCATCAAGTTACTTATAATAATGTGTTCATGAGTTCATGAGTCCTCCTCTCTCTCTCTCCCCATTTAACAAATGCGCCCTATTGAATATCGGATTGGCCTACTCTAAAGAAAGTATAAGTTGAGAACTCACCAAGTCACATTTGTAGTTGTTTTTGGTTTTGTTCAGGCAATAATGTTTTTTGCACAGGTAACTTTGCTTATCTGACTTCACGAAAGTAATTTCATTTTGGGCAAAACAAAGTGTTTATAAGTTTTTCTCTCCGTGCATAATTCTTATTGTTTTTATTTCTCGTTGCATATGGAGCTCCCGTCGCCATACATATTCTGGAGAGAGGATTTTTGTAGGCTTATGGTGCAACAAATATTTATTAAAATGACTTTCGTCGTGAAACACTGCAATGATACCTTTTAGGTCGTCGGTTTTAATGGCTTGGTCACATGTTTTTGTCAGACGATAAATTTCCTGAGGCGTGCCGGCAAAGAAATTGGCCTGGTAGTAGAAGTCGCCTTCGGTTTTTGGAATATATGCTTGGGAAGATTCCCTCCTCTCAAACGTGAGGCCACCTCGTGGGTATTTGTAAAAATCAGGGTGGAGCGTGGCGACGAGGTCCCCCAGGATTTCCACTCCCACCTCATCATGAAACACCAGGTCCACATCGGCACAAACTAAATATTGCACGTCGATGACCTTCGTCTTGATGTGGAGTTGCAAAATTTCCATCCTCCTCATGAAAACTCGAATCTTCGAGTCAATGGTTGACATTTTGTAAACTTTACACTTTCGATCAGTTTGTGTTGTGGTGCACTCCACTTTCTCTGGAATGTCTGTGTAAACGTAGTAAATGACCTTGTGTCCAACCATAAAAAACTTATCTGCAGATTCCAAGAATCGTTTTAGCAGCTTCCAGTAGCTGAAAAGAAAAGAGTTACAAATGTGTTAGACATGGAAACAGAGTGACAATCTTCGAGCTTTCTTCTATTTTCTGTATGGCCGTCAGGCTTAACTCCACTACCACTAACAGTGACATAGGCAGATGCACTAAGAAGGCACTGCTCTACTAGTTATGGGATTGGGTGGTGTAAGGAAGTGCCCATATGTATGGAGTGGGCTGCTATAGATGCTACTATAGCCTTAGAACCGGTTGTAGAGGGCTATACTGGCCAATAAAGTCCCTTTAAATCGTTAAAGGCCCGAGAGGAAGGCGCGGGCCTTTAACAAGGGAGCGGGACTTTAAAGCAGGAACTACGGAGAGCTATCAGGCTATTAGAACATTCCACAACTAAAGGGCAGAATGTTCTAGGAAATAAAACAAAGGCCTCATGGGGCTCGAGACGAATGAAATCCCCTCGGGCACTATGAGGCCTTTTGTTTACGGATGCATGACGTTACAACACATACTTTTACAACGCATACCTTTACAACGCATTTTTTTACAACGCAATATCCATTACAACGGATAACATTACATTGCATGTATGGTAAGTATTGGATAGTGTAGGGGTAAAAATTACTATTCTAACTCCAGGGGTGCAACAGTAGGGTAAGTATTGGATAGGGTAGGGGTTAGAATTACTATTCTAACTCCAGGGGGGTGCAACAGTAGGGTAAGTGTTGGATAGTGTAGGGGTAAACATTACTATTCTAACTCCAGGGGGTGCAACAGTAGGGTAAGTGTTGGATAGTGTAGGGGTAAACATTACTATTCTAACTCCAGGGGGTGCAACAGTAGGGTAAGTGTTGGATAGGGTAGGGGTTAGAATTACTATTCTAACTCCAGGGGGGTGCAACAGTAGGGTAAGTGTTGGATATTGTAAGGGTACTATGCATTGTAATGTTATGCGTTGTAATGGTATGCGTTGTAATGAGATGTGTTGTAGTGGAATGCGTTGTAGTGTCATGCGTTGTAATGGTTGCGTTGTAATGGCATGCGATGTAATGGATGTTGCGTTGTAAAAGTTTTGTTGTAATGGTAGTGCGTTGTAAAAGTTGCATTGTAAAGGTTGTTTGCCTTTGTTTACAGCAGCTGTGAACATCAACATTTGAATGTTGGAGCTCTGGGCTTCTACTGGCCATACGGCACCGGGAGCACTTTACTGTCTTCAATGGGATCCCAACATTCCAATGTCCTAAATTAGCATCCAGCTCATACACAGTAAAAGTTGCAAAATGACACAATAGAATGTGGGATGCGCTAGTATTTAAGGAAATGAGCAGGATGCCTGCTCGCTTATTGGGCTTGTACAAGTTGTTTATTGATCAATTGCAACTAAGTGATCTAAAAACTCCACGAGTGACTAACCTCTCAACGGCATAGTGCTGGAGTGGGAAATTCACCTTATCTGGACCCTGTTTTTGCTGGATTTCGAACTCTGTGCACTCTTACCCCTCTTAAATAGAAGTAAAGTGCTTCCGCTTGTGCTCCCCTTTAAACATGGTTACATTGGCTCAACTCTAATTGAAATTTTGAAATTGCCTACAAATCCCTTGTATATGGAATAGGAAATGTACCCAGGGGCTGGAAGTTAAAAGCCACATGACTATTGCACCCCTATTGTGCCATTGAGAGAGAGGGCCTGGAAAACATGGCTTCTGGTCTTCAATATGTAGCCATTGATCAAGGGCTGCTGTCTGAACTTGCCCAAGTTACTGGGACTCACAAATCAGTACAGCCTGAGTTGGAACTCTGACTAGGCCAGAGTCCATCTCAGAACCCAGGGTTAACCCTACTACACCCTTTTCCTAGTACCACCACTTGGAGCTAAACTAGGAGGAACAATTGCCACCATGGTTTCTTCTGGCCTTTCTTCTTGGATAACTGGGATTCCCCCCAGATGCAGATTTTTGGGGACCACGAGAAGACTTCTGGTCTTTACCCTTTTCCCCACCCTTATTAGAATCTTGCTCCTTCTGGTCACCACCTTGGTTCCGAACCTTCTGCTTCACCCTGGTTCTGACCCATTTGTCTGCCTTCTTTCCCAATTGTTGGGGAGAGGTCAGATCAGAGTCTACCAGGTGCTGATGCAACAGCTGATTTTGATAATTATTAAGGATCTGCTCCCTCATAATTAGGTTGTACAATCCTGTATAATCACACACCTTACTGCCAAATAACCAGCCCTACAGAGCCTTAGTAGCACAATCCACAAAGTAAACCCAGTCCTGAGTCTGAGCCTTTTTTGTATCTATGAACTTTATCCTGTATTGTTCAGTGGTTAGACCAAGCCCTTCTCTCTTCAGGACTGTATAATCATGAGCATCCTCTTCTCTAACAGTGAGGAGCTTGTCTCTACCTTTGTCTGCAAAGGAGAGCCACAAGATATCTGTACACTGCTCCTGGGGGACCTGTTATGTAGCGTTTTAGGACACATATTGAAGTTTCCCGATTCATGCCCTTACATAGGTACAATTCACATTGCCCTAATACAGGCATAGAAATCATACAGGCATGGCTACTTCCACCAGTTCCGAAAAGCCACAACGATTTATTGAAAAATCGGCTTAAGTTGCTAGGGAACCTCCCCTTGCTTGATAATTGATTTGTCCAATAACTTATGGAGTTTTCAAAGAAATACCATTCCCTTGGGATTCTTTGATGACGTTATTATGTCCGACTTTACGTCAAACTAGGTACCTTCAGGTATAAATATGCCTTCACTTGCTCTAGCAAGACACGGTGGTTTGGAGCAGTTCGGCTATCTACTTGCCCGACGCAGCTCGCTACAGCAAGTGCCGAAGGAAGCCGACCCTCCAGCTGACGCACTGATCAGAGACTGTCTTTCTCTCGGGAGAATCCAGCTCCAGTGTTTCCAAGCTCCCCTTGTGGGGTGTTAGGAAATCGAGTCCGAGACAGAGAGATACCAGACCTCCTTCATTCTAAATCTAAGGTATGGAGCTGATTAGACCCTAAGAGAAATCTTGGATAGATTCTTGGCAAAGAAAACTAAACCTATGCTACACCACACTTACTTCTTCCCTTGTACTAGACTTAGGTTAGGTACATTGGGGTAGGCGTATTTTAGAAGCACCAGTTGAGTATTTTAGTCTATCTATTTATGTATGTTATTTTATATGGCTTAGAAACCATACAATGCTCTTACAGTATAATTTCATATTACTGTTTACGCTGTACGCATTATACTTTTTAGCCTGCATAACGATTGTAGCAGTTCACTTCTCTTGTATGAGAAAGAAGACTGTTCGATAAACCTTTTATTGAAAACGCCTGTCTCTCTATTTCTCTACAACTCTGTAGAAACGAAGCATGCACGATTGACTGAGTGAAATGCTTATGAGTCCTAAACATTGAGAAGTCATTAGGGAAATTTGAAAGGGCCCAAAATGATGCATCCTCCACCTTGCTTAAAACACTGAATGTACGACAATCAACCTCTATCTTTATACCAGCTAGTAGCTCCCTCGCTTCAACCAGCAACAAAAACGCCAGGGTAAAGAAAGTCACAGCTAACACTGTTAACAAACAAAATTTGCCAACCTGTCAGGAAAAGAACCCTCCTACTAAACCGGCGACAATCCTAGATGGAGGAGTTAATCTTCCCCTCACAGTGGCTGCCACTCCGAGTAATCCTCAATCCTTACCTGACATGGAAATTAAGGAATGTGAATGGGCCGCCGAGAGCTCTCCGGTCAAACTTGTACCAACCCATGTAGAACCAATGAGACAAATTAAAACTTTTAACCAGAGTATACCTACGAACCAAACAGGTGATAATCTGTCAAAACCGGCGGTAGCTAAAAGACCACCCCACATAAATCTTCCACCTGAATCCAGCCCGTACACCATCGTTATGATTGGAGTACCTAAACTAGCGGGCGAGAGGGTAGAATCTCAAGTGGATTTAAAAAACAAGGTGAGACACTGGCTTACAACCCATAGACCGATTCCCAAACATATACATGGTCATATTTCACATGTGAGAAGGGTAGACTGGGTGGGAAACAGATTTAAATCGACTGAGGGTGATTGTATTGTGGTAACCCTCGGTGACAGTCGTGCAGCTAGTTTTATTAGCAGCTGGAAAAGCGGTGTGATGAACAGTCTGATCCGCACCATGGCCTTGAGTTATTTTTACCCCTCAAACAATCCTAGCCAATATATGACACAATCACAGTCAATCCACGGCCAGGGTGGGTTGCTTGAGCCAACAGTTGATTATCAACCTAGGGAAAACACATGGCCTTATGGCCCAACCACCCCAATGAACTTCACTAACTATAGACAGGAACCCCCACGGTCGAGTAGGCTAAATAGCTATCACATAAGACAACAAGAGAGAAGGGAGCCTTTATCTCGCCCTCAACAGCAGCACTACTCATACCCACATCTTCCAAACACACAATACGGGGTTCCCATCTCAAACAGATATGACGCTTTTTATGCTCCAGATTATCTGGATGAGATTGACTGACAATTCGTACCTTCGCCCCCCCCATTCTACCCCTCCTGAGTCATCAATTAGGGAAGCATTCTCCTATAGAACACCGAGCACCGCCTCGGAGGGTACACATATCTCCATCCAAGAGGCTAGTGATACATCCAGGGCAGTTCCCTTAGTACAACATTCTGAGAGCATGCTGATTCTGAATGGGCGCACTCGCTCACATCCTTCTAGTCAAGTTCAATGCACAGTCCCTAGTGACGCTAATCTTTTATTTACCAGCAATGAAACGCAAGTATACACAACGACTGATCGAGGGGTTCAAGCGATATCTTCACCTATAAGCAAGGTCCAGATAGCAGGGTTAGGCCTCACAGCACAACGCATTATAAAACTTCTATCCTGGAACGTAGCTGGTCTGGCTGCTAAGGTTAATGACCCAATATGGATGGCTTATATAAAAAAACGATACCGTTCTGTGTTTCCAAGAAACATGGCTGGAAGATGCAAACACACACATTGAGGGCTTTCAAAGTTTTTTCCAACCAGCAGCCCCGTCGAACAGCGGAAGATCAAAGGGGGGCCTGGCAATTTATATTAGCCTCGCACTTAGTTGCCAGGTTTCAAATAGAGCATCTGACAACAGACATATCCAAGCCCTGGTGCTTAGGAGTGGTAAAAGGGCACTCACCCTTATCAACTTTTATAACGCTGTACTTCCAAATAGGGAGTGTAACATCCTCCATCTACACAAATTCTTAAAAGCAAAAGCGACAAGTCTGCCTCGAAGCACCCTCATTGCTGGAGATCTTAATGCGCATCCATGTGGCAATCCTGAAATGACACCTATTGGCCTCTTAGGATGTAATAATAGGTCTGGCTTCCATTTTGACCACTCGTCGCGTGGCACTTACGTCAATAACTTAATTGATGACAGGAACTTAACCGTTGCAATGTCCATGTCGGAGGACTTTCACATCTTTGATGTCCCTACGTATAAAGGCTATGGAAATGGTTCTTATATAGACCATATTCTTCTTTCGAGAGACCTTGTCGATCTAGTCACTGATTTTGAAATCCAAACAAGTATTTTCAGTGACCACAATCCTCTTTCCATCCAAATTGGAGGAGGCTTCTTTGAACACAGGAAGCCACGGCCCGATTGTGGCATTTTAAAACCAATAAACGGAAATCGACGTCTGAAATGGTCAAAGGTCAACAGTGACTCTCTGTACAGCTCAATCAATACTAGCTGTGGTCAAGAATTAGGCCTTTGTGTCTCTCCCACCACCCTGCCAGAAGCGACCTTAATTGCCTTCTCCATCGTGGTTGACAGAATCGGACAATTGCTAACCATACCAACGAAGGGCCACTATGAACACCAACCAAGATGGTTTGACCAAGCATGCTCAAAGGCCGGACGAAATCTAAAAAAAACACTTAAGGCTACCCCAAGAGATCCTGTTCTTATAAAGACTCTGAGATCTAAATACAAGACAGTACTGGCAGCTCGGAAAAAAGAAGTGAAAGCAGGCATTTGGGAATCTCTATGCGACCCTGCAATCCTGGGTAACAGTTCTAAGTTTTGGAGCATCATAAACAAGCCTATGTTTGATGACCCCAGCAACCCTACGCTTGGGACCAACATACCCGAGGAAGAATGGATATCACATTATAGTACAATCTTTAAAAGTGACGAGCCACAAGCGGACTTTGTTTTTAAAACTTCTGATGAAGAACTGTTGTGTTTTACAGTGGGGGAGGTGGCAAAGGGGATTCAGGATTTAACTAGCAACAAAGCACCTGGCCCTGATGGCATTCCTCCCGATTTATTTAAATCAAATATCCTTTTATGGGCCCCAGTTATTACCGCAGTTATAAATGCTGGAATTTTAATTGGTTGCCCAAAATCCTGGGGGTCCTCGACTATAGTGCCGGTATTCAAGATGGGCGATCATGGCAGTGCAACATGCTACAGACCCATATCGCTGATTAATTCAGTTGCTAAGGTGGTGGGGGGTATCATTTTAAACAGACTGATAGCATGGGCCAACGAAAACAACATATTGTCGCCAATACAATACGGGTTCAGGCCAGGTCATTCCACGATAACTCAATGCCTGAACCTGTATTTAATAAATAGCAAATATACCATAGCAAGAAAAGGGACCATCCATATGGCCTTTATGGATTTATCGTCCGCCTTCGACTGCGTAGACAGAGGCAGGCTCTGGGAGGTCCTGCAGAAAATGGGAGTGGAGCAAAACCTGGTTAATTTTTTAGCCGCTCTCCACTCGTACACAAGAGCAAACGTCCGTTATACCCAAGATATGAAGGTAACCAGGGATTTTAGGATAAATCGGGGTGTTAGGCAGGGGTGCATCCTAGCCCCCTTTCTTTTTAATCTTTATATTAATGAATTGGAGGAGCACCTACTAAAAACTGGTACAGACTACCCATATATAGGAAAGAAGGGCGTGCCCGTCCTGCTATACGCGGACGACGCCGTCCTAATTTCCAGAACGGCGATCGGTCTTCAAACCTTGTTAGACTGCTTTTTCATATTTATGAACTCCCGAGGCCTGAGCATCAACAATTCAAAATCCTTTACAATGATGACAGGTTTAACTCCCCAAAAAATATACCCCCATTTTGTAAATGGCGAAAAAATACCGACAACCAAGACTTTTTCGTATCTTGGTGTCCTTTTCGACCATAAATTAACTTGGGCACCAGCAATTCAAAAGAAAAAGGGTGAGGTAGTGTGCGCAAATGCAGCAATAGTGGACTTTGCTAAGAAAATGGGTAACAGCCCGGTGGCTGCTGTTTTGAAGCTATACCAAGCCAAAAGCACGGCCATCGCATGCTACGGGAGTGAAATATGGGGGTCAGAATCCTTAGATGTCCTTGAGGTTACTGAGAACAATTTTCTAAAGCAGGTCTTAAGGCTACCTAGGGGAACGGCAAACTTCTCCGTCCACGAGGAACTTGGTATCCCTTATCTAAGTGACAAGTTAGCTGTGAATCCCTTGCTATGCTGGCTAAATAGCTGGCTAAACATAGATATACCCCTCACCAGAAACATCTTGCAAGAGGCATTAGAGTGGGAAGGGAGGCTTAAGATCCCGTGGTTAAAATACGTTAGAAGATGTCTCCTTGAACTAGGTCGGCCGGATCTTTTTCTAGCCCCTGAGACAATAACTAAAACTGATGTAACATTCGTGAAGAACACCTTTATGTTATCCAGGCGTTTGGCGAGGGAGGAGAGTGAGTACAAGAAAAATAGTGTGAGACAGCATGTTCTAACAAAAACATGTTCACATATGGAACCCTACCTAGCTTGGCCTTTGTCTGGATATGATCGCTTTTTGCTAACAAGGTTTCGATTCAATATGATCCATCTTTTGCTAGCTGTACCAAGTGGGGCACATAGAGGACAAGTGTTGCCAGCTTGCGGCTGCGACAATAAGTCTCCGCAAGATCTGGCACACTTTTTATTTTTCTGTCAGTATTATACAGTCCCCCGTAACTTGTTTTTAAAACCTCTACTTAAACAGTTGAATTTTTTACAATTCAGACCTGCACTTTATTACCTCCAAATGTTAAACAGTGAATGTACTATGTTTATTTGTAGCTTTTTAAAACTAGCACTTAAACACAGAAAAAGCATGGAAGGTTAATTAATTTTGCTGATGAGTGTATTTATATTTCTACTGTATTTTTATCTCTTTTAAACTACAATCCTGCATTTACGCTTGTGTTTATGTCCAATGTGATATCACTCTTCTTATAATTTTTACTGTGTGCATAAATGTTTATGAAATGTACTTTTATGATTGTTATACGTAAACAATCGAATAAAGATATATTTACTTACTTACTTTGCTTATCTATTGTTTCCACGACTCTGGAGACTTTGTCAGAAACTAATCCCTTCTTGTGAATTCGAGAAAGTTTCTAGTGACCTCTGAGCTAGCTGGCACTCACTATTAAGTTTAGTATATTCGATAGAGACCTAGTCGACCTCAGTCCTGCGTCACATCTATAGTATATACTATTCCAATGCGCAGAGCCTATTGGGAATATAGGAACTACACTACATGGCGCCCAACGTTTGGTAAGGCATTAATTTAATGCTAGATACTAAAGTAACTCAGTCGTGCTTTCACAGAGAACCCTTTTTCCCCGTAAATACTCCAATAGACGTCTGAAGTGGTTAAAAGGATAAAATATCTGCCATAGCTGAGTAGGACGAAAAAACTCCTATGTATTAGCTTTTGGTTTGTTCAACGTTGAAGGATACAGTGTTCCAAAATATTGTGCACCTTATCTTTGTTTCCTTGAAACTTGCTTTGCAAAACTTTCAGTCAACAAATGTCAAATAGTGACACTGAAAACAGTGAAATTTTGGCCACAGGTCTTGACACTACAGGCTTTAATGAAGTCTAGGCGGATGCTATAATCATACCGGAAAATCTACGGAAAACCATCACTATAAAACTTATAGCGAATGGCGTATCATCAAGATGTGGTAGGGTAATTTTTGTCATAGAGGCACACAAATATTGGCAGAGAGAGGTATTCTATTCATGGATTGTTTTCCCTGAAGTTAATCCAAACACAAGTATGTTCCACTACTACAAAATAGAGGACCCTCCAATGGAATACATTCCTTTCGAGGATATTGAAATTCCATACCAGCATGCGCTCTGGTTTAAAGGCGCCCTACAACATCAAAATCACATTACCAGGCTCAGGCCGCTCGGTAGACCAGGAGCAACATGGCCGGAAATAGCCAGCTACACACCACATCCTGACATTGAAAGAATATCAGATGCAGAACTATTAGTTCAATTGAAACAACTAATGAAAATCCATAGACATTTGGTTCAATATGTCATACGGACTCTAACTGTTCAACCTCCTATAAGGATTCCACAACACAACACCCAACACCAGGGGAATACAAATAGAATTACACCACAGACTATACAATCAATCATTGGTAAATTGCCCGCAAAAAGGGAACAAATTCCATTCTGGATAGCTCAAAAAATTACTCAAATCGAGACAGTATTCCCTGATAGTACACCTCATGAGAAACACAGGATTCTAACAATCTGTTTACCATTGGGGATTGCACCACACCTAGAGGACTGTGACACTTTGGGTACAGTCTTTGCTGCAATCTACACAAAAACACATGGTGTTCCGTCCATGGTGGTGATACCAGACGTCCTGAAACAGATTCAAAATGAGTACGGGCCGGAGCCTGCTTTAAATCTAGGTATGAAATTACTGGAGGATTTCAAACAGGTCTCAGCTATAATATTAGCTAATATTAAAGGTGAAGCAGCATCCGTGGCAATCCGCCAAAAACTAAAAGAACTTGATGTAACTGAGCAACCATATGAACTGACCAGAATAATTGAAAAATCCTATGAAGAACTAGGTAGAGACAGTTTGGGTGGTAAACCAGTGAAACCCCAACTGACTGAAAGTTCTGAAAAGGTCTTTATTAAAAACACTCTCACTACTCCTTAAAAGAAGTGGGAAAACACTAAACAGACACTTCCTAAAGAGAAGCGTTCTCAATCCAGAGGTAGGTCTCCTCTAAAGGAACCCTCTGAAAAGAGGTATAACCTCAGGAACAGGGATAATTTGAGAAAACCTGATAGATATCAAGATACTGATACACATTCCTCTCGTACCTTTCAGACTTCCTCACAGTAATCGGAAAGAAGAGGACAGTCAGAACAAAAGGAAGAATGTGTGAAGTCCAAAAACGATCAACACGTTCAGAAAACTAGAAAACTCAATTCACCAAAAAGAAGGTAGCAGGTCTAAAAATCAGACATGCCGAGGATCTTGAGGACACAACTCAAGAACGGGGAGTGGGCCCAGACAATGCTAGACAGTGCAGCAGAAGTCACCATAGCTCGCAAGATCCTGAAGGATCATCTGGAGACAGTGGACTTGAATTAATGCATCCAAGTTGAAATTGCAGATACCAGGGTTAGTGTACCACACCAGTTATATGAAGTAACACTCCGGATGGAGGGGTACATAACTACAAAAATAAGAGCACTCTTTTGGGAGAAACTCTCTAGGGGTTATGACATTCTTCTAGCTGAACAAGATGGCCACCTGAATTTGTCAGGGAGTGCCCACGTGGCGAAGAGATCATTATGCCAGCCTTCTCGAATCATATTCCAATTCATAAAAAAATCACATATGCCAGAAAATGGGCTGTAGCCCAGGCTTCTGCATTATATAAAAATCATGTAGGATGGAATGAGGAATCTCCTCTCCACAAAATCCAGTAAAAACTCAACCAACTTCTCAGAGGCAGTATCCAGTTAAGCAAGAAGCTAAAAAACAGGTCAAGGAGATATTAGATCAACTTGAATACCAAGGGGTGATTGATAGATGCACCTCGTCCATGAACAATCCTTTGTTTCCTGTCTCCAAACCAGACAATACATTTCGTCTAGTTTTGGATTACAGGCACTTAATTCTTGTTGCAAAACTTTTGCAGTACAAAATGCACACAGTGCAGCACTGATGAATAACATCGTGCGCAAAAAAATCTAAAACCACATTAGATATTTCTAACGGTTTCTTCTGTCAAAATATTGCACCTGAAAGCAGGTATTTGACCGCTTTCTCAATTATGGGGGGACAGGGTCACTTCTGTCGTCTCCCTCAGGGATTCAAGAATAGTCCAGGGTTATTTTCAGTCAGAGTAACAGAGTTACTACAAAAGTATGATGATGAGGCATTATCTTATGTCGATGACATCTACCTTACAGATGATAATGTGGACAGGCACTTGAAAAGAGTGAACACCATTATACTTGGGTTCGCCTCTGAAGGCTAGAAATTCAATTGAAAAAAATTCAAGAATTGACCATCTCAATGTCCTATTCTTAGGATATGAACTATCAAGTGAAGGCAAAAGCCTGGCAGCAAACTTTCTAGAGAAATGTGCGCTGCTCCAACCTCCAAAAACGCTGAAAAACTTACAGTCAATTCTAGGTTTCCTAAACTTCAGAAGAACTTATATTCTAAACTACGCAGAAAGGGTTAAACCTCTCTACAAATTAATCAAACCTGATTTCAAACAAATGAATTGGACTTAAAAACACACAGAAAGTTTGCGTTCAGTACAAACAGACATGTTGGCAACAACAATAGACATGTTGGCAACACCACATCTGAAGATACGCGTAAATGTACGCAACCTTGTAATCCGAATCATCCCAAGAAGATGCGGATTCACGTACTTAAACTTTAATGAGGTAGAAAAATTTACCAATAGCTTATAAATAACACTTGTACACACAAGCTGAAATGAAATTCACTTCTACAGAAAAAATTCTGACAGCGGTTCAAACTTCAGTAGCAAAGGAAAGAGCCCTCGCACAGGGGAAACGCATAATTGTCATTACACCTGTACCAGCCTTAGAGGCAGTGACAAAAGCAAGCATTCCGAATGCTAAGACTTTACATCCAAGATGGATACAATGGGTTAATTCTCTTGCTGCAATAGACGTTGAATACGTTTTTGACCCTTATCTGAAAACACAAGAATTTCTACAATATGAACAAGAATGTCCTCTGCCTATTGAAATTCTGCCTGTAGAATATTATGGATGTATAATATACACTGACGGATCAGCACAGCACGCAATTGGGAGTAAACAAGCTTATAGTGCTGCGTGTGCGATCGTTAAAGGTCGCTGGCGCGATGTCAAATTCCGACCTATGGTCACTAAAACGCAATCTCTCGGAGATTGTACAGCTCAGCGAGCTGAAATCCAAGCATTCAAGATGGCACTTGAAAATACTGATCACGAATTCCCCACACTCTTAGTGTGCGATTCCTATTACTGCGTCCAATCTTACAATGAGTATTTGCAAAACTAGAGTCAAAACGGTTTCAAAGATGCAAAAGGTGGCACAATCAAACATAAATTGCTTTGGGAAAAGTAGTTCTATTACAGAAAGAACTACAAAAGTCATCAGAGTGATGGCGTTCACGTTGAAGGGAATTCATTGGCTGATGAAGCCGCGAAGGCAGCTGTGCAAGCAGCTTCCGTAGCTGCAATCACTCGTTCGAAAACGAAAATAGACATTGAAGTAATGCAGGCTGTCAAAAAGAACAGTGGTAAAACATTACCAAAAGGCTATCCACTCAAATACTCGTACATAACTGATGCAAATAATGTTCCTTGTGCTTGAATCCCTGGAGTGGTGGATAGGGTAATTCCAAACCTGGAACATAGATTAGGATTAATTTTAGCAGTACAAGAAGGGCTCACCTCTGCACACGCTGGTGTTTCTGTCACAGTGTTGTTATTAAAACAGAGATACTGGTGACCGCGCATGAGGAAACAAACTAGGAACTATGTTCTAGAATGTGAAATCTGCCAAAAGATGAAGGTTTCAACAGTGAAACGTCCTGCGCAGATGCCCCTTTTAATTTCAGATAAACCACTAGCGTGTGTTTACCTGGACCTCTGTGGTCCCTTACAAAGGGATGGCAACTATAAATATATCATGGTCGAAGTGGATTCCTGCTCAAGATTCATTTGGATGTGACCTCAGCGCTTGGCTGACGCCCGAACTGTTATAAAAGATTTGTGAGTCTTTATCGGCACATACGCAATCGGCACGCTACATTCTGACCAGGGTCCTGCGTTTACAAGGAGGCCATGGCCAGCTTGGGCATTGGATTGCGGTACTCAAGTCCATTCCATCCTGAGGGAAATTCTGTAGTGGAAAGAAAAAAACGGGACATAAAGCAATCTATAACAGCTAGGGTATAAGGCTCGGGTGACAGGTGGGTCAAACATCTAATAAGTGTCCAACGTAGTCTAAACAATCTGCCAAGAAGTTCTCTGGGTGGAATGACTTCATATGAATTACTTTTTGGTATTAGAATGATTGTCAAAGACCTCGATCGTCATACTTCAGTGGTAGAACAAAAGCCCTTTGATATCAAAGACTGTTTGGCTGTTTTGCAGGACTTAAATAAAACAAGAAGTCTAAGCAACACAATACAGAAGCAAATGACCACTGAAGCAAAACCACCCGCCCCAGCAAGGCCTGCCTGGATTCCAAAGATTGGGGATCTGGTCAGAGAAAAGATCACGGACAAGAAGGAATTTGGGCCTTCTTACAGGCAACCAGTACCTGTTTTAGCAATCCACAGGACAAGGACAGTGTTACTACCGCCCCTTGCTGGAAGAAAGGAAAAAAGGGTCATATCCATCGACCTGGTAAAACCACATCATGTGGCCGATCATAAGTAGTAGGCCGAGTGGACTCCAAAGATGTAGCAGACAACCAAATCTGGCTACTATCCAAGAGGTTCAAACTGAAAGCCTCATCACCTTTGAAGAATCTGCAGTGCGAAATGAAGGACTATGCAACAAAGCCATGGAACTTGTGCCTCTTGAAACCCAAATAACAATTCATCAAGAATCACCTGTCTACAATGATGTAACATCCGAGTACACTAATATGACAAAAGATCCGGTAACTCCAGTGATTTCCAGTAATCCTGATGCAATACCAATAATTGACAGAACTGCCTCTGGCTATATCATTAACTTTGATACGTTTTCCAAGGATACCAGTGAGCCCGAAACAACGCCAACAAATAAAACTTTTAAAGAACAAGTAACAGAACTTTTTCATGAACTTGAAAAAACTAAGCTGGTTTCACCATGGGTTGAACTTTGGATTGTGTTAGCCGTACTTTTTCTCCTACTTTGGCTAATTCTTGTATTAACTTTGGGAACGCTGACAAATGGAACATATAGTAAACTGGACAAAGCAAGTAAGAACATCAACTTGCTCCTGAAGCCACACAAATCCTATCATCGTGAACAAAGAGACTTGTCATCAGTGAACATCACAGCCGTTCCTATATCTGGTGGTATAGCCTGGGACAGAATTGATTATGACATTTTCGGTCCTGCAGAGCTGTTGAAGATTCTACATCAATTCAAGGTTTCCTTGAGTGACTTTGTTTCACCCAGCACATGTTCTGATGATTGGGACTTTGAGACTGTTAATAATATGATGTCATACTTAGAGATGTCTGCAAAATTTACAAAACATGAATACTTAGAAGGTTCATCAGATTATGAACAAATGTATTGTTATAATCACTATGGTCATCATTATTTGCACAAATCTGCAAACCCTAGAAACGTTTTTTTCTTATAATCGTGGGAACATTGCCCAACGCCGCCAAAGGGTAGCTCAAAAACATTCTATGGAAAATGTCCATACTTTTCAGGTTTTAATGTTTCAAATCCAGAATCCTTTCATTTTAAAACTATTAATAGGACAGGAAGGTGGAATATGTTGACCAATACTAAACAAATTTATTCTACTGCCTTTTATGCTCATTGTCTACTTTAGGATTTGACTTTTGGAAAGACAGCATCAAGACGAAAACTGTCTGGGGCACAAAAGACTGGCAGGTGCAGGGAGTAGAAGCTTTATTCAGAGCCTGCATCATCCCAGAACAAATAATTTTTTTAAATGACACTGTTCAACAAACATCTTGTCTTGGCCTAGCTAAGATAAAAGATTTAAACAAATCGTCTATACCTAAACCCACACCAGATAGTGATGACACTACAGATGAGGAGGTAGACGTAAAATATATTTTACAACAGAACAGAACTAATCCTTTTTGGAAAAAATGGTTAATCTGGCCCACAGACACAAACAACTGTCAAGATAGATTCCTGAACAAAACACAAGGATTAACATTTACTAGGCCAGATCCAAGATATGCCCAGAGACAACATCCAGGGATAGTAACATCATACAGTGTAGGAAAACTATGCCTTGAGTGGCTAGAAAAATCCACACTACCATAGATAAAACAACACTTAACTTTACTTAAAGATGGCGTTGATTTGAGGGACTTTTGACTAGGGCCTCGTATACCACGTCATAAACGTTTCATGTACGCCGGAATATATGCTGCTTATAAAGAAGCACGGAAAATCACGCAAATGGAAACTGCAGAACGGATACGAGAAATTAATTGTTTACATTTAGAGAAATCACTCTCTGTAGTTGACAATGGGTTAACGACTCTTTGGAGAGCATTGTATCCTCTGCCATAGACATATTTGAACAGGACTTGCTCATGTTACAGCATGGATAGTCACAATTGCTTTCTATAATGCTGCTAGGCTGGACGTTATAAAATCTTCGTTCAGGCTATGTGCCTAGGCATCTAATCAACACCACTTCATTATTTTCTGCATTTAACCTTACAGACAAACAAATCTCTTTGGCACACAGGGGAGCAGACTATACGGTGCTGAGCATAGAAAAACTGGAAAGATTACCATTACCTGTTTCTGAGAAACCAACGATCAAATGGATAATACATGGCACCATTACTCTGCCAGTGACGATATTAAATTTTCAGTATTGCTTAAAACATATACCAGCGGGCCTGTATGAAAGGTTGGGTAAAGAATACATCAAGTCAACCTGGGATTTACCATATACACACAAATGTTGGAGTGGGGGAAAATAAGTATTTTTTAGTGGTACAAACTGTAAAAGTTCACTAAGTGATACACTTTTATGCCAGGATATTAATTTACATGGAGCCTGCGATGGTTCTTCGAACAACTTATCCTGCCACCTGCAAGGTTCTCCGGCTGCAGTGATAAATCCAATTTTTGGGCAACTTTCGAATGGGAGTTATTTAATGTTGAATGATCACATCTGCTGTGGCATGTTGCCAGGAAAAGCCTATCTCGTAACTTGTCAGCCAGGGTCACTTGCTGTATGCAAGTATTGTTTCCTAAAACCAAGACAGACGGGGAGTCGCCACTATGGCCTTCACTGAACATCTCTTCTATACGAATTGATACTTTAAGCAGAATGAAAGCCATTCTTTTACAAAAAACTGTGCCACTGACCTCGTCCAAAGAGACATATGATCTGCAAGTTTCAAGGACTTCGGCGAGATACGTGCGCTTTTATCGACAAACTGCCCTATACATTTCGTAGAAATGTTAGGTCGTATCTTTAACATGTCTGATGCGAGTGGTATTGTACATGTATTTAAGACCCTTTTTTCGGGACTGTTAGCACCCTTTGAAGCAGTCCTGGGAATATTTTCAAACTTCGTGCACTCAGTGTTTGGCGGACTGCCTCTCGTTTTGGGACTCGCTGCAGGAATTCTATTTTTACTGCTTCTGCTGCGATATGTCAAGCCAATTCACCAACGACACCCAGTTCACAGTGGAGAACACTCTACTTGCAATGAGGTATCGTGAGGGCACCATCCAAATGTTGGGATTATCTTGTTTAAGAGAGCTGAATGCCACATGGTTTCTGTCATTCAGACCGATCTGGCAAGATTGCATCTTACCTGTTCTGCACTGCCTGCTATGTGGAGAAGAATGTGTGTTGGACATCTGTCTTACACTACCATCAGTCATGCCTACGGACGTTGACACTTTGCTTGGACCAGCAACGGCTCATGCACTGTGTTGTCCCCAGCGGCTACCAATCCTGATGACGGCTTTCGTTGAAATCTCACAGACACAAGTTACTGGTAGTGAGATAAGTGAGGCAACAGGTGCATAGGTACCATCTACTGCAAGCACTGCTAATGCGACTGACGGCGATGCTTCTCATCTGTGTGCTATTGACATGCTAAGCGCGGTAATTCAACTCTCAGCTACTATGATAGACGAATTCTTCGCAGACTTAGAAGATGTGATGTTTTCTCCTAACAATGAGACTGACTTGTAAATATTGGCACACAGTGTTCCGAGAGACTCCGAATTCGACCTTCATTTTTTCAAACCAAACTTCTAACTTTGGAACTCTATATTTTTCTATGATCAGACTTTTTCCAAACTCGTATTTTTTCTTTTTGGCACAAAGTAATCTGCTTAAAGTAGAACTATTCATAGAGAACAAGAATTCTTTGAATTACTTCCGGAAGACAATATTTGTCCTTGTCCACATTCAAACAGTTTTTTTAATAACTCTCCTGTGGAATGGTCTCGACTTTTTCTTCTGTATTTAAGAGCCATTTCATAAATGTAATTTTGTGATTCATTCAGGTGGCTTTGACAATGTATGCAATATGCTTTGAATGACACATTGCTTTAAAAATATGTGCAGCACAAATGCTTATTTTTGTGTGAGCCGTTTCAAATGCATTTTATGTATTTTGTGTGGGGTTTTTACACATCATGCTTTAGATATGTTTTTACTTAGCATTTAGTAATA
Source organism: Lissotriton helveticus (assembly GCF_964261635.1). Classification (NCBI taxonomy): domain Eukaryota; kingdom Metazoa; phylum Chordata; class Amphibia; order Caudata; family Salamandridae; genus Lissotriton; species Lissotriton helveticus. Next base: position 37,367,632 of record NC_136069.1, read on the forward strand.
TCGAACATAATAAAGTGGAGTGGGTGTTATGTAGCGTTTTAGGACCCGTATTGAACTTTCCCGATTCATGCTCTTATATAGGTACAATTCACTTTGCCCAAATTTAGTCATAGAAATCATACCCATATTTAGACATAACCCATGCAGTCCAAATACAAGCATGGCTGCTTCCACCGGTTCCGAAAAGACACAACGATTTCTTGGAAAATCGTCTTAAGCTGCTAGGGAACCTCCCCTTGCTTGAATATTGATTTGTCCAAGAACTCATGGAGTTTTCAAAGAAATGCCATTCCCTTGGGATTCTTTGATGACGTTAATGATGTCAAACTTTGCGTCAAACTAGGTACCCTGCAGGTATAAATATGCCTTCGCTTGCTCTAGCAAGACATGGTGGTTTGGAGCAGTTCGACTATCTACTTGCCCGACGCAGCTCGCTACAGCAAGTGCCGAAGGAAGCCGACCCTCCAGCTGACGCACTGATCAGAGACTGTCTTTCTCTCGGTGAGAATCCAGCTCCAGTGTTTCCAAGCTCCCCTTGCGTGGTGTTGGGAAATTGAGTCCGACACAGAGAGATACCAGACCTCCTTCATTCTAAAACTAAGGTATAGATCTGATTAGATCCTAAGAGAAATCTTGGATAGATTCTTGGCAAAGAAAACTAAACCTGTGCTACACCACACTTACTTCTTCCCTCGTACTAGATTTAGGTTAGGTACATTGGGGTAGGCGTAATTTAAAAGCACCAGTTGAGTATTTTAGTCTATGTATTTATGTATGTTATTTTATATGGCTTAGAAACCATACAATGCTCTTACAGTATTATTTCATATTACTGTTTACGCTGTACGCATTATACTTTGCAGCCTGCATAACGATTGTAGCAGTTCACTTCTCTTGTATGAGAAATAAGACTGTTCGATAAACCTTTTATTGAAAACGCTTGTCTCTCTATTTCTCTACAACTCTGTATAAACAAAGCATGCACGATTGACTGAGTGAAATACTTATCTATTGTTTCCACGACTCTGGAGATACGTTTTATTCTTGGGAAACAAAGTTGTCATGTTTATGCGGTTGTCAGAAACGAATCCCTTCTTGTGAATTCAAGAAAGTTTCTAGTGAGCTCTGAGCTAGCTGGGTCTCACTATTAAGTTTAGTATATTCAATAGAGACCTATTCGACCTTAGTCCTACGTCACATCTATAGTATATACTATTCCAACGCGCAGAGCCTATTGGGAATATAGGAACTACACTAAAGACCCTCTGAACTTTACAGGCCCTTTCCAGTGCTGTTATCCATTTGTGGATAACTCCACTCTGGTAGTGAGGGACAATCTTGTTTAAATTCCTATGGTCATGAGATCTTTCTCTAGCACTAGGGAAGTTGCTGCCACCATGGGACTCTAGTCCCGTCTTTTTTCTAGCTCTTTCAAGCTCTAGGTACTCCCTTTCTAAGGCTACCTGCTGTCTTTTAATTCTCAGCTGGGCCTCCTCAAACTTGAGCTGCCTTTCTCTCTTCTCCTGGTAGAATTCCCTCCTATGAGAAGAGACAGAGGTCCCGATAGATACACCAGAATGGTCAGACTCCACAGATGGAGATCTGGGCCTTTTAGGTGTACCTCCTACTCTTCCTGGGGGAACAAAGAGATGACCTTCATGGCCTTCAACCTCATTTCCAAGAGGAGCTGCATGGTCCAGGTCAAGGTCATGGTCACCTTCCTGGTCAGCATCAGAGTCTGAGTCCTGGTGGTTTGTACCACTGGGCTCTGCCTCCTCTGCTGCCCCACCCCCACTGCCTGACCCTTCAGGCCCTGAACCCTTCTTGAGATCATCTAACAGGAGTACCTCTATGAGGCGTTGGGTGTTGGCACTTTTGCCTGTCTTCAATTTCCTCATAGTACACAAGGCCCTTAATTCTAAGAATAGGAATGTGTCATACTTGGATGCCTGTAACATACTGACATCTGGCAGGGACCCACTGGTTCCTGGCCTTGAAGACATTACTAGTGAAGTGTGGTGTGTGCACCTACCTACTCTAGTGTGGCCTACTAAACTCTCTTGAGTTGTAGAGAGATTGTGCTAAGCCATTGACACACAACTCTAATTTCAGTAGAACTCACTGTATTTTAAGCTTGTATCATATGTACCTTTAGTGGTTTTCAATTAATCAATCACTTGAGATGATCTGGTAAAACAATGGCAAGTTGGAATCCCACACGCTGCACATCAATGTGAGAAGTTGGCCTGGCATATGCAGTCCACTATTCTAGTGGGAACCTTGCACCAGTCCAAATGACCCTTATTGATGGTAGGTTAAAGACAACCTTTATTGAAAGCTATCCTAGTGGTAGCTGTGGAGAGCAGCCTTCAGGCTAAGACTTAGAGGAATGTTAAGCAGCTTGATTTTCCATTCTATAATCTCGTGAATGACCAAATGAAAGAAGAACCACACCAGGTATACATATAAAATATATGTATTTATTCTAACACATCCCCCTAGTCTCTTTATGAGGCTAGAGGCAAAAGTACATACAGGAAACTTAATATCAGACTGTAAATTAGCACAATATACGGGGAGCCCCAGGGGCGTACCAAACCATATATTAAGAAAGTGGTATAAGAACCACAACTTGACTAGACGCAAGGTCTAGAGCCTGTAGAATCGCTGGGGCCACAAGGAACCACCCAAGGTAGTAACCCAGGGGACCCACGGAGGATGCGTGCAGTGTGAGAACACAGCCGCGAATCACCTTTAGCTTCTATGGGGAAAGTCGCGGTTGGCAATTTAAAGATAAAGGACACATAGGAGAGGACTTTGAGCAAACAGCTTTGAACTTAAGGGGTTCTATGGCCAACACCCATGGGAGCACCGGAGTACTCGAGTTACTTCACCCAGGGAAGCCGGGTGCATAGGTGTCTTTTGGTGTCAGGAATCGTCGTCGTTTTCAATGGCGATCTGCTGCAAAGTGCTGCTGCCGTCCAAGTGGAAAGTGTCCGGTGTGATCCAATCCTGGATCGAAGATGAGCAGAACCCGAAAGCAGAGGGGACAAAGTCTGGGTCACTTGCCAGTGACCAAGGGCACAATAGTCGAATGCCCACCGATGTCAGGTGATTTCAGGTAAAAGAGGTGAAGCTTGACTCTTCAGCCACAAGGACCGGGAGGCATCAACGATGACCTGGATCTGGAATCGAGCTGTCCCACAAAGAATGTCGTGTACTGCGGTATCGGTGCCCAGATTGGACCCAACAAGCCTTGGCAACAGTAACCCACGCAGGAATCAAATAAACGCTTCTGTGTGGACCAGCAAGGTCCGAGGGACTTACCACACAGTGGGAAGTCAGGGCCATCTGGAGCAACCAGGGAAGCCCAAGGAAAATCAGAGTTGCCTTCATAGGGACCCCCCAGTCGATGCACCAGGGATCGCGAAGGAGCCTCGAGCTGAAATGCAAGAAGCAGGCTCACTGAACACTCATAGAGTGTAGGCCCACAATCTTCGCTGCAAATAGTGCTCGGGGCTTGGGCTACAAGTAACCCAAAGCACAACTTCATGAGACGTTGAGAAGTCAATGCACTTGCAAATGTGCACCGGGTCCAGGGGTTCCGGTTCAACATCACTCACGAGGGCTGCGGGTCTCAGCTTTGCTGAGGACTTGGGTTGGCCTCTGAGAAGTCAGTAAATCCTCTTCCTGTGTTGCAAATACTTCGTAGTCCGTCTGGAGCTTCAGAAATGCAGACTGGCAAGATGCTTCATTGGTGCCTGCCAAGCAGGGGAGTCACTCCTTGACCCCAAGGGAGATTCTTCCGTCCTCTCGTCTTTAGTAGAGCGTCGAAGTTCCAGGTTTCAGTTTTAGAGTTTCATCCAGGTGTAATCTAAAGTCCTGTTGCCAGGGGTTCCTTACTTATACCTAAGAAAGGGGTTGGACATACTCTGGGGACCCACCTATGGGAGGGTCTGGAAAGAGGGGTGGCTACACCCATTTCCTTTATTCAGTTTCACGCCAGAGCAGGGGCTGGTAGCCCCTGCAACCGATTTGAACTGGGCAATGCACAGGGACACCAAATGTGCCCCCAGTGCTGACTTCAAAGCACTCTCTGAGTGCACCCACCCAGCCCCAATACACAAGAGCCTGTCTGGGACGTGGTTACTTCTCCCTGTGTCAGGAAACCTATTGTCCAGGCCTCCCCTGCCGGAGTATCGGTCAGCAGCAGGAGGCCAGACTCTGGCTGCAGCATCCAGTTTGTGATGCCAGGGCTCTTTTAAACTATTACCGGTTAGACCAGTGTGTACATGTCTCTCCCTCTAGAAGGGTGGGATTCTACCCCCGCTGACAGGACTGGTGGGGGGGGGGGTAGGGTTCCAAAGTGTTTGACACGAAACCCAACATGTTTTCATGCAGCCATTCCAAAGTTAGCATTTACCGCGAGGTTAGAATGCACTTAAGAGGATATGGTCTGGCTGCATCACAGAACACCCTCAGAGAATAGGCTCCGAACGCTGCAGAGGGGCCCAGCTCATGCATGGGCACCCTCTCACTCAAAACCAAGCACCCTGCCTTCAGGATTGATAAGGCCTGCCATAGGGGTGACTGATAGGTTTCTATGTGCAGTGATGTAAGGTAAATGTAAATGTAAATGTAAATGTAATAGTCACTTATATAGCGCTCCTACCACTCCAAGGAGTATCTTGGCGCTCTGCCAGGCCAGATGAAATTAGGTTGGAGGAAAAAAGCCATTCAGTGAACGCGTACATTACACTAGTGCCCTGCACGCAGCATCTGTGAGGGAGAACACCCAAGTTTTCAGGGATTTCCTAAAAAGACTTTCATGGGACAGTGATCGAAGGCAGAGCGGGAACTTGTTCCATGCCTTAGCTCCCAGGACAAACAGAGATTTCCCTCCTTTAGTTGACAGTTTGAACCTGGGAACTATTAACAGATTTTGGCCAGCAGATCTCAAACAGCGGGTGGGGTGATACCGCTTGAAGCCACTGGACAAATATTTCGGTCCCTGCTGTTTGAAGGCTCTAAATGTGATCAGAAGGATCTTAAATAAGATCCTTTTGCCAATTGGTAGCCAATGAAGTGCACTAAGTGCGGCCGAGGCAGATGACTTACGCGGCCACCGTAGTACCAACCGGGCAGTTGCGTGCTGGACCATCTGCAGCCTATGGAGTATGGACTTATTAACTCCAGCGTATAGGCTGTTACAGTAGTCCATCCTCGAAGTTATTAACGCAACTGCTACCGTTTTCCTGGCTGGCAGAGGAAGAAGATCAAAAAATTTCCTCAGAGATTTAATTAGGTCAAAACACATGCCAGCTACGGCCACTGCCTGCTGTTTGAAGGACAATTGGTCGTCAAATTTAATGCCCAAGTTTTGAGCAGACGAGATGGCACTAGGGGGAACTTCAGCATCATCAGGCCACCCGTGTTTCGGGGAAAACAGATTTTCATTTCCAAACGGCAAGATTTCCGTCTTGCCGGAATTACATTTGAGGTGATTGTTAGTCATCCACTCAAACGTAGCTGTTAAACATTTTTTCAGGTTTTCCCCTGCATCAGGCAGCTCCTTATCCAACACCAGAATGAGCTGCGTGTCATCAGCATATGATATTGTGCTAATCTGGAATGAGGTAGATGGATATAGGTAACCTATATCTTAGTAAGAGGTGCATGCACCACCTTACCCAGGCTGCAGTAGCAGTCCTGTGGTGTCATTTTGGAAGGCTTCCCAGGGGTGGCATAATACATGCGGCAGCCCCTGGTAGGCCTCTGGGGTACCTGTGCCCTTAGTACCTAGTGTACCATATACTAGGGACTCACAAGGGTACCCCAGTAACCAAACTGGAGTGTACCTAAAGTACAAGCAATCAATTTAGAGAGGAAACAGCTAGGCTGGGGACCTGGATAGCAGGGCCCCAGCCAGACTAAAGTCGAAAAACAATGAAACACCAGCAAAAAGTGGGGGTAACCGTAGTAAGCAGATCCTACTCTCCTACACCAATGATACCCAATGAAGCTCAATCAACCCAATAATAGATCATAGAGAGGAGAGTGGCGCCTTGTGGACAGCTGGGAAGAATAGGATGTGTATACAGGGATGTAATCTCGAAGAGGTATATTTTAGTAAGCTGAGGCAGGGCAGCTTTAAATGGGAAGAGCTGGTCAAGATGGGCGGAGAGAGAGATGAATACATCTACCAGTGCCCTGATGGCGCGGCCATCATTTAGTATTCATTTGAGATTTAAGTTTTCAGGAAAGGGGGATGAAATGAAATGAAATGAATACATATTTGTATAGCACATGACTACCCTGAGGCATCTCAGCGATTGTACGAATACCGCTGAGGAACCCTTACTGGCCTTTCCCTGTGAAATGTCCACTCCTGGGCACCCCCAGGGTGAAGCCAGGGATCCCAGCGCTGTTGGGGCCACTGTGTAGATTAAGCAAGCTATTGCCCAGAGTCACAGAGTGGGACCCATTATTAGACTAGGCATCGAGGCGAGAATTATTAGGTTCGAGGAAATTGAGCCCAAGAGCCGCCGAGGCGGGATTTGAACCCTGGTCCCGGCCAGACCTCTGCATCAGGGTCTGCCGCTCTAACCATTGAGCCACACTTCTCCAATGGGATGAGAAGGAGAAAGCTGAGGACTATGCAAAGCAAAGGGATTTATATGTATGGCAAATAGGGAGAATGTGCTACAAAACAAGCTGGTGGTGGGAGGAGACAGCTGCTACCTGCATGAAGGAGCACCAAAGATATGTTGAAAGAGAAGAGAGCACCATCACCGGCTGCGAAGAAGAGGGCGGCTAATACACGAGTAGTAGATACTATGGGACAAAGGGGGAGTGTGATTAGATGCACTAAATACTTTAGCAAGTGTTGCTGTGGCTGAAAATACCAATGCTGCTGGATGTGACCTGGTCTATTTTACCTGAGCTTTTTGGGCAGAACTTTTTGTCCCACTAGGAATGTAGAGCTCCATGGGTGCAAGTGTGGGTACACACAAGGCACACGTGGAAGGCTCCAATCACTGTGCTGTAGGTCAGTTTGTGTCATGTGCATTTGTTCTTTCCTGCATGAGAGAGATGGGGGAGAAGGGAAGGACATTGCACAAGCAACACTATCACAGCATTTCATACCTGCCGAGTGCAAAGACGGTGAGGCCTATAGTGCAGTTTTTCCTCTCAAAATCCTTGTTCAGAATGTCTCTGTTGTAGGTTCCAGTCCAGACCACAGGAGCCAGCCAGGGAGTGACTGTCATCACCTCTGTCCTTCTGAAAGACAAAAGGGACAGCTTTTAGCAAGGTCTGCAGATCAAACGCTGTCCTTGTCAGGTACAGAACCTCCTGATAGAACAAATATAAATCTGTTATTGATCTAACTCCCAAGTCTGGATGTCCTCACACATTTCAAGGCCTCGCTTGCCTCTCCATTGTGGGGGCGCAATTTACAATCCACCCCTCACGCGTCATCAATGCGCAGTTTGCATTTTTCTATTTGACATTATATCTACTGTGTGCCTTAATAAGATTAACGTGTGTGTATATATGAACGCATTAATGGAATGTAACCACTGAGAAACTGAAGTGTTATAAACGTGTGCACTAATATTCCATTTATCACGAAGACATGTATCCTGTTTTCACGTTTCCATTTACACTTTAAGTCACAGTTGTATTTATTCTGAGAGTCATATTTGAGAATGTAATAATGTATGCTTTTATTTCACTCTTATATTTGTCATGAGTTGCATGTGCACAAGTATAGTCTATTAACCCATTGCGTGCTGCCGTTCGTAGTGCTGCGCACGTCCAACGGCCGACGCGGCCCCGCCCGCACAAGGAAAAGCCTGCATTGCTGCGGAATTGCTGCCGTGATTAACGGGTTAATGTTGCAAATGTACAACATGAGGATGAAGAAAACTGGTCCCGTGAGGGGTGGGAAGAGATAAGATTGTGGCTTAAGCTTCTGTTTGATTGGTGTTCACACTGTTAGAAGTTACAGCAGATTCCCTTAGACTTTGAGGGGTACAGACCTCTCTGCTTCCTTTATTCTCGCAAGTGTGAATCTTCGTGTTAAACACTTATTCCAATTCTGAAATACGACTACTGGAGTCTTCACTATGCTGACTCCTTCTTGCATTTCTGAAGTTCCTTGAGACCCTATTCTGTGAACTATCCCTATTCCAAAGATCTGATTAGATTACTGTAGAACATATTCATGTTTAGGAAAGAGATGTTACCTCACCTCTCAGACAGAGGCTCTCACGCACATACTGTGCCTTGCCAGACAAAGGTCCTTTGAGTACGCTTTGTCATGAACAAATTGGAACAAAATAAAAAGAGGAATGGCTTGGGTCCCACCTTTATGCTATTTCCCCATTCAGGGGATTTGTGGGCTTTTGTGTAAAGTGATGTCTCTCGCAGCAGATAGCAATAAGGCTGGCTACAAGCATGACCGCCCATAATATAGGCACAATCAAATGTGAGTTTTATGCTCCTGGCTGCCAGAAAATGCTCCCCCACCGCCCCTATCCTACCATCTACCACGTGGCACTGCTCAGGAGGAACCACCAGGCTGTACTTTGCTGAGAAGGCCCTCATGGAGTTTGTAAAGGAATCCCTTTCAGTGTCTAGGCTTCCACTCTCTAGCCACAGAAATGTAGGCAATACACTTCGCCTGTCCGGAATATCCATCCTCACCCTCCATCTTGTGCCGTGCAATGCCTGGCATATCTAAAATGGCTCCCGTTGGCCCCAGTGCTCAGACTCACTCAGCACAGAGTCCTTCGACCACACGCGCTCTACGAGCGTACTGCACAGACATACATATCTGCCATGTACACCGAACATCAGCGCCAGTGTCTGGGTTTTGCATTACATCTGAACTTTACACAAGAGGGTCAGTAGAACGCACCCTCATCGACACATTGAAAAAGATCTGGACACATTACTGATTCACAAAACGCAGCACGTTGCCAACACCTCTTTATGTGATGCACATTGGGCCTGGACAGTAGTCCAATGCCCACTATGAGAGCACACTTTCAGTGCTTAATTTGTAAAATATTAAGTGCCAGGGCTCTCACCAGGAAGCCACTGCAGCTTGCACCACCCATCGCCCTTTTCATCGCTGCCAAAACAACTACTAACCATCTCTCTCGCATTTAAATGCGAATGTTCAGATTATTCCAGGTCCCCAAAGCTAAAGGAATCGCTGGGGAGGCAGGTATGAGCAAGTTTAATGTATATGGTATTCCTAAACAACCATTGTTCTGCTCATCTCTAAATTAGATGAGCAGCGCCACCATGTGGTAGACTGTTTTAAGTATGGTGTTGACAATTAGGTGCCGGTGCCGAGTACCAGAAACCAATTAAGTGCTGGTGCTGAGCTTTACGCCGACTCGTGGTAAATAAATAAATAATACCCTATTTTTGACTAGACTTATAGCATAACAGATAGCTCAATAAAAATAAGAGTCAAGATTCGAGGTAGTAGGAGTTTCTGCAGGTTTATTACAGCATAAGGACAGGATCAGGACAACCTGCATAGGATGACCCAGCAGCTGCTGGGGCTAGGTCTGGGATGAGCGCGCTAACTTTTAATAATAATACATTGACTTATATACATAGCGCAAACACATAGCATTACATTGCAGTAGGCGTAGCAGTGGGTGGAGCAGAAGGCGTGACGCGTAGCAGTCGCGAGAGATAACAGTAAAAGTAGGTGTAACTGGGAGTATACATGGACATGTGATGCAAACGTAACAGAATATGTCATGAATGGGGCGGAAACATTGGAGGGGGCTACCTAAGGAGCCGGGACCTCTAACCTAATGGTGCGCGAAAACTGGCAATGACGTGTTACTAGGAGAAGCTGGGGGCTACGAACTCTGTGCTAGGAGCAGAGACTAGAGTCTGGAGGGTCGGAGCGACATGTACCTAAACCCTATCTGGTATCTGATGTTTAGGGAACATGTTGATATAAACTAGAAGTCATGAGGGGAAAGCTAACTTGATTCTAAGGCTGGACCATGCATTATTCTACATGTAGTGCGTGATGAAGAATATTAAATGACCATTAATACAGTATTTCTCTAACGTGGAGACGAGAAGGCTAGACAATGACGGAAACTATTGATGCAGTTCAGTAGCTTAGGAATGCAGAAGAGGAGGACTGAACTGATAGCTGGAACTATAACATACTCTTGGCAGACTCAGAGGCAGAGCCGGGCTGCACCGGGCACTGCGAGGCAGGAAGTAAGTGAAAGGTCGAGGATACAGGTGGGGGCTGTATCGCTCCTCAGCGAGGCTTTCAGGAGACAGGAGCTGAATCTGTAGTCCGGGCCCTTTTGAGGCCTGGAAACGGGGACTTTATAATGGAATAACGTGCACACTGGGAAACGTGGCAACATAACTTTACATAGGCCTGATATTCGTAGTATTCACGAGGACTGGAAAATGACATACTAGAGGTGGACACAACTGGAATTGCGTCATTAATCGGACATGGGGAATAACATATGCATATTGGTCATGCACACATAACATATGATGGATGAGGCGTAGGGACACAGAACATGGCAAAATTTACTTTTCCACATTCCCTCCTTGTCACTACGTTTCCATCAGGAAACATCAATTTTCATGATACCATCTATCATTTCATACAGTATCATTTGCTCGTCTCGAATTGTCTTGGAACGGGATTTAGAACGGGGCTTAGGACTAGGAATACAAGAGGTAGCACACATGCTGCAAATCGCAGGGCCACATTGTATACAGAGGCAGCAGCTAAATATGATCGCTACTGCAATACCCAAAAAGGACAGGACTTTCCATCCCCATGCGGAAATTATATTCCAGAACCAACCGGACCATGTCCAGGTGCCTGGATCTTGGTGTAACAGATGGGCAATTTTATGGAGTCTGGTTATAGCTGAATAAACAGACGGTGCGTTATTTGGAATGAAAATGCAGCAACTAGATCCGATGACTCTACAGGCCCCGCCCCTATCGGCCAGTATGACGTCAAGGACGAGACGATTTTGCAAAACGACAAATCTCATAGCAGATTGTTCTTCGGTTAGGTTACCTAGAGCAGAGGCAGTCTCATCTACTACAGCTTCAAGGGTTCTTGTTAACCTACGGATTAGCTTACTATTTACAATTGTACCTAAATAAGGGAAAACACCTTTATCTATATCAATGAATTGTTCTGCGGCGGTTTCAGTATAATCGACAATCGGGAGATTTCTCTTGTGTCTAGTATGTACTAGGAAGGAATTCCTATGGTAGTCAGGTGGGGCTAGGAAAACAGGTGGCAGTAGGAAGGCAATGTAACAGGTTCCCTCCCAATCGAGGGGCAGACGGACATATGCGGTCTGACCACAAATAAAATAAGAATGACGTGAAGCTTTGAAAATAGATTTCCCACTGTCACTATACTTGATAACAGTAGTACATTCACTATGTCCTACGTGTACAGAACCATAATTACGGACACATAATTCGCCTTTGACTGGTAGTACTGAAATAGCAGGTAAGTCTGGAGTAGTATCAGACTGAACATTCAGGACCATGAAATTCGACGAATAATTACCTAAATTATAAACTTCATTTTCTAGATCTAAACCTGTTCTGTGGGGGAAACCTTGCTTGTCTGGAAAACATGTACTGTTAAGAAAAGACAAATCTGTTGAGGATAACGTTAACGTGGACCATGCTCCACACGAACCATTGTGGGAGAATGGATAAGGAAACAGTGGCAGAACTCCTTTCGATGTCTGAAAAGGGGGGAGTCGACCACACACCCAACAATTAGTGGCATTGCTGGTCTGGTGTGAATAATGTAACATACGGATAAATGTGTTGTTGCGCATAGCGAGGCGGTAAGAATATTCGTGAGGAGGCAGATCACTAAACGTGTGCTCTAGTGTAGCATTAGCAGACATATTTACATGAGGAACTGGACAATACAGATAGAACGCATAGCTGGTGCAGGAAATCATTATGCTGATGAATAATATGAAACTCAGAAAAATGATACATTGAAGTGAACTTCGACTGACTCTCTCACTATGGGGGTCTATTTTATACATGTCAGAAACAGTCTAACCGTTTCACCTAGGGGAGGACTTATACAATCAAACTGACTGACTTATTTTACTAGACCTGAGCTTTAACTTATACTCCTGTTGCGGAGTTTTCTCTAACAAGGGAGGGGTTGTAATAATGTCTTGTGCGGGACAGTCCTTTAAAACAATGTTCTGGTAGTCCTTCGAATCCTGGGAAATGTTTTTAGAAGCTGGTTTCAGTCCTTTAAAAAGTTTTACATGAGACAGGTGGACCCACCCCTTCCTGCCTTCCAACTTGACGGCAGTTCGGGTGGTCAAGAGGACCTGACGTGGCTCCTTCCAACGTGGTTCCAGCGGACTTGATCTGTCAAAATTTCTGATCATCACAAGGGAGCCCGGAACGATCTCGTGCAGTGCCACTTCGGTATTGTCTGGAAATGCAGCGGCAACCTGTGAACGACATGAGTTGAGGGCAGACATCAAGGAAGCTAGGTAATCTGTCAACATATTACATGAAACATCGGTAATACTTCGGGGTCTAGGAGTACCCCACATGTTAGGGGGGCGGCCGAATACGACCTCATACGGGGACAGACCTGATCTGGAATGTGCGACCATGCGCATATAAAATAAAGCGACTGGCAGAGCTACTAGCCAGTCCACACCTTTGTCTTTACAGACTTTTGCAATACGGATTTTCAGGGTCTGATTATGCCTTTCTACGAGACCGGCTGCTTCAGGATGGCGTACACAATGGAACTTCCACTGGTACCCTAACAAAAGGGAAACGTGCTTCATTAACTCTGAGGAGAATGGTTGGCCGTTATCAGAATATACGACTCTAGGGAGTCCGTATCTAGGGAAGAATTCACGAACCAACTGCTTGGCAGTGGTCGCGGCTGTGTAATCTGGGACTGGATATGCTTCTGTCCACCTGGACAAAGCGCATACAACTACAAGGACATACTTGAAACCTCGACATCGCTCCATCTGAATATAATCCATCTGGAGGACCTCAAAAGGGTGGTCAGGGGGCTGGAAACCACCTTGTTCCACCGGGACACTTTTACCTGGATTAAACTGACAACATATCATACAGGTGCGGACTTTCTGCTTGGCTGCAGCTCGTAAATGCTTGTTGAACCAAATGTTCTGGATACTGTCTAACATAGCTTTTTCTCCTAAATGTGCTGGACTATGTGCGGTATTGATAATGACTTGAACCATAGAGTCGGGGAGAAACCATGTGGCTCTACCCTTCGTTAACCATCCTTGATCTGTCTGGACCCCTCCTTGTTCAGACCATTTCTTGATTTCATCGGGAGTAGCATGTAACTGGATATCTATGACATCTTGTGTAGGGTCCTTAACTGTCATGCAGGTAGTCAGATCTGGAGTATGTGTCTGATTAACTGGAATGTCTGGAGTCTGTGCTGTAAGCTTGGCTGTGCGGTCTGCTAGATCGTTACCTTGGGAAATAATGTCAGTGACTTTCATATGTGCTTTGCATTTCATGATAGCAATGGATGTCGGTAAATGTATGGCATCTAACAGGGCTTGAATAAGGAGACCATGCTGAATCTTGGTTCCATGAGAAGTCATGAAACCTCTCTCCTGCCAGAGCACTCCGAAGTCGTGTACAACTCCGAATGCGTAACGTGAATCTGTGTAAACATTAACTTTCAGGTTCTTGGCATGTATACAGGCTTGTGTCAGAGCGACTAGCTCTGCTGCTTGAGCGGACAGGGTATCAATACGGTGTGTTTCAATAACTTCGGTGTCAGTAGTCACTGCATACGCGGCGACTAGTTCTCCTGTACTAGTTCTCATACATGAACCATCCACATAAAGTGTCAGGTCAGGATCTGGTAACGGAATATCTGTCAGGTCTTGTCTTGGCTTTGTCGTAATGTTGACTACTTCCACACAATCATGTGGGTCTGGATTTAAATTAACTGATGGTAACAGTGTAGCAGGATTCAGAACATTGCAGCGTCTAATTTCTATGTGTGGCTGGAACAGTGTCAATTCATAACCTGTTAAACGTGCAATTGTCAAGTGCTGTGTTTGTGTTCGGTTTAAAAGAACTTCTACTGAATGTGGAACTTGTACTGTCAGGGAATGTCCTAAAACTATGGAATCACTTTGTCTGATAGCTAGTGCTGTGGCTGCAACTGACTTGAGGCACGCAGGCAACGCCTGGGCGACCGGATCTAATGTGCTCGAAAAATAAGCACAGGGCTTGTATTGTCCTGCTTGATCTTGTGTGAGAACAGATAATGCTGTACCTTCGCGTTCAGTAACGAAAAGTGTAAAAGGCTTACTGTAGTTCGGTGTAGCTAGAACTGGAGCTTGACATAGGGCTTTCTTTAACTCGTTGAAACTAAGTGTATGGTCAGATGTCCAAGGGAGGACAGTCGATACGGCTGCCTCCTGTGTCGTTAACTGTATCAGTGGCTTGGCTAGAAATGCATACTGGGGAATCCATTGTCTACAATAAGAAGTAAGGCCGATAAAGGCACGTACCTCCTTCTGGGTTCTGGGCTGGGGAAGACTCGCTATTAACTGGATACGGTCTGGTGTCAACTGCCTACCCCTCTTGGACAGCAAGTGTCCTAAGTATACCACTTGCTGGACACAGAATTGAAGCTTCGAAGGTGACACCTTGTGCCCCATCTCGGCAAGGAAATACAGAACTGTAAGGGATGCTCGCTCGCAAGCACGTTCAGAACGGGCTGTGATCAGTAGATCATCGACATACTGGAGCAGGGCAGTGTCAGTTGGCATGTGAATATTGTCTAGTTGTCTCTTGAGTGCTTGACTGTAAATACTAGGACTTTCTGTGAAACCTTGAGGAGCGCGTGTGAACATATAGCTCCTTCCATTTAAACAAAATCCGAAAAGAAACTGGCTGTCTGGATGAATTGGAACACTAAAAAATGCATTCTTGAGGTCTATGACAGTGAAAAACGTGGCTTCGGAATCAATGGCTGTTAACAGGGAAGAAATGTCTGGGACAACTGGGTACTGAGGAATAATACATTTATTAAGCTCTCGTAAATCAATCACTAATCGATATACTGGGGGTGCATTCGGATCAGTACGTTTCATGACTGGAATGATCGGAGAATTACATACATTGGAGTCAGTTTCTACAACTACTCCTTGAGCCATGAGCTCGTCAATAATTTTGGATAAGGCTGCTACAGCCTCGGGTGGCAATCTGTACTGTCTGATTCGGGGTAACACTACACCTGGCTTGAGAGTCACACGATGGGGTGTGATTTGCATGTAACCTACATCAGTTGGACCTTGCGCCCATAAATGCTGCGGAACATTAGACAATCTTGAATCAAAATCACGTAATACATAGTGACCCTTAAAGTCACGTAGGAACAGACGTATTCCCTCTGGGGAACAGCAAATAACTGCACCTAATTCTTTCAGTGTCTTAATGCCTAACAGATTTTCTGGACATGACTTAGTAAGTAACAGATCAGTAGTACGGGACAATGGACCTACCTCTAGAGTGACTGGCTTTGATATCTCGTTAACTATTGGTTTTCCCGAAAATCCAAGGGAAACATTTCTTGAGCCTGAGAGCGGAGCCCCTGGAACTTCGGCATGACTAATTGTGGTCCTACTTGCCCCTGTATCGATCAAAAACTTTCTGTCTTTCCCTAATACTTGACTGTGAACATAGGGACCTTCTTGATCTACAGGTATCTCGATGAGAGGCAAGCCTACCTCCCTCTCTAGGCTGTTTCATGAATATGACTGGTACTCTGGATACTCTGTCTGTGCATACTGGTACATCTGTGATGTGACATGCTGTGTTGCAGCGATAGGCTGCGGTGCGGGAACTGTCTGTGGTGCATTCTGTGACTGAGGAATCTGTGAAACTTGTTCTTGTCTAGGCGGACGTGGTCTTTCTTTAGTCTTACCAGTAGCTATGTTATGTTTCAGAACTGCACACTCGTTTATAAAATGACCTGGCTGTTTACAATAATTGCAGTTCCCTTTAACGGGAGCTGCAGGATGACTGGCTTGATTCGGACCCCTCTTCTGACTGTCTTGAGGAACAGTTTGTGCAACTAGCACTTTCATTTTCGTGTCTTTCATACGTTTTCTCTCGTGTTCTTGCTCTTCTCTGATTCTATTCTGGTGGTACTGGAGCATCTGGAGCATCTGGGACGGAGTATTTGCTTGCCAGGTGCTTTCGACTTTCAAAACTCGATTTTTAATTTGTGGACTTGAATTCTCGACTAATTTGGTAACGAAAAGATGAGGGTACGACTCACTACTTGTCTTGAGACCACTATTAATACTGAAACATTTCTCAAATCTAGAATAAAAGTCCTGGCAGAGTGGGAAATGGAACTGTAGGCTGGACCGGGGGTACCGTAACAGGTACTCCGGTGTCTGGAGGAGCGGGAAGTGCCTGATTTACAGGGACTAGCGGAGCGCGAACAGGATTTGCATATTCTGGGACTGTGTCGTCCAAGTAGGACGAAATAAAAATATCAGCTGCGGTCGGTTTGTGACGTAGCTTGGTCGGAACTAATGGCGGCGGGAAATTACTGGATGCCTCTGGGGTCGCTTTTGGCACACCTTCGGCAAGAAGAGGATACATACCCCTAATAAGGGCATGCCTCTGTCTGTCTGACTGTTCGGTTTTGACTTGTTCACCTATCTCGATTAATTCTCTTTCTTGGGCTCGTTCCTGGGATTCTCTACTTAACTCTGACTTTCTGACTTCCTTTTCCGTTCTTCTGTGCGCTTCTTTCCGCCATAACTCGATGGCATCTTTCTGTGACTGTCTGGCTTTCTTTTTCCATAATGCTTCTTCTACTCGCATGATACATTCGGCATCCCATGTACCCGATACGGGCCATCTATACTTTTCTTCTAACTGTTTGGTATACTCTACCCATAAATCTAGATACATTATGGCGCTTATGCCATGTTTCTGATACATAAAGTGACCTGGACTGTCCCTAGGCGGGACAGGAACTGCTTCCTCTAATAGACCCTTTCTAGTTTTTAACTGACGTAATCTTGAAAAGAGCGGCATTGTAAACTTGAATCGGAACACAATACAATACACGAAGAACAATAACAATTGGGAAAACAATTCAGGCATACCACGACATTGGAATTACATTAAACAATATCATAACATAACAGTTCGAACAGAATATTACCTGAAAATACTGAAAACAGAAACAGAACAGATTTTCTCGAGAACGGAACAGACTAGAGTTACTGGATGCACTGCTGTAACAGTACGGAACATACCGGTCCCACAAAGGGACGCATCAAGACCCGTATCCACCTAGGTGAACACTTCGTTTGTGAGTCTGGGCACCACCAACCCACGGACCAGGAGTCAATTTAGATTGGTCCTGTCTAGATACTACCCCAGCAATGGTACTCACCGGGCAGCACGGAACGGAAGGCCTCGGACGGGACTGGACTGCTACGACGACGAACTTCGGACTTCAGTTACGGGTGGGCCTCCGGATACCTCGGACCTTGGACTCTCGGCTTGGGCTCTGGTCGGGACTCGCCGCGTTCCTCCACCGTCTCGTTCGGATGCTGGACCGCCTCCTCCGTCTCCTCCGTGGGCCTGAGGGATACTTGAGCAGAAATATCTGCCACTGCGCAGAAGAGTTCCGTCACGACTGCAGAGGGTCAGGGGGTCGGCGTGGCTTCACCGACGCGTGGGGAAAGGGCAAGTCCCTGTTCGGGCGCCATTATGTGGTAAATAAATAAATAATACCCTATTTTTGACTAGACTTATAGCATAACAGATAGCTCAATAAAAATAAGAGTCAAGATTCGAGGTAGTAGGAGTTTCTGCAGGTTTATTACAGCATAAGGACAGGATCAGGACAACCTGCATAGGATGACCCAGCAGCTGCTGGGGCTAGGTCTGGGATGAGCGCGCTAACTTTTAATAATAATACATTGACTTATATACATAGCGCAAACACATAGCATTACATTGCAGTAGGCGTAGCAGTGGGTGGAGCAGAAGGCGTGACGCGTAGCAGTCGCGAGAGATAACAGTAAAAGTAGGTGTAACTGGGAGTATACATGGACATGTGATGCAAACGTAACAGAATATGTCATGAATGGGGCGGAAACATTGGAGGGGGCTACCTAAGGAGCCGGGACCTCTAACCTAATGGTGCGCGAAAACTGGCAATGACGTGTTACTAGGAGAAGCTGGGGGCTACGAACTCTGTGCTAGGAGCAGAGACTAGAGTCTGGAGGGTCGGAGCGACATGTACCTAAACCCTATCTGGTATCTGATGTTTAGGGAACATGTTGATATAAACTAGAAGTCATGAGGGGAAAGCTAACTTGATTCTAAGGCTGGACCATGCATTATTCTACATGTAGTGCGTGATGAAGAATATTAAATGACCATTAATACAGTATTTCTCTAACGTGGAGACGAGAAGGCTAGACAATGACGGAAACTATTGATGCAGTTCAGTAGCTTAGGAATGCAGAAGAGGAGGACTGAACTGATAGCTGGAACTATAACATACTCTTGGCAGACTCAGAGGCAGAGCCGGGCTGCACCGGGCACTGCGAGGCAGGAAGTAAGTGAAAGGTCGAGGATACAGGTGGGGGCTGTATCGCTCCTCAGCGAGGCTTTCAGGAGACAGGAGCTGAATCTGTAGTCCGGGCCCTTTTGAGGCCTGGAAACGGGGACTTTATAATGGAATAACGTGCACACTGGGAAACGTGGCAACATAACTTTACATAGGCCTGATATTCGTAGTATTCACGAGGACTGGAAAATGACATACTAGAGGTGGACACAACTGGAATTGCGTCATTAATCGGACATGGGGAATAACATATGCATATTGGTCATGCACACATAACATATGATGGATGAGGCGTAGGGACACAGAACATGGCAAAATTTACTTTTCCACAGAAGGTGTTGAGGGAATACATTAGATTCAGGTTATTTTCCGGCTTGCAAATTAATCGGAATAAATCAATAATGATACCCCTCACAGCCAATATGCCACCAACGGGCAAGAATACCCCTTAGTGTGGACCACGGACCCGGTGAAATATCTGGGCATCTGGGTACACCGAGACCCGGAAGTAGTAATAAGAGAAAACTACGGCAGAACCTGCGCCACCCTAGACCAGCACATAGACAGATGGAATCGTCTGCCACTTTATTTTTCTAAAATGATTATACTCCCATGCTTTCTATTTTATTTAGTAATATTCCGATCAAGCTGACACATTTTTTCAAGGGGGTACGATCCTCACTCATCCGCTTAATTTGGGGGGGGAAACAGGCCAGAGTGAGTTGGACCACACTGACACTGGACTACACCCAAGGGAGTTTCAAAGCTCCAGATCTCTTTATATATTACTTGTGTGCCCAGGCACAATATGCATACTATTGGTTCCGACCACATGCGTACACTCCGCATGTTGCGGTAGAAGATGAAGATGCCCACCCTATCCCCATATCGGGTGTGCTCACGGACACGTGCAGAGTCACACCGAAAACAGAAATCAGCTCTATAGACACGACTATTGCAGCATGGCAAAAAATAGGTAACATTGTTAACAAACTCCCACTATATCTACCAGCAATGCCTATCGCACATCACGCCACTCTCCGTAACATAGGAAGAGGGTTCACTCAGAACGTTGAGAGCATTGGGCATGGTCACCATGCAAGATATATTTCCAGATGGACACTTTCTCAAAGCGGATGACTTAGCTCACGTTTCCAACTCTTCACTATTGTTCAACTTTACTGTACATAGACTAAGACAAGCGGTTAAAGCCCACTACGACACATACCCGGTTGAACCCCCCACACTGTGTGCCTTACAGATGCTACTGGTTGCGCCTTCACGGCGTAAACTAGTCACAAAATTGTATAAAGAGATACAAGGTGACAGAGTCCCCGACCCAGATAAAAGTTTTGCCCGCTGGAATGATAGCTTAAACTCACCTTTGTCGGAATCGGACAGTGAGCATATTTGCAGGCTAACTGGAGCCCTTACACCCAACGGCAACCTGCGCATTATTCATTTGAAATATATCCATCAGACTTATCACACTCCTGTTAAATTACATAAATGCGGCCTCAGTGAGACCAGTGCTTGTAAACGTTGCGGTCACCCTGTTGCAGACTTTTTATATCTTGCCTGGGAATGTGGTAGAGTGATGTTATTCTGGGAAGCTGTACTGAAACACATACACAATATGACTGAGACTACGTTACAATGTACTCCGCCAATTTGTTTACTATGTTATGTACCTCATTTAAAAGGGGCAATTGGTAAATTTGTGCGCATTGCACTGTTGCTAGCCAAGCGCTGAGTAGCTTTACACTGGGAGAGTAACCTGGCTCCAAACCCTGAACACTGGCGGAAAGACATGGTCTACTGTAATGAGAACCTTACACTATATGCAGAAGAACTACCGGTGCCATCCAGACCTAGAGACATATGGGAACCTCTACGACAATATCGACTAAGAGATGAAGAGCTGTGGCGCTGGGGTCAGGGCTACTGACTCCGGAATCTGAGGATCACGGTTCGATCCATTGCGCCGGCGGCAGATTAGCCCAGCACCATGTGACTCTGGGCAATAGCTTGCTTAATCTTCCGGATGGCCCCCAGCGCCTAGAGACCCTTACGGGTGATTGTTTGCGCTTTACAAATGTGGATTATTATTATTTTTGACTGTTTTTAATGATTCACATACTGATTACTAATGCTTTTAGTTATAATCCTGAATATTTGTTGTCGCAACTTTACATACTGATAGAGACGAGAGGGAGGATATTCCGATGTTTGGGACGAGGTCAATCACAATGTAGTAATATGTTCTCTTGTTATTATACTGCCTTGCAGGGCAGTGGAACTGTATACTTTAATTGAAAGGTCAATAAACAGATAAAAAAAAGTACTAGCGAGCCGGGCTTACATCCCCCCAACCGCGATGAAAAAGTAACATAATAAGGAGCAGCGTCCAATGGCTAATAGATCGAAGGAGCCATAGGTCGAAGTTTGGGAACCATTAAAAACAAACACAAAGCAAGCAAAGTTTTCACCCAAAAATATACCAACACACGCCTAGCCCTGATCAAAATGATTTGCTCAAGCAATAGCATTTGTTTACAGACCCAACAACTCCACATGGGTCCCTGGGCAAGCTCCGAGTGGGTCCTCATGGAACAATTCATTTTCTCTTTAGCCGCACAACACCTCTGAAGAGGTCATTTTTGTTATTTTTCATTACAGTCCCAAACATGAGGAGGCAGATCTACAAGAAAGTG
This sequence comes from Lissotriton helveticus, assembly GCF_964261635.1. Lineage (NCBI taxonomy): Eukaryota > Metazoa > Chordata > Amphibia > Caudata > Salamandridae > Lissotriton > Lissotriton helveticus. Next base: position 37,389,055 of record NC_136069.1, read on the forward strand.
CCGCAGCGTGGCACCGTAAGCCCCTTGGCTGCGCCACGCTGCAGCACTTTGAGAGCATAGGAATGCGACATATTTACAAGAATATGTTGCAGTCCTGTGCTCTCCCCTGCGCTGGCGCACAAACAGCTGCCAAGCGCCGGCGCAGACACCGTTGCACCATGGTGCAAGGATGCCTGAGCCATGGGGAGATTGTTTTTATGCAGGAAGTGTGGTTTTTTTTGTGTGTTGTGTCTTACTTATTTAATGTATGGGGTTTTTAAAATGCTTTTCATATTTGACTCCTGAGTTAAGCCTGCCTGCTTGCAGCAGCTACCAAAGGTTGAGCCAGGACCTAATGTATTGATACCTTGACTGGATCTTATATTGCATTGGTGGCCTTATTGCTACTGGTGGGTGCATACTTACCCCTACTAATAACCCACCTTCAAACACCGGCCTATCCCGCAGGAGGTGTGCCCCTCTTGAGATTTGCAGTTCTTGTTGCATTCTCTCAAGTATCCCCCATATGAGCCTTGTGCTTCCATTGAGATCCATCTTCTTACTCTGCAGGTATTTTTCTTGGCGACCGTGACTTCGGCCTGCCTCCTGGGGCAGTGGATTCTTTGTCTTGTCTCCCTTCATTCTTCAGAGTTTTCGATGACAGAATTGTCCTTCGATTGGGCCTGTGTTTGTCCCGAAGGTGAGGTCTATGATCCAACTCCAGCAGGAAGTGATTCTTTCTGTGTTTTTTCCGGATCCTCAGCCCTGAGGAGGTGGCCCTTCATTCTCTTGATGTCCGGAGGGCAGTTTTTTTTATAAATCTTTTTATTGATAATTGGTACAAAACATCATCAGGTTTAATTAACAATGAAACCATCAATAATTTCACATTGTAGCATTCTCCGCTGTTCCACAATATCTCGTACAATATAACATTGAGTCTGTAAAGGTAGGGCTATTCTGTAGTCCCTGATTCATTCACTGTTGTCCATTGATAAATCGCCGGTCGGCAATGCACATATGTTACCTCTCAAGGCATTCCACTTTCCCCACACCCGTTCCCACTTCGTAGGGCACCCCCTATGTATGTATACCGCTCTTTTGGGCACCATCACCATATCCATATCCTTACTCCAGTCTCTTACGTTGGGAGTATTTTGTGCTCCCCACTGTTTTGCAATCTTCTTTTTAGCTATAGTTATACCTAGTGTCGACCAAGTTTGTGCTGCATTATTAAGGTCTGTGGCCTCCCAGATATTCAGAAGGAATCTATGACATAATATCGACAGACAGAATATAGACATACAAAAATATCGAAGCAAAAATATCGACATCAAAAATATAGAAGTTCTATCTACATAAAGGTAAGTACAAAAATATTGAAAAAAATATATTGTAGTACAAAAATATAGAAGTAAAAAATATCGTTTTTTTAAATGTATTAATAATAATGTAGAAATGAATAAAACATACATTTAATTTAACAAATTATAGATATAAACATTAAAACATATTTAAAAAATAATAACTAATACATATACATTTAAAATAAATTAAAAACTCTACATATAAATTAATATATATACTTACTCTACATATTGCATCAGTAGTGAAAGCGTTGGATAGCGTAGGGGTAAAAATTACTATTCCCACTCCAGAGGGTGCAACAGTAGGGAAAGCGCTGGATACCGTAGGGGTAAAAATTACTATTCCCACTCCAGAGGGTGCAATAGTAGCAAAGCGCAGAATAGCGTAAGCGTTATATTAACATACTTATCAATTAGATATTTTTTTAACAAAAAAAAGATATATTTTATTTACAAAAATATATTACTAAATACCAAATATTTATAATTAATATTTACTTAAATAACAAAAAATTACTTCCCACGCTACTCCCCCTTTAACACACAACACACTACACATGGAGGAGGAGTGTGGCTCAATGGTTAGAGCGGCAGACCCTGATTGAAGAGTTCTGGCCAGGGACCAGGGTTCGATTCCCGCCTCGGCGGGGTCTCGGGCTCAATTTCCTCGGACCTGTTAATTCTCGCCTCGGTGCCTATTCTAATCACGGACCCCACGCTGCAACTCTGGGCAATAGCTTGCTTAGCCTCCACACCGGCCCCAAAAGCGCGAAGGATGCCTGGCTTCACCCTGGGGGTGCCCAGGAGTGGTCACTTCACAGCGAAAGCCAGGAGGGGTTCCACAGCGGTATGAGTATCAGCGCCAGGAAGCCGAATAGGCGACACCGCAAGGTGACCGTCTGGTGACAGTGCGCTCTATAAGTACCATGACATTTACATTTACGCATACAAAAAAACACAATTAATATAAATATCAATTAATCAATTAATAACAATTAATATTATTAAATTGATGTAATTATAAATTAACTAATTGACAAATATGAATTACCAATTAATAATTAATTACCAATTAATAATTAATTAACAAGATATTTACAAGAATAAACAAAATATATTAATACATTATTTATAATTAATATTATAAAATAATTTTAAAAAACTAATTACCAATTAAATAATTAACAATTAATTAACAATAAATACGAATAAATAAATACAATCTCTTTAATTAATTTAATTTAATTATTTCACACCCTATTCCCCTATAAACACACAACCCACTACACATAAATAAATCACATAAAAATGTAATTATCATTTATTCACTTAATAATAATTAATTACCAATTAATTATTAATTAACAATAACAAAAAATAAAAAATATTACTACATTAACTCTAATTCATTTAATTACCTAATTAATAAGAATTAATTCCCAATTAATTAATAATTAACAACTAATTATTAATCAAAAATATTTAAAACCATATTAATTAATTAATTATAATTAAATTACTTCCCACCCTATTCCCCTATAAACCCACAACCCGCTCTGATACTAAAATGCAAAATGTAAACAAAATTACTAATTTCTAAACATACATTAAAAACATGTTTAACAAACATATAAAATACATAATTAAATACATAACACTAAACAAAATTTCGATATTAGTAACATACATACCTTAAAATAGATATTCTGTCCATCGATATTATTGCACATCGATATTCTATACCATCGAAATTAAAACATCGATATTATTGTATATCGATATTTTAATTTCGATATTTTGTCTCCCTACCATTCAGAAGACATCTCCTAGGGGCCCCACTTACATTCGTTATTGTGGACATCACTGCCTCCCAATATGTCATAATTTCAGGACACTCCCACAATGTATATTAAAATGTACCCGTTGCCCCACACTGTCGTAGGCAGAGCTGACTGTCCGACCGTCCCATTTTGTATAAAGTTACCCTTGTGTAATAAATCCGGTGTAACACTTTCAGTTGGATTAAACGTAGTTTTGACGAGATCACCACCACCCTCAGGGACGCTAGCGCCTCTTGCCAATTCATCTCGTCCATTTCTCCCACCTCTTCCTGCTACCTCGTTCGTAGGGAAAGTGGGGGTCGGGGTGATTATTATTGAGTTTCCGATATGTTAAGGACGTGGCTTTTTTGTGCATGTGTTCAGTCAGTATCCTTTCTTCCAAGGGGTAAGCCTCTGGAAGGACTGTGTCAGGCAGAATAGCTGTCTCTAATGCGTGTCGAATTTGGTGATAGCAAAACATTTCTGTAGTCGCCATCTCGTGTCGGTCTTGGAGTTGGGTGAATGGAATTACCTTTCCCTTGGCCCAGAGATCGCCTACGTGAGATATCCCTGTGTCATCCCATCGCTTGAATCCTTTACTGTTGCCTTTTGTACCCAACATGTCAGTGTCCCAAAGGGGTGTTGCTTGTGTGATCTTTTTATTCCATCTGAGCTTTTTGTGTACGGTGTGCCAAAGATGGACCGTATGTTTAGTCGGCCCTACCATGGCCCTCTGGCGGTTTGTGTTATACAGTGCTCAATTAAGTTCCCCTACCCCTAGTTCAAGTCTGTCAAGATGATAGGCCGGATCAGTGTGTGGGACATGTGTCCATTGGTTTATTACGGTCATCTGAGATGCCCAAGAGTACATTTGTATGTTAGGTAGTGCGATGCCCCCGTCATACCATGAGCAAAATAGTTTGGTCATCGCTATCCGGGCCGGTTTCTCATTCCATAAGAGTTTGGTCACCTCCGTCTCAATGGCTCGGAAGTAGGCTGGATGGACTAGGAATGGGGTATTCTGTAGGGCATATAAAAATCGGGAAGTGCCATCATTTAAAAAAGTGCTGCTCTTCCTAGAAGTATCGGTGGCAGGGACTGCCAGTGTTTGGTGTCTCTACCCAATCTCTTTAGGGATTCCAGCAGGTTTAAGATCATAAAATCCTCCGAGTGAGATGTAATGTGGATCCCCAAGTATTTGAAGCTGTCTTCTACTATTTTCACTGTGCAGCCTTTAGGCAGTCTTGGAGGCAGACCATGTAGGACATAGAGTATGGATGTACTCCGATTAATGGTATATCCTGAGTTTTTTCCATAGGCCTCGCAAATATGCAGGATGCTGTGTAAGGAATGATAGGAAGAAGCCAAATATAACAGGAACTCATCAGCATATAGGGATGTGCGATCCTCGCAGCTCTCTGTCCAGCGGAGCCCGCGAGTAACCGAATCTTGTTTTATCCATGCCGTGAGAGGCTCCAAAACCAGTGCAAAAAGCAGCGGTGACATTGGGCATCCCTGTCTTGTGTCTTGCCCTAGCGGGAATTCCCTAGAAATGTGCCCATTTGCCACTACATGCGCAAGAGGTTTCGTGTAGAGTAATCTTACCCATGAGCAGAATCTAGGTCAAAACCAAACCGTGTGAGGACTGCAAATAGGAATGGCCACTCTACTGTATCAAAGGCCATACGGGCGTCAAGGGACAACACCACAGCCTCTTCCTGTATTGTGTGTTTACGTCCTAGTACATTAAGGAGCCCCCTTAAGTTTAGGGCTGTGATCTTGCCAGGCATGAACCCTGACTGGTCAGGGTGGATCAAGTTAGTGAGGTGGGGTGTGATTCTATTTGCTAACACTTTGGCCAAAATCTTGGCTTCTGCGTTGTTTGGGGAGATGGGTCTGTAGGAAGCACAGTCCCGGGCTGGATTCCCTGGTTTATGTTTGGCCACAACCGTTGCTCTTCTCTGATCTTTAGGGAGTTCACCTCTTTCTAAGCAGGAGTTGTACATTTTCAATAGGTAGAGGGTGATCGTAGTTGTGCTTTTTTAAAATAGTTCGATAGGAATGCCATTTAGTCCTAGGGCTTTCCCCGACTGTATGTTTCCCATTGCCAACGTTAATTCCTCAGTAGTGAGCTCTGACTCCAGCAGTTTGCTATCATCTTCTGCTAGCTTAGGGAGGGGGATATCTCTGAGAAACAACTCTGCCTCCTCTTCCTGCTTTATCAAGACTGCTGGGGTATATACCTTGGAGTCGTGGAGCTCTAATGTGTCTACTATAACTTGGGGATCCATTACCATCACACCCGGCACGGGCTGGAACTCTGCCACCCAGCGGCTCGCACGATCCCGTTTGTCTAGCCACACCAGTGCCGGCTGGCTTTATTTCCTACTTCTTATATGGTATGGCGCGTGGTTGTCAGCTGGGTTTTAGCATCTTCCTACAAATATTCCTTGTATTCCTGTTTTTGAGCTGGAGTAGATGCGTATTAATGTCGGAACAGTCATGGGAGTGTTGCGCTTCTAGTGTTTGTAGCTCGTGTTCGCGGGTCGAAACCGTGTGTGCCTTCTCTCTTTTATAGTCCGTAATTAAGGAGATAGCTTGTCCTCTTAGGACCGTCTTCTATGCTTCCCAGAGAATATGGGGCGATGTGACCGATGCCCCCACGCTCCTACTGCTGCCCGCTTTGCTCCTGTGCCCGCCTGCCTGCTGATTGCTCGCTAGGGCAACCCAGCCGCTGCTGAGCCGCCCACCCGCACCAGACTTTCCCGCCGCTGCCTCCCTGCAGCCCGCCCCCCGTCAGCCCATTGGCCGCCCTGCTCCCGCCACCCAGCTGACCCTCCCTCCCGGCGACCTTCTTAAGGAGACCTCGCCTTCACCTCGGGAGCGACCGCTGTCCCTTACCCAGGCCTGGTCGCCCCCATGCTCCTCCTGCTGCCTGCTTTGCTCCTGTGCCCACCTGCCTGTTGATTGCTCGCTAGGGCGACCCAGCCGCCGCTGAGCCGCCCGCCCGCACCAGACTTTCCCGCCGCTGCCTCCCTGCGGCCCCGCCCCCCACCAGACCATTGGCCGCCCTGCTCCCGCCACCCAGCTGACCCTCCCTCCCGGCTACCTTCTTATGTCACCCCCACGCACGCGCAGCGTTGAGGCGCAGCGGGCGCGCCGATTGCGCGCCAAAGGCAAGCCCGTCTGCGCCCGTCCGCGCCTGGACCGTGCCCAGTGCCAGGACCCCTGGACCCCGCCGATGCGAGACCGCCCGACAGACCTACAACGCCGCCGCACTCAATGCCGGCCGGAACCCCGCCTGCTGCCGGGCCACCCCGAGACGCATCCACGGGCCCTTCATCTGCAAAGCCTGCAAGTTCACCTGCCTCCAAACCTGCACCGCACCCACCAAGCCAAGCACCAGCAAGACCCACCTCAAGTGCATCCTGCTCAACACCCGCTCCATCCACAGACACGCCATCGAACTCTGGAACCTGCTCGACACAACTTCACCAGACGTCGCCTTCCTCACGGAAACCTGGATGAACGCCTCCTCTGCACCCGACATCGCCATCGCCATCCCAGACGGATACAAGATCACCCGGAGGGACCGCATCAACCGGACCGGAGGAGGCATCACCATCGTACACAAGAACACCATCCGCATGACGACCGACTCCAACGACACCTCCGTCGCAGAGCACCTCCACTTTCAGATCCACGCCGACCCAAAGACGACGCTCAGAGGCACCCTCGTCTACAGACCCCCGGGACCACGCACACAATTCAGCGACGACATCACAGACTTCATCAGCCCGCACGCCCTCCCCTCCGCTGACTACATCCTCCTAGGGGACCTCAACATCCACCTGGAGAACAACAAGGACCGCAGCACCGCCGCCCTGTTGGACAACCTCGCCAACCTCGGACTCAAGCAACTGGTCAACACCCCCACCCACTACGCCGGCCACACGTTTGATCCCGTCTTCTCTTCCAGCAAGCACATCACCTCCAGCCACGCCACCGGACTCCACTGGACCGACCACAGCTGCGTCCACTTCAGCTTCAGAAGAAACACGACCCACCACCACCCGCAACAGGTTCCTCACAGGAGCTGGAGCAAGATCACCGCCGAGCAGCTCACCACCTCCCTCAGCCAGAACCCACCCGCCAGCACAACGGACCCCAACGAAGCAGTCCGCAACTTCACGCAGTGGCTGACCGCCTGCGCCGACGATCTCGCGCCACTAAAGAAACCTCCCAGCAGACCCAGAAGCAAGAAGGCCTCCTGGTTCACCGACGAACTCAAGGACTCCAAGAAGAACTGCCGCACCCTCGAGAAAGCCTGGCTCCGCGACCAGATCACAGACAACATAACCGCCCTCAAACACCCCACCAGCAAGCACCACCAGCTTATCCGCATCACCAAGAAGAAATCTCTGAATTAACGACTGGACAATAACTCCCACGACAGCAAGGAACTCTATAACATCGTCAAGGAGTTCTCCAACCCCAGCACCGGCAACAATGACATCACTCCTTCACAAGATCTCTGCGACTCTCTCGCCTCGTTCTTCCACCGCAAGATCGCCGACATCCACAACAGCTTCGACGCACCATCCACGCACCCTACCGTCGAACCAACGCCCCCCACCGCCACCCTCTGCACCTGGACCACGGTGACCATCGAAGACACATCCCGCACGATGAGCACCATCCACTCCGGATCTCCAACTGACCCCTGCTCCCACCATGTCTTCAACAAGGCCGAATCCACCATCGCACCCCAACTCCTGAACATCATCAACACCTCCTTCAACACCACCACCTTCCCGGAGAGCTGGAAGCATGCCGAGCTCAGCGCCCTATTGAAGAAACCAACAGCGGACCCCACCGACCTCAAGAACTTCTGCCCCATCTCGCTCCTCCCTTTTCCTGCCAAAGTCATCGAGAAGACCGTCAACAGACAGCTTGCCGCCTTCCTCGAGACGAACGGATCCCTCGACCCCTCGCAGTCCGGTTTCAGAGCCAACCACAGCACCGAGACCGCCCTCATCGCAGCCACCGACGACATCCGAGCCCTGCTCGACAACGGGGAAACAGCGGCACTCATCCTCCTCGACCTCTCTGCAGCGTTCGACACTGTCTGCCAGCGCACCCTAGTTCAACGCCTAAGCAACATCGGTATCCAAGAGAAGGCGCTGGAGTGGATCACCTCGTTTCTTGCCGGAAGAACACAGAGAGTCCGCCTCCCCCCGTTTCGATCCGAGGCCACCTAAGTCATCTGCGGCGTCCCGCAAGGATCATCACTCAGCCCCACTGTCTTCAACGTCTACATGAGACCTCTTGCAGCCATCGCACGCCAGCACAACCTCAACATCATCTCCTACGCCGACGACACACAGCTGATCCTCTCCCTCACCAGAGACCCCGACACCGCCAGAACTAGCCTACACGAAGGGATGAAAGACGTCACCGAATGGATGAAGAACAGCCGCCTGAAACTGAACTCAGACAAGACGGAAGTCCTCATCCTGGGACCATCGCCCTCCGCCTGGGACGACTCCTGGTGGCCCCCCACCCTGGGCACCACTCCCAAGCCAACAGACCACGCACACAACCTGGGATTCATCCTGGACTCCTCCATCTCGATGACCAGACAAGTCAACGCCGTCTCCTCATCGTGCTTCAACACCCTACGCATGCTACGCAAGATCTTCCGCTGGATCCCGACCGAAACCAGGGACGGTCACCCAGGCCCTCGTCACCAGCCGACTGGACTACGGAAACACCCTCTATGCCGGAACCACAGCCAAGCTACAGAAAAGACTCCAACGCATCCAGAACGCCTCCGCCCGACTCATCCTGGACATCCCCCGACGCAGCCACATCTCCGGCCACCTGACAGACCTGCACTGGCTCCCCGTCAGCAAGAGGATCACGTTCAGGCTCCTCACCCACGCACACAAGTCTCTCCACGACCTGGGCCCCAAGTACCTCAACGACCGCCTGACCTTCTACACGCCCACCCGTCAGCTACGTTCTACTAGCCTCGCCCTCGCCGCCGTACCACGCATCCGAAGAGCCATCGCCGGAGGCAGATCCTTCTCCTACCTGGCGGCCAAGACATGGAACTCCCTCCCCACCCACCTACGGCTGACCCAGGACCATCTCGCCTTCAGGAGACAACTCAAGACCTGGCTGTTCGAGCAATAGCAGACCCCTTCCCTCAAGCGCCTTGAGACCCTTCCGGGTGAGTAGAGCGCTATACAAATGGTATGATTGATTGATTGATTGATTGATGGTTAATTTTCGTCAAAGTAGTGTTTCGTGGCTGTGGACAAACCTTTCCAAATGTTGGGATTTTTGAGATAGCCCGGATAGATCGGGAATATACAACGGTGTGTGGAGGTGTACTACGTGAATTTGGCTGATATGGGGGAATGATCTGAAATTCCCGGTGGTAAGTGTGTTATCTCCACAAAGCTCCCTACATCATCTGCTGATGACAAAATGTGATCTTTTCTAGAAAGACTATCATGGGCCCCTGAGTGATACGTGAATATGGCGTGCATGCGGAAAGTGAGAACGCCAAACGTCCACGAGGCCTATTGTCTCAAGAAAGTTCATGAGGATGAGAGTTGCGTTAAAGTCGCCTCCCAATATAAGCTCTCCCTCTGGGAGACAGAGCAGAAACGCGCCGAGAGCTGGGAGCGCTACCTAATGAAGTGCAGGGGGGAAATACACTGTAACTATGTTGAGCGATTGTCCCTCCCATTGGCAGGTAGTAGCTGCAAAGCGGCCTTGATCATCGGAGTATGTATGTTTGACTATGAGTGGGGACTGTTTCTTAACCAGAATCCCAACCCCTCGGGAGCTTGTAGAGAATTTAGAGTGCACTATTAGTTTGAAGCCCCATCTGTCGAGGGCCTTACATGTGGTGCATACTAGGTGGGTTTCCTGCAGGAGCACCACTGCACGCGCTCTCCGTTTAAGAAATTGTAGCACTAAGCCTCTCTTTACTTTATCTCCGAGGCCATTCACATTCCAGGAAATTAATGTCATGTGTGGACTTTCAAATAACTGGGTTAGGGTGTGTGGTAACGTGTGACATTAGGACTATTCAAATCAGAGCATTGTATCTGACGTATCAAGTGCTGTCTCACACGGTCCCCTGTTGCTTCTGGCACACCTAAAATGTGCACATTATTGCGCCAGAAGCAGCCCGCGAAGCTGGCTCTTGTTGTCTCTACTTCCAACACTCTGGTGCTCAATTTACGGATATCCGTATTAGTGTAAGTTCCGTAGCGACAGTGTCTATTCTAGACTCTAGGAATGAGTGTACCTTGTTAAGCGTCGACATTATGTACTGTAAAGTGACTTCTTTGCTCGCCTTCCCAGTGTGTTCCTCAGTGGGCATCTCAGCATGCTCCTGCAGCTCCTGGCTCAATTTGGCACAAGTGTATTTGTCCAGCTTGGTTTGGTACACGACACGCTGACCCCTACCTCCCATGATTCAAAGTCACAGTTTAGCGGTTAGATTTGTGATGAGCAAGGGGGTAGTACTCACCGCTGCCTGCCAGTGTGTAGGATAATCACACGCGGCCTTTCAGGTTTCCTACCCCAAGAGTAGCTTCTCATTGCGCTCCCGTTAGCAGGCTGTGGTGAGTGGAGGAGTTGCATCGATGATTATCGTAGTACGTTAGTGTCATGTTCTGGACACATCGTCATTCTTCCTTCTGTACTGAGGTGTCACGGTGCAAAGTGTGTATTTGGTGGACTCTTCTGCCCTTATTACTCATGCACTTCCCAAATATTGCACCTTAGTATTGTGGTGTCCTGAAGGTTGTATCTAGCGGCCTCTCCCCCTGCTCAGGGTGCGTAGCGTTCACTTGAGTTCAATGGACCTGCCAGGACCTTCCTCAACAAGCTGGTCGCAGTGGTGTTACATTCACTTTAAGTGTGGTTACTACCCACGTTGGAGCTCATGCTGTATGAGTGAGTAGCGGGTCATGAGAGATGCCTGGAGCACCGAAGCCGTCACTGGTGGTTATGCTGGACTGGTTCCTCTCTCCTCCACATTGAAACCAGCGAGCGGCGAATGAATGACGCCATGGATGATGCCTCCAGCAGCTCTGGCAGCCGAGTGCGGTCCCGTAATGCTAGTAGCCCTGCCGGTGCCCGCGATGGCACCCGTGATACCCATCAAGTTAGAAAAGACGGCTGCTCTCTTCAAAGGTGCCGATGCGGTCAAGACCAGTGTCGGGTCACAAAGGGTGTCTTGCGCGCTGCAGCCTGTACCTTCTAGCGTGCAGGAGTAGGCCGCGCACAACCCCCGGCCAAGCAAGTCAAGGCGCTCCTCCCTCTCTTCCACTGCGGGTCCCGGCACTCTTTGATCGGATGCCGCCACATACTTTATCACCAGGGACTCCGGCAGGCAGCCACCCTGGTGTTCAATACCGCATCCAGCCAGTACGCACTCTGTTGTGGGCCGTCAATGCAATCGTGCTGCACCTGGGGAGGTGTGAGAACAGTTCTTGATTGCCCGGGCCAGCAAACCCGTGAAGTTTGGTCACATTGGTAGAGAGAGGGGTTAGCTTTCAACGCAGACCTTGAGCAGATGGATCAGAATATTGATTGTGTGGCTAACAAGCAGTTTGGTTGGTCACCTCCTTTGGGGATTCAGGAGAGGTCAACAAAGGAATGTCCGCTTCCATTGCTGAGGTACACTGGGTTTTTCTGCAGGAGACACTTTGAACTGGCTTCTAATGAAGAGAGTGATGTTTAAGGCACTTTGTACATGCCATCGCATCATCCAGGGCACGGGCCCTTCCTATTTGAGGAATTTTCTCACCTGTTATATGCCCGCACGGCTCCTTAGATCGAGTGGGACTGGCTTGCTGCTAGTACCTAAGGTTAAGAAGGCAAGGATGGGAGGTAGGTTCTTCCGGCTTCTGGTTGCCCAGAGTTGGAATAAACTTCCTCTGAGCCTCCGGATGGAATCATCCGAGTTGCAGTTCAGAAAGGATCTTAAAACTCATCTGTTTTCATGCTAAATATGTTTTACTGATCTGGCCGAGGTTCCTCGGCTGTGCTTCCTCCACTTACCCTAGCGCGGGGACACGCCGGTATGGCGTAACCAGGCACTTTATAAATTCTTTGATTATTAATATTTGTCCGGCCACCACTGTGGTAGTTCCCTCTACTTTGTTAACCACCATAGGGTAGTCCAGATCTTTTGGGTTCCAGGGTCCTGGCTACTGTGTTGTAACAGTTTTTTTCTTTTTTTGTGTTGATTAAACATGTTGTCTGCCTATGATTTACAGTTGTCCTCCTCCAGTTTGTGCTTGGGTACATCCCATACTGTACTTTAGCATTGCGAGTGGGACGAAGGGTTAATGCTGCGATTACTTGCAGGTAATAGTATTACCTGAGTCCTTCTCTCACCGTGATAAATTAGCCTCTCCCTCCCTCTCTGTCGGCCAGTCTAACTGTGTGTGGTCATGGGCTTGGTACGTGAAAGGAGATAAGTAGGGTGGAGGTTTTTGTTTTAGGCTTGAAGAAGATAGTGAAAGGAGGCACAGGGGCCCCATACTTTAATTCATCGCGGCAAGAGAAGGACTCAGAATAATACTATTACCAGTAATTGCAGGATTACTAACAAATACACATAAGAACACATCTAACTCAGACACTCCCCTAAAAATGTCAGAGAAGACTAGGTTTAACATTTAGAACCTTATACTATATTACCCAGAGGCCTCGGGTATACCAGCCTCCCGTGAACCAGGTGTTATATCGCGGCACAATGTAGAAATATTAGAATTCATTTAAAATATGAGGTCACAGAAATACTCACTGAGGTTGCATGATATTCGGCTTCTCATAGTTAAAACTGAAAAGAGAAATATGAAAGAGAATGTTTAAGGTTATTATTCAGAAGTGGCCAGCAGCTGGTCTGCAATTACAATCTCATTAATGTTTTTATGCATGTAATTTAGTTAGAATTTTTTTTATTTCTCACTAATGCGACACAACTTAAAGAAACAATATAGTGGTGTAAGAACTGGGACCACCAGTTCTCCGGGGGGTAGATTGGCTCGAGCAGGAAGGCAGCCAGGGGCTTACGTGTAAAGTAGCTACTCAACACACTTATCCACTGAGACAATAAGTGGGCGCAATAATGGAGACCACACCAGTATTTGTGATTGAAAATCAAGGTCTTTTATATAAGCTTCAGATCAAAGCAATTCGGGCATTAGCACTTCATTAGCATCTTATTAAGGTGTTTCATTAAAGCGGTACATTAGGCATTCTCATCAGGTGAGCAAAACATCAAATAACACAGCCTGTTGCATTATACTCTTCAGCAGGCTAAGGGGGTACTTTCATAAACCATGGGCTAACATTTCAAGAAGCAGTTATGAACATTTGCTCTTGTAAATATCAACAGTTCAATACCAGTAATCATGTCATCGAAATATCAATGGAGTAAATCAAGCAGTATCGTAACACAACCCCCTCAGGATTCATTGAAGCCCGCCCCTGCAATAAATTCAGTACAGGGCAATGATTCACAATTTAATTAGCAGGCATGACCAGTTAATTCAGAACGAGCCTGTCTTCAGGCATGCACAGTTAGTCGGTATTGAGGAGCCTTTAAGTTTAACCACGGCCTCCCAGTCATTAGAGGCTCCCTGGGGCCAACGGGGACCTCTCTCAGTCCTCCCCGGGGGAGGGGCGAACTCGGGGCCTTGACCCGCCTTCCGCCCTCCTCCCCTGGGGTTACCTGTTATTTTCGGTCCTCAGGGGCCCTTGCGATGGCTTCAGGGGCAGGCTGAGTGGCTTCGGGCCTTCCAGGGCCTCACTCGGCCTGGTGCGGTGCAGGGAGCAGATGCGGGGCACCGGCGCCGGGAACGAGTGAATTTAGCATGGGGGCAAATCGGAGGGGGCTCTCCTGCTTCACGACCCCTACGCGACGAGTCACAGCTTGCCTTGGGTGCCGGGCCTTGCTAGAAGGGCTCGGCGGTAGCAGCCAATGGCTGCACAGCTTGGGCGGGGGTGCGGCCAATGACGCGGCGGCGCTCCCGCTCACGTGATGTGGGTAGCCCGGCTTCAGGCCTAGTGCGCAATGAGCGGCGGCCCTCTCCTGGTATCCGGGGGCACCCGAGGGGGGCACAATGCTGGTGCGGGCCACAACAAAGCGGCGGGCCGGAAGGCAGGACACTTGAGGCCTGACGAGGCCTGAGGAGAATTCCGGCGGCCCTCTCCTGGCACACGGGGGCCGCCGAAGGGCAATCTTGGCGTTTCACGAGGCGCAGCAGGTAGGCGCTAGAAAGGCTCACAGCGCTTGATGAGGATCGCGCCTGAGGGGGCTTTCAGCTCTCCCGGAGGGGCGCAGCAGGGGAGAGCTTCTGAATTCAGGCAGTCTTTGACCCAGCGCTTGGAAAGGGGACAAATTACAGGGAGGCAGGGCAAAGTAGGCCCAGATGGAGGCAGGGAGTGCGCAGAGCATCACAAGTCCAGTACCTGGTCGATCCCCCAGCAGTCTCTGGTTAAAGGCAAGTAGTCTTCTCGGCGCTTGGATGGTTCTGCGCCCTTATGAGTTGGGTTCTTGAAGAAAAAGGGGTGGGGGGCTTGAGTTGGAGGCTGGATAAATTTCCTCAGGTCACTGAAGATGGACCCTGGGGTTACCTACCTTTGGGCCAGATCAGGGGGCTTGTCTAGGATACCTCACTCAGCTTAAGAGGCAGCACCTAAATCCTGTCACTCCCAGTGGCATAGGTTCCTAACTAGGCCCTCCCGCCTAAATCTCCTGCGTGGGTTCCTCAGGTCAATGATGCCCCAACTGACTAAAAAAAGTTCCCTCCCTTGCTTAAGTATGCCCAGGTCAGGTGACCACACTCTAAGGCGGCAAAAATAAGCTCCGCCTTTCTTCTGGAAGGTTCCAGGAGCTTCCCCACTCTACCTATGGACAGGGAATGGCAGGCTGGCATTGCAACAATGTATGGGGATCCAGCCAGCTCCTGGCAACTAGGGTGCTACACTAAAAGTCCACGCTGCAGTAGCAGGGGCCAGTGTCAGCCATGTTTGGAGTAGAGAGCACCTGCACCCTAACATGGATTAACCATAAAAAGGTGCCCGAAGACCTAAGGGCCAACAAAAAGAAGGTGGGAAAAATGAGGCAAGGGCGAAAAAAATAGGGAAAGGCCACCCTAGGGTTGACAGGTCTAACATGCGCCCCCCCCAGCCGAAAGAGGGGAGAGCTACCCAACCTCTAGGGAGTTCTCGTCGCTAAGGCGGAAAAACCGGGAGAGACCGTCAGCATTGGCGTGGTCAGCTCCGGGCCGATGTTCCACCCTGAAGTCCATCCCCTGTAGGGAAATGGACCACCTTAGCAACTTGGGATTTTCGCCTCTCATCTGCATGAGCCAGCAAAGGGGACGGTGGTCGGTTTGAATTAGGAAGTGAGAGCCAAAAAGATATGGCCTCAGCTTCTTCAAGGCCCAGACCACAGCGAAGGCTTCTCGCTCGATGGTACTCCATCGCCGTTCCCGAGGGAGGAGTCTTCTGGAAATGAAGGCCACAGGTTGGTCTTGGCCATCATCGTTGAGTTGCGACAGCACGGCGCCTACGCCATGCTCTGAGGCATCTGTCTGCACGATGAATTCTTTTTGGAAGTCCGGAGTGGCCAGCACCGGAGCAGTGCACATAGCGCGCTTCAGTGTTTCAAATGTCTCCTGGAAAGCAGCCGTCCAGATCTTCTTGCGTGGCTGCTTTGTGGACGTCAACTCGGTCGAGGGGGCCACGATGGTGCCATATCCCTTGACGAATCTGCTGTAGTAGCCAGTGAGGCCGAGAAAAGCTCGGACCTCAGTCTGAGTTTTGGGGGCTCCCAGGCCATGATGGTTTCAATTTTGGCCTGGAGGGGCTGCACCTTACCTCCGCCCACCAGGTGTCCCAGGTACACGACAGATCCCTGTCCAATCTGGCATTTGCTAGCATTGATGGTGAGGCCAGCACGTTGCAACGCCCGCAGCACCTCCTGGAGATGCTGCAGATGGTCCTCCCAGGTGCTACTGAAGACAGCTATGTCATCCAGATACGCCGCTGAGAAGGACTCCAGGCCAGATAGCACCTGGTTCACCAACCGCTGGAAGGTGGCCGGAGCATTCTTGAGTCCAAAGGGCATCACTCGAAATTGGAAGTGGCCCTCGGGGGTGGAGAACGCTGTCTTCTCCTTCGCTCCATCGGCCATGTCAATTTGCCAGTACCCGGATGTCAAGTCGATGGTGCTGAGGTACTTGGCTGCTCCCAGCCGGTCAATCAGCTCGTCTGCCCGTGGCATCGGGTGAGCATCAGTCTTGGTGACAGAGTTCTACCCCCGATAGAACAAATTGCAGCAAAGGTGCACCACAAAACACAAAACAGTAAGTGCAAACAATATCTAAGCAAAATAACAAGATATTCCTCAGAAATGTTGAAGTTCTTCTTTGAATCTTTATTTTCAAGAGGCAATAAAACACATACAGCCGACGCGTTTCGTCCCAAACTGGGACTTCTTCAGGGCTTTAGATCAGTTGGACGTCGCATATGTGGGCGAACAAATGAGGAAACGGGGTCCAGGGGTCACCCTGGTTTTGTGGTGCACCTTTGCTGCAATTTGTTCTGAATTAAAATTCCCTAGGGAATAGGCACGGTGATGATGGGTGCCATTCAGTGTGCACACAACCCCCTTGATTAAACTTAAGGGTTAAGATACCTCACGGGGGATAGTTAGTCAGGTGCTTACTCTAGGCAGGGTCCATCATTTATTTAGTGTTTTTTCTACCCCCGATAGTCCACACAGAACCGAAGTTCTGGTGTGGTGCTCGGCGGGGCCGCTTTCGGCACCAACACGACCGGACTAGCCCACAGGCTGCTGGAGGGTTCTATCACCCCCAGCTCCAGCATTTTGGTCACCTCACCCTGGAATCTGTTCTTCACCTTCTCGGACAGCCGGTAAGACTAGGTTTTCACTGGCGGACTGTCCCCTGTGTCCACATCATGGGTACACAGATGTGTAATTCCAGGCAAGAGGGAGAACAATGAGGCGTGCTGCGCCAATACCTGGCGGCAGTCCCTCTGTTGTTCTGGGGTCAAGGATGGGGAGAGGACAACTCCCTCCACTGAACCATCCTTTTCCTGAGCTGCTAGAAGGTCCGGAAGAGGCTCACTCTCCTCCTCCTCGCTCCCATCCGTCACCATGAGGAGAGAAAGCTCCGATCGCTCATGGTGAGGTTTCAGGCGGTTGACGTGGAGCACCCGATGGGGCTGACAGGGGGTCTTCAAGTCAACGATGTAGGTGGTCTGGCCTCGACGCTCCACAATCTCGTACGGACCAGTCCACCGGTCCTGGAGGGCACTAAGCTACCCAGGCTCCATGACCCACACCTTCTGTCCAGCGTCCAACTCCACTGTCCGAGCGTTGCGATCATACCACTCCTTCATGACTGCTTGGCTAGCCTCTAAGTTGTCTGAGGCTTTCTTCCACAGCTTGGCTATCTGGCTGCGGAATGCCAGCATGTAGCTGACAACATAACGGGGAGGCTTTTTCGAAGTCTTCTCTCACCCCTCTTTGACAAGACTGAGGGCTCCCCTAATGGGATGGCCATAGAGCAGTTCGAAGGGGCTGAACCCGACTCCCTTCTGGAGTAGCTCGCGGTACGAGAACAGCAAGCAAGGGAGGAGGATGTCCCATTTCCGCCTCAAGTCTTCTGGCAGGCTCCGGATCATCCCCTTCAAGGTCTTGTTGAAGCGCTCTACAAGCCCGTTAGTCTAGGGGTGGTAAGGAGTGGAGAACCGATGGGTCACCCAGCACTCCTTCCACATGGCCTGCATGTAGGCCGACATGAAATGTGTGCCCCTGTCCGACACCACGACCTTGGGGAATCCCACTCGGGTAAATATCCCCATCAGGGCCCGCGCCACTACAGGTGCAGTAACGGTCCTCAGAGGGATGGCCTCCGGGTACCGAGTGGCGTGGTCCACCAACACCAAGATGAACCGGTCTCCCGCTGAGGTCGAAGGGTCCAACGGCCCAACGATGTCGATTCCGACCAGCTCAAAAGGTGTCCCGACCGCCAGGAGTGGTTCCAATGGGGCCTTCACTTTGGTCCCCGTCTTGTCACTTGCCTGGCAAGTCTTGCAGGTCTTGCAGTAGGTGTCAGAGGCAAACCTAATCCTGGGCCAATAAAAATGTGGGACTAGCCTCGCAAAGGTCTTGTCCTGGCCCAGTTGTCCAGCCAAGGGTATCTCATGCGCCAAATCCAACAAAAAGGTACGGTAGCACTGGGGGACCACTAAGGCCCTCGAGGATCCATGCACCGGAACCTTTGGCTCACTGTACAGGAGGCAATCCTCCCAATACACGTGATAACTGCCGGTCTCTTGGTTGACCACTTGGGCTTCAGCCTGTCGCCGCATGCCTTCAAGCGTGGGTCACTCCTTCTGCGCCCGACAGAATTACTCCCGGGTAGGCCATCCTTCCACATGCCACTCGGCAAGGGTCGGCAAGTCCCCCACGGGAACGACATCCACCTCCACGGACTCCGGGGGTACCTCCGCGGGCTCCCCATCCATCACACGGGGTGTGTCCTCCACCACATTCACCTCTCCATGACCAGCATTGGATTGGGCCGTTGTCTCAGGCTCCAATCCGGGTTGAGCTTCTTGCCGGGCAGCCATGGACCGCGTGACTATGCAAGTCCACCCTGGTAACCCCAGCATCTCAGTGTGGGCCTTAAACGCCACTTCCTTCCAGGCGGTATGTTTCAGGTCGTTACCTAGCAGACAGTCCACAGGTAAGGCCGGGCTGATCGCAACTCTCAACGGGCCTGACACTCCTCCCCACTCAAAGGGAACTTGAGCCATGGGATAGAAGCTCATACTGCCGTCAGCCAACACGGCCGGACGGTACACATCAGGTACTACCTGCTCAGGGGACACCAGCCGCCTCACTACGGTGGTCATGCTGGCTCCTGTATCCCTCAGAGCGTCCACCTTCTCCCCATTGACCTTGACCCTCTGCTGGTACTTAGCAGTATTCGATGGTAAGGGTGTCACTGGGACCATCTCTCTATCCCCAAGTGAAACCAGGGCCAGGCCTGTCCACTCCCCTTCCTTATCTAGGGGCAGCTCCATCCCAAGCGCTACACTAGCCACCCCGGGAATCTTGCCACCAGTGGGGGCTGGGGGTCGTTTGCGACACTGGGCATCTCCCTTGTAGTGTCCGACCTCTCTGCACTCATAGCACCGGACCACTTTTGGATGCTGACTCTTGTCAGGGTAAGTGGGTTTTGGGGAACGGGTCTGAGGTGGGGTACCTACTCCTCTCCCAAACTGTCTAGTTTGTGGGCCTCATGAGTCAGTCAGTCAGTCACAAACCACTTTATTCGATTTAGATTAAAAATCATAAAAGCATTCTACAATTTCATCACAAAGGCAGACAAATTCATAAACACATACAAAAGCATCAATCAGTGATAATTTCATTAAAAAAAAAAAAAAACACATGATATGAGGAAACAACAATAATAGCGGATTAATACACATTATAAAAATACATCATAAAAGAGAGAATACTCAATAAAATAGACATTTTAAAAAGAAAACCACATCCATTTCATTTATGTTCACAAGACACCAATATTTACATCTTTAAGTCTTTTCCTCCTGATCCTAACCGCAGCAACAAGATAGTTGGCCACGCTAAACATGGCCAACGTAGAATCCATTAATTGGAGGTACAGGAGAGCAGGTTTTGCCTGAAGAAAAGCTTTTTCCTTCAATACTGGTACAAGGTATTTCTGTCTGGGCTCAATAAAAAAATTACAAAATAGCATAAAGTGCATATTATTTTGAGGAGAAAAACTATCACAGTTACAGACAGGGGCATCTTCCTCCTTAAACCAACCGTGACTGTCACACAAAACCGTATAAATCTGGTTAAACCTAAGTTTAACCAGAAGCCACCTATGAAAGGGGATAGTGACAATAGTAAGGTACGGTTGGATGGTAAGACGCGTGATAGTCAGATAGTGGGCTCTGACCGTGGGCTTGAGTAGTTGGCATTCTTCCCTCTCCACGTTTTTCCTAGTTATAAAGTTGGCCTTCACCCAGGCTAAATCTAATTTCTTAAGATCCTGAGGAATAAGAAAAATATCAGGGCGACCCAGATCCAAAGAGCACTTCTTTATATGTGAAAGCCAATCTATACTTTTGTAATTATCCAGTTTTAAACAGTCCGCCAATATTTTATGATTAAGGCCCAAGTTTTTATTTGTCCAAAGCCTTATCCATAATAGGATAGGGGCCATAAGAAGGGTGTCCGATATATAGCCCAACCCGACTTCCTGGTGGACTGAAAACGTGGCTGTAGATTGGGGGAGCCCTAAGGTAGAACGCAGGAATCTATTTTCTTCCCTTTGTAATGATTCACTATTTACATAGCCCCACAGACCAGAGCCATACCTGGCTATTGCCACTGATTTTGCCCTGTACAAGTTAAGTAAAGCACCTGTTGGCTTCCCGCCCAGTCTCCTAGCAAAACTTAAAATAGCAGTTGCTGAGCTTCTAACCGCCTTAGTTTTAGCTACAATTTGCGGAGCCCAACTTCCCTTATTATCAAAAATTACACCCAGGTATGTAAAAACTTTAACATTGGTGATCACGTCGCCATTACAATAAAACTGCCTGGAGTTGTTTTTACCAGCCCCAAAAGCCATGACGTGTGATTTGGAGTTGTTTATTACTAGGTCTAATGATAGCATAAAATCATTAAAAGCATTTAAAAGTTTTTGTAGACCTATAGGAGTCCGAGCTATTAAAGCGGCATCATCCGCGTACAGGAGAACCGGAATACGAGTTTCCCCTGCACGCGGAGTATCCAAGGTTGCTGATAAAAGAGTTTCCTCAAGTGAATTTATATACAAGGTGAATAGCATGGGCGCGAGAATGCAGCCCTGCCGCACTCCCCTGCTTGATTTGAACCAGGCGGTACGATTACCTTCCTGGTCCATTCTGATTGAGGCTTTCAGATCTTTATGTAATTCTGCCAGGAAATATACAAGGGGGGGGTCCAAACCCAGCTTTAACAACATGGTCCATAATCGAGCTCTATTCACCAAATCGAAAGCTGTGGATAGGTCCATGAATGCAACATAAATTGACCCTTTTTTGACAGTTGTGTATTTCGAGATTAATAAATGAAGATTTAGGCATTGGTCCTCAGTCCCCCTCCCAGCACGAAACCCATATTGGGCATCAACTAGAATATTGTTAACTGTAGACCAGGTGTTAATTCTAGCAAGCAGGACTTTACCCAAAATCTTCATTGAGGAATCCAATAGTGAAATTGGCCGAAAACACTTTGGGTCGCTTCTTAGGCCCTTTTTAAAAATAGGAACTATAATGGCACATGACCATGATTTTGGCAACCCCCCCTCATACACACAATTAAAAACATTGGCTAAAATCTCAGCCCACAACTCTGAATTAAGTTTGTATAAGTCCGGGGGAACCCCATCCGGGCCCGGGGCTTTATTTGCAGCTGAGCCTAAAATTGCCAACTCTACTTCAGATTTGGTGAAATCTAACTTAATATGAGAAGCCGAGGAATAAGGTATTTTAAACACCTCAACAATCTCGTTTGAACCATATATGTTGGAAAAATGATTAATCCAATCGGCTTCAGATATATTAATTTCAAGGTCCTGATTAGATGTATGAGAAAACAAGGGGTTATTGATTATAGCCCAAAATTTGGAGCTATGTTTAAGGGTAATGGGGTCCATCAAAGAGTCCCAGGCTTCATCTTTGATGGCTTTTTTTCGAAGTTTGACTGCCAAAGCGTATTGTCTTCTTAGATCTGCCACCAAAATTCTATCTCTAGGCGATTGTTTAAGACTTTTCCACAGAGCTGCGTGTGCCTGTGAGCAGGAATGATCAAACCATCTACACACTGGGACCGAGCCTTTCCCTGGTTTGACTCTGAGATCTTTATCCACTCTGGCACAAATATCTTCAAAGGCACTCACAACTTCCCCTCCCCTCATCTCTTTATTCAAACATATCCCAAATTCAGCTCCCATGTCCTGCACAATACGATCATGAAAATCCTCTGGGCAGACTTTGCACCATTTGAGGCGTCTGCCTTGGTCTTTGCTCTTCACATCCCTTATAGAAGTAGGCCTAGCTACTCCTTTATGCAAACCAGAGAGAGTATCTAAAACCAATAACACAGGATTGTGGTCACTAAATCCACTAACAAACGCATTATAAAATAGTACATAACGAAGGAGCCCTGAAGACGTAAAAAAATAGTCTATAATTGATTCACTGCCCCTAGCGTTATATGTGACCACACGGTTTAATGTATCTGCAATCCCAGGTTCATATAGATCATTTGATGAGAGCATGTTTTCCATTGCCACACCCTTTGGACTATGTTCAAAGTGTGGCGATAAAGTATGATCAGGACCATTTTCATCAATAATCTGGCAATGGGACTCACACAAATGAACATTAAAATCACCCATCATTATACACTGGACAAAAGTGGTTTGTTTGGACATATATTTGGTTAAAAAGTCTGATAGACCGTCTAAAACAAAATTTGGGGGTCCCCCCTGCATGGAGTTATAACAGTTTATTAGTACAATCTTATTCTTATCAGCCAAACTAATTTCCACCATTTGGAAGTAGTGAGAAAAACTAGGGATTTCTCTAACATTGCCAGCAATTTTAACTGAAACAAGGAATAACAAACCCCCTCTGTCCCTACCCGATTTGGAACTCAGAGCATCAACAAAGAAAGAAATAAATCCTTCTACCCAGAACCCTTTATCTTTCGACCAAGTTTCTTGTAATGCGACAATATCATGGTTCTTCACTAATTGTAACCAAATACAGTCATTTTGTTTTGCCCGTAGGCCTGCGATGTTCCATGATAATAACCGTATGTGCTCTCCCCCTAACTGTGGTGGGTCATTAATAACAGATTCGACACTAACAACAGGTAGGGCCACATCAGTATTGACTGAGCAAATCAAGATATCCTGGTCAGGTACAGGTGCTAGTCATTCAATGTCTACTCTATCAGCTAATGCTGAAAACATATTTGACAATGGTAGATTATTAGAGAGTGTATTCCTTGTAACATTTACTGCACCATTAGCTTTAGTTGGCTTAGTCATCCAGACATTAAAAGGCATAGGTGAGATAAGGTTATCCTCTGCCCAAGTGTTATCAATAGATTGTAACTTAATATTCTCATTTACAACTAACCTCTGTGGACGGGGGTAAAAGAAACCCAGAGGCATCGCCCGCACCCCTTTACTCACGGGATCCAAAGGGGAGTCATCCCAGAAAAGTCGACTCGCGACATTCTTAGTTTTAAAATTTACAATGACGCAGTCTCCTGCAACTTCTTTCTTGCTTTTACCCACCCAGTTTACCCGTCTACTTGTTACAATATTATCCGCGATGTTACTTTCACCCGTGCAGTTGGCATTACACCATTTTTTAACGTGACTAAGAAGAGACTCATGTTGTTCTATCGCTCCGTTTTCGAGTTTAGGCACGTTAACCAGTATTGCGACAAAGGGTGTTGAATCCGGTGGTAAATTTATAGGTGGTATACTTTTTTCCGGAGCCCCCCGCTGGCCTCTAGGCCTTGTGGAACAATTTGAACCAGGGGCAACCTCTGTCGTGGGGATGTATATTCCATTGTCTACTTTCCCTTTTGGTGGCATAGGTAAAAGAGGGATATTAACTGGTCTAATTACAGGTGGGTCACCAACTTTAGGGATAGTGACCTTTACAACTGGAGGACATGGCGCCAAAGGCATAGAAAATGCAGGGGTCCGAGCGTTAAGAACATCATTTATACGATCACATTTTGATATAAGGTTCTTAACACAGTCCTTCAGTGTTTCATTAATATCCGAAGCAATCTGGATTAAAGCAGTCTCAAGTCTATCTGTAAACAGTTTTTCCAATAAGGCCATAATGACCTCCTCCGTCAGAAGGGCTGGCTGGGAACAGCCAGCCGTAATTGAATCCGACCTTCCAGCAACCCCAGGACTCAATGGGGCGTTAGGTATCACAGTTTCAGAAATGGCCGGGCATGGAAGAACTGTAGCAGGAAGTGACAGGGAGGGTCTACAAGCCTCAATTATAACCCGAGGCTCCAAAGGTATACAATTTAAAGATGAGGCAT
Organism: Lissotriton helveticus; assembly: GCF_964261635.1. Lineage (NCBI taxonomy): Eukaryota > Metazoa > Chordata > Amphibia > Caudata > Salamandridae > Lissotriton > Lissotriton helveticus. The sequence continues at coordinate 37,413,462 of NC_136069.1, forward strand.
ATGAAGTATCAGCAGTCCCGGGACTAGAGGCAATGCCCAGTTCACGCTCGGACTCAGCAATCTTAGATGATAATTCCCCCACCTTGGTAGTTAAATATGTAAGTATACTTGTAGTATACTTAGGTACCTTCGCCTTAGCTTCATCCGCCGATGGTGTTGGCAATTTACGCTTACCCATTGTAGAAGATGTTAAGGACGTGGCCCGTCCCGTCCCTGGTCGTCCTTGGACGGCCTTAGACGGCCCGCCCTCTGCCCGGGCTCCGCCCGGCGCCGTCCGCGCGCGTCCGCGACGCGGAGGTAGCTGCCGCCTTTAGTAGCGCCTCCTGGCGCTTGTGCAGGAAGTGGGCGGAGGATGTTGCAGGGCTCGCTGGGAGTTGTGGTCCGCTCCGCTCCGCGGCCGTGCGATGGCGCTGCACGGCGGCGGGGGCGACCACAACGTCAGGGACCCAGCAGCGCTGTGAGGCAAAGTCAGGGCAAGCAGCGTCTGAGCGGCGTTTCCGCGTCCCCACCTGGAGCCGGTAAGCTTCGGTTTTGACCCCCCTCATGAGAACTCTGTTCTTTTATCTCCACCCTCTTTCTTCTGGGGGCGCCCTGTCCGCCTTTCGGGCCATCTCCCCGGGGCCCTTGTGTGACACCCGGGTGCCAACCGAAGTATCCGCCTCCTCCGCAAGCTCACGGGGGTCAGTAAGCTTGCGGTACACCAGATGCTGGCGCAGCTCCGGAAAACACTTATCCAAGAGGTGCTCTCTCTAAAAAAGATTGTACAGGCCCTCATAATCACGCACATCGCTGCCACGCACCCAACCATCCAGAGCCTTACGGGCATACTCAAAAAAATCCACCCAATTCTGCGTGGACAGCTTATGGCTGCCACGGAACCTCTGGCGATACCTTTCAGGGTTGAGGCCAAAATGTTTAATGAGCGCCTCCTTCATGGGGGAATACCTAAACTGGTCTGCCTTATCTAAATACAGGAGGGTGTCCCTGACGTCAGGAGGTATATACCGGTACTAACCACCTCCCCAATGTTTCTCGGGCACCCCATGGGCAGTCAAGGCCACTTCATACGCCTCCAACCACCTTGCAATGTCATCCCCCTTGGTGTAGCTCGCTATCACCTCCTTAGGTAACCAGCATCTGGGCTCCTGCTGAGCCTCTGGTACGCTGCCACCATTCGGACTTCCTGGTGCACCCAACTGTAATGCTCTCAGCTCCATTTCCTTGAGCTGGAGCTCGTGCGCCAACTTCCTTTCCTCCATAGCAAACTGCTTATCTTCCCTTTCTCTCTCCCTCTCGTGCTCTAACATGGCAAGCTCCCACTTCAATCGCTTCACCTCCCTCCTGTCCTCGTACTCCTGCGACGACACACTCCCCCTGGATACACTACTCCCTGCCCCGGAACGTCTTCCTGGCAACACATTGTCGGACATATCAATGTTGAGCAGGCCTGGGTCTTCTTGAGTGTCCGCCTCCCCTTGTGTGACCTGTCCCTCCTGTTCCTCATCCTCTCTCTCCCCTGGGTGGGCCCTTACCCATGCCCTCAAGGCAGTGCGGAGCTCTTCTTTTACAGCCCTCTGCCCCACTGGCACCCCCATCCCCTGACAAAACTATCTTAACTGCACTACCGTGTACTTATCAAGGTCAGCCAGCTGGAACTCCATTTTGTCAGGTGGGGACCCAGGTAACTTGGAAGAAAGATACTAGGACGTAGGCAACAATGCTGGGTCAACACAGGTCCCTACACACTTTGCAGGCTAGACAGTGGTGGGCAATTGAGTTAGCTTGTAGGCACAATAGGTGTCCAATTAATTGCAGCGCACTCTGTCCCACTGGAGAGTGCTGGGTAGCTACAGGTCCTAGATCCCACCGCTCGCCAACAATGTAAGAACTGGGACCACCAGTTCTCCGGGGGGTAGCTTTGCTCGAGCAGGAAGGCAGCCAGGGGCTTACGTGTAAAGTAGCTACTCAACACACTCATCCACTCAGACAATAAGTGGGCGCAATAATGGAGACCACACCATTATTTGTGGTTGAAAATCAAGGTCTTTTATATAGGCTTTAGATCAAAGCAATTCGGGCATTAGCATTTCATTAGCATCTTATTAAGGTGTTTCATTAAAGCGGTACATTAGGCATTCTCATCAGGTGAGCAAAACATCAAATAACACAGCCTGTTGCATTATACTCTTCAGCAGGCTAAGGGGGTACTTTCATAAACCATGGGCTAACATTTCAAGAAGCAGTTATGAACATTTCCTCTTGTAAATATCAACAGTTCAATACCAGTAATCATGTCATCGAAATATCAATGGAGTAAATCAAGCAGTATCGTAACACAACCCCATCAGGATTCATTGATGCCCGCCCCTGCAATAAATTCAGTACAGGGAAATGATTCACAATTTAATTAGCAGGCATGACCAGTTAATTCAGAATGAGCCTGTCTTCAGGCATGCACAGTTACTCGGTATTGAGGAGCCTTTAAGTGTAACCACGGCCTCCCAGTCATTAGAGGCTCCTTGGGGCCAACGGGGTCCTCTCTCAGTCCTCCCCGGGGGAGGGGCGAACTCGGGGCCTTGACCGCCCTTCCGCCCTCCTCCCCTGGGGTTACCTGTTATTTTCGTCCCTCAGGGGCCCTTGCGATGGCTTTGGGGGCAGGCAGAGTGGCTTCGGTCCTTCCGGGGCCTCACTCGGCCCGGTGCGGTGCAGGGAGCAGATGCGGGGCACAGGTGCCGCGAACAAGTGAATTTAGCATGGGGGCAAATCTCCTGCTTTACGGCCCCCTCCGCGACGAGTCACAGCTTTCCTCGGGTGCCGGGCCTTGCTAGAAGGGCTCGGCGGTAGCAGCCAATGGCTGTGCAGCTTGGGCGGGGGCGCGGCTGATGACGCGGCGGCGCTCCCGCTCACGTGATGTGGGTAGCCCGGCTTCAGGCCTAGTGCGCAATGAGCCCTCTCCTGGTATCCGCGGGCCGCCGGGGGGGGCACAATGCTGGCGCGGGCCACAACAAAGCGCCGGGGCCGGAAGGCCGGACACTTGAGGCCTGAGGAGGCCTGAGGAGAATTCCAGCGGCCCTCTCCTGGCACACGGGGGCCGCCGTAGGGCAATCTTGGCGCTTCACGAGGAGCGGCAGGTAGGTGCCAGAAGGGCTCACAGCGCTTGACGAGGATCGCGCCTGAGGGGGCTTTCAGGGCTCCTGGAGGGGCGCAGCAGGGGAGAGCTTCTGAATTCAGGCAGTCGGACGCATTCGAACCTGGTGGCAGCTGGTTCGCGGCCGCGGCAGTGCTTGTGGGCTCGCTCATTATTTTAACTGTGCTGTATTTTAAAACTGCTTCTGGTTATTTTCTTACCTGGCTGCTGCTTCCTGACTTCCATCGCCGCTCCCCTAGCTCCGGTCCGACACGGCTGAGTGCTGCTTGATCCGGAGGGCTGACGGGGTTGCGGCCGCCATCTTGGAGGGGCAGACCATTCCCTAGGGCAGCGCTCTAGTTTTCGCGCACCTAGGACTCAAAAGCGACGCTCCATGCGCACGTGCAGCGGACGCATTCGAACCTGGTGGCAGCTGGTTCGCGGCCGCGGCAGTGTTTGTGGGCTCGCTCATTATTTTAACTGTGCTGTATTTTAAAACTGCTTCTGGTTATTTTCTTACCTGGCTGCTGCTTCCTGACTTCCATCGCCGCTCCCCTAGCCCCGGTCCGACACGGCTGAGTGCCGCTTGATCCGGAGGGCTGACGGGGTTGCGGCCGCCATCTTGGAGGGGCAGACCATTCCCTAGGGCAGCGCTCTAGTTTTCGCGCACCTAGGACTCAAAAGCGACGCTCCATGCGCACGTGCAGCGGACGCATTCGAACCTGGTGGCAGCTGGTTCGCGGCTGCGGCGGTGCTTGTGGGCTCGCTCATTATTTTAACTGTGCTGTATTTTAAAACTGTTTCTGGTAATTTTCTTACCTGGCTGCTGCTTCCTGACTTCTATCGCCGCTCCCCTAGCCCCGGTCCGGCACGGCTGAGTGCCGCTTGATCCGGAGGGCTGACGGGGTTGCGGCCGCCATCTTGGAGGGGCAGACCATTTCCTAGGGCAGCGCTCTAGTTTTCGCGCAACTAGGACTCAAAAGCGACGCTTCATGCGCACGCGCGCAGCGGACGCGGCGGCGGCGCGCCAAAGGCAAGCCCGTCTGTGCCCGTCTGCGCCCGTCCGCGGCCAGCCGGGGCAAGGGGGACCTTACTATGCCCAATTTTTATCGTATTCGTCAGTGGATCTCCACTGTCTCCAAAGTCATGGCACCCTTAGTGCAGCCTCAGCGTCCACTATTTCCATCCTTGGTCTCGCCCGGCCTCAGTCCAATCCCCCCATCGCTCTCACCTGTCCCCTTCCCTCACCTTTGCCTCCCCGCTCACTCGTCCCCGACCAGCCTCCTAGTCCAGTGGCCGCTATTTCGGCTTACCTTTTAAACACCAGATCAGCCGTGAAACATCAATTAGAACTTTTTGATTTTCTGGACTGCCACAAACCTGATCTGTTATTTCTGACCGAAACCTGGTTCTGCCCCGATTCCCTTCCCAACATCCTTGCAGCACTTCCCTCCTCTTACTATGTCCTACGGGCTGATCGCCCGCCGGGCAGGGCGGGCGGAGGCGTTGCACTGATCGTTCGGTCGGACGTCCATTTTCAAATTCTCTCTTGTCCAGCTATCAAGGGAATCGAGTGTCTGGTGATGCGATCAGCCTCTTTTCAAATTCCCATCACCTGTGTCCTTGTTTACCGTCCCCCCAATCCTACCCCCCACTTCTTAACGGAGTTCGAGGAATTACTGGCCACATTAACAGTTAACAACTCTGCTGTTTTGGTCCTCGGCGATTTTAATTTTTGGCCCTCTGATCCTGCGGAAGACGCAGCATCCAGGACTTTCACAGAGTCCCTCCTCAGTCTTAATTTTATTTCCCATGTATCCGCCCCATCTCATTCCAAGGGCCATGTCCTTGATCAAATCTGGTCATTGAACATCACGGTTTCCACTCCCATCATCACACCATGTTTGTGGTCCGATCACTTCCTGATTTTGTTTACTCTAGATCTCCACCGGCCCAAACGCCCAGCTCTTCCCAGGAACATCTGGGCTCGCAACTGGAACAAGGCCGATATTCCCGCCCTCTGCCTCACTCTTCAAAATTCCTCCCCGGTCCTGGAGACACTTTCCCCATCCTCCCAGGTTACCACCATCAATGACTGGCTATCCAGGTCCTGTAATCAGGTAGCCCCCCTGAAACGTGTTGCTGTGAAACGCGTTCACAACGTTAATAAATGGTTCACAGATGAACTTAAGGGAAAGAAGCTAGCAGCCCGCCAGGCCGAACGCGCATGGAGGCGTTCCTACTGCCCAACTTTAAAGACTCATTATTTATTTATGCTTAACGCATATAAAAAGGCCATCCTCTCAGCCAAGACTGCTTATTTCTCTGATAAAATACTTTCCTCGGAAAACCAGGCTAGAGAAATGTTCTCCACCGTTCATGAGCTGGCCATGTCAGACAGAACCTCCCTAAAACCTTCCCCTTCCCAAGCCCTCTGCGATTCCCTAAATAACTATTTTGTAGAGAAAATTGAAGCTATTAAGGCCAACATACCCCCACCTCCCCCACTTCCCCCGGCCCCTGAACCCCCCCCCCCTAATAGTTTCCATTTAGCCCACATCCCTCAACTGACCAGTGAGACGCTATCTTCGCTAGCGGCGAAAGTCAAGTCTGGCTCTCCTTTGGATGTATGCCCAGCGCCTATCCTGAGGGAAATCTTCCGGGCTTGCCCTTCTCCTCCTCTGGCATTCCTGAACGGCTCACTCAGGACTGGCATAGTTCCAGAGCTTCACAAATCAGCTATAATTATCCCCCTCCTGAAAAAACCCGGTGCTGACCCTGTCCCCCCGACCAACTATCGTCCTATTTCCCTCCTACCTTACCTGGGAAAAATCCTGGAGCGCCACGTCGCCTCTGTCCTCAGCTCCTTTGTTGAGGACACTGGCTACCTGGCCTCCTGTCAGGCTGGATTTCGTCCCAGCCACTCCAATGAGAGGGTCGTGGTCTCGGTCCTTGACAGCCTCAGGGAGGGTATGGATGGGGGCCATCCTCAGGCCTTGGTCCTCCTGGATCTGTCCGCTGCCTTTGACACGGTTGATCATTCCATCCTTCTCACCCTTGTCAGGGCAGCGGCCATCAGGGAACCTCCCCTGAACTGGCTCACTTCCTTCCTGAGGGACCGCACCCAGGCCGTCCACCTTGAAGGGTTTTCCTCTCCTTCACGTAAGGTACAGTGTGGTGTCCCCCAAGGCTCTTCTCTTTCTCCTCTTCTATTCAATCTTTACATTTTCCCTCTTATTTTTGCTCTACAACAACTGGAGGTCACTGTCTTTAATTATGCCGATGACCTCCAGCTGATTTTCAATCTCTCACATTCTCCTGAATCTATGTTTAATTTTCAATCAATCTTGATCTTTATCAGGGACTGGATGAACTTCAACCACCTCAAACTCAACCCAGACAAAACTGAGCTGGTTTTGACTGGTGGTGCATCCAGTCCCTGGACTTCCACGTTTTGGCCCCCCTCACTCGGTTCCCCTCCCTCACCTTCACACTCTGTTAAAACACTTGGGATCATGGTAAATCAAAATCTTACGTTACACTCTCAGATCAGCACGGTGGTGTCCTCTTGTTTCTTCACTCTCCGTACTATCAGGAAAATCTCTAGATTTTTCTCTCTTCCAGCTCTCAAACTTATCACTATGGCAATGGTCTTGTCATGGCTGGACTACGGTAACATCCTGTACAACGGTGTTCCGGCTTATGCCCTTTGACGCCTACAGCTGGTACAGAACCAGGCAGCACGGCTCATTTACGGCCTCCCCAAATTCCATCACGCCACCTCTGCATTAAAGAACCTGCACTGGCTGCCCATTAGGGAGAGGGCCCTTTTCAAACTGGGTTGTACGGCGTTTCAGGCCTGTGCTGGAACTGCCCCAGCCTTTATAAACTCGGCTATCTCCAGCTATACACCAGTCAGAGAGCTCCGTGCTTCTTCTCAGTACCTCCTTTCCATTCCCCGGTTCAGGAAAACGAGGATGGAGGGGTGAAATTTGCGGTTCTCTGCCACATTTTCTGGAACTCCCTTCCCCTGAATGTTCGTTCCATTCCACTCTACCCTGATTTTCGCAAGGCGCTGAAAACTCATCTCTTTTTGCAAGCATTTCCAGCTTAGTCCTTCCACAGCTGCCATCCGAGTTCTAATATTGTCCTCAGCGCCATGAAACCGCTAGGTAAAAGTGCGCTTTACAAGTGTTTTTAAATTCAAATTTGACCCAGCGCTTGGAAAGGGGACAAATTACAGCGCTTTCAAATCATGCAGCAAGTAGACAGGCAGGATGTAAGGCAGAGCAAGTCAGTCAGGGGGAGACAGGCAGGGCAAAATAGGCCCAGATGGAGGCAGGGAGTGCGCAGAGCAGCACAAGTCCAGTACCTGGTCGATCCCCCAGCAGTCTCTGGTTAAAGGCAAGTAGTCTTCTCGGCGCTTGGATGGTTCTGCGCCCTTATGAGTTGGGTTCTTGAAGAAAAAGGGGGGGCTTGAGTTGGAGGCTGGATAAATTTCCTCAGGTCACTGAAGATGGACCCTGGGGTTCCCTACCGTTGGGCCAGATCAGGGGACTTGTCTAGGATACCTCACTCAGCTTAAGAGGCAGCACCTAAATCCTGTCACTCCCAGTGGCATACGTTCCTGACTAGGCCCTCCCGCCTAAACCTCCTGCGTGGGTTCCCCAGGTCAATGATGCCCCAACTGACTAGAAAAAGTTCCCTCCCTTGCTTAAGTATGCCCAGGTCAGGTGACCACACTCTAAGGCGGCAAAAATAAGCTCCGCCTTTCTTCTGGAAGGTTCCAGGAGCTTCCCACTCTACCTATGGACAGGGGATGGCAGGCTGGCATTGCAACAATGTATGGGGATCCAGCCAGCTCCTGGCAACCAGGGTGCTACACTAAAAGTCCACACTGCGGTAGCAGGGGCCAGTGGCAGCCATGTTTAGAGTAGAGAGCACCTGCACCCTAACATGGATTAGACATAAAAAGGTGCCCGAAGACCTAAGGGCCAACAAAAAGAAGGTGGGAAAAATGAGGCAAGGGTGAAAAAAATAGGGAAAGACCACCCTAGGGCTGACAGGTCTAACAAGTGGTATTAGTGAAAGGACTGTAGAGCAGGTGTGGAAGTGAGTGTTCTCCATACCAGGGTTCGGTGACAGAGACATGCATTATTGGGAGGGTATGCAAGTGGTGGCATGTAAACAAACTTTCACACAACGCAACAAATCACCTTGCTGCACGGTGTGAAAGGGCAGGAATGTGCCGTATTTAATGTTGTACTGCCCGTTCCTGTCCTTTCCTTGTGCTGGCGCACAATGTGCACCCTGGCAGCACAGAAGGCATCCCTACACCATGGTGCAAGGTTGCCTGCGATGTAAGCAGGATTGTTTTTGCGCAGGAAGGCTATCCGAGCTCGGCGGCGATGGGTAGGTGAACCGACAAGGACACGGGAAGCTTGAGCCATATCTGGAGGTTCATCCCCGCTGTCCTACACCCGCCGAACGCCCATGTGGCATATCTTTCCTGACCTATAGGCATAGGAAAATACCACAGAGGTAACCTACTTCCATAACACTGGTAGTACACACATGACACTAGCATGCTGTTGAATGAACATATTTTCTTTATTTTCTACACTTGATAGGTCCTGATGAATCGGGGGTAGTAGCCCATTGCGAGAAACATGTTGACCAATTCCTCTCCTAATCTCATCTAGGGCCAATATACCTAATTGGTTGGCACCTAGCGAGTTAGATTCACGTTTTTAACTGTAGTGGGAGACCCCCAGAATAAAGTAGTTTCCGGTACCCCCCCTACATTTTAATCACCCCTAGGCTACTTGCTTTATTACCCACACACCCGCACTTCACCATAATAGATTTAAAAGATCTCCGCTAAAGAGCCCCTCCTAGAGGTGAGCCCGTCGGGGATTGCACCGCCTCCCCGACAAGGAGCAAACGCCAATGATGAAGCATGACACCCATATGGGTGTGTGAGGCAACCACATCCAACAAAATGGATGCCCAAAGGTGTCATATCTACACCCTCGGTCACGCCAGATACACACAATTCCCTCACTAAGGAACGTTTCAGCAACCCCCATTTGTTTACCTATGCTTGTCTAGGGCACCAGCTGATACTGGACCTTCCACTTTTTTAGTGGTAAAGAGTGCCTTCTTGATCTATTTGATCACCCTCCCTCCTTTGAATATTACCTCTCCTGGGGAGTCATAGTATTCCTAGGTTTACCAGTAATTGTATATCTGGGAATCCACGGGTGGATGCGTGATAACGCCCATGTCACACAATATAGTGATTTGTGCTGCGTTTTGTTACTCTAGATGGCCTTGTGTGGCTGATGAATCACACTAGGTAGTTCCACCAACCTTGCGCCCCCTTGCGTGGCGCAAGAGCAACACAACTCAATGATAAATATGCCCTTCGGACTGAAAGCAGTCGGCAGTGATGGCTTAGATTAAAAAACACGGACAGACTCGCAGGGGGGGGCTCTAGGCTCATGGCGGCCTTGGGCAGGGAGCGTAGGGAGGGGGCTCCAGAAGAGGGAGTCCGGGCGAGGACCCCAAATCCCTGCCAGGGGCAGCCACCCAAATATGTATCCATCCTCAGAGGATTACTATATTAAGGATATATGTTGGCTTGGCGGCCACTGGGGTTTGGTGGCCCTGTGCAGGTGCACAGCTTGCACATGCCTAAGGCCGCCCCTGAGACTCGTACAGAAGCTAGTGATAATGGGGGAAATGTGCAGTGTATGGGTTACTGCACATTACTATCATTTTTGCAGATTTATCGTAATACAGGAGCAATGCAGAACGTCACTGAAGTTACCACCAACAAATGGGTGGTGGGAATGATGCACATAAAAATCTATCTCAAGCTGCTGTTCCACATATGTTACTGCATTTTTGTCCGCAGGGATGCTGAATTGAGGCCTATTCAAATCTAGAGGGATTACCACATATCCCAATTAATTAAATACCTATTTGGAATTAGCACCTCCCTCTAAATAGGGGCGTCATAGTATATACTATTTAAACTGCTACCCTCAGGAGTCTGAGGAAGGTGGCAACGCGCTGGTTGTGCTCAACCCGATGTTCAGTAGAACAGGTTGTGCCATTTTACCTCTAAGTTCCAAAACTATTCCTCACTTTTCTGGATGGATCTCTTTTGTTTCAAATTACTGGTCTGGCTGTGGATATGTTTGGGTTCATCTTTCTGGTAGTTGACAGAACCACTACCTGGCTGTGACCGGACTATGGCCAAAACAAGTGGGACGGCTTATAATAAAGCGATTATTGGGTTTATACATTTCATGCATTTATGTCTTCTGTGGCTGTCTATATATTTTTCCCCTCATTCTATTTGGATTAGATGAAATTGGTTTATTCTGATAAAATGTTTGGCTAGAGGTGCAGACTAACCAAACACAGGGAGATGATGGACGGAGCGCTAAAACTCTTCAGACATTCACCCCCAGTCACAGATCTGGGCTGAATCCATCATCGTTCTTTAGCCCACTCTGCCACCCCAGTTCAGACACAGCTATATTCAAATCAGTCTGACCCTGTGCCTCATGGGAACAGTCCAGCACAAACTGCCCAGCCATGTCTTCCCTGGGCTGGAAACAAGCATCCTGGGACCGGTTTCTGGGTAAGCAAGGGAACCACGTCTGGTCATACCCTGGAAACTAACACCATCTTTGTCTGGCGTTGGATGCCCCTTTCTAATTTTATATCTGAGGCCTGGGTGAGTAAGAAGCAAGTGGGAAGGGTTTGGGCTCGATTCACAAAGTTATTTGTGCATGTAAATCTTATTTACATGCTCAAATACAAGTGCAAGATATTCAATAAACTATGGGCCCGATTCACAAAAGTAATCTGAGACAAAATTCTAACTTTAAGACTTTCAATATTCACAAAAGGCATTTAGGAGGAGTAAAATTAGGATTCCTAACTTTACTACTCCTAAATGTCCTTTGTGAATAGCAAAAGTCGTGTGGGCGTTCAAGGTCAGGTTTTCCTTATAAATTCAGGAACAGCCCCAAACTCTATTAATTTGTGGGGGGTTTTCTAAAGCTACTCTCCAATCCCTTTTCACCATGGCAATGGTCAGTGATGTACTCCTGCCTTGCCAGGATGAGTAGGAGAAGGTAGCACAAAAATAACTACCAAATTGGAGGGGGTGTTGGAAAAGGTATTCCTCCCTGTGAAGAAAAAACCCCCAGAAATTGTTGCACTGCTCAATAGTGATGCCATTTCAGCTGATGTAGTTGTACAATTATACCAGCAGAAACTCTGTCTGTTGTAAAGCCGTAAAAGGAAATTCATAAACTTCTTCCCGGATTGTGTCTGCAAACCTGGGTTTGACAAAACTTCAGTAAAGTTTTGCAAAATGCAAAGAGTAAAACTACACAGATACAATCATACAATTGTGTAAATTTACATATGCTAAAGTTTTACTTTTAAAATTATTTTTTTAAGATTATACAACTAATATGCCGGCATGGTTTACCGGTTGACACTTTTTTTAGATCTCGAGAGTTAGCTAATTCATGTTTATGGAGTACATGATTCAGCTGAAGAGCAGGAGCTAAGAATAATCAAATAGAGAATAGAAATAGAATATAGGAACTTAATTGAAAAACTCACCTTGGTATCCCAGGAAGAGGTTCTCCCAAGCAGCAACAATTCAGATCTTGTCTATCTTCTTGGGTAGCAGGAACAGGTAGTTCTTCCAGGAAGTTGCAATTCAGATCTTGTCTATCTTCTTGGGTAGAAGGCCTTTAAACAAATGTTGAGTTTAGTAACTCAGTAGTGACTTATTTGCTTTACCTTTCAGCAGACTGATTTCATTAACAGCTTTACCATAAACTCCAATTTAGGAATTGTTTGTTGATCCCTGTAACTCTATAGAATGAGCAGAGTGTACATAACAGGCAACTTCATATTATATTTCAATATTAAAACTGAGGATTTTTGGTCATATAACAAATTACGAGACTGAAGGACGAATGGTTTGTAAATGTCACCTGGGACAGTCCCAGCTTTGAAGGACCATATTACATGTGGCCCTTTTTGTACTGTTTATACTATATATTTAGTTTTAGTTTAGCTCATTTGATATGAAATGTATGTATTATTTCAACCATGAGAAGAGTAAGATGCTGCACTGTGTTAGTTAGTTGTAGTAAAATGAATAGATACGCATGATCAATCCCCCTTCGGGGAGCAAAAATCTGCTCTGTAATACACGATCGCTATTAAAGCATGCCATACAGGTCTGGGATCTGATAGCAACAGAGAAACCTGACCTATGTTTCCTAACGGAAACTTGGCTCAAGCCTCACTTAGTCCCAGCAATCACACTAGGCATCCCGATGGGATATAAAATAATTAGAATGGATCGTCCTAATAAAATAGGAGGGGGGTGGCAATTGTTCACAGAGAGGAACTAAATATTACTACTCTGGAGGAAATTAGCACCCCACAGATGGAACTACTAATCTTTAAACTCAGTTCCACATCTAGGGAACATAGAAAGGGTGCTTTGGTTTATCGCCCTCCAGGCCCGAGTGGGAATTTCTCCATTGCCCTCATAGAGGCCCTAGCACCATTTGTAGAGGAAAATCAGAACTTCCTGCTAGTAGGGGACTTCAATATGCACGGGGAGTTAGAAAAATGCACGGAGGTTAGAACCCTCCTAACGGATCTTAACTCTTTAGGTCTCAAAAAGATTAATCATGGACCTACACGTGAGGCAGGCCATACTTTGGACCTAGTGTTTTCTAACTCACTCCTAACTACATGTACAATATCTACTCAGGTAGAATGGACTGACCATTTTATATTAAAGTTCTACACCGATGCCATGGATAAGCCACGTATACAGACCACCTTGGCTACTAAAAGAAGACCCTGGCATAATTTAACGGTGGATACTTTTAGAGAGGTGTATAAAGCCCCCCTGCTTAATGACTACTCAGGAAACATGACCACTGAGCTCCAGCGGTTTGAGAAGACAGTTAGTGAAGCAATAAACTCCACCATCCCGCTGAAAATATACAAACCCCGCCAGGCAGATAGACAAGAAATATGGTTCTCCGAAGACCTGAGACTGCTGAAACAAACAAGCATTTGCAATGCAATAGGTCTCGCATTATGAAAGTTTGAGCTATTGGTCTTGTAAATGACAATTTTTTTATTTATGTGTTGATTTTGAAAATAGCTAAATTAATAGCTTTGTCATTTTCAATGCCAATAGTTATAACTTTCGCACATGTGACGACTATAGCATTTGTAATGCAACATGTTTTGTATTTACGTGACTTAGATGTATTGATATTACAAATAGCAACGGCTTTTAATTTTTTAAAATAATTAATACTTAAATAAAAGTGATTGTAATTTATATTGGCAATAGCTTAAACTTTTGTAAATAACGTTTGTGAAGATTATGTTCAGTGTATTTTATTGTGATGAAAATCCAAGAACAGAAATGAAATAACATCATTTTGTGACATTTGTAATAAAGCTTGAAACATTGAGAGAACATCATTGAACCAGTTGTTGTTGAATGGTTGCACAGATTGATGCTGTGATGTCGCGGAGTGATGCTGGGATTGCGCTGAGTGATGCTGGGATTGCGCTGAGTGGTGCTGTGGTGGTGCTGAGTGGTGCTGTGGTGGTGCTGAGTGGTGCTGTGGTGGTGCTGAGTGGTGCTGTGGTGGTGCTGAGTGGTGCTGCTGAGTGGTGCTGTGGTGGTGCTGAGTGGTGCTGTGGTGGTGCTGAGTGATGCTGTGGTGGTGCTGCTGAGTTCTCTCTGCAACTGCACTCTGCAACTGCACTCTGAATCTGCACTCTGCACTGTGAATCTGCACTCTGAATCTGCACTCTGAATCTGCACTCTGCACTCTGAATCTGCACTTTGCACTCTGAATCTGCACTCTGAATCTGCACTCTGAACTCTGAATCTGCACTCTGCACTCTGAATATGCACTCTGAATATGCACTCTGAATCTGCACTCTGCCCTCTGAATCTGCACTCTGAATCTGCACTCTGAATCTGCACTCTGAATCTGCACTCTGCACTCTGAATCTGCACTCTGCACTCTGAATCTGCACTCTGAATCTGCACTCTGCACTCTGAATCTGCACTCTGAATCTGCACTCACAATCTGCACTCACAATCTGCACTCACAATCTGCACTCACAATCTGCACTCTGCACACTGCACTCTGCACAGTGCACTCTACATATGGTATGTTATGCTTACATACGTTCCATATTTTATCCATGTATATGCCACATTTAGTTAAGAATATATGTTCTGTTTAGTTACATTACTTTGTTTGTATACCCTTTTATGCTGCTCTAAAGTTATTTCAATGGGTGAAATGCGGAGCCTGGCCGAGAGTAACAGGGCAGTGCTGGGAGGGGGGCTGCGCACCAACTGAAGTGCTCTGGTTGCACGGCCTGCGGCCGTGTGAAGTGATAAGCCTTTGAAGTATGTAAAGGCTGTGTTTGCGGGGAGAGAGAGGGGAGGTGCTGGTGTGGGAGGAGTGCTGCTACGGCCTGGGGGAAGCTGGCTGGGAAGGGGGAGGAGAAATGAATGTAAGGCTGTGGGGAACAGAGTTTATGGCCCAAAAGCGCGTGCCTGTGGCCACGTGAACTTCAAGAAAACGCCAAGGAACGAAGCCCTTGGTTTGAAGAGGATTTCGAGCACTTGAATTCTCGCTCCTCAATGCGCTTGCGCGCATTTAAGGTCATGAGACCTAAAAACCAGGAAGCTGGAAAAAGTATGGAGACAGTCTCGTAGGCTGGATGATAAGGAACATCACAAAACCTCACTTAGGGCATACCACAAAGCCATTAGGGCAGCTCGGAAAAACTACATTGCAACACAATTAACAGAGGCTGGGAAAGACTCCAAAGTGCTGTATAAAATCCTACAAACATTTACCAGACCAGCAGCATGTGAGACCATAGAGGTTGCATCCCAAGATCTATGTGAGGAGATCGCACTATTCTTCATGAAGAAGATTGATACAATCTATGAAAAGATAGTAGCCTCGAAGGCAAGTGAGGTAGCCGAAACAAACCTTTCCCACAACAACATACAACAGAAACCAAATTCCGACTGCCTTAAAAGCTTTCCCCCTATCTCTTTAGAAGAGGTCACTGCATTAATCACTCAGATTAAGAGTGGTAGCCCTCAGGATATCATCCCAGCCCGCATTATGCCTATGTTGGCAGAAGTCCTTGGGCCAGGAATTCAACAGCTAATTAATCTATCTCTTAGTACTGGTGAGGTCCCGAGAAACTGGAAAAGGGCGCTAATGAGACCGTTGAGGAAGAACACCGCTATTCCCTGGACCGAATTTACCAATTTAAGACCTATCTCCCTTCTCCCCTTTATGGGCAAAATCATAGAGAAATTTGTCAATAGACATTTGTCAAAATACATCGAAGAGACAAATGGACTGGACCCCTCCCAGTCGGGTTTTAGGCCAAGACACAGCACCAAGACCACTTTGCTGTCAGTCGCAGACGATCTACACATGTTCCAGGATAAAGGCTACTCTGTTATCCTGGTTCTGTTGGATCTGTCTGCGGCGTTTGACACTGTGTCATACGACATCATGACCACCAGGCTTATTAACATCGGCCTGGAAGATAAGGCTCTGGCTTGGTTGAGGAGTTTCTTGACAGATCGCACCCAAACAGTCACCTTGGGTGCTTATCGGTCAGAGGAGTTGGGAATCTCGAAGGGGGTGCCACAGGGCTCTTATTTGAGCCCTACCCTTTTTAACATCTATGTGGCCCCCCTAGCGAACATCATGAGATCCCATGGGTTCATCCCTGTGTCATATGGGGATGACACCCAACTCCTCTTTCCTTTTAAATCCTTTACGGATGAGGTCAGGAAATCCTTTTCCCAGGGGATGAAGGCAGTGGCCCACTGGATGGCATCTAACCTCCTGCAATGCAATGTTGCAAAGACGGAGGTGATGCTGTTCGGTGAGGCCAAACTCCTGTGGTCCCCCGACTGGTGGCCGCAAGATCTTGGTCCAGTCCCTGAGCCCAAGCAGGTGGTTAAGAATCTGGGTGTTCGTCTAGACCAGGAACCTTCTCTCAAGCAACATGCCAATCAAGTGGTGGGGTCCTGTTTCCACATCATTGGGATGTTGCGGAAAGTATTTCCTCTGCTTCCTGATTCAACCAGGAAAACCTTAGTACAGGCCTTAGTGTTGAGTCGCTTAGACTACTGCAATGGGTTACTTCTTTCAGCTAACGAGGGAGTAATCTCTAGATTGCAGGTAGTTCAAAACACCGCGGCTCGCCTTGTTCTTAATCAGCCCCCCCGCGCCCCATCTAAACCCCTCTTGACCACTCTGCATTGACTTTCCATCAAACAGAGGGTGAAGTTCAAGGCTTGTTGTATCATACACAAGTGTCTTCAGAGGAAAGGCCCCATGTACCTGTCCAATAAATTCTCTCTCTATGTACCCTCGCGATCCCTGAGATCTAGTGAACAGGCTTTGCTGCGGGTACCTAGAGCAAAAAAGGCAAGACAAGGCGATAGAGCACTTTCCATTGCTGGTCCAATGCTATGGAATACCCTCCCACTTTCCTTGAGACTCTGTAAGGAGCACCTCTGCTTTAGGAGAAAGTTAAAAACCTTTCTATTTCAAAACTAATATGTTACACTGCCAGTACTGTTTATTTGCAATAAGGCTGCCAAAGGCGCGGAGATACTCCTTCGGGATGTGATCCTAGCGCGATACAAACCCGCAAATTAAATAAATAAATAAATAAATAAATGTTAGTCAGAAGGTCTTATTGTACTGAAGCCTTTGCTTTGTTAAAAGCACCTTTTGTCTACAAATGTTTGGCACTTTGTAACTTTCAGCTACTAGTAGGAAGCTCCTAGTAAGCTCATGTTTTGTTCACCTTTCATGGTGGGAATGCTCATAAAAGGAACTGTAGGTATCAACATGTTTAAACAGTATCAACATAAAGTGGGTAGTAGTGTTCCCTAATAGGGAAACGTCCACACATTCATAGAGCAATTTTATAATATATACGTGTAATATCAGAAATTTCTTAAAAAGTCTGGATTAGGGTGCTTAATTTGCCCTTGCTACACCAACTACCCAATGGTTTTACTTACCCAAAAAGTGTGCAATAAATGGACAAAAAAGAAAAGGGCTTCGACAGCACACCTCTTATCATAACATCAATAACATATATGGGAATATGTAGTCCCAATCAATTTAGGTATAGAGACAATCACAGCAGTTTCAGTCAGACATAGGGATCCAAGACGTGTAGTGATCTTGATATTCTTTTATTCCAAAAACACTTCAATAAAAGCTCCCAGCACACGGCTTGCCGACACGTGTTTCGTCTTACAAAGACTTTTTCAAGGCTGGAAATATTAAAATATACTTCAATCATTTATATATACACATATACACATAAAAGTATGTCTGACTAAAACTGCTGTGATTGTCTCTATGCCTAAATTGATTCGGACTACATATTCCCATATATGTTATTGATGTTATGATAAGAGGTGTGCTGTTGAAATCCTTTTCTTTTTTGTCTATATCACCCTGCGCACCTGGACCACGGTGACCACCGAAGAAACAGCCCGCACGATGAACACCATCCACTCCGGATCACCAACTGACCCCTGCCCCCACCACATCTTCAACAAGGCCGACTCCACCATCGCACCCCAACTCCGGAACATCATCAACACCTCCTTCAACACCGCCACCTTCCCGGAGAGCTGGAAGCATGCCGAGCTCAGCGCCCTACTGAAGAAACCAACAGCGGACCCCACCGACCTCAAGAACTTCTGCCCCATCTCGCTCCTCCCTTTTCATGATAAAGTCATCGAGAAGATAGTCAACAGACAGCTTGCCGCCTACCTCGAGACGAACGGATCCCTCGACCCCTCGCAGTCCGGTTTCAGAGCCAACCACAGCACCAAGACCGCCCTCATCGCAGCCACCGACGACATCCGAGCCCTGCTCGACAACGGAGAAACAGCGGCACTCATCCTCCTGGACCTCTCTGCAGCCTTCGACACTGTCTGCCACCGCACCCTAGTTCAACGCCTCAGCAACACCGGCATCCAAGAGAAGGCACTGGAGTGGATCATCTCGTTCCTCGCCGGAAGAACACAGAGAGTCCGCCTCCCCCCGTTTCGATCCGAGGCCACCGAAGTCATCTGCGGCGTACCGCAAGGATCATCACTCAGCCCCACCCTATTCAACGTCTACATGAGACCTCTTGCAGCCATTGCACGCCAACACAACCTCAACATCATCTCCTACGCCGATGACACCCAGCTGATCCTCTCCCTCACCAGAGACCCTGACACCGCCAGAACCAGCCTACACGAAGGAATGAAAGACGTCGCCGAGTGGATGAAGAACAGCCGCCTGAAACTGAACTCAGACAAGACGGAAGTCCTCATCCTGGGATCATCACCCTCCACCTGGGACGACTCCTGGTGGCCCCCCGTCCTGGGCACCACTCCCAAGCCAACAAACCACGCACGCAACCTGGGCTTCATCCTGGACTCCTCCCTCTCGATGACCAGACAAGTCAACGCCGTCTCCTCATCATGCTTTCACACCCTTCGCATGCTCCACAAGATCTTCCGATGGATCCCGACCGAAACCAGGAAGACGGTCACCCAGGCACTCGTCATCAGCCGACTGGACTACGGAAACACCCTCTACGTCGGCACCGCAGCCAAGCTACAGAAAAGACTCCAACGCATCCAGAACGCCTCCGCCCGACTCAACCTGGACATCCCCCGACGCGACCACATCTCCGGCCACCTGAGGGACCTGCACTGGCTCCCCGTCAACAAGAGGATCACGTTCAGGCTCCTCACCCACGTCTCTCCACGACCTGGGCCCGAAGTACCTCAACGGCTGCCTGACCTTCTACACGCCCACCCGCCAGCTACGATCCACTAGCCTCGCCCTCGCCGCAGTACCACCCATCCGAAGAGCCACCGCCGGAGGAATATCCTTCTCCTACCTGGTGGCCAAGACATGGAACTCCCTCCCCATCCACCTTCGGCTGACGCAGGACCATCTCGCCTTCAGGAAACAACTCAAGACCTGGCTGTTCGAGCAGTAGCTGCCCCCTTCCCCCCAAGCGCCTTGAGACCCTCCCGGGTGAGTAGTGCGCTATACAAATGCTATGATTGATTGATTGATTGATTGATCTATGTTTAAACAGTATATTAGTTCATTATTTGGAAGAATATTCATGCTGGGACATGTTTTGGCTGTTGGACTGAAATCAATGCAAGCAACTTTTCTCGGCCTGATGTTGCATGCAGTCCACAGCTCATGTGCGTGATGTCATCTCTTGCGGGGAAAGTCCAGAAGCAGCACAGAGTATCACTTCTGGTGATACTCAGAGCACCCTGGTTGTGCCTGAGCATGAGGAGAACTGGTATTGACTCCCGAACAGGGGTATTTTTACAAAGAATTCACGAAACGCAGTGCAGTAAATAAAGTTGCTGCACTGCGTGAAAGAACTGCACCATATCTTCAAAGAAACACCCCAGTTCTGTTGTCTGTGCGACCTAAAGCCAACACAGGCCCCCCTCCAGCCTTAGTGCAAGGTTGCCTGCGTTGTGGTCAGGATAGTTTTTGTGCAGGAATGGGTATCTTATTGTAAAAGATAAACCCTTGGGGGCTTTTTCCTTCTTGTTTGTGAGCTGCAGAATGCAGCACATATGCAAAAAGGAAAAAACAAGGCGAATATGTCTTATCATTACACAAGCCTCAGCCAGTTGCACCATTTTGACGTAAATCCATGTCTCCACCTCTTTTTAAATATGGGTTTGCATAAACCTCTATGGAAGGATGCACGGGAACGCCCATGCAGCATCAGTGGAACCTGTCCCTGGTGCAAAGTAACGGAAGGCAGCTGAATGCGCTGCGTTCTTACAAAGCCACGCAAATTGACATGTGTGGCTTTATAAATACCAAATGGGATTCAGCAGCAGGGCTGTGTCAAAAAAGTAATGCAACCCTGATGCAAAATCTTTGTACATGAGTGCCGTAGGATCCTAGGTGTAGCCCTTTGGACGCCCTATGTACAAGTCCCTGATTGAGACAGTTAACTATAGTTTTTGCAGTGCCTACTTACATCCAATGAAAATACCATCTGGATTCTCTGAGCAAAGTGAAATGCTGAGGCTTGAGGCTTTTTATTTACTTGTTTGTAATGACTGCTTTGTCCAAGTGCATTACAACCAGTAATGTTATGCCTAGACCATCACAAACATAGATAAGAATGAGTGAATTACAATAAACCACCTGTCATTAGGGTTACTCGTAACTGCGCATGTACATTTCTTTAGCATAAGAATGGCCTTTGTAAAAAGGAGGACTTATACTGAACATCCACCACCTTTTCAACCAGTTTCCTATTTTCCCTTTGCAGCTCCTGGAATGTGTAGCTAGGTCTCTTCACAAGGGCAGAGGCCACTGCAGAATCCTACAATGGCAGAGGGGCAGATTCACAGAACTAACTTAAGACAAAATCCTAACTTAAGTCTGTCTTAAGTCTGTCTTAAGTTTGTCTTAAGTCTGTCTTAAGTCTGTCTTAAGTTTCTCTTAAGTCTGTCTTAAGTCAAACTTAAGACAAAATCCTTACTTTACTGCTACTAAATGCCTTCTGTGAATACCAAAAGTAGTAAGTTTAGGATTTTGTCTTAAGTTAGTTCTGTGAATCGGGCCCTTAGTCTTCTAAGACTCGTTTTCAAAGAAGAAGAAACTGATAGACTGGACATGTGAATTGTAGAGAGGCCCTGTACACTGACCGGCGGTGGGCATCAGCCCAGCTGTTTGTCTCTGGGAAAGTAAGCTGTAATTGATCTTTAACTCATTGAGCATCCTGTTGAGGAGGACTAAGCCTGCATACCATGATAATTCTCTTATGAACTACTGTGCTGCTGCCTTGCCAGTATGGAAGCCATGGAGGCACAATTACTGACCCAGTTCACTCTACATCTCACCATTAGAACAGAGGCAGACTGCTGAAGAAGCAGGCCTGAAGGGCACAAAAGTTCATAAGCATCTTCTAGCCCCTCAACTTTCTTAACCCGTTGCATGCGGGGCTGATTTCCCCGCTGTTCTGAGGGGAGGGGAGGCGTGCACAGCGCCCCGGTGCTCATGATGAGCTCAGCTCGTCATGAGCCACGGTGGTTGTGTGCTCATGAGGAGCTGAGCTCGTCATGACCACACCCGTTCCTGTAGAACGCTCGCACAGCAGGGGAATTAGCCCAGCGTGTAAGCGTTCCAACGGTCATGATGAGCTTGTGTGCTCAGCCCAGTGTGTGAGCGTTCCAACGGTCATGACGAGCTTGTGTGCTAATGATGAGCTGAGCTCGCCATGAGAGTCGAAGGTGTTAAAGATGAAGATCTGGATGTATGAGATTCTATAAGGATTCTCCATCCCCGCCAATTAGAGTACTCGTTCTAGTCTGGAACACATGAGTTGCATGTATGCCTTGATATGTTTTTGTGTTGTGCGGATATGCATGGGAGGGTGGTGTGTGCAGAGAATCTTGCCAGGACACACTCGGACCACAATCAATTGTTGCTGACTATCAATTGGAATACTCCTAAAACAGTGATACTGAGAAAGAAGCTCAAAGTTGAACTGCTGGAGGACCCAGTGTTTTGAGCAGGACCTGGGGTACCCACCAAGAATTACATAGGCAAAAACAAAGGCATGGCAGCTTCTTCCCTAATGTAGAGGGAAGCTTTTAAAGTTGTGTTATGAGGACACTGAATTGCCACATTAGTAGGGATTAAAGTACAGCTTAATAATGACATACTTACACAAGAAACCTTGCACAATACGTTGGAAAAAGGAATGGTTACTGATCTGTCCTCTAGCACTAGCGTGTGGGAAGAGCAAGAAACATTGCTGGCTTCAGTAGAGCTTTTGAAGGGTTATGACTACAATAGGTGTATTTATAAGGGGCATGACAAAATGGAAAACTGGGTGGTTGCTTGCATGATTGGCTAATCCTGATAGGAAGTGCTTGCAGATTCTGTACATTGAGGGCGCTGCTGGGAATCTGGTCTACACACAAGCAGGGATTAACATGTCTTTAGGTGAATACTACACACAACTATGGTATAGATGGATCAACAATGCCATTTGCGATTCCTTATTAGCGAAAAATAAGGATTCGCTAATAAGGAATAGCAAAAGGCTATGCATGTAGAAATCGCAAAAAAAAATAGCGATTTCTAAACATTCCTTAATTGCGACTCGCAAATTGCGAGTCGCAATTAAGGAATACCTCCCCATTCATTCCATGGGCTTAGAGGTCCATAGGAATGAATGGGAAGACATTCTCAATTTGCGATTTCTTAAATTGGGATCCCAAATGCAAAAATACTGGTTACAAAGGGGCAGATTCTCAGAATCTGCCCCTTTGTGACCAGTTTTTCCTTTGATGCATCTATACCTATATGCTTTACGCGGGTACTAAATACACATGTGATACATGATTATGTAATAAATGCAAAGTTCCATAGATTATCCAGCGCTGATGCCAAATTTCTTTGTGAGGTAATAACAGTGTAAGTAATCAGAGGGGCCATTGAGGATCTGTAAAGGTTCCCTATAGAATTTTATGCTGCACACAGTGAGCAACTTTCTCCAAAGCTTGTAGGATTGGAGCCAACTTCGTGTGCTGATCACTACCCTGCCCAAACCAGGTAGGGACAGCGAGAAGGTGGCCTCGGATAATCCGTTGTTGCTGATGAATGTGGATTACAAGACCCTCAAACGCGTATTGGCCAAAAGATCGCGAGCTAGATTTCGAGACTTGATCCATCCGGACTAGTCAGGGTTTGTCCCCGCTCACAGCACAACTCCAAACATCAGAAGGCTGGTACAGGTGTTGCATTACCACGTCTGGGCATAGGGTCCCGTGCTCACTACGCCACTGGAGTCAAGCTGTCCAGGCTGAAGACGGCTGATAGCCAGAAACCGTTCCAAGGATGCTTGATTTCGGTCCAGGGAAGACATGGCTTGGCAGTTCGGGCTGGACTGTTCCCATGAGGCACAGGGTCAAGACTGATTTGCATATGGCCATGTCTGAACTGGGGTGGCTTGGTGAGCAAAATAACGATGGATGAAACCCTGATCTGTGACTGGGGGTGAATGTTTTGCCATTGTGCAATATTCCGTACATCATCTTGTGTGTTTTGCTGTTGCATTACTCTTTGCCAGACTATTCCAAGGATCTAAGTTGGCAACAGACATTTTAAAGGCCGTCGACCCTCTGCAGTGGGAACTTCTCTATGTGTGAAATCCTAGAGCCCGTATCAAGACTGGTAGCATAATGTCTGATAGCGGCCCTGTGGGCTATGCCACACGGCAGGCTTGTGCGCTGTCACTGGTGCTGTTTGTGACAGCTCCATAGCTGCAGGCTGGGACTATTTGACAGGGCAACCACTATTGTGGGATATTTATCAATAGGGCCACTATGTATGTATCATTATTACGGCTCCCAGTTTTATGGTATTTAGTTTTTTAAGATTCCCGTCTGTATTTATCCATATTTATTTTTCGGTAACGTATTGGTATTTATCCTTATTTCTGTTGTGTTTTGAGAATAAATGGAGTAGTAAAATAGTATTTTTACACATTTATTTAACTGATAAAAACACACATAAAAGTTGATGCCTGTCACGTTGTAGAAAATAATGCAGCCAAATATAACAAAACACTAAACTAACAGGTAAATATTAGCATAATATACAATTGTATGTTAACAAATACCAGTAATGAAGGAAATCTCATCCTGTTTTTAACTCCTTATGCTGTCTTCCTGCTTAGCCATTGGCCTGCAAGGACACACCGGAGAGTCACTCACAAGAAGCACAATTTTCTGTATTTTTTGCACTTTTAAAAATAAATATAGACACGAAATACATTGCTTTTTGGCCGTATTAATCTGTAAAAATGGAAAACTGGGAGCCTTCATCATTATATGCAGATGATATGTTGCATTAGCATAGGCTAGTTGAGTATAAGAAAGGCAGCCTTTGGTGTTGTACAGCACTTTGGCAAGATATCAGGACTAAGGATTATCCCGTTGGCTGCTGCCGTCGGCCAACGGTCGTCACAAGCACTACCTCGGTAGTGCTGCGCACGTCCGTTGGCCGACGCGACCCCACCCGTTTCTTCGAATGTTCAGCACTGGCGCAGAACGTTTGAAGCAGCCAACGGGTTAACTGGCAGAAATCATGTGCTGTTCCTATAGCGACCCTCACGGCAGATGGCAGACTTGAGTAAAGCGAGGGGTACCACCCGCAGAGAGACAGAAACTATTAGATAGCTGAGGGTGTGCATCAACCAATGGGCAGCATCATAGTGGCAGTGTCCTGCTTGTAATCAGCTCTTCAGTTCTGGCTTGTGTCGCTGCTGTCGATGGTGGAAGAATTGCTCTATGGGAAATGTTTTTTTTCCTGAGGTTGCTGTGTTGTTTTCACTACTGTCCCAATACAGATACCTTGAAAGATCTCCAGGGACATTGATGGGTTATTGCTTCAGCTGCTATGGGGACCACAGTGAAAAAGAATAGAATTGGAAAAGTTACAATTGCCCACTGGTATAAGGGGAATGGTCGCCCCGGACTACTAGATGATTGATTATCAAAGGGGACCCCGTAATAGAGAGGAAACTGAGCCCCCACAAATAATACACTAGTTAGTAGGCCTGGACGGTAAATTCTGTTCCGTTGGTGGAATTTGCATAATTTTGCGTTCTGCGGAGAACGCAGAATTGGCCAAAATTCTGCGTTCCCCAACTTCGCGTTCTCAAAATGCGTGTTCGCGAGTTATTTCCCCTCGAGCACCCAAACAGCGATTGCGAACAGTAAAAAAAGTATCACGAACAAGCAATTCCGCATGTTCACGGAATTTCTGCTTGTTCGCAGAGATTTTTTACCGTTTCGTGGAGATTTGCGTAACGCGATTGCGCAAATTCCTCCCACCCCTACTAGATAGATTATTGTTGACTCCAGACAATAAGTCCCACCTTCAAAGCATTAGGATATTGGTTACAACGGTCAGTTATGTGTGGTTGAGGGCTTTGCCATATGCCCACAAACGTCCCTCAACATATCTTGTG
The DNA here is from genome assembly GCF_964261635.1 of Lissotriton helveticus. NCBI lineage: Eukaryota > Metazoa > Chordata > Amphibia > Caudata > Salamandridae > Lissotriton > Lissotriton helveticus. The sequence goes on from NC_136069.1 coordinate 37,438,792, forward strand.
GCCTTTCTGCGAAAGGGAAACTGGAGTGGACTCCATGAATGGGTGAATACGGGTATCACTGCGGTTGGGATCTATATATGGATGGTGTGGCTGAGGAGTTTGTACACCTGACCTTGCAGCACCCCACTTTTTGCTACATGGTGCAGTTGTGGCTGTGACGCGAGTTGTGGGCAAATAGCATACCAGAACTGCCGCAGAAGAATTAACCTAAAGGCATATGTACAATTAGAGGGTGACAATGTGCTATATCCCAGTGGTACAAGGTACTGGGTGCACAATCTCAATGTGGGCTGCGCGATTGGTTGTCTGATGATATGGGCATACCTACGATAAATATTCAACCAATGTGTTGTGGTAGACTCCTAGTGTCTCATGGAAGGCCAGATTGGAACTGACCCAGTGGTATTTCTTATACAGGGTATATACCATTCTATTGTATACAGTGTATATACCATTCTATCTTATACAGTGTATATACCATTCTACAGGGTATATGCCATTCTATCTTATACAGGGTATACACCATTCTTTCTTATACAGGGTATATCCCATTCTATCTTATAAAGGGTATATTCCGTTCTTTCCTATACAGGGAATATACCATTCTTTCTTATACAGGGTATATACCATTCTTTCTAATACAGGGTATATACCATTATTTCTTATATATGGAATACCATTCTTTCTTATACAGAGTATGTACCATTCTTTCTTATACAGGGTATATACCATTCCATCTTATTTAGGGTATGTACCATTATTTCTTATATATGGAATACCATTCTTTCTTATACAGGGTATGTACCATTCTTTTTTATACAGGGTATATACAATTCTTTCATATACAGGGTATATACCATTCTTACTGATACAGGGTAGAAGCCACTGTTTCTTATACAGGGAATATGCCATTATTTCTTATACAGGGTATATACCATTTCATCTTATTTAGGGTATATACCATTATTTCTTATACATGGAATACCATTCTTTCTTATACAGGGTATGTACCATTCTTTCTTATACAGGGAATATGCCCTTCTTTCTTAAACAGGGTATGTACCAATCCCAAGAGGGTGAACCTTCTGTTCCCAGGTGTGCAGACAGCATGCCCCAGATGAGATGAGTCAGACGCTCAGTACTATCATATGGTGTTGAAATACCTATCACTGGAGGTATACTGGACTGCAGCAATGAAATATGGAATGGAGGCAATGGACAGGAGTAGTGGTTGAGCACCGGTGGTCTGCCTACTGGGATTGTTCTTCAGATTAAAAACGTATTCAGTTATGTCTCGGTTTGTGGACTTGCCTTGATACTGACACGTCACCAGCTGGCCGAGAGTTGGACTGGCCCCTGGAGGGCCTGGTTTATGGTGCTAGAACAAAGAACTCCTTAAGCTGTGAGGGCGCCGCGTTGAAGCATCATTGAACCGCTACTCAGGAGTGATAGTGCACTCCTTGCCTATGTCGGAAGCCATGCGGTGAACAGCCCAGAGAAAGTGAAGATACAGCTTTAGCATGTCTATGTGCACGCTGTGACTGACTCTTGGCGCCCGCTTGCACAATGAAACATTTATCAGTGAAAGTACTAAGCACCTCATGCCGGTCACGACAGCAAACGCCGTTTGGGGACACACTCTTGCCGGATTTCAATTTCTCCTATCCACTGTTTCTCCAGCGCTGTTGTTTGATAATTTCTTTTTTTTAGGTCGAGGCTAGCGGCAGCACACATGTGCTGCTCGGTCTGCGAGGCATGCAGTAGTCGAGTATGCTGTGTAAGCCTCGCCTTCTCTCTGCCCATATTTTTGATTGGCTGGTGTCCTTGTCCTTGGTAAATGATGGCGTCCAACTCATTATGAGGCTTGTGAGTCCCTCCTTGTAACCGCCCTGTCTCCATTTGTGACTGCCCATGACGACTGGATCTTGTTACTTGGCTCCGTACATCGTTGGCTTTATCTAGGGAGTGAGCACTATTTTGTTTATAGCCCCATATGGGGAGACAACCTTTACATCATGGTCATCCCACCGCAATGCCATTACAACTGCGTTGTTACCACGCAAAGCCATTACTATGCAAGTCATTAAAGGTTTCTTATTGTCGGGTATATACAGTTAAAGCAGCACTGTATAGAACAATTTGTGTGACAACCATAGTGTACTTGGTGCTCAAGGACGTGTACATGGTGACCGTGGCGACGCAAGTGATAGGGTGACAGCGTGGACGGCGCACAGTGACAATAGTGCTAATAATATACAGTGAGTGGCTCAAGTACAGTGACAAAAAGACATCACTGTAAGAGGTAATTTGTAATTTTTTATATTGAGCCACAATTGAAGGTGCGCCTAGTATTGTGCTGTAGAGTCAACGGCGTTTTGATCCTCTTGAATTGGGATCATCATCAGGACTGGTTGTCTTGGTTGAGAAGTGCTGGATATTGGTGCCGATCCGGAGTATCTTTGTGAACAGTGATTGGCAATGTACAAATAGGCGATGTGTCTGCACAGGGGCAGGGTATCCGATGTATCGCGGGCCGTCTGAATCTCGGCCGTGCGTGGGGAACAGGTCCTGTATCAATCAAGGAGCCTGCGGTGGGGTCAATCCAGGGGCTGGTTCGTGTCAGCAGCAGGGGCTGGTTCGTGTTGTAACGAGTCATATTCCCACTCATAGGGACAATGGCGGATGCTAATTTTTTTATATGTATCCTAAGAGCAGCGCCCGCTTTAGAGACACCGCACTCAGTTTATTTATTCATTTATTTTAATGTAATACTGAACCGTCGTCCACTTCTGGGACAACGCACTCTGTGTAATTTTTTTCTTTTTTTACTTTTATAATGAGCGCGGTGCCTGCTTCAGGGACACCGTGCTCTGTTTTTTTTTCTTTAACTGTAAAACTGAGCATGGTGCCACTTCAAGGACACAAGGCTTGGTTTCTTTATTTTTTTTAAAACTTGAGCACTGAGCGCGGCGCTTACTTCAAGGACACCGTGCTCAGGGTTAAAGTTAAAAAAAAAAAGAAACCGAACAAGGTTCCTTGACGTGGTGCCGCGCTCAGTTTTACACTGAAACACATAGTTGCAATGCACTAGGTCTCACATTTACGCGAGTTTAAGGTATTGATATTATAAATGGCAATGCCTTTTATTTACGTTTTAAAAAACAAAAAAAATAGGCATTGTCATTTACAATGCTAATAGCTTAAACTCGCGTAAATGCGAGACCTATTGCATTGCAGATGCTTGTGTTTGAAAGCTGCTTGGCATTTCTTTATTCCTCACTAGAGTCAGTCTGTTGTCTCTTAAGGTTGCCCCTCTCCGCTCACTCCCGGCAGTGCCCCCCCACCCAAAACAAAAGATTCTGCGGGTTGATAAATATATTCAAAGTTACAGGCGAGGTGTGAGCGAATGCGGCGGCGCGCGGCCCACACAGGGGCCACCTCAAAAGGACGGCCCTCTTAGTGACAATTAGGCACGTACGGGGAACATCCTTTACAACGTGGATGTTACCCCGCAGTACCGTTACAACGCGTCTTTTACAACGCAAGTGGTAACCACGATTTGCGCTCGAGGGCGCTCAAGGATAAGGAATAGTAGATTTACTATTCCAACACCTTCCCTACTGTACGTAGGCTGGTTTTGGAATAGTAAATTTAACTATTCCTAAGTCCTCACCCCTACAGCACAAGTCGTGGTAACGACTTGCGTTGTAAAAGGCGCATTGTAACGGTACGCGTGGTAATACCACGCGTTGTACCGTTATACATCCGGCACGTACACCACCCCTCTAGTGGTGGGACTCGGCGAGGAGTCCCCTTGCCTTGGCGCGCTAGGTGGGTCACTTCCGGCGCACAGAGGTCGGGGGAGGGTACTTATACCTCCCCCTGCCTTTCTGGCATCCTCTTTGCGCAGGACACGCCGTCTTGTTGGTTGTGCTGATACCTGCTGCTGGACATGCTGTTCTGTGGTCGTGCAATCGGTCGCAAATGAGGCAAGGTGAGTGCGGCATTGGGGGAAGCAGCCCCCCCATCCCTCCAAGTTAGGCTATGCCCTTGTGGGACCCTGCATAAGCTGCATGTTCCCTGGTCTGGCCCCCCGCAGGAGGATTGTTTGTACCTGCGGGTGGGGTTGTGGCATGGGAATTGGGACGGGGCAGGGTAAAGGGGGTACTAACTTCTCTGCCTCACGCCGCGCAGGTGACCACCTTAAACAAAGCAGCATTAAGTAGGAGCCTTTTCAGCTCCTCTTACCTTTTCTCACACGGCCCCCCTCTTTACGGGTTCAGCGCCCTGGATTGCCCGGTGGCGTTGAAGCAAGGGGCGGTAGTGGCGCATCGGCCCGACCCCTTGGGGGATGAACCGCACAAAGGGGATGGCCACAGTTGACTGTGGAGCGCCGGCCTGACTTTGCCCTAGGGGTGTGGTCCCCTGCCCTCAGCGACATGCGCGAGTGGGCCAGTAGCCGGAGCGCAGGCTTTCTGTAGTATTGTGCATTTCACTTCGCTCTTACATTATTGTATATACCTATTCCTTTAAGAGCTCTGGTTATTGTTTAAGCAGCTCCATAGCAATGCAATGTGGATGAGTGGTGAAGAAGTCAGTTGCACCTGACTTGATCCAGCTATGGATGGGACATTTCCTTTCTCTGAAGAAACTTATCCTTTGTTCATCACCTTGGAGATTTATCTTGATTTGACACTTTCCTGGGCTGCTCTGTTGCTTTGCTGATCGATCCTCTTGCAGTGGTCCTGAGGTTGTGGTAACTTCATTTCATTGGCCGGAGACCCTGGTTTTACTTTCCCCGCCCCCAGGGGATCCTTTAGGCGTGGCGGGAATGGGATTTGCAACTGTGGGGCCGATGTTGCAAAGGTTGTGTTCCCTGCGTCCACACATTACCGGTGGACCAGCACATTATTTCCAGGGCCTTTAGGGGGAGTCGCCGTGGTGTCCCCCCATCCCCCCTGCCTCTGCCTTCTTCACCCCAGGGCACCGGCAAGATTGTTGGGAGCATTGTAAATAATGACTGTGGGGCTGCTGGTGCATCCGGTTACACGCACGCTCGGCGGCGGGGGTATCAGGCCGATTGGGAGTGCATCAGTGCATCAGCTCATCATGCACGAGGTAGAGGGATCAATGCTTGCATTCTCCAGGTGTGCTCCATTCCAAATGAACAGAAAGCTGCATATTTCGATGGGTAAAAACAAGCGGTGTTTAACTCGCAGTGGCTGCATTTTCAATATGCTGCGCCAGTGTTCACCTCTGCTTCATGTATCTGCCCCTGGGTGCCAAGCAATGCTGTGGCGCAATGGCTGTGCCCACAACTGGGGTGCTGAGTACGCAGGCCTCTGTCTCAGCATGAGCTCAACATCCTGCGTTTCTGCCCAGATCACTTAAGCCTGAGCCTACCAACAAACAGGTGTATCATCCTTGTTGGTGCCAGATGTTGAAGGGGCATTGGGTTGCGGTATCCACTTAAGGGCTGTGGGTTCAAATGCCGATTTGGTGGGGCGTGGTCTATGAGTTATTAGAACATTGGAATGTTGGGAACTCCATTGAAAACAATGGAGTGCTCTGGGCTTATAATGGCTGGTCTAAGCCCGGAGATCCAACATTCCAATGTTCCTTTGTTCACAGCTCTAGCTGTGAACAAAGGGTTCAGGGAGCCTGAGGGGATTCCAATCCCCTCGCGCTCCCATAAGGCTTTGTTCTTTTGTGTTAGAACATTTTGCCCTCTAGTGACAGAATGTTCTAATAGCCTTATAGCCCTTCGTAGCTGGGCTATACCGGCTATTAAAGGTCCTCTCCTTTGTTAAAGGCCCTCGCCTTCGGCTCTGTCCTTTAACGCTGGGGCGGGCCTTTAATAGCCGGTATAGCCCTCTAGGCGGGCTATAAAGCTATAATATATCTCCCAGCAGGCAGCACGTGCAGGACGGCACAGGGAGGGGGATCCATTGGAATGGCCGGGGCATGCCGCATTGTGTTACGGGGGAGAATCCACCTCCTACTAAAAGAGGAGTTATCAGCCCTCGCACGTGCAGGCATCAAACCATAAGGTTTTTCCTGGAGTCTTTTCCATGGTAAGTTCGGAAGACCTGGGAAAGGCAAAGGTGCCAAGAGTATTTAATGCAGCCTCAGCACATGGTGCGGCGCTCCCGGCTGGGCCTAAGACGCTCGCACCGAGCAGCTCCTCATAGTAAGCCCTCGGGGCTTAAAGAAATAAGGGAATCTATGGGATCGCTGGTCCTCCTCCTCTTGAGTGGTCGTCGGGCTTTCTAGCAGTGCCTCGGTGCTTTTGATGCTTTTGTAATGGCTTCTCACAGTAATATCGCCTATGCAGCTTACACTACAGCTGCATTACTGGCGCAGGGCCGGGAGTAAGGCTGTAGGGGAGGAGGCGTGGTTCTCAGGTCATTCTTTAACCCCTCCCATGCTCATGACGAGGTCAGCTCGTCATGAGCCACGGTGCTCAGACTCACGAGCCATGTTGCTGAAGCCGGAATTATCTTGTGGGTGGCCCTGCCCAGATAGGGAGGGTGGTCAGGGGCCAATTCTGTCCCTCCTGGTCACGCTGTCCGGGTGGCAGAGGAGTGCCGGTGTTCATCCTTGGCTAGGGAAACCGCCTACGCTTCATGTAACAACTGCCTACAAAGGGCTTTCTTCTCAAGTCCGGTCAATTCACGGGTAGTTGGGGCAGCAGTTCACGGGGCACCCGCAGTCCCACCGACCAGGATTGAGCACGATGGACACCTGCGACAACAAGGTTCTCATTCTTATGGCCTCAGGAAATGTTCCGCGGATGAAGGCTGCCATGTTTGTTGTGAGGCTGGCTTATATTGGCCACAATGGGAAGTCCACCTGGTTGGCACAACAAACACTTCAACCTGTGACACTGCGCAAATCACTTATCTCCTCGTGCCAACTAAAAAGGTATGTGTCCTTGAATAATTGCTACTGGTGGTCACAAGTGCTCCAATACCCTTGGCTCCAGTATGTGCTAGGAAAAATAAATAAATAAATAGGTTACTGCTTTTGGGATACAAAGGGCACCCGGTCTTGCCTGGGCTCACCAGTACTGGCTAATCCATCTCGCTGTTTCGCAATGCACAGCCTTCTTTGGACCTGTGAGTGGCTTTGACAAGTTGCCACAGCATCGTTAAGCATCATTATACTATTGGAAGCTGTTGTTGATTAATTCTGGGGTCCTTGACAGGCTAGAGGGAGTGAGAATTCTATTATCTCAGCCCGATGGAGTAGGGAAGAATCATTAATTTGGTCAGTAATGCAGTAGGGGTGGGCGGAATTTCCGTAATCGCGTTACGCAAATCACCGCAAAACGGAAAAAAGTCTCAGCGAACACGAAGAAATTCCGCAAACACGCGGAATTGCTTGTTCGCTATACTTTTTTACTGTTTGCAATCGCTGTTTGCATGCTTGGGGGGGAAATATCTTGCGAACACGCATTTGAGAACGCGAACAAGCAAAAAATTTCGGGAACTCGTGGAACGCAGAATTTTGGGCAATTTCGCGTTCTCCGTGGAACGCGAAATTACCCAACTTCCGCGAACGGAATGGAATTTACCGCCCAGGCCTATGCAGTATTTAAAAGGTCCGAATACTATGGAGGTCAAATGTACAATTTACCCCCTTAATTACGGGATAAAGCACTCTCCGTCCATCGATAGCACAGGGACTCAAGATCAAACTTAGATCACTGCCCAAAGTCGCAAAGAGGTTTGCTCTAAAACTTCAACTCTGCCCCTTCTATGTGCATATGCTTGGGTGTGAGATTTCTTATAAATTAGAGGGTACCCACTGCCTACTCACTTAATTTGAGAAGTATTGGCCTCCTCCAATTGGCAGGCATGCAGAAGTAGTTAAGGAAGAACAGCGCAACTCTAGTCTGAGCACTGTTTTCTTATGGGATTGCCACTCAAAGGAGCAATTTGCTGCCGGTATTTCCTTTTGTTTGCATGTGCTGGATTATGGGTGGGGTCCATGAACCGGGAATGTGGCAAGTCGCACCGTCTTTAGGGTTACAATTAGCCGGGTCTGCTAATAAGGGTCACTATTCTGAAACCAATCAGAGCTATGAATTGTATGGCCTATAGGATACCGTGTGGGGTACCTATTTGCCCACAGCATAGTACATTAAGGTGGGCGCAAACCGGGTTGTTACACAATAAATGTCGTACCTGCACACCGTGCTAGCAGTTAAGCAGTTAAGCAGTGGAAGTCTCCACTGAGGGAACTAAACAGGCGTAATTTCTGTAAGAAAGAAGGGATTCTTGGCAAGTACATGAGGACACACCTGCTTATGGCCACTCGTTCCTAGTTCATCAGAGAGTTAGCCTGCCGGTGTCTCCCGGGGACATACAAGGGCATTAAAGGAGCTGCTTGAGGTAGCGAGGTAACTCGCAGTGAGGCAGTATGGTTCCAGCAGACCCACCAATGGGGCTGCGGAAAGAATTGGGACTGGGAATGTTAGAGTCTACCAGTATCATTGTTAATATAAGCACAACTTTGTAGTCAGGCAGGTAGGTATGTCTCACCCTGAATTTCAAGGTGATCAGAATGTAAGCTGAATGCGGTCTTGATTTCGTGGGGGGCAACCATTCCAGGGATAACAAAGGGAAGTAGGTCTATAGCTGGATTGAGCTCCAAGGGTAACATGATCGAGCTTTAGTTAAGGAGGCCTGGTAGGTGGAGGAAGTCGTCACTCAACAGGGTGCTGTGACTGCAATAAGGTGCGCGATACGAGCATTCCTGGTCGCTTATGGTTTAGCAATCAAAAAGGTCAGTGCAAATGTCTGGTCAACTTCAATGAAGGAAGTGCACTCTGCTCCGAGGGTAGGTTATGGGCGGCTTCATTTAAGCACAAAATTCCCCACCTTGATATTCATGTTAGAGAGGCTGGTTGACGAAGCGGTCAGATAACAAGGGTGCTGCCGTCCCTTAGAGTGGGGAGACGCGCGTTAAGGCACTGAGAGTGCTAGAAGGATCGCAACTACAGGGCAGGAGGTGGGAGCCTTCTGTAGCTTGAAGGGTACTATAGCTCTGGTAAGAGTAGAGCCCCTTCATGGGAGGCCATCGCATTCCTAGAGGTCAAGTGAGGTAGTTTAACTTCCTGAAGAAGGATAAGCAGCGCCGTGCGCATGTTCACAGACCAACGGGAGCTGTATTAGGTAACAAGGTTACTTGCAGGGAAGCAGAGGGGGTCCCAGCGGATCCAGAAAAGGTGGGTTGCAGCATAACATGAAACTGGGAATCTTGGATTCCGACACTAAGATCGGATTATTAATACGCAAGACTCTCTGGCTATGCGGGGTAAAATGTTCCAACATGAATTACAAGGTGACCAAATGTAAGCCAAACCCGGGTTGATTCTGTAGAAGGCAATCAATTCCGGAGAAAACTATGTGAACTAGGTATATTGCTGGTCAATGCATCAAGGGTCACAGCTGGTTAACAAGTAGTGTGCATATGTGATCGGACGGCAGCTAAGCAAGCCTGGTGAGATGTGTAAGTTCTCACTCAACCAAAGGGTGCGGTGACTTCATTAGTGGGCATAATACATACACCCTCAAACCAGATCTGACACCATCAACGTGTTCGCCACGGTTTAGCAATCAAAAGGTCTGTGCAGTTGTCTGGTCAAATTCAGCAAAGTAAGTGCACTCTGGAACCGAGGGCAAGCAACTAGTTACTTCAGTTAAGCAAATATCCCCTTACCGGATAGCTATATCAGCCATGCTGGTTGTGGAAACTGGTAACTAACAAGTGTGCTGCTGTCCCAATAGTTGGGGAAACAGGGTGTTAAGCACAAAAGGCTTCAATGTGTTAAGAACATTTGGAATGTCCTGTATTCAAGAAAATTTAAACGGAAGGAGCAGGTAACTTTCCACTGTTGGTGCAGGACACGATTGTCAGTGTGAAACCCTATGTGGGGAATGACCAAGTTCGGGGGTAAGGGCTTGCAACCCTGAATTTGGGCGCTATAAAAATAATGTTGCTGCTCCTGAGTTTCAAAAAGACAAGGGAAATCCAGAGAGAAAATGACTCTCTTGAAAAGATTTCCCTTCCTCTACAACGCTCACCTGGCATGCATCATGCCGTACCTTGTCCACTCGTGAGAAGTGAGGCAGGGTGAGCAGCGCACATCGATGTGCTCACCTGGCATGACGTCATGCTGTAACTTGTCCACTAGTGAGAAGTGAGGCAGGGTGAGCATGCGCACATCGATGTGCTCACCTGGCATGACGTCATGCTGTAACTTGTCCACTCGTGAGAAGTGAGGCAGGGTGAGCAGCGCACATCGATGTGCTCACCTGGCATGACGTCATGCTGTAACTTGTCCACTAGTGAGAAGTGAGCAGTGTGAGCATGAGCACATCAATGTGCTCACCTAGCATGACGTCATGCAGTAACTTCTCCACTAGTGAGAAGTGAGCAGTGTGAGCATGAGCATGAGCACATCAATGTGCTCACCTAGCATGACGTCATGCCGTAACTTCTCCACTAGTGAGAAGTGAGCAGTGTGAGCATGAGCACATCAATGTGCTCACCTAGCATGACGTCATGCCGTAACTTCTCCACTAGTGAGAAGTGAGGCAGGGTGAGCAGCGCACATCGATGTGCTCACCTGGCATGACGTCATGCCGTAACTTCTCCACTAGTGAGAAGTGAGGAAGGGTGAGCAGCGCACATCGATGTGCTCACCTGGCATGACGTCATGCCGTAACTTCTCCACTAGTGAGAAGTGAGCAGTGTGAGCATGAGCACATCAATGTGCTCACCTAGCATGACGTCATGCCGTAACTTCTCCACTAGTGAGAAGTGAGGCAGGGTGAGCAGCGCACATCGATGTGCTCACCTGGCATGACGTCATGCCGTAACTTCTCCACTAGTGAGAAGTGAGGAAGGGTGAGCAGCGCACATCGATGTGCTTACCTGGCATGACGTCATGCCGTAACTTCTCCACTAGTGAGAAGTGAGGAAGGGTGAGCAGCGCACATCGATGTGCTCACCTGGCATGACGTCATGCCGTAACTTCTCCACTAATGAGAAATGAGGCAGGGTGAACAGCGCACATCGATGTGCTCATCTGGCATGACGTCATGCCGTAACTTCTCCACTAGTGAGAAGTGAGGCAGGGTGAGCAGCACACATCGATGTGCTCACCTGGCATGATGTCATGCTGTAACTTATCCACTAGTGAGAAGTGAAGCAGGGTGAGCAGCGCACATCGATGTGCTCACCTGGCATGACGTCATGCCGTAACTTCTCCACTAGTGAGAAGTGAGGCAGGGTGAGCAGCACACATCGATGTGCTCACCTGGCATGATGTCATGCTGTAACTTCTCCACTAGTGAGAAGTGAGGCAGGGTGAGCAGCACACATCGATGTGCTCACCTGGCATGATGTCATGCTGTAACTTATCCACTAGTGAGAAGTGAAGCAGGGTGAGCAGCGCACATCGATGTGCTCACCTGGCATGACGTCATGCCGTAACTTCTCCACTAGTGAGAAGTGAGGCAGGGTGAACAGCGCACATCGATGTGCTCACCTGGCATGATGTCATGCTGTAACTTATCCACTAGTGAGAAGTGAAGCAGGGTGAGCAGCGCACATCGATGTGCTCACCTGGCATGACGTCATGCCGTAACTTCTCCACTAGTGAGAAGTGAGGCAGGATGAGCAGCGCACATCGATGTGCTCACCTGGCATGACGTCATGCCGTAACTTCTCCACTAGTGAGAAGTGAGGCAGGGTGAGCAGCACACATCGATGTGCTCACCTGGCATGACGTCATGCCGTAACTTCTCCACTAGTGAGAAGTGAGGCAGGGTGAACAGCGCACATCGATGTGCTCACCTGGCATGACGTCATGCCGTAACTTCTCCACTAGTGAGAAGTGAGGCAGGGTGAACAGCGCACATCGATGTGCTCATCTGGCATGATGTCATGCCGTAACTTCTCCACTAATGAGAAATGAGCACGCGTACATCGATGTGCTCACCTGGCATGACGACATGGCGTAACTTATCCACTATTGAGAAGTGAGCAGTGTGAACACGCGCACATGGAGTGCCTGTTGTCACTACAGTCCGGAAAGAAACGAACCGCCTGTGCCAGGGCACAAAACAGAGCCCGATAGAGATCCGTTTCGAGGCCCCCTTTAAAAAACTGTTGGTGCTCAGACCCGGTGAGACCCGGCCCACTTAAAGCCCTGTTGCTCCATAAAATGCTCAAGGTGTCTAAGGAAAAACATACCTGAAACTACCTACTTGTAAATGAGGCCAAAAGCATGGTGATGGTGCCATTGAAGCTGGCACAGTAAAGTAGCAGGAAGAGAAAGGAATGCCCCCTCAAAAAGGGTTCACGGGCCTGCCAACTTTCATATTTGTTTTACTATGTGAGAAGGGGGTTTGGCCGCGCAGGGGTGGGGTCTGTTGTGCGGGCGGCGATTTGAGCCCATCACAACATGGCGTACATGGAGGTGATGGGAAGGGGTCTAAGAAGAGGAGGCGAGACTTGAGCTGTGCAGAGCAGACACCCCCAGTCTCTCCTCAAAACAAATGACTGGATTCTAGGGATGCAGCCAATGCCCATGGGAGATTGTACAATATGATAGACACTGGCTGCCAAGGTGTCCACCAAATGAGTTTTAAACCTTCTCTTTGCAGGGGTTTCTGGCTCCCTGTGTGCACATAGTCTGATATCAACTCCTCACAGGTGTGATGCGTGCTCCCTGGCAACATGTGAATTGATACTTTTGGATTTAATGGCCTACTTTCGAGGGGTCTGAATTCAAACCGCTAATGCAAACAAGATGGGTTTAATAAAAACAAACAGAATGTTCTGACTCCACTGACTATCTGAGAGAATGCATATTTGAGTCAGAAAGCAAGGGGGGGTAGGTTACCATTAAAAATGTGTTTACCCGAATGGGGTTTGAAGAGTGGAAAGGACCAGAACTACAAAAACTGTTAATTTTGCATGCCAATTTAATGTCATTTCTAGGACAAGATTCCTTTTTGTTGTATCAATGAACAGTAAAGGGATGATGTAGAATTTCTTTCTTGGACCAAGCTGTAGCCATAAAGTGCTTTTCCTAAATACCTTAATCTTAACAAGCACTGTAAATAACAGGTGGTCTTTCAAACTCAGGGTATTCTACTGATGAATGGTTGACTTGCCATTGAGAGATTTAGAACCTAAAATTTACAGACTCTTCTGGTCGAGCCTAGCGGCTGCGCGTATGCGCTGCTCGCTCTGCGAGGCATGCAGTAGTCAAGTATGCTGTGTAAGCCTAGCCTTCTCTCAGCCCATATTTTTGATTGGCTGGTGTCATTGTCCTTGGTAAATGCTGGCTTCCGGTTCATTTGGAGGCTTGTTAGTTCCTCCTTTTAACCGCCCTGTCTCCATTTGTGACCGCCCATGACGACTGGATCTTTTACTTGGCTCCGTACGTGGTCGGCATAATCTAGGGGGTGAGTACTATTTTGTTTATGGCCACTTATGGGGACAATGGATGCTGCTATTTTTTTTTGTCTCTTGAGCACGGCGCCTACTATACGGACACTGCGCTCAGTTTATTTATTTACTTTAATTTAATATTGAGCACTGCGTCCACTTCTGGGACACTGCACTCAGTTTATTTATTTACTTTAATCTAATACTGAGTGCGGCGTCCACTACTGGGACACTGTGCTCTGTTTAATTTTAAAAAAACTTTAAACTTTTATTGTTTTTTATTTTTTTTAACTGTAAAACTGAGCGCGGCGTCACTTCGAGAACACCCCGCTTCGTTACCTTATTTTATTTAAACTTTAACAATGAGCGCCGTGCCCACTGCAAGAACACCGCGCTCAGTGTTAAAGTTAAAAAACAAAAAAAAGAAACCGAGTGCAGTGTCCTTGAAGCGGGGTCGCGCTCAGTTTTACACTCAAACAAGTCTTTGCAATGCAATAGGTCTCACATTTACACAAGTTTAAGGTATTGGCATTGTAAACGGCAATGTCTTTTATTTACGTTTACAAAAGAAAAATAATAGGCATGTCAATAGCTTAAACTTGCATAAATGCGAGACCTATTGCATTGCAAATGCTAGTTATTGTTATACATTTGTGAAATATAACATTTTTATACTACTGTACTTACAATGGGAGAGACATACTTTATTGTGCATGGTTATTTAAAACCTTTACAATATAAAAGAGAAAAATCGGTTAATAAAACATGAGTCAAGTTTGTGCGTATTAAAACGATGATTCCATCCTTAAAAAACATGGTGAGATAGCAGCAACAAAATTAAAACAAGCATAACATCATGTTGAACAGCCTGTTTACCATAAAAGTTAAGCAATGAATTCTTCTTCGATGCCGGCCAAGGGGTAATATAGTAAAGTGCAAGAGGGAATGGTTAAATTATAATAACATTTCGGGGTGTCCCTAGTGTATAGTCAGTAATAATCGATGTAGGACAGAGTCAAGGTGTCACGCTGGGGCTTGGTCTTCAGGGGTACCGATGGGTTCATCCTTTAGGCCTTTTACGGTACTACTAGATTTTGTTCATTTCCTTCAACGTTTTGAAGCAGGCCTCAGCTGTTTCAAGGAATTTTACCGTTCGGCAGCTCAGTTGGATATCATCGCCATTGAAGCAAGCGAGCACTGCTTGCCTGCAGGTCCCTATCTTACGGATGTTAAAAGTGGTCTCAAGAAGAAGCGTCTTCTTGGATGAGTTTGCTACAGATAGTGATCAGATGAACTGTGTTGTCTTTGCCGTTCCCGCAAAGTCGGCATGTTGTTGGTAGGTGTGGCCGTAGTTGGTAGGTGTGGCCGTACTGTACTTAGACTAATCTTGAGGTAAGAAATGTTGGCATTTTGATTGTGCTCAGTGCACTGGCCGTTATTATTTCTATCCTTGTCATTGGAAGTCATTTGGCCAGTCAGGTGTGGAGCTGAGATCTGTGGGGCAGGCTGAGAGGGCTTAGAGAGCATCTGTTGTTCACTGAAAACTGACTGAGCCATCTTATGGGGCAACTACTTGTGTATGAAGGTGGCAGTGGATTGTGACAATCACTAAGCCGCATCTGAAGGCAATCAACAGGCCTCTAAGACATTCTCAGGGTCTTTCATGGCCCTAGAGGAGTGTAAGGACTAGCGGGTGAGGCTGAGGGCAGGAGGCGGATTTCCAAAGCCATGCTGGAGGTTCCTGGGGTAGACACCAGGACCTATCGGAGCCGTGGCGTACCACTACGTACAGCTCTGGCCGACTGACGGCAAGGTGAGGGTTCCTGATTCTGTGCTGAGGGCTTTTAAGTGCATGTTGAGAGTATTCACGTGTAGTTAGTGGAACTCAAAGTCCAGCCAAGGATCTCTGTTAGAAGAGGGGTCTATAGAGAGGCGTAGAGTCTCTAAGTAGTATCTAGAAGCCAGTTAGGGGAACCTGGCAGCAGACTCATGATCCCTGGTAGTGTCTACATACCAGCCAAGGGTAAGTCCAACCTGGGGGTTCACGGTGGTGTGAATGATCAACTAGCTTGGTAGAATCTTGCCTGAGAATCTCTGAGGGCCTGCTGAGAGTGCCTGAAGGCATGCTGAGAGGTCCTGAGGTTCATCCAATGGTCTCGAAGGACTGCTGGGGGTGTTTGAATGCAGACAAAGGGATGGATGAGGTTTCTAATGACTAAAGAAGGGTGGATGAAGGCTGGCGAAGCTCTCATGAATCATAGCGGTACAAAAGGGGGGTGGTGATGGACGGAGCATCTGAATCAATCAAACACTCACACCCAGTCAAAAGATCTGGGTTTAATCCATCACCGTTCTTTAGCCCACTCTGCCACCATGAATCATAGGACATACTGGTGGTCTTGAAAGGCTGCTTGAGGTGAGCCACAGGTGTTTGTGATTTCGATAGGAGTGCCTGAAGGGTCTCTGGGCAATGCCGGGTGCCTTCTGGGTAGACAAAGGGCCTCTGACGCTAAGCCCTATGGGATGTTTAAATGCAGGCTGGGTGTGTCTAAATGGCAGCTAATGGAGTCTGAGGGCCCGTGTCTGTTTTATGGGGTTTTCTAGAGGGGCCTGAGGGAAGTTTGTTGGTCATGGATTCTCTCTGAGTGGAGGAAACTGGATCATCATTCCGCAGGTCCAGTAAGTTCCCCCACCCCAACATCAGTCCACAATCTTTGTGAATGTACACCAAGTCATCAATTCTGGCATGCATCAAATCCTTCTCATGACAATTTAAATCAATTTTAAAACATCCACTCCCAACTCCCAACCCAAGCGGGACCACTAATATACCACTTGAAATGCCAAAGGCTGATGGACTTGAATTACTTATAAATATGCCATTCTATGTTGGACACTTTTTCATGTGATATTTTGTTTTTTTCTTTATGCAATGTTTTATTTACACTTGACAGTTAATGGTGTGTGTACAGAATGATTTTATTTACTGTCCTGTTTTCATGCATTTAATGTAATGAATGGACAGTTTTCTTTGTTTTCCTTTGAGGAAGTCTTGTGGAAGTAATGTAATGTCTCTGTAAATATTTGTAATACATACTAATGTAATTCAGTGTGTCTGATTTTGAGTATTGATGCCATAAAAATGGAATAAGGGTATTATTTCAATGGTCACGAGAAGGATTTGATGTTGTACATAAGGATTGATAACTTGAAGTATATTCGCAAAGATTGTTGATTGATGGGTAGGTGGAGGCACTTATTAAATTTGATTATATATGATCCTTCTTCCACTTACCCTTAGTAGGATCAAACCCTGTTTTGCAACAGAATTTTAGAAATGTAGCAGTAAGCCTTAGCCATTTACGCCTGCAGTCTGTCTCTGGGTCACATGACTGGGTGTAGTTGATAGTTAGACTTTGTGTATTCCTCCTGGACAGACAAACACAATAGAGAGCTTAGGTGTGCCTGAATGGCCATCATTGACAGAAAGGAAGGACGGAGTTAGGCATAGGCCCACTTATATCTGAGTAGGCTGTGTCCTGCCTTCACACAAATTATTTCATACCCCCTGTAGTTAGTATGGGGTCAGGGCAGGGGGGCAGGGAACCTGTACAATGCAAATGGAAACCTCTAGAAGCTGCTCCCACTTCAAAGGAGGCGCCAGGTATAAGTATATGACTTTTGGACAACTCTTGAGTACACTTTTGGACTATTGGACAACTCTTGAGTACACTTCTGGACCTGTGGAGTCTCTACCAGGAAGAAGGACTGCTCTGCTGCTGAAAGGAATGGCAAAATGATGGACTGCTGTCCTGCTGGACTACTGCCACCTGCTGGATTGCTGCCTTCCTACCTTCCTGTCAGAGTTAGAGGGATTGGACCTTACAACTGACATCAAGACTCCCAGAATGACTCCAAGGACTAGTCTGCTGGCCTCCTGTTCTGAGCCACGGGGACATAAAAGACTCCCAACCACCTGAGAGAATGAATTGACGTTTTTGGGTTCTTTGCAACCAAAAGCAAGCCCATTGGTGCCAAAAACATGTCACTCATACAGCCCGCCAACACGAAAGCTACAGCATCGACAGCTCGCAGGGAGCTCCATCACGAAGCACTGGCCCACCCGTTTGTGATTACAACCGGATCTTTGCTCTTAGCAGCATCCGTCTGAGACACCAGGCCTGGTCTTCGCATTACATCAACGACCTTTCACAATGCCTCCATGGTCCTTACTGCCTCCTCTACTACAGACGGGACTCTTTGCGCTAGACTGAGAAGCAAACCTTTCCACAGAACTAACCTGGTCCCTCTATCCAATCTGTGCCTCATTGTGGTAGGCCTGAAATCATGACTTTTCTTCCAGTGTCATAGAAAAAGATAGCTGAAGGTAGCGATATGGGCTTTTTGGTACTATTTTCACTGAAATCCATAAAACTGTATATCTCCGGTCTACTGATTGTTTTTTTGTCGTTTTTGGATTAATTCTTTATTAAATGTAGCTCTATTTTTCTAAATGAG
The DNA here is from genome assembly GCF_964261635.1 of Lissotriton helveticus. NCBI lineage: Eukaryota > Metazoa > Chordata > Amphibia > Caudata > Salamandridae > Lissotriton > Lissotriton helveticus. The sequence goes on from NC_136069.1 coordinate 37,456,780, forward strand.
TATGGGATCCTTTTGTGTGTAGTGTTCTCATTTAATTAATGTTTGAAGTGTTGCACAAATACTTAACACTTTGCCAATCCTGACTGCTCTGTGACAAGCTACCAGAGGGTTGAGCACAGGTTAATTTGGAGTTTGCTTCTGGTTCATCCTAACAAGGATTATGGTTGCTGCTTGACTAGGTTTTCACTAACCTCGAGACATAACCCAATTCCTTGCACACCATATAGAAAATCATTACCCATGAGAATGGAATCACAGCATGCAATTATTTTTTGAATATCCAACTGATGTACCCTAGAACACACAGTCATGATTCTAAGTATGTCGTGTTTTTTGTCTAACATTTAATTTGTTGTTCTTTCATGGTGTCCTATACCAACAGTTTTGTGGAACTGTGATGGGGGCTTATTTTGCCCTGATATATGGAAAAAAACGTGCATATACTTCTCTTGTGGGCTTAAAGCCACCCACCTGCCTTACGTTTGTTTGTTTAAGCGTCCTTTAAAAATCCTTGCTTGATAGTGGTCAGTCCTGACTGTTTGGCCCTCCTTTTTCTCTTTCGTTTCATCCAATGGAGCAGGGACCAAATAGTTTATATTACACTTTGTTTGTTTGTTTATCTGTTGTTTGGGGGACTTTTTTCCCTTAGTTTCCTTCTTGTGTTATTGTGGGCCTGTGCTCAGCTTTGTAGCTCCTTGTATCTTAATGGAGCAATTTTCTTTCCCATGTCGCTGCATGCCCACCCCACCGATCCCTGCATCACTTTAATGCAGCACTACCCTTAATCAGGCTGCACCCACTTAATGGCCGAAGCGCTTCGTTTATCAGCACGGCACCCGCTATACGGCCACCATGCTTCATGTTTCATGAAGTGCAGCAGACGTGAAGTAAGCACTGCGTTGATAAGGTAAAGCCGTGAGGCTACTTCATTCACTGCCCCTCATGTTTCAGCATTTTAGCGATATTTGGTTTCACTCTGAAATATTGCCTTCTCCTTTAACAGATGGCTTTCTGTAATTCACACATTCTGCAATTCAGGGCAGCACAGGACCCAAAAGTTCTGTAACATGCTTCTTTTTTCCCCATCAAACATCTATCACAATAAGACTGCGTTCATTGGGTCGGATGCGCAGAGACGTCACCCTGTTGTACGTTGAAATGCTAGTCTTCCACAACTTGGTGAACGGCTTTCTGCAGCACTTTTTGCATTGTTTTGTTTTCCTGGTTCTTCCGCGAGTGCAAGCTCAGTTGTGATCTAATAGAAAGTCAGCCAGCCCAGCTTCACAGTCAGTATAACATGCCTAAGCGGGCCGTTTTCACAAGACGAAGCTCTGGAGCACGTGTGGTAGCAGCTTACCAAGGACTGCACATACGTCGCCCTACATCTCGTCTACTCAGAATAAGAATATTTTATTGAGAAATCACTTTTTCTCAACTGGCATTATCATTTTGATGGCCCGTGACGTTTGTTTACACTTCTATTCCTGACATTGGAATCTTCGCACTAGCATGCTTATTATAACATTGGCCAGCTTCCTTGTCAACTCCATTGCCCTACAGCTAGAATAACCATCCAATATTTTTGCCCTGACGAAGCTCCCACGGTTGAGGAGCAAAACGCGTTGGCTCTCCTGTGCACTTTGAAAATTCGAAAATAAAAAGAACAATATATTTTTTGATACAACTCTGGTCCTGTGTTACTTTGTGTTTGGTGCTGCCTCCATTCTTTTCCAATGCCTAAGCGATAATACCCGTTCAGCGAAGGCAACCCCCTGCAGCTCAAAACTCACGTATGCCCAAAGCAGCTATACGAATATGTGTCTGGCGAGATTTTCAAGCAGGAAATCTTTGGTAAGCACAGGAAGGCGGGGAGGGGGTTGTGTAGTTCTTTACAACTGGTTTGCGCACTCAATCCCTTTAAAGGGTCTACTGTGTGCCATTCTCACTGGCAGCTTTGAACTGGGCCATTTGGGTATCACTGAGATGGGCGACTGGAGCAGGGTGGTGTGAAATAACAGTGCTATGTTGTTGTGCATGGGGGGGTGCATTGAAAGGTGCTGTACAAGATGGTCAAACGTTTGTGTTGTGCCTGGTAATTTACTATGGGCACGGGCATTGGAATGGTATTGGTCCCCTTTCTGCTTTAGATGGATGTAGCTGGGTTTCAGTTTAATCTATGATTTGTTTGGAAAAATCATTTCTGTTCCCTAAGTTATCATACCCTTTTTCAGGGGAAGGAGGAGGTCGGTATTCCTTCATTCGGTCTTGATAAATAAGTCAGGTATCTTTCAGTTCAGGGATACTTGTTCCATGTGACCCTTCAGAGTGAAGAATGCATTCTGTGTTTATGACGTCTGTACTGAGAAGTATTCAGTGTCCAATAGCAACGCCCTCCTTACTGATGGGAGGCTTTGTTTCAGGAAATCATTAACTTTGTCTTTCGACATAGACACACCCACCATGTATTTTCTTTAGTTGTGATGGTGACTTAAAGCTTGAAAGACTAAAACGTATTTAGCTGCCATAAAATTCACTTTGGAGAATTATTGTATTCATGAAAAAAGCCACCTTCCTGGAAATGTGCATTAGAACAAGTACAGAGCTGGCGTTCAAGTGGGAAACCTGGCTGCACCATGTCTGTCAGCTGAGACCCATTGTAATGAAGCAGAATCCAGACTCACCTATCACTGACAAACCAAAGTAATATATCTGATGCTCATAGATAAATGACACAATGGTGCTTACCTGCAAAAATAGGAGTCAGCAAATATAACAGTTAGTACAAGAGAACAGAGAAGGATAGACAAAAACCATCTGGTAGCGTTTGATGTGTACCTGTAGGAAAAATATAAACATTAGTGAAGTTCACAAGGGAGTTAAAAAATCAGTAAGAACAAAACACACACGCGCATTATTCATTAACTCATTTTTCATTTCATACAGTTTTATTCGATCATTGTGAACAGATCATAAAAGCAAAAGAATACATATAAAAATATCCAGGTCAATAAATATTCATATATACATTAGTTAAAACATTAATAAATACATTTTGCTGTGGTCCAGTTAAAACCTTTAAAATCAGTTATAGTAAAAAAAAAACTGTTCATAATGTGGTTTACAGGTGCTGCTAGAAACTATGCCCACCCTTTTCCTCTTCCTGAGGCAGGCCCATAGATATGAGGCAACACAGAAACAGATGAATGGGTCACATACGAATGGGCTTTTACGAAATACATGGCGACCCGACATTGCTTAAAATTATGATGCCTCAAAATTGGCAGCATAAACAATTTTCTTGCTTCAGAATATTTTTGACAAAATAGTTGGATATGCAAAATCTGCTAGCCTATACTTCTTTTGTGGATATCCCAGGAGCACAGGATCATGTTTAATCTGAAGCGCAGTCGAATAAATCTGTGCAAACGTTTTCTTAAAGCTACAGCATTGCTCAACAATTCGCCAAACCACAATTGCCTGTGAGGCATCTGTAAAAACTACACATATGCTGTGAACGAAATGCTAATTGAGGGTAGAAAAAAAGCAGCCAGTCATGTAACGCGATTACTTAGTTAGTCTTTCTATAATTGTAGAGGCCAGAGCCAAAGAGAACATGATTTCATGTTAATGTAGATGTTTCCAGTCTTACACCCCCAGAATGATGGCAAGACAGCCAGGAGTAAGTCGAAAGGTTTACTCATGAAGTATTATCCTTACAGAAGGAGCTCAGCTATCCCTCGGCCAGCCCTAGAGTTACTGACCACTAGAATTCTCGCAGGTTACTTAGAACACAGAATGCCGGCTACCCTCCCACTTCACGTTCTTATACAAGGCTCTTTACCTCTGGCATTGCAAGCTCCATAAGCACAACACATCTTGGCCCTTACAAATGACCAGTGTACTGAAGGAATACGAAAACATATTTCTAACTAAAATAAAAACTTACAAGTGTATACAAGAACATCAAAGTTCAATGATGCCCGACTATTGAACATAAAACATAATCCCTCATTGTCAGATTTGGGGGTCTCTAGTTGGAAGAGGTAGGGAACTTTGACCAAATAGGGACCCTTGTGTCTAGTCAGGGTAAGGGGCTACACTCCTAAAATAGCCCCTGCTCACCCCCTTGGTAGCTTGGCACGAGCATGCAGGCTTATCTCAGAGGCAGTGTGTACAGCATTTGTGAACACATAAAGTAATACAGTGACAACACTACGGATGGACACCACACAGGTTGTATTATAAAAATAAGTATTATTGGACTTGGCCCTTTTTGGCAGGTTCACCCCTAAACTTTTTGCCTTTTCTCTGACATGGTGTTGGTGGTTTTAGGCCTCTGGGCACTTTAGCACTGTGGTTCAATGTAAAGTGTGTGCGCTCTCTGTGTACATTTGATAAGGTTGGCCTGCCCTCCAATAGGAATGCATTGGGTTTCCCTGATAACGTGTGTCAGTGATAATTCCTGGGTTGGGAGGAGCAGCGTGGTCGAGTTTAGTATGTATGAAATTGTAAGAATAAATGCTGTGCAACGGTATGCACAGAAATATGATGACTGGTTGAGGCATGCCACTTTTAAAAGTTGCCATTTCTGTGTGCTATGTCTCTGCCTGCCTGATGTGAATTGCACGTGTGGCTTTTGAGTGACAGGGGCTGAGGTGTGTGTGGCTCCAGGAGGGGCAGGGTGAGTCAGCGCTAGGCTGAATGGGACATCTGCAGTGGGAGTAGGGGGAGGAGTAATCCCCTCACCCTCCCTGAATAGGGCTGTGCCCAGCCTGTACAATGCTGGTTCCACCCCCTGTGGTGTGTATGATCACCTAGCCCCCACCTGACAAAGAGGAAGAGGAGCTTGGAAAACAAAGTGCTCTAAATCCCCCCTAAGCTAGTTGCATATGGTTCCCCCACGCCCTGTACTACAGACAAAGAGATTGTAGAGTATAAGTATAGGGGTTGTGACCCATTCATGTTGTTCTGTGCTGGTGCTGTCCCTGACCTTGCTGGGACATGCTGCGGCTGGGGGCCCAGGAGGAATCACCATGAGGTATTGCCTCTCTGGGCCCAGCCTTGCACCCCCTGGATCTCTCATGGACTTTTTCTGAGGAGCTGTGTCTCCTAGCGCCTGGAGAGTGCTACACTGTAATTATTCCAAGATGGAGGAGAGAGTGGACTTTGCAGCGCTGTGCTGCATGAAAAAAGGGAGGGAATCCCTGGCGTCGGGATTCCCCGAATTGTGGGGACCGAGCGGGAGCCCACCCCGCTTTATGATTATTTTAAATGGCGGGAGCCCACCCCGCTTTATGATTATTTTAAATGGCGGGTGCCCACCCCGCATTTGTGGTGCCTTTCTTGCGGGTGCCCACCCCGGATTGTTTATTTCCAGGCAGGTGCCCACCCTGCTCTCTTTTTACGGAGAGATCACCGTCGCGGCCCAGCGTGACCAGGAAGCCTGGTGGCTTTGCTTGACCGTGGGTGAGGCGCAAGAAGGAAGTGCAGCCGGAAGCCAGGGGAAGCTTGGCTGCGTGCGTGGAGGAGGAGGGGAGCCTACCCCGCCTCCACGAGCCCCAAGGAGAAGTCCCGGCCCCAGGAGAGGGACCGGGTGAAGAGAGGCAGAATCGTCTGCCGGAGAAGAACGAAGTGCAGGACCCGATGCAACTCCAACATTGGGGTCATGTTTGTTTTTGGAGCCATGTGGGGGCCAATAAGGCTCCGTGGTGCCGGGCCCCTCTATGGATATGGTCCAGCTGTGCCGCCATAGCTGGCAGCTGCAACGTGGGCCCATTTGTTTCTAGGGCCCCAGAGGGGGTCCAGAGGGCGCCAAGGTGCCTGTGCCTGCTCATATTGGCTCCCAGCTGCCCCGCCTGAGAGAGGGCAGCTGCAACGTTTTGCGCAGATTGTATAGGAATCCCTGGGTGGGACAGAGGAGGCACAGTGGTGCCAGGGCTAATTCCTTTTTCCAGCTGCACCGCACCAGCGCGGGCAGCTGCGACGATGGTGTACATTTTTTGAGAGAGTCCCAGTGGGGGCCCAGCAGGCACAGTGAGTGCCATGCCTCCCGTGATGATCACAGCTGCACGGCAATTAGCGGCAGCTGCTATGTTTACGCCAGAGCATCTTGAGGAGTCCCAGTGGGGACCCAGGAGGCCCAGCGGTGCCAGCGCAATGGCGCACGTTGATTCTGTTGCATTGGCAGCTGCCCTGACATTATGGACATTTGAGCCCTCTGAGAAGGCCAGTTTGCCAGGGTGACAGTGTGAGGTTGATAGGGCGCCAGGCTCTACTGTGATTTATGTGGTTCTAGGAAATGTGATTTACGCACTGTGGCTTATGCCTCTAGTATTTATGTTTAGGAGATTATACCCTAATATGAGGTTACTGCATTACGTGTTTATGCTTCTGAGGTTATGGTCTAATGCGTTTAGGTCGGTGAGGTTATTGCACAATGTATTTATGCTTGTGAAGTTATTGTCTAATGCGTTTAGACTTATGAGGTGATGGCATTATGTGTTTATGCTTATGAGGTTGGCGCAGAATGTATTTGACGCCTAATGTGATGCTGATTGCATAATATGATTTATGTTGCAGGATATGATGCTGAGTACAGTGTTTTGCTAGTAGTTACTGGTTGTGTGCTACATTTATTATTGGTTCTACATTTATTATGTGTACTTGTGTTGGTTCTGACAGTGGCCCAATTGGCCCTGTCATGTGTATATAATCTCCTGTAAATACTGCCTGGTGCCAGTTGGCACAGTGTATATTGTCTGATTACTATTCTAATGTGTTTATGATAATACAAAGGCTATTTTTTATATAACCTTGTTTGGAATTCCTTTTGTGGTGTGCCTTTGGTGTTGCTACTGTGTGTGTGTGTTGAGCAAACTCTTTACACATTTCCTCCGGGATAAGCCTGACTGCTCGTGCCAAGCTACCAAGGGGGTGAACAGGGGTTATATTTGGTGTGTAACTCACTTGCCCTGACTAGAGTGATGGTCTCTGCCTGGCTTTGGCGCAAGCCTTAGCCAACTAGAGATCCCATTTCTAACACTCAAATATGCAGGTGGTCTGTGATTCCTGACACTTCTTAGCACAGAATTCCCCTTACTTGCCACAGGAATTTCAACCACTGCATCACTCGCAAAGAAACGTGATTCCCCACAGGTAAGTCCTGAAATATTCTGTACCTCAAGCTGCAGCCAACGCTTTGCGTTCAATGAGAAAAGGAGAGTCTCTCCTTGATAACCACCCCGATTGATATCCTTATGTAGTTGGTCAATTTCTGACCAATGTTTAACTCCTTGCATGCGGGGCGGATTCCCCCGCTGTGCTGGGGGGAGGGATGGTATGCACAGCGCCCCGGTGCTCATGACGAGCTGAGCTCAACATGACCACACCCGTTCCTTTAGAACGCTCGCACAGCAGGGTAATTAGCCCAGCGTGCGAGCGTTCTAATGGTCATGACGAGCTCAGCTCGTCATGAGCATCCAAGGGGTTAACAAACATACTCTTGGGGATGATCGTGTACATTGAACCACAGCGTAACTTGAGCTCAACACTTTTACCATCTAATACAAATACTTCCCTGGGTCTTGTCCACTTGCCTTTTGTCATGCCGTTGTCTTCCACACAGAGATAACGATCTTCACTGACTGTCACTCCACACTCCTCATCTACGGTGCCACTTTAAATGTACTACCTTGTTCATAAACAGACGCAAACTAACCCCTACAACCGCACTTTCGGCAGTCCTTATTCAGTGCTACACATTGCCTTTATTCCGCAGTATGGAAATTACTTCCACATCAATAACATATTTTATTATGCTGCTTAGGTTTTCCAAAGGTGCTACTAATTTGATTACTGCACCCACATTGGATTCACCTTTGGACACATTAGACACTTCACCACCACTAATCTGCTCCACCACTTTGGCCATATCTATGGCCAGAGATGCTTGGGGGATACTGTTTGCCTACACTCTCTGCGGACGTGGCGTGGGCGAAGGGACTGTGAGCATTGTGACTTCTGGCAGACACCTGATGTGGAAGGAAGGGGTGAAAGGGAACTGCCAGGAACAACTAGCACCCCTCTACACTGTCTCTTCTTGAACTGTAGATCACTTAGCAAACATCGGACAGAAATTTGCGGTACTCTTAACGACCAAGAACCAGCTTTATTATTCCTAGTGGAAACACGGCTTAATGAGACGTCTGCACCTGATATCTTGGAAGCTTTGCCTGAAGGCTATGCGATTTTAAGGATGCACAGGGTTGGCCAGAAGGTGGGGGAGGGGTATTGCTGTGATTTTCAGGAAAGATCTTCAGTTTAAATTGGGGAAACTCGTGCTTTCTAGCTGTGAAGCCGCTTTCTGTAGTCTGAATATCACCAGCTCCAGATCTGTCTCTGGGCTCCTCATTTATAGACCTCCTGGTCTGGGAAGAGTCTTTATTGATGAACTCCAGGAAACTCTTCCTCCCCATGTCCTCCGCTATTCTAACTTTCAACTATTGGGGGATTTTAATTTGCATTTAGAAAATTAAGGCTGTAACGAATCGGCTGAGTTTCTGGTAGGCCTTCAGGCTTTGGGCCTGGACCTATTGGTCCATATTTCCACACATAACAAAGGTCATACCATATGTTAGATAATATTTTCACTAATTGCGCAGGGACGGTTGCTGCACTGCCGGTCCCGGTAGCCTGGTCAGACCATTATCTACTGTCTTTCAGTTTATTGCCACCAGGTTAGGCCCTCCACTCGCAGGGTAGTTGTTCCAAACCTACATTGGTCCGGAAATGGGCCACATTAACTCAGGATGCCTTTGAAGAAGCATTGGCCGGCAGACTTCCTGAGGTAGGGGACAACATCCAGAGTGCTGAGAGCTTAATATCTAGTTGGATGCTGGAGGCTGTAGACTCCCTGATACCGTTAAAACAATGTAAAAGTGGGCGTACATCTGCCTCTGCGAAGTGGTTCTCGGGAGATCTGGCGCAAATTAAATCCAGTTGTAAGCATCTTGGGGTGAGAACAGACAGAAATATTTGGAGGCTTTGAAGCTTTACCATCGCCAGATTAGGAAAGTGCAGAGGGAATATTACACAGGGCAAATCGAACTAGCAACAAATTCCAAGAGACCATTTTTCAGGTCGTGAAACAATTATCCTCTTTGGAACGGGTGATAGCCGCGCTCCCTGCCTCCACGGATTATTGTAATCAGGTTGCTGACTATTTCATTAATAAGATTGATAAGATATATGCCACCTTTCCAGAAAGTAGTAGAAGACTTGCCCCCGTGCCTAGTTATGAGGTTCCGTGGACCAAGGATAAGTTTGCCCTCTGCCCTCTGGTGGAAAACGAAGTCCTTAGGCTGATGGAGGTGGTGAAATCTTGGTCACCTCTTGATCTGGCCGCTCCAAAATTTCTGCAACTCGGAAAGAAAATTATCGCTCCTGTTCTCACCTCACTACTGAACCTGTCCTTTAGCATGGGACAGATTCCCTGTAATTGGAAACATGCCATGGTGGTTCCTCTGTTGAAGAAACCCTCATTGGACCCCGCTCTCCCGGAAAATCTAAGACCCATATCTCTACTTCCCTATGTAGCTAAAATTGCAGAGAAACATCTGAATGGCCATCTCTCGAGGTTTCTGAAAACAGCCCTATCTTTGGTCGCAGCACTGGTGGTCAGATACACTTGGGCCTAGTCCAGTGCCAAAAGCCAAGGTGAAAAATTTGGGAGTGTGGTTCGACAAAACTCTTTCCTTCTCCGAGCAAATATCTGCTGTGGCCGGGACATGTTTTGGCATCGTAAAGATGCTACATAAGATTCATTCTAGGGGGAAATACTGTACAGGCTTTGGTCACGTCTCGCCTTGACTATTGCAATGTCCTGTATCTAGGGGTGACTGCAAAAAATCTTAACATATTGCAGAAGGTCCGAAATCCCGCAGCCAGGCTTATCTTGAATGTCCCAAGGAGGGCCTCGGTGGGAGAAGCTTTGAAGGAACTACATTGGCTCCCTATTCGGGACAGACTTACTTTTAAGTAAGGGAGAACTAGGGTACCCCGATATATGAACCTGGGGTTGAGATGTGTTTAGGAACTACAGTGGTTCAGGGTTGGCCTTGATAGGCCCAGAGAGGAGGGGACACGGTGTGTCATGGTATTTGCCCTTATAGAATGGGGTACACTCAATGTGGATTGGTACTAGATCAAACAAGGGAGCAGGGTTGCAGGAAACCAGTTTTGGGTTTATTTGCATATAGATACATTAGGGCTAAAAAAAAAAAATATATATACCTTCAGGTGCTCACGTAAGTGGGTAGGTGCGTGTTGTGACTAAGTGAGAAGTGACATAAAAACATAACATCACATTGACAACATGGTAGGACTCCAATTAAATATATACAATGGATAAAGTCCTGGTTGTAAGGGTCGACGGCGTTTCAATCTTTATCTTAGTTAAAATCTTCTTCAGGGAGGAGCCAAGATGGCGGATTGATACCCGCCAGGTGAAGGAGCTGGTGTGGAGTAGCTCCCTACTGCTTCCAACAATCCTGAGAAATGGCGAACCAAGACCTTCAAGCTGGGTAAACTAAAGCCAACACAGCATTGCGGACAAAGAGAAAGTTACAGAAATCATAAGAACTATTTTTTAAAAAAGCTTCTAGAACCAAGTAATTGTACAAAAGCGGTCTACTAACCTAATCAGGCATTGATGCTGCAGCTTGTTTGGTGTGTTAGCGGAGGTATTCTCCCGGTCTGGAGGCTCAGAAGTGCCTTCCCCCTTCGTGCGCTCCGTTGGGCGTGCTGAAGGGTGGGTCACGGTCTGATCTACTCACAGCTGTGCTCGGCGCCGAACGAGGAACGGACGCCGTTTTCGACATCAAAGCCAAGGAACGCTGCGGGTCTGATGACATCGCGGCAAAACACCCGTTCTGCTCGAACTGCAAGGGCTGGAAAGACGGGGAATACCGAAGGCACAGGTACGATGTCCACGCTCTCTTCTTGTGATGCTAAAATTGCAGAAACCGCTTTGAAAAACAAAACGGCCACGGGCGTGGGGGCCGGAGCTAAAGACACAACCATAACTGCGCTTCCCAAACAATTAATACGCCCGGCGGTGCTCAATACAAGTGTTAGCAATATTACGGACTCACAGGGTAATAACGAAATAATAATAAATGATTCAAACTTGCCATCCCCAGAGGAGTCAGAGGAAACACGAGCTATTGGTTTAATTGAGATCGCTTCAAAAGATGCAAATATAGCCGTGGATAAAGCTGAACCCCGTAATAAGGATAAATCAGTTCTAGAATTTGTGCTTATAGGGGACAATGAAACAATAACTGGAAAGGACATGATTAATTTAGAAAATACTCTGGAGCGTTTAGGCACAAACGTAAGTTTAAATACTGTGTTGGCTGCAGCGAGTGCGTTAAGAGCCACTGCAAATAATAACGCTGCAACTGGTAGCACTGAAGCGACACAGATAACCTCGAAGACTGTAGAGGTAACCACTGGTGGAGCAGCACTAGAGAAACAACTAGGTGAAAGCCTTCTAAAGGGAGAAAGCACCTCAGTGACTTTGTCTGTTGATGCAATGGAGCTAATCGCTGAGGATTCTAATTCTGAATATGAAGAATACGAAGAGGTACTTGATGAAGGAGAAACTGAGGTAGATACCTCATCTAATCGAGCTAACACAAGCAAACTGACTGGTTTAAGAAAAGCAAAAACCAAAGCTAAATCAAAAACTACAACTCGTAAAACACAGAGTAAAGACCCAAATGGTGCTAAAAAAGGGTGCAAGGCTATAGTTAATGATAGCCCGCTGAGAAAATGGATTGAGGCTAAAGGGGGAGTAAAGAACATGGCCTTAAGGCTCTCTGGAGCTAGCCCTGAGGAAGAAATGCGCTTAAGGGACAAAACTATAATACCCAGAATGGAATCTAGAAAAAAAACACTACCACCCATGAAAATGGCTACAATAGCCTTACCAACTCTATCGATTAATAACGAATTCAGCGACATGGATGCTCATATGGCTAATCAGCTTACCACTTTAGATCACACTGTAATTGCAAACTTGACAGATAAGTCAGTAGAGAATACTTCTACCAGCTTACAAACTGATCAAACAAACTCTAAGTTGAATCCAATGTCACTGGAGACAAGATCTGATGACTGCCTATTGGAACTATTAAATACTGAAAAAGAAAAATTAGTTTTGAGTCCTGGCTCGCCTTGCTCTCTTAACTCTTCTTTTGCTCATAAGTCGCCACCAACGTCAGATCATAGCAATGATTTAAACCAACTGCAGGCACAATTTGAGACACGGGAGGAAACAGTAGACCACTTAAACCCTGCCTCTACTGATTTAATTATGCAAACTCTCTTGGCACAAAGGCAGGAAAGTCAACAACAGTACTTACAACTAAGGGAGGATAACACTAAACTCCAGTCATTTATGAGTGAAGTCTGCCAAAAGTTGGGAGAAGTCACACAAGAGATAGAGGACTTAAAGCAACGGATAGTGGAGGTGGAAGATGGCGCAACCCGTTCAGAGTTACTAACAAGATCTCATACGACACGTGTAACCAAACTAGAAGCTAAAGTGGAGGACATGGAAAATAGGGCGTGCAGACATAACCTCAGACTTTTTGGAATTCCCGAGGGTATGGAAGGGGCTGACCCCAGATCATTTGTTGTGAAACTATTTCAAAAAGCTTTCATCGACTTATCGGATTGGGACTGGGATTCTCAACTGCAAAGAGTGCATAGGCTGCCTCTATTTCAAAAGAACAAAAATAATGCATTTCCTAGACCATTTTTGATATATTTTGGGAACTTTTTGTTGAAACAAGCAGTATCTCTCAAAGCTAAATCCAACAGCCCAGTCACTATTGATAATATTACATTTTTTGTGCGCTCGGATTTGAGTAAGAGCACTATGGACCGACGCTGGGAGCTTCGTAAAATGATTGATTCCTTTAAGGCCATAGGCTGTACAGTGTACTTACAAGAACCTGCTCGCCTTAAAGTGATCAGAAGTGGCCAATCATTCTTTTTTTCGAACCTGAAGAAGCAGTCCAGGCTCTGGAAAAGTTTACAATGGAAAGAGACAAATGAAATGTACTGTAACAAGATATATATTTTTTGATTAGTTGACTCTTCGAGGGTTAATTGAATTGAATTGAATCTCTAATGTTAAATGAAGTATGCGTAGGATAGAAAGAGATAGCTGAAATAAGTATATTAAGAGACATCCTTAGACGAGCTATCTTTTTAGTTATACTCGAATTTGTAATGTTGAATGAACTATTTTTTAGGGAGGTATATTCTTTTTATTTTATATTTCTCTCACATTTTTCCTATTATTCTTTTATACCTCAAAAACGTCTCTACCTTTTTGGTTTGCATTTCTGTCTGTCTCTTTCTTTTTTCTTCTTTTTTTTCTTTCTGATAAATTGAAGATCTTTTTGTGTTGGAAGCAGGTGGGGTAGTCTCCATGCCTAAAACTTCACTATGCTGCCCCCCAGCGGCAGCAAGGGATAGAGGGATGCTCCCCCCTCAGAGACGTGAGGGTGAAGGGGTGGGATTGGGGTGTGGGCAAGGGTGGGTGCAAAAAAGGGGGAAAAATCTGTATTGCAAGAAAGAAATATGCATTAGATAAAAGCAAGTCATGTTTGTTTAATAAAGATTATGTACAGAGGAGAATGAAAGCTATTAATTTTTAAAAAATTCATAAGTTAAGATTATTAATTTGGAACGTTGCTGGCCTCAATAGCAAACAAAAGCGAGGATTAGTACAAGAGGAAATTGATATGTATAAACCCCATTATGCGCTTTTGTCAGAAACACATATTCACTACCAGGACAGAAAATTATTATCTCAACTAGGCTACGATTTGGTGGTATGCTCAACTTTGGGAGCCTCAATCCGGGGGGTGGCCATCCTCAAACAAAAACAAATGGTGGCTGAAATTCTTAAGATCCCTTCAGATGCACGGGGAAGGTGGGCGATTGCTCAAGTAAAATTTTGAAGTAAACTGTTTGTTCTATGTTTGATATATGGGCCTAATATAGATGTCCCAATACTGTATGATCAGCTAAGTATAGAGCTATTAGATTGGTAGGGGGAGCTTTTGGTCATGGGTGATTTCAATTGTGTTATTAATTATAAAATAGACTCCACTGGGCAGGGCTCTCTAGGTAGAATGCGCAAAGTCAGATCTGCGATTTTGGAACTGGGTAGATTGCACAACTTGAAGGACGCATGGCGTACTAAATACCCTTTAATAGCGGGACATACATACTATTCAGCGCCCCACAGATCTTGCTCCCGAATAGATATGGTCTGGGCAACGGACCAAATAATTGGTCAGTGCAACATCGAACTATGTCCAAAGATTACATCTGATCATAATCCAATATTATTAGAAATTGAAGTAAGAGATCAGAGGCGGGAGACATGATTCTTTACTTTTCCAAGATACTTACTTGTAGAATCTCGTTTTGTTATATTATTAAAAGAACACATTAAAGAATGTATAGAGCTGAATATTAACTCTGCTAATATAAACATAGTGTGGGACACTTGCAAATGCAGTATTGGAGGCTTCACTCAGCAATATATTTTACGGTCAAATGCTGAGAAACGCCAAATCACTAGGCTAATTACTTCTGATATATTGTAAGCAGAACTGCAACTTGCCGAAGCTACTACAAAAACAACATCTAAGATCGATGAATTAAGAATAGAGTTGTGTAAATTACAATCATCTATCAAAACGACTCGTAGAGAGAGATACTGTGCTAAGATTCATAAATATAAAATGACTCAATATGAAGGGGGAGACAGAATCGGTAAAATGCTGGCATACAAAGTAGCAGACAATAAAGCAAAAACTAGAATTAAGAATATCAAAGTCCCTGATCAACTTGACTATGAACAACCGTATCAGATCTTAGATCAGTTTGTTAGCTATTATAGACAACTATATATCCCAGACAATACCCCCACCAAAGCTAAAATACAGCAATATCTCAATGAACATTTACCAAAACAAAGAGATAATGATATAGAAACTTTTCAACAACTTAGTTTAAAAATAACACTAGAGGAAATAAACTTAGCTATCTCTGCCCTACCTTTGGGAAAAGCTACTGGTGAAGATTGTTTACCCTTAGAATGGTATAAGAGTTGTGCACAAGAACTACTACCTCTCCTAGAATCTGTAATTAATCAGATAGCCACATCTGGAAAAGCTCCTACATCTTGGAAAATAGCTAAAATAATATTTGTTCTAAAAAAAAATAAACCGCCGGAGGAATGCGGCTCTTATCGGCCGATTTCTTTACTAATATCAGATGTAAAAATATTTGCTAAGATCTTGGCAAACCGCCTGTCCCCAATCATGCCAGATTTGGTCAATTTACAGCAACATGGGTTTGTGATGGGAAGAGACACCACGGCTCATGTAAATACCGCAATAACAGCCTTTGATGTAGCCTCAGTTACTCTCACCCCACTCGGAATGGTTATGCTAGATGCGGAGAAGGCATTTGACCGAGTGGGGTGGGAATATTTGTGGGAAGTGCTAAGGAGGATGGGCATACAGGGCCAATACCTTGTTTGGGTATCCTCACTTTACGACAACCCACTGGCTAAGATTAGTTTTGGGGGAATGGAGTCAGATAATTTTCAAATAGGGAGAGGAACAAGGCAAGGTTGCCCTCTGTCCCCTCTGCTATTTGCGCTATCTTTAGAACCGTTTTTAAACGCACTGTTAGTACAAGCTAATATTATTCCAACCCATCATGGCGGGAAGAGTCTGAAAATAACTGCTTTTGCAGACGATATTGCTGTAAATACCTCAGATTTAGTCAGAACTATACCTGAAATAATTAAAGAAGCTGCACAGTTTGGTATTGTCTCAGGATACAAATTGAATGTAAGCAAGACACAAATCATTGCTAACTATAAACCAGCAGAAACTATACCTGGCATTTTTCAAAGTGCAACTTACCTAGGAATAAAGCTAACAGCAAATATAGATAAGATAATAACTATAAACTATGACCCTTTGTTAAAAGAAATTGCTTTAACTTTTAAAAAATGGCACAAGATTCCATTCAACCTAGTGGGACGCATCAATCTCATAAAAATGAAAATTTTACCAAAATTATTATATTTCTTTAGGGCTATACCTCTACAACCAAATCGTCTTTTTTTTTTTAAAAGTTAGAAGGAATCTGTAGTAGCTTCCTATGGGAATACAAAAAAGCGCGTTGGGCTATACATTTTTTACAACTACCAATAGAAAAAGGGGGATTATCTTTTCCCGACTTTACGATATATTTCCTTGCGACTTTTTTTCATCATATAAGAAGTTTATTGAAAGATGATAGTTCATTATTCTACCATCAATACATGCTGGGACCCGATAGCAATCAGTTTCTTTTTCATTTAAACAATCCTAACTACTTTAAACGAGTAAAGTTTAAGACAGCTAAACATATCAAAAAAATTTGGGATCAAATCATGAACATAGATAACACTTCTTTTTTTAACGCGGAACTTAGACTATGGGGAAACCCAGGCTTACCGGATATTTTCTCAGATGGGGCAGGAAATAATTGGGCTAGACATGGCATTATTACATTGGGGGATCTATACGGCCCAAATGGTCTTATGGACTACGACACATTAAAAGTAATATTTAATTTGCATGATGAAATGTATTTTAAATACATACAAATAAGAGATTATTTGCATCGAAAGATGAAAATACTTAAAGTGGCCCAATCAGACTTATTAATATGTTTATACTCCAATAAAATAAAATCACTTATTAGTCTAGGCTATGGATACTTAATTAGGGGTAAAAAGGATGATAGTATTAAAATTGCGGCTAAATGGACTGAAAGATTGGGTATGAATATTACTCCCACACAAATTTTAGCTTCATTATGTCATATAAAAAAATAGTCCATTCATCTAATTTAAGACTACAATCGTATAGAACCATCATGCAGTTATACTACACGCCGCAAAGAATATCAAGATGGGCACAGGGTAATCAATTAAGTGATAGAACCAAAGGTCCGAAATGCGATTTGAATGCAGCTGGCATAGAACACGTGCTCTTCTCATGTCCAGGGCTACTCACATTCTGGAAGGGGATAATTGATGTCCTAAACAATAAACAAATTATTACCCCACCTCTTACAATACACTTGGTGCTACTGGACATTCAAGAAGATAACTGTCAGCATAAAGACTTGATAACTATAATATTCGCCTGTGCCAGGCTAGTAATTGCAAGATCATGGATTTCAAAAGAATCTCCAAATACATTGGAATGGTTTAGTTTGCTAAATGAAATAAGAACAATGGAGTATTCAATAGCAAGACGTAGCGGTCCACAGGCAATAAAAAAGAAGGAAAAAATATGGAAACATTTCTTTGAATCATAAAACATGAACTTTAAGGTACTATAATCTGAAGAGGCTAAGTTTAATGTGAACTATACTTTTTCTTGTTGAATACGTTGGCTTTTGTTATATTGGTTTTCTGTTTACTCCTCTGTACTTCAGATTGCTTTTATGATAATTCATGATTGTCTACTCTTTTATCGTTACTATTACGAAATGTAATTATTAGTCTTCTTTTTTTTTTCTTGCAATAATAAAAATATATAAAAAAAAAAAGATCTTCTTCAGGACAAGGTGTGAGCAGTCTGAAACTGAAATAGAGCATGAGAATGTCACCTAATGGCCTACTTGATATTTCCAATGCATTGTTCAGTGACTAGGTGCTCCCAGTGAGTGCATTGATCATAGGTACACATTTATTCATTTGTGGTGGGGTACATCTAATGTACAACCCTAGGTATGGGAATTGGGGAGGAATTTACGCTATGCAGTGCGGTTGCACTTACTTAGTGCTTACGGATAGGAGAGGGAGAGAGGATGACTCTCTGGTCCTTCATGTCCTGGCTAACAATTCATCGCCAGGGAAGTGGATCTGTAGGAAGGCAAGGGAGGTTAGGCGTTTTATGACCATAGTGGCTATGGGGGTTATTTGAGTATACCCAGTAAATTGCTGCACTTACAGAGTAGGTGAGAAATGAAGCATGTTCTGCGTGTGTTATTTTTGGAAAAATTCAATTGAAATCATAGGGTACTGGATCTCCTGAAAGAGAAACAAAATGTATATCCTTGTTGTTCAGTACGGGGCTATTGAAGGGGGTTTGCGCCAAGGAGATAAGAACTCACATGTGTAGCCCATCGCTTTGGCATACAGTGGCGATTTTTGGTAGGCTCGACGGGGTGTCTGAGGGTTCCTATGATTAGAAGGAAGACAAGGGTCAGACTTGGATGTCCATGTAGGATGAGATATTTAGTAGGAGGAATCCTTGAAATGCTTACTTGAGGGATTTGCACATGTAATTGGGCGCGGGGTCCTGACGGGGTGTGTTTGGCCCGGGGTGGGCCGGGACGGGGCTCTTGAATTCACAGTGATAAGCTTGGAATAGCCGGGTGGGATTTACCGGGAGTTCTATGAGCAAGAACAAGGCCATTAGAAAATGTGTTAGGGGGCCCAGAGAGCAACCTTACTTAGTCCTAGTGTGGGCTAGCTTACTAGATGCACGTGGACACTCGTACTGGACATAGGGCCAGATGTAGGTAAACTACATTTACCAATTCTAAAATACCGAATTTTACCGATTCGGTATTTTAGAATCGGTAAATGCTATATAGGTAAACATTCGGTAAATATTACAGAATCGGTACGATTCGGTATTTACCGAATCTGTAAATACCGAATCAGTAAAAGGGGGAACACATTCAAGGGTGGCAGGGTGTCACTTTGACACCCTGTTGCACCCCTGAATAGTGCATGGGTGCACATGGGGCAGACATACATGCCCTATGGGCATGCATGTCTGCCACATGGCACTGTAATAAATTGCAAAAAATTGCTTTTTTAGGGTTTTCGATATTTACCACCAACTTGTAGTTGGTGGTAAATAACGAATCCTGAAATGGGAAAAGCACTCATTTGAGATTGCAGATTCTGTAATTTACCGATTTGGTATTTAATACTGATTCGGGTAAATACCGAAT
Source organism: Lissotriton helveticus (assembly GCF_964261635.1). NCBI lineage: Eukaryota > Metazoa > Chordata > Amphibia > Caudata > Salamandridae > Lissotriton > Lissotriton helveticus. The sequence goes on from NC_136069.1 coordinate 37,475,905, forward strand.
CCTACAATCATGCCACCTACATTCCGGTATTGGGCGGCCTACATCTGGCCCTTAAGTTGGTATTCCGTGATACCTCAATTGGGGTTGCAAAAAGATTGAGGCATGAGTATGAGTGCATGTCTCTAATCGTGTTGAGAATCATGAATCATCTATTAAAAAAATGGTTACACTTTGATTCAGTGGGGCAAGGTACCGTTGTAGGATGGTGCTATCTTATCACTATTGTCTAAATACTTGCGCTTAAATTAATTTCAAAGTTGGCTCACCATCGGTTGGGCGGGGCTGAGAGAATCATAAGGCTGCTTCTTAAAAAGTGGTGACACGGCAATTCAGTGAGGCAAGGTAATATCATGTCTGAACACTCGCGCTTCTAATAGTTTAAGAACTGGCTCATGCTGGTTGGGCCGGGGACTGAGAGCGATCATTAAGTAAAAATACGTTACGTATTCAAGTGGGGGTGTGTACATCATGCGGGATCTGTAATGATGCAATCTACTTACAAGTTAAACGTATTTGACGGAAAAATCAGGTACCAGGGCCGGGGCATTGGGCCAGATGTTGGTAATTCCCATTTACCGATTCCTAAATACGGAATGTTACCGATTCGGTATTTAAGAATCGGTAAATGGGATGAGGCTAACTATTCGGTAAATTTTACCTGATCGGTAGGATTCGGTAATTGAGAATCTGTATTTACCGATTCGGTAATTCCCTTTCATTCCTATGGGTCTGGAGGCCCATAGGAATGAATGGGAATTACTGAATCGGTAAATACCGATTCGGTAAAATGGGGAACACATTGAAGGGTCGCAGGGTGTCACTTTGACACCCTGTTGCACCCCTGAATAGTGCATGTGTGCAGGCCCATAGGAATGAATGAGGAATACCAAATCGGTAAATACCGAATCAGTATTTACCGAATTTTACTGATTCAGTAAAATTTACCGAATCATTAGCTACATATCATTTACCGATTCTAAAATACCGAATTGGTAAAATTCGGTATTTTAGAATCAGTAAATGATATTTACCTACATCTGGCCCTATAGTTAGTTTTGAACAGGAGCTCTGTATGAGACTGGGATGGTGTTAGGGTTTTTAAATCCTAGTCTCTTATGGTTCGACGCATGGATCAATTGCCAGAATTATTTTACTAAATTGGAAAGGATGCTCTCTAGTGAAATATGCTGATCCAACCTGTGAGAGCACAACACAGTTCTACCAAGACACATCAGTATATTTATTGTGCACAAAAATGGCAGAAATGCTGGAGCACAGGGTGTGCCTTTCCTCTAATCCCCTTACTGTATTTGAGGACGAGGTCCTTGCCGTGTAGGGTAACACATTTTCTGGTTGGATCTTGGAGTCGCGGAACACCTGGACACTGTGGAGTGTGTCAGAGTTTAAGCCTTACAGAAAATCAATGAACTACTAAGAATAACATACTTGCAGATGAAGAAGGCGGCAGCAGCTAGAACAAGTGAGCGGAAGATTAAAATATCCAGCAGATATATGTCAGCGTCCCAGACCATGGTGATCCTAGAGAAGAGGAGAAGAAGGGAAGACCAGTAAACATCAATCCAAGCATTTACACATGAAGCAGCTAAGGGGAGTCTAACTCTGATGGCTGTAAATAACTCCACATTTCAGATTGTGGCAGTTTCAAAAGGCAAACTGAAGGTGCAGTTACACTGCAAATGCATGACACTGCCTCTCACGCTGCCGCTCACACTGCCACTCACACATTGTGGTTGCTGTAAAAATATTGACCTTTTGGGATTTTGCTACAACTTGACTAAGACCATTAAGAAGGCGACATCAAGTAAATTATTTCATTTTCTGTACTTCAGAAAGACTTTGCAAAAAAAACCTGGTTGAGTCCCTAAGGACGGAGTTTATGCACGGGTATGGTCGTGGACGAGAGCAACACGCCCAACCGGGCACGCTCCACAATTATCTTCCTAGACGAACCTTGCCCCATTGTGGTTTTTGGCCATCCCATGTGTGACCTCAACTGACGACCATACCTGTGCATAAACTCCGTCCTTAGGGACTCAACCTTCGGTTCGATGAGGCATTGTGGTCAATTCCAGGCAAATCATTTCTTTTAGTCCTGATGATGATCCCTTTTATTTTATGAGCTTGGGATCGAAACGTCGTCGACATACTAAATAGTGCCACTGTCCTCCATTGTGTATGATTAACGTGTTTACTATGTTCATTAGCTTGCCTCATTATATGCTAAGTTCAAGCTTTCAATGCTCAAGTTTTTGCCTGTGATCTCTTTTTTGTTGCATGCTTAATGTTTGCTAGTTCTTTTGTCTCTTTTATCGGGTGCAGGATTGCGTCCCGTTGTATCGTCCTTCCTTTCATTGTCAAAATTAATTTTCATTTGCATATTAAAATTTATTACCCGGCTGGGTATCGAAACTTTATAGTACCCATCAAGGTCTATATCGTATTTGTTATTTATACTTGCTCCCTAAGGACCATTGTTCTATATAATAACTCTTTGTACTAGTGTCATATGTTAAATCCAGTGCAGGCTTCAGGGCAGTGCGACAGGTGTTGCCGCACTGGGCCCTGACCTCTGAAGGGATCGCTGACCTCAAGGGGTACGCTGTGTTTAGCAATAACTTATGATTGGAGAGATGATGGGCACTTTTGCCTCGTGGTAGTGACAGTGGTGGCCGGCACAGGTACGTGCGATGAGACGGGACAGGGCGTGGCAGCGAGGGAAGCCGACAGACAACAAAATAGATATTTCTTATTTATTTAATTATACCTATTCCATCGTCTGTCGAGTTCCCTGCCCCGCCCGCGTCACCGTGTTATCCTGTTCCAGCCGCCACTAGGTAGTGAGAGAATCCGAGAAAGAGGTCATAGGGGTAGGGCACCAAAAAGGATTGTCGCAGCAGGCATTTGTAAATGTTATTAATTATAGCGCCTCAGAACAGATCTTTAACACTTTATGTGCTGAAAGTTCCTTCCAAAATCCCAACATCCCCACTGCTGCCAATACTGCTGAGTTTTTTAAAACATTTCCAGGTCAAATTATCATAATTTTTCTCTCATACTAGGGACTGTAAAAATACCTGGGGTTGTGATATTACTTTAGAGAAGTTTGAGAAAATAAAATATGGGAATAAAATGTTTTTTATTAAAAACCATAAATAAGTTTCATGCGATAACACCACAATTCCAACAAAATATTTTTATACTAGTATTGTTTTGTTCTCAAATTTATAAAACAGCCAGAGTGAAAACATTTTCCATCCCTTTTTTCTGTCTTCAAGTTTGGTCATTATTTTCTTTTTTGCAGACTCTGTCTACTTGCAGTTTGCAGGGGGGGGGGAGCGTTCCAAGAAACACATGCATTTTTGAAAATCCTGATCTCAGAAGGGGTCAATCTGCAGATTGACGCAGTCTTCCCAAAGAACGCAATTGGTCTATTTACAAGACAGTGCATGTACATGGAAACAAATGGAAATGGCAACATGTGTAATTTGTTGCACTGAAAGGGGAAGAAGATTTCTGTAGAAAAAAACGGAATTGTTATTGCATGCAGCCCTCCGCCCTCCCCCACCCCCCCGCCTTCCTGCCTGGTTCTGCAGACTGTAGGGAGCTGCATACTATGAATCTGCTAAGTGATGTTAAGGTGTGTCTGCTTTCAGGGCAGAAGTCCTAAAAAAAGAAGTGGGGGGACGCTGTCACCGGAAGTGACGTCATGCCAGGAAGTGACGTCACGAAAGGTGGCTTGCACCATCAGGCTCATTGCCTCTCCGTGCTCACCCCTTAGAGGTCCAGCTGTTTGGCAGGGGGGACGGTGTCCACCCGGTAAAATAAGTGGGGGGACGCCGTTCACCCGGGTGGTACCCCGACTCAAGCCTAGAATATGACCTGTGCATTGGTTTTCCCTTAACTGGCTATTTGACTTCTCATGGAAGTGCACTGCAGTGTGTGTTTACACCACTCACAAATATAACACAAATATAAGGGTCAGAGCTCACCACCATTCTCAGGCTGGACTTCCACTGAAGTGTTACTTAGCAAGGAAAAGTCACTTTGCCAGGTGGGAAAACCTATTTTTATTTATTAGTTATGTGACCACTAAAGTGTGCCTTGTAATCCCAGGGAGCTGGAGGCCTCATTTATGAAAAGTGACGCATCGGTACGTGAAAACAGCGATGGGTCTCTTTTCATTGCGCCCTCCTTGCGACACCAATGATGCGTCATATTTACCGTATGACGCATCATGTCGCAAGGAGTTACAGATACGTGCGTATTTCAGACGTATCTGTATGGCGCAAAAGTGACGCATTGCTGGAGTGTGCAAAAACAACAATTGATGGACAGAATGCAGAACATTGTCATACATCCACCCCAGAACAGAGATCTGGGCCTAAATCCATCGTTTTTTTGCACTCCACACCACCCCAGGTCAGACATGGCCATGTGCAAATCAGCCTTGACCCTGTGCCTCATGGGAACAGTTCAGCCCGAACTGCCAAGCCATGCCTTTCCTGGACCGGAATCAAGCATCCAAGGACCGGTTTCTGGCTAACAGCCTTCATCAGCCTGGATAGCTTGACTCCAGTGGTGTGGAGAGCATGGGACTCACGTCTGAGCATACCCATCCCACTCGGGGTGACAAATGCAAAAACAACAATTGATGGATAGAATGCAGAACAATGTCATACATTCACCCCAGTAGAGAGATCTGGGCTTAAATCCATCGTCTTTTTGCACTCCACACCACCCCAGGTCAGACATGGCCATATGCAAATCAGCCTTGACCATGTGCCTCATGGGAACAGTCCAGCCCGAACTGCCAAGCCATGTCTTTCCTGGACCGGAATCAAGGATCCAAGGACCGGTTTCTAGCTATCAGCCTTCTTCAGCCTGAATAGCTTGACTCCAGTGGTGTGGAGAGCATGGGACTCACGTCTGAGCATACCCATCCCAATCGGAGGGACAAATGCAAAAACAACAATTGATGGACAGAATGCAGAACAATTTCATACATTCACCCCAGTACAGAGATCTGGGCCTAAATCCATCGTTTTTTTGCACTCCACACCACCCCAGGTCAGACATGGCCATATGCAAATTAGCCTTGACCCTGTGCCTCATGGGAATAGTCCAGCCCGAACTGCCAAGCCATGTCTTTCCTGGACCGGAATCAAGCATCCAAGGACCGGTTTCTGGCTATGAGCCTTCATCAGCCTGGATAGCTTGACTCCAGTGGTGTGGAGAGCATAGCACTCACGTCTGAGCATACCCATCCCACTCGGGGTGACAAATGCAAAAACAACAATTGATGGACATATGTCATACATTCACCCCAGTACAGAGATCTGGGCCTAAATCCATCGTTTGTTTGCGCTCCACACCACCCCAGGTCAGACAAGGCCATATGCAAATCAGCCTTGACCCTGTGCCTCATGGGAACAGTCCAGCCCGAACTGCCAAGCCATGTCTTTCCTGGACCGGAATCAAGCATCCAAGGACCGGTTTCTGGCTATCAGCCTTCATCAGCCTGGATAGCTTAACTCCAGTGGTGTGGAGAGCATGGGACTCACGTCTGAGCATACCCATCCCTCTCGGGGTGACAACTGCAAAAACAACAATTGATGGACAGAATGCTGAACAATGTCATACATTCACCCCAGTACAGAGATCTGGGCCTTAATCCATCGTTTTTTGCACTCCACACCACCCCTGGTCAGACATGGCCATATGCAAATCAGCCTTGACCCTGTGCCTCATGGGAACAGTCCAGCCTGAACTGCCAAGCCATGTCTTTCCTGGACCGGAATCAAGCATCCAAGGACCGGTTTCTGGCTGTCAGCCTTCATCAGCCTGGATAGCTTGACTCCAGTGGTGTGGAGAGCATGGGACTCACGTCTGAGCATACCCATCCCACTCGGGGTGACAAATGCAAAAACAATTGATGTACAGAATGCAGAACAATGTCATACATTCACCCCAGCACAGAGATCTGGGCCTAAATCTTTAGTTTTTTTGCACTCCACACCACCCCAGTTCAGACATTGCCATATGCAAATCAGCCTTGACCCAGTGCCTCATGGGAACAGTCCAGCCCAAACTGCCAAGCCATGTATTTCCTGGACCGGAATCAAGCATCCAAGGACCGGTTTCTGGCTATCAGCCTTCATCAGCCTGGATAGCTTGACTCCAGTGGTGTGGAGAGCATGGGACTCACGTCTGAGCATACCCATCCCACTCGGGGTGACAAATGCAAAAACAACAATTGATGGACAGAATGGAGAACAATGTCATACATTCACCCCAGTACAGAGTTCTGGGCCTAAATCCATTGTTTCTTTGCACTCCACACCACCCCAGGTCAGACATGGCCATATGCAAATCAGCCTTGACCCTGTGCCTCATGGGAACAGTCCAGCCCGAACTGCCAAGCCATGTCTTTCCTGGACCGGAATCAAGGATCCAAGGACCGGTTTCTAGCTATCAGCCTTCATCAGCCTGAATAGCTTGACTCCAGTGGTGTGGAGAGCATGGGACTCACGTCTGAGCATACCCATCCGACTCGGGGTGACAAATGCAAAAACAACAATTGATGGACAGAATGCAGAACAATGTCATACATTCACCCCAGTACAGAGATCTGGGCCTAAATCCATAGTTTTTTTGCACTCCACACCACCCCAGGTCAGACATGGCCATATGCAAATTAGCCTTGACCCTGTGCCTCATGGGAATAGTCCAGCCCGAACTGCCAAGTCATGTCTTTCCTGGACCGGAATCAAGCATCCAAGGACCGGTTTCTTGTTATCAGCCTTCATCAGCCTGAATAGCTTGACTCCAGTGGTGTGGAGAGCATGGGACTCACGTCTGAGCATACCCATCCCACTCGGGGTGACAAATGCAAAAACAACAACTGATGGACAGAATGCAGAACAATGTCATACATTGACCCCAGTACAGAGATCTGGGCCTAAATCCATCGTTTTTTGCACTCCACACCACCCCAGGTCAGACATGGCCACATGCAAATCAGCCTTGACCCTGTGCCTCATGGGAACAGTACAGGCCAAACTGCCAAGCCATGTCTTTCCTGGACAGGAACCAAGCATCCAAGGACCGGTTTCTGGCTATGAGCCTTCATCAGCCTGGATAGCTTGACTCCAGTGGTGTGGAGAGCATGGCACTCACGTCTGCGCATACCCATCCCACTCTGGCTGACAAATGCAAAAACAACAATTGATGGACAGATGTCATACATTCACCCCAGTACAGAGATCTGGGCCTAAATCCATCGTTTGTTTGCACTCCACACCACCCCAGGTCAGACATGGCCATATGCAAATCAGCCTTGACCCTGTGCCTCATGGATACAGTCCAGACCGAACTGCCAAGCCATGTCTTTCCTGGACCGGAAACAAGCATCCAAGGACCGGTTTCTGGCTATCAGCCTTCATCAGCCTGGATAGCTTAACTCCAGTGGTGTGGAGAGCATGGGACTCACGTCTGAGCATACCCATCCCTCTCAGGGTGACAATTGCAAAAACAACAATTGATGGACAGAATGCTGAACAATGTCATACATTCACCCCAGTACAGAGATCTGGGCCTTAATCCATCGTTTTTTTGCACTCCACACCACCCCTGGTCAGACATGGCCATATGCAAATCAGCCTTGACCCTGTGCCTCATGGGAACAGTCCAGTCCGAACTGCCAAGCCATGTCTTTCCTGGACCGGAATCAAGCATCCAAGGACCGGTTTCTGGCTATCAGCCTTCATCAGCCTGGATAGCTTGACTCCAGTGGTGTGGAGAGCATGGGACTCACGTCTGAGCATACCCATCCCACTCGGGGTGACAAATGCAAAAACAACAACTGATGGACAGAATGCAGAACAATGTCATACATTGACCCCAGTACAGAGATCTGGGCCTAAATCCATCGTTTTTTGCACTCCACACCACCCCAGGTCAGACATGGCCACATGCAAATCAGCCTTGACCCTGTGCCTCATGGGAACAGTCCAGCCCGAACTGCCAAGCCATGTCTTTCCTGGACAGGAATCAAGCATCCAAGGACCGGTTTCTGGCTATGAGCCTTCATCTGCCTGGATACCTTGACTCCAGTGGTGTGGAGAGCATAGCACTCACGTCTGCGCATACCCATCCCACTCGGGGTGACAAATGCAAAAACAACAATTGATGGACAGATGTCATACATTCACCCCAGTACAGAGATCTGGGCCTAAATCCATCATTTGTCTGCACTCCACACCACCCCAGGTCAGACATGGCCATATGCAAATCAGCCTTGACCATGTACCTCATGGGAACAGTCCAGCCCGAACTGCCAAGCCATGTCTTTCCTGGACCGGAATCAAGCATCCAAGGACCGGTTTCTGGCTATCAGCCTTCATCAGCCTGGATAGCTTAACTCCAGTGGTGTGGAGAGCATGGTACTCACGTCTGAGCATACCCATCCCTCTCAGGTTGACAAATGCAAAAACAACAATTGATGGACAGAATGCTGAACAATGTCATACATTCACCCCAGTACAGAGATCTGGGCCTAAATCCATCGTTTTTCTGCACTCCACACCACCCCAGGTCAGACATGGCCATATGCAAATCAGCCTTGACCCTGTGCCTCATGGGAACAGTCCAGCCCGAACTGCCAAGCCATGTCTTTCCTAGACTGGAATCAAGCATCCAAGGACCGGTATCTGGCTATCAGCCTTCATCAGCCTGGATAGCTTGACTCCAGTGGTGTGGAGATCATGGGACTCACGTCTGATTTGCATATGGCCATCTCTGAACTGGGGTGGCGGAGTGAGCTAAAGAACGGTGATGGATTAAACCCAGATCAGTTGACTGGGGGTGAGTGTTTGTATTGTCAACGCTCCGTCCATCACCACCTTTGGTTTTTCTTTGTTTGCCCTAAATTGGCAGGGTATGCTCAGACGTGAGTCCCTTGCTCACTTTGCCACAGGAGTCAAGCAAGCCCAGTTGAGGACGGCTGTAATGCCAGAAACCGGTCCTGGGAAGCTTGATTCCGGTCCAGGGAAGACATGGCTTGGCAGTTCGGACTGGACTGTTCCCATGAGGCACAGGGTCAGACTTATTTGCATATGGCCATGTCTGAACTGGGGTGGCGGAGTGAGCTAAAGAACGGTGATGGATTAAACCCAGATCAGTTGACTGGGGGTGAGTGTTTGTATTGTCAACGCTCCGTCCATCACCACCTTTGATTTTTCTTTGTTCGCCCTAAGTTGGCAGGGTATGCTCAGACGTGAGTCCCTTGCTCACTTTGCCACTGGAGTCAAGCAAGCCCAGCTGAAGACGGCTGTAATGCCAGAAACGGGTCCTGGGTAGCTTGATTCCGGTCCAGGGAAGACATGGCTTAGCAGTTCGGGCTCGACTGTTCCCATGAGGCACAGGGTCAGACTGATTTGCATATGGCCATGTCTGAATTGGGGTGGCGGAGTGAGCTAAAGAACAGTGAAGGATTAAACCCAGATCAGTTGACTGGGGGTGAGTGTTTGTATTGTCAACGCTCCGTCCATCACCACCTTTGGTTTTGCATTGCTGGAGTGTGTCACAAAAGTGACGCAACTCCAGCAATCTGTCCTTCCACATGGGGCAAGCCCCATGTGAAAGGGGCTGCGTCAGTCTTACGCCTGCTGTGAGGCAGGCGTAAGAAATTGACGCATTTGCGTCGTAGAAGTAGCACATTTAAATCTTATAGATTTCAGTGCGTCACTTCTATGACCCTTTCTTGCGTCAGAAGGCCCCCACGGCATATATTATACCTGGCGCAGGTATAATGTAGCGCAGGGGTTTACAAAGTGACGCATCTGAGTAGATGCGTCACTTTGTAAATATGGTGCAAAAAGGCACATTTTTTACGCTCCTAGTGCGTCACAAAAAGTGCTGCACCGGCGGCGTAAAAGTGACGCACGGCCTCATAAATGAGGCCCTGGATGTTTAGTATGCTTGAGTGTTGTTTTACGAATCTATAATATTAGTTGAAAAGTATCTTTGTGAAAGTGTACTTTGTGCTACATGAGGGCAGGCTGTTTCAGAACAGTTTTGCTCATAGCCCTGTTCCAGAAACTGAATACACACCTCTGGCTGACTGTTAACTACCCTCCTCGGAGAAGACAATGGCTTGGCCTCCGGCAGCAGTACGACAGGAGTGATTTTAAGAATGGCCGCCTGCTAGGGATCAGCCATCTTGGAAAGTGATGGGCACAGCTGGCAAAACGAAGTTCAGATTTTTTCATTTGAATTGGAAATTCCAAATGAACCTATCAGGAAAAACCCTGGGCAAGTAACTCTGCCCCCGTAGAGGAGTTTACAGAGCGAACCCGGAACTTAGGCAAAACTTCAACTCCGTGGAGGAGCGGAGTTAGCCGACCCCTCCACCCTCCCAAAGTAATTATAGAGATGTACAACTTAGGGGTTATCTAAGAAGAAGGATGACGTGGAAGGAGAGCGGCCATGGGGAGGAGGAGGCATACACGGCAGGTAAGTACCTTTTTTTAAACATTATAATTACTTTGGGAGAGGGGAGGGAGCAGAGTTCTACAGAGCTGTTTTCCAACACGGTGGAACTCCGCTTAGAGGCACGCCGACTGCTCTGCCTGGGCTTACTCAGGAACTGAACCCCTGATTTCCCAGGGTATCCTTGTCTTTGTGGTTCCATCCCCAGCAACAGGAAAAAAGCCGTTTGTGGTGCCTAGAAGGCTGCCTTAAGATCAGAGAGCTGCAGGGATGAACAGCACAAACTCTCCAGGTCCTGCTGGAAATCTGACATTTAGGGCCATATGTATCAAGCAAAATTGCATTCGCAAATGTCGAAATTTGCAGAATTTCGGCGTTTGCAAATGCAATTTTGCCAAATGGTATGTATTTAGTCAAAATAAGGAATTACAAAATTTGCTATTCGTTATTTTGCGATTGCATTTAAGGAATTGCAAATTTTGCGATTCCTTAAATGCAATGTAAGAAGCACGAAAAAAGTGAAATTTGGCCTTAAGGAATCGCAAATTACTACCAAATTCAAGTTGGTGGTAATTTGCGATTTCTTTGAAAAAGCACTTTTTTGCATTTTTCAAAGTGCAACATGCCCTTGGGCATGTATGTGAGCCACATGTGCACCCATGCTTATTTCAGGGGTGCAACAAGGTGTCCTTTTGACACCCCTGCACCCTTGAAATTGCATTCTCAATTTGCGATTCGCTAATTGCTAATCGCAAATTGAGAATGTCTTCCCAGTCATTCCTATGGGTCTCTAGGCATGGGGAGGTATTCCTTAATTGCGAATCGCAATTTGAGATTCGCAATTAAGGAAATTCGCAAAATGTATTGCAAATCCTACATACATAGCATTTTGCGATTCTCAAATATCGATTCACAAAAAATCGCTATTTGAAAATCGCAAAATGACTTTTTGATACATACGGCCCTAAAAGTCACATACAGATGCAGAGGCCCAGAACACGATTTTTTACAACAGCTCAACAGAGAGGCAATTCTAAAGCATACAATTAGACACCATCAAATGCTGCTGGTTCAAAAAATAGATTGATTGAGGAGTCATTTTCTGAGTATTGCAATTCTTTATTCACGCATCTTCAAGTTGATAACATTATTTTCCACACAGCAAACGCATTTTGCCCAGCAATGGGTTTTGTTTAGTGCTGAAAACAAATACAAACATGACTTGCATTACTTATTAACTCTTATAACTTTACATTTCATCCATATACACGTGTACCATATGAGAAAGGTTGTTGACATTATAGTACACATTACAATTATTTTACAAATTGCCTAATTTCTTTTATAATTAAACCTTTTCTTTCTTTTTTTTCTCAAATTTCCTTTGAAAACTTTACCAATTGTTCTCAATGAATAGTAACAAAAATAAAGACGGGATTGTTAAACATTGTCACTTAATTCCTTTTCCGGACACCCTCACCAACAGACAGTTAAAATTAGGATTTCTTCTCAAATTATTGCTGTATTCATACAAATTGTCAGGAACAAACACCTGGTGCCCCATAACCTTGCCCACCAATCCACCAACATTGATGGCTAGGGTGATCTTGACCAGAGCTCCGCACTTGGTGTGATTTAATGTTATTACTATATCTTTGCTGTCATTATACATGCATTGAACATTAAAGAGAAGTCAAATTATTCCAAAAAAGAAAAGAAAGTGACGGAGTGCATCAAATACCACATCTCAAATTCCATATACCATATCATTTCCATATCAACTGACTAATCTCATGCACTTACCCTATCTGAAATGATGTATTAATGTTCTGTATTTTGAAAAGAGAAGTGTCCATCAGTTTTCCCCTGTATAGACACAGGGCCCAATTCACAGAACTAACTTAAGACAAAATCCTAAACTTACTACTTTTGGTATTCACAGAAGGCATTTAGTAGTAGTAAAGTTAGGATTTTGTCTTAAGTTTGACTTAAGACAAACTTAAGACAGACTTAAGACAGACTTAAAGCGGTAACTGCAAACACAACAATGATGGAAAGAATGTGGATCAATGTCACACATTCACCCCAGTCCAAAGATCTGGGCCCAAATCCATCGTTTTTCCACTCCACACCACCCTGGGTTAGACAATGGCGATATGCAAATCAGCGCTGACCCTGTGCCCCATGGGAACAGTCCAGTCCGAACTACAAAAGCCATGTCCTTCCCAGAACGGAAACAAGCATCCGAGGACCGGCCCGGTTTCGAGGTAACACCTCTCTTCAGCCTGGCTAGCTTGATTCCAGTGGTGTGGAGTGCCTGGGACTCACGTCTGAGCATCCCCAGTACACTTAGAGCGGTAACTGCAAACACAACAATGATGGACAGAATGTGGATCAATGTCACACATTCGACCCAGTCCAAAGATCTGGGCCCAAATCCATCGTTTTTCCACTCCACACCACCCTGGGTTAGACAATGGCGATATGCAAATCAGCGCTGACCCTGTGCCCCATGGGAACAGTCCAGTCCGAACTACAAAAGCCATGTCCTTCCCAGAACGGAAACAAGCATCCGAGGACCGGCCCGGTTTCGAGGTAACACCTCTCTTCAGCCCGGCTAGCTTGATTCCAGTGGTGTGGAGTGCCTGGGACTCACGTCTGAGCATCCCCAGTACACTTAGAGCGGTAACTGCAAACACAACAATGATGGCCAGAATGTGGATCAATGTCACACATTCACCCCAGTCCAAAGATCTGGGCCCAAATCCATCGTTTTTCCACTCCACACCACCCTGGGTTAGACAATGGCGATATGCAAATCAGCGCTGACCCTGTGCCCCATGGGAACAGTCCAGTCCGAACTACAAAAGCCATGTCCTTCCCAGAACGGAAACAAGCATCCGAGGACCGGCCCGGTTTCGAGGTAACACCTCTCTTCAGCCCGGCTAGCTTGATTCCAGTGGTGTGGAGTGCCTGGGACTTACGTCTGAGCATCCCCAGTACACTTAGAGCGGTAACTGCAAACACAACAATGATGGACAGAATGTGGATCAATGTCACACATTCACCCCAGTCCAAAGATCTGGGCCCAAATCCATCGTTTTTCCACTCCACACCACCCTGGGTTAGACAATGGTGATATGCAAATCAGCGCTGACCCTGTGCCCCATGGGAACAGTCCAGTCCGAACTACAAAAGCCATGTCCTTCCCAGAACGGAAACAAGCATCCGAGGACCGGCCCGGTTTCGAGGTAACACCTCTCTTCAGCCCGGCTAGCTTGATTCCAGTGGTGTGGAGTGCCTGGGACTCACGTCTGAGCATCCCCAGTACACTTAGAGCGGTAACTGCAAACACAACAATGATGGACAGAATGTGGATCAATGTCACACATTCACCCCAGTCCAAAGATCTGGGCCCAAATCCATCGTTTTTCCACTCCACACCACCCTGGGTTAGACAATGGCGATATGCAAATCAGCGCTGACCCTGTGCCCCATGGGAACAGTCCAGTCCGAACTACAAAAGCCATGTCCTTCCCAGAACGGAAACAAGCATCCGAGGACCGGCCCGGTTTCGAGGTAACACCTCTCTTCAACCCGGCTAGCTTGATTCCAGTGGTGTGGAGTGCCTGGGACTCAGGTCTGAGCATCCCCAGTACACTTAGAGCGGTAACTGCAAACACAACAAAGATGGACAGAATGTGGATCAATGTCACACATTCACCCCAGTCCAAAGATCTGGGCCCAAATCCATCGTTTTTCCACTCCACACCACCCTGGGTTAGACAATGGCGATATGCAAATCAACGCTGACCCTGTGCCCCATGGGACCAGTCCAGTCCGAACTACAAAAGCCATGTCCTTCCCAGAACGGAAACAAGCATCCGAGGACCGGCCCGGTTTCGAGGTAACACCTCTCTTCAGCCCGGCTAGCTTGATTCCAGTGGTGTGGAGTGCCTGGGACTCACGTCTGAGCATCCCCAGTACACTTAGAGCGGTAACTGCAAACACAACAATGATGGACAGAATGTGGATCAATTTCACACATTCACCCCAGTCCAAAGATCTGGGCCCAAATCCATCGTTTTTCCACTCCACACCACCCTGGGTTAGACAATGGCGATATGCAAATCAGCGCTGACCCTGTGCCCCATGGGAACAGTCCAGTCCGAACTACAAAAGCCATGTCCTTCCCAGAACGGAAACAAGCATCCGAGGACCGGCCCGGTTTCGAGGTAACACCTCTCTTCAGCCCGGCTAGCTTGATTCCAGTGGTGTGGAGTGCCTGGGACTCACGTCTGAGCATCCCCAGTACACTTAGAGCGGTAACTGCAAACACAACAATGATGGACAGAATGTGGATCAATGTCACACATTCACCCCAGTCCAAAGATCTGGGCCCAAATCCATCGTTTTTCCACTCCACACCACCCTGGGTTAGACAATGGCGATATGCAAATCAGCGCTGACCCTGTGCCCCATGGGAACAGTCCAGTCCGAACTACAAAAGCCATGTCCTTCCCAGAACGGAAACAAGCATCCGAGGACCGGCCCGGTTTCGAGGTAACACCTCTCTTCAGCCCGGCTAGCTTGATTCCAGTGGTGTGGAGTGCCTGGGACTCACGTCTGAGCATCCCCAGTACACTTAGAGCGGTAACTGCAAACACAACAATGATGGACAGAATGTGGATCAATGTCACACATTCACCCCAGTCCAAAGATCTGGGCCCAAATCCATCGTTTTTCCACTCCACACCACCCTGGGTTAGACAATGGCGATATGCAAATCAGCGCTGACCCTGTGCCCCATGGGAACAGTCCAGTCCGTACTACAAAAGCCATGTCCTTCCCAGAACGGAAACAAGCATCCGAGGACCGGCCCGGTTTCGAGGTAACACCTCTGTTCAGCCCGGCTAGCTTGATTCCAGTGGTGTGGAGTGCCTGGGACTCACGTCTGAGCATCCCCAGTACACTTAGAGCGGTAACTGCAAAC
The DNA here is from genome assembly GCF_964261635.1 of Lissotriton helveticus. Taxonomy (NCBI): domain Eukaryota; kingdom Metazoa; phylum Chordata; class Amphibia; order Caudata; family Salamandridae; genus Lissotriton; species Lissotriton helveticus. Next base: position 37,491,407 of record NC_136069.1, read on the forward strand.
ACAACAATGATGGACAGAATGTGGATCAATGTCACACATTCACCCCAGTCCAAAGATCTGGGCCCAAATCCATCGTTTTTCCACTCCACACCACCCTGGGTTAGGCAATGGCGATATGCAAATCAGCGCTGACCCTGTGCCCCATAGGAACAGTCCAGTCCGAACTACAAAAGCCATGTCCTTCCCAGAACAGAAACAAGCATCCGAGGACCGGCCCGGTTTCGAGGTAACACCTCTCTTCAGCCTGGCTAGCTTGATTCCAGTGGTGTGGAGTGCCTGGGACTCACGTCTGAGCATCCCCAGTACACTTAGAGCGGTAACTGCAAACACAACAATGATGGACAGAATGTGGATCAATGTCACACATTCACCCCAGTCCAAAGATCTGGGCCCAAATCCATCGTTTTTCCACTCCACACCACCCTGGGTTAGGCAATGGCGATATGCAAATCAGCGCTGACCCTGTGCCCCATGGGAACAGTCCAGTCCGAACTACAAAAGCCATGTCCTTCCCAGAACGGAAACAAGCATCCGAGGACCGGCCCGGTTTCGAGGTAACACCTCTGTTCAGCCCGGCTAGCTTGATTCCAGTGGTGTGGAGTGCCTGGGACTCACGTCTGAGCATCCCCAGTACACTTAGAGCGGTAACTGCAAACACAACAATGATGGACAGAATGTGGATCAATGTCACACATTCACCCCAGTCCAAAGATCTGGGCCCAAATCCATCGTTTTTCCACTCCACACCACCCTGGGTTAGGCAATGGCGATATGCAAATCAGCGCTGACCCTGTGCCCCATGGGAACAGTCCAGTCCGAACTACAAAAGCCATGTCCTTCCCAGAACGGAAACAAGCATCCGAGGACCGGCCCGGTTTCGAGGTAACACCTCTCTTCAGCCCGGCTAGCTTGATTCCAGTGGTGTGGAGTGCCTGGGACTCACGTCTGAGCATCCCCAGTACACTTAGAGCGGTAACTGCAAACACAACAATGATGGACAGAATGTGGATCAATGTCACACATTCACCCCAGTCCAAAGATCTGGGCCCAAATCCATCGTTTTTCCACTCCACACCACCCTGGGTTAGGCAATGGCGATATGCAAATCAGCGCTGACCCTGTGCCCCATGGGAACAGTCCAGTCCGAACTACAAAAGCCATGTCCTTCCCAGAACGGAAACAAGCATCCGAGGACCGGCCCGGTTTCGAGGTAACACCTCTCTTCAGCCCGGCTAGCTTGATTCCAGTGGTGTGGAGTGCCTGGGACTCACGTCTGAGCATCCCCAGTACACTTAGAGCGGTAACTGCAAACACAACAATGATGGACAGAATGTGGATCAATGTCACACATTCACCCCAGTCGAAAGATCTGGGCCCAAATCCATCGTTTTTCCACTCCACACCACCCTGGGTTAGACAATGGCGATATGCAAATCAGCGCTGACCCTGTGCCCCATGGGAACAGTCCAGTCCGAACTACAAAAGCCATGTCCTTCCCAGAACGGAAACAAGCATCCGAGGACCGGCCCGGTTTCGAGGTAACACCTCTCTTCAGCCCGGCTAGCTTGATTCCAGTGGTGTGGAGTGCCTGGGACTCACGTCTTAGCATCCCCAGTACACTTAGAGCGGTAACTGCAAACACAACAATGATGGACAGAATGTGGATCAATGTCACACATTCACCCCAGTCCAAAGATCTGGGCCCAAATCCATCGTTTTTCCACTCCACACCACCCTGGGTTAGACAATGGCGATATGCAAATCAGCGCTGACCCTGTGCCCCATGGGAACAGTCCAGTCCGAACTACAAAAGCCATGTCCTTCCCAGAACGGAAACAAGCATCCGAGGACCGGCCCGGTTTCGAGGTAACACCTCTCTTCAGCCCGGCTAGCTTGATTCCAGTGGTGTGGAGTGCCTGGGACTCACGTCTGTCCTTCATTGTTGTGTTTGCAGTTACCGCTCTAAGTGTACTGGGGATGCTCAGACGTGAGTCCCAGGCACTCCACACCACTGGAATCAAGCTAGCCGGGCTGAAGAGAGGTGTTACCTCGAAACCGGGCCGGTCCTCGGATGCTTGTTTCCGTTCTGGGAAGGACATGGCTTTTGTAGTTCGGACTGGACTGTTCCCATGGGGCACAGGGTCAGCGCTGATTTGCATATCGCCATTGTCTAACCCAGGGTGGTGTGGAGTGGAAAAACAATGGATTTGGGCCCAGATCTTTGGACTGGGGTGAATGTGTGACATTGATCCACATTCTGTCCATCATTGTTGTGTTTGCAGTTACCGCTCTAAGACAGACTTAAGACAGACTTAAGTTAGGATTTTGTCTTAAGTCTGTCTTAAGTCAGTCTTAAGTCTGTCTTAAGTAGTAGTAGTACCAAAAGTAGTAAGTTTAGGATTTTGTCTTAAGTTAGTGCTGTGAATCGGTCCCTCATTTTTCATCTATGGATCCTGTGAAACGAAAGGATAAGAACCATCACGAGTGTTGCCACCCACTTTCTATAACTCGACAGTGATTCTAAAATTATCTGCACTTTCGACAAATGGGTTTTCCCCAAGATTTGCTCTAGTGTCAACAATTATGCACTATCAATAACTACAGATCAAATCTCATCCACTCGTGATTAGTTTTACTAAAGCATACACATGATTTTCTCTATTCTCGACCACAGTCAGTTATTTAACTGTCCATATGTCAAGCCAGGGGAGAGGATGTGGTCTGACTGCTAGACTTCCGACTTTGGATCTAAAACCAAGGCTCGAGCCTCGGGGTCGACTCCACATCCTGTGATTCTGGGCAAATCACTTAATTTCCCCATGCCTACCAAAACAAATAAATGAATCCTTGTGTAAAGTAACCGGTGCTCATGTAAAGCGCTCCAATACATTTGGGTCAAGTTCGGGCTATATTAATCTGCACAAAAAAAAGCGACACGCTGTCTGCTACTGGTCTTATCAAAACCACAAAAAGCAAAGAAACACAAAACAAGTAAAAACTGAAAATCTAAAAAAAAAGTTTAAAAAGTGGGGGAAAGTCGTATGAGTTTATATGCGCATTCCTCTATGTTGCATTGCCGGGTGACAAAGTAATACCTCAAATACAGTGCTTTCCCGCCCGTTTTCATTAGATTTGGCCAATTATCTTGCGCTCCATGGAAAATAAACGGTATGCATGGTGACAGGAATTCACAAATGTAACATATTGTTTGCAATTTTCATTACCCACATCCTGTTTGAGTAAGTTAGTAAGTCTTTATTGCTTGAATAATTAAAATCTTAGCAGTCCATACAGTTATAAAAAAACACGTATATGACACAATTTCATATTTCCTTAAAAGCAAGGTTACTATATTCTAAAAAGAAGGGTTAAAATGGTTAAAAATACATGTGATAAAGGTGAAATAAACTTCTTAGTATAGGCAAAGTCTGCTTGTGAAGCCCAGCCTTAGATCATCCTGTTTGAGTTAAACTAACTATAGGCGCCAGAGTTATTCTTGCAATCTATTCTTTATGGTGATTTAGAATTCAATTAGATAATACTTCATGTATCTTTTAATCCCATTTTCAAAGTAAACCTAGTTTGACGTACTCTCTCAATTAACCTGCTCGGCGCGCTCACTTCCTCTGCGCTCACAAGGGAACCACATTTCGATTCCCATCAAGCTGCACAGCCATTATTTCAAAACGAATCCAATGAAATAAATCCATAAAACTCTTATTTCACAATTTTATCCTTTCATGTTTATCCTTTTTACTCATTTAATTTTACTCATTTCTGTTACGCTTCATTATTCTTCAAAAAAGCACAAGAAATTTTGAAGATTAATGAAGCGTAACAGAAATGAGTAAAATTAAATGAACAAAACAACGGAGTAAAAAGGATAAAATTGTGGAATAAGGGAAGAGTTTTATGGATTTAATTAATTGGTTTCGTTTTGAAAATTTCCCATATGCATAGTTATTATGTAGCATACTTGACAAAACGGTAGTGGTGGTTTAATGGTAGCACATCATTCTTATGTAGTAATACCTAAACTATAGTATAGGTGCCCCTCGAGGTCAAGAACAAAACACCCCACTACCACAGGCGTCAACTCACTGTGGTTCAATTGAACCCAGTGTAAATGTTAAGCAACAAGATAAACCTCTGCACTCCAATTCGTTAAAAAATGAATTCATGGAAAATTATCCTATTCGTTGCAACCCTCAGTTCAGACAATGCACAAATGTGTAGCTTGCTATTCCATTTAATGTATAAAATACACACATTAGATAATAACATTAATTCAAAGATAAATGGTACAATTTTCAAAGTTGGAGGGCATAATACAGTGTACCCCCTGTTGGATCAGCAGCCGACACGTGTTTCGTTACAACAGTAACTTTTTCAAGGCTGCAAATAATATCAGAAAGTGATATATCAAACTTACAAAAGGAGAAAAAGGAAATCCGGATTTCTGGAAACAGGAAAAATTAAGAAAATAGGAAGTTGTCTACCGTTTCAATTCATAGTGCTCTATGACAAGCGTATTAAATAGTTAAAGGACAGAGGTAGACACAAAATACCATATAACAAGAGTGACTCTGATCGAGATCCGAGATGCTCATAAAGCGAATTAAGTGAACAATATTTCACTTAGGTTGGAGGGCTGTGTAGACTTTTATTTGGATATTAACAAAATGAAAATTTTTGTAAATTGGCCCACTGGGGCTCAATTGTGTTGAGTGGTTAACCAGCATATAATAGCTATACAGAATCAAGCGAAAATTTGAACTATGTCAAAATGTATTTATTGCACAGTTACTTAAAACCATTTGCAATGTATCACACTTTAAGAACATGAGGATGATTAAATGACAGTTATAACTCTTTTCTTGCTGTAGCAAAACATAAAACAGTATAAAAATTAGGTGATTAATTCATTTAAAAAACATCATCGCCGAGTTGTCACTTCTTATGTACATATCGAGTGTATTTTTGTGCAATTGTCTGATTCATTAGCTTTGTCCAGTCTGGAGCGAACTTCCTGCATGTATCTCCCAATTCTAGCCAGATCAGTTGTTAGCGTGCAATCGAATATAGCTGTAACTGCCTCTATTGTAGTTCGAACACCTTTGCGTAGCCATATGGGTTTTAATAGCTTTATCTGGGATTGTAAGAGCCCCTTACAACCGCACATCAGATGTTGCAGAGATTCTGTTGTGAAGTCGCATATTCTGCATCGTTTTTTATTTTCCAAGGTTTTCCAACTCGGGTTTAGCTCTTTTATGTTTTATATAGCCCACTGGATGTTTTTTAGGGCCTTTCTCCCAATTGCTTGATCAAGATAAGGCTGGAGTTTGTATTCCTTGTAGGTTACTATCATTCCAGATTGGCCTCTTCCTTCTTGAAGATTTTTTAAGTCGATTTCTCTTGACAATCGATAGCAATGTTTGTTTATTGCATTTTTGATAATCAGATAGGTTATGCCTCCCTGGCTCCAGTTTTGAATTGCCAAGCCTAAAACTCCTACTGTTTTCTGCAGATAAGCTTGCCATGGGTTGGTTAGGCCATCATAGATGGGTTTTAACCTGCTCTTCAAATTCCCGTCCGGCGCATTCAGTACAGTATAATAATATTTTGAATGCACACCTAGGCATTCTTTGCTCTGCTGCACCAGGCCAAATTCTAGGCGAATCCCGCTGTTGCGTGTGTATTTTGGTCATTTGAAAATACGTTTGTACGCCCTACACTGTGCTTTATCCATCATTGTGCTAATTTTCCCTGGGAAAGCCTGCAGGGCGTATCCCGCAACTGCCCTTATTTTGGCTTGTACTACCTTTCTAATTGGAATGGTGGTGGGGCTCTCTAGTTTTTCCTGTCGGTTGCACAAAGCGTATATTGTTACTTCAACCTTAGATTCCATTTTGTGTACGTGCATGTTAGCTTTTCCTGAGTCGCTCAACCAGCACCCAAGGTAGTTGTAGAACTTTGATACGGTTATTGTCTCCTTTCCCAGGTGCCATTTTAGGAATGTTTTTCTTTTACACTTACTGAAGATAAGAACTTTGGTCTTTTCTGAATTTATCTTTAATTCATTGCTCAATTTGTAGGCATTTAGGTCTTTGAGGGCCTTTTGTAAGCCTATTTTTGTATGATCCATCACAACAAGGTCATCAGCATATTGTAAGATTTGAATTTTGCTCACACCTATTTTCGGGACTGCTAGGTTTGCACTTTGTATCATCTTACCCAGGTCTGCAGTATATAAATTAAAAAGTGTTGGGGTGAGAGCACAGCCCTGTTTTAAGCCCCTATTTGTAGAACACTTTTTTGTTGTGATGTTATTTGCCAGTTTGACTCTGCTCCAAGTGTTACTATATAGTGAAATATTTTTATTAAGTAGGCCAGAAGGAATTTGCCAATTGTGCAATTTGGACCAAAGCTTTTCACGTGGCACTCCTTCTGCTTCCACTTGCCGCATCGGGGTGTACATATCGCACCACGGTAGCTCTTCCATGCCCCCCAGATCTTCCCCCATCTCTCTGGGCAACCCCTGGCCACATATACTGCCCTCTCCCTAAAGATGCTTCTGGCGTTTGTGATGTCAGTGCCGGTGCAGAGACTCGGATCAGACGCAGTGCAGAAGGCAGCATTGGGTGTTGCGCCAGGGGAGGAGTCGGTAGTCGAGTGCCTCTCGTTTGTCAGTGTGATCTCCTCGTCTCCCCTGAACTCTATAATCAGCTGTGCTTTCGGTTGTCTCTGCAGTCCTGTCTGTCTGTTTCTTCATGCTGGACCTCATTTACCTTACCCTCAGGGCACAAGCCCTAAAAAAACAGAAGTGGGGGGACTAACCTAATTAGGCAGTATGCAAGGGAGATCACGGCACGTGACATCACAGCGCGCAACATCATAGCGTGCAACATCACTGCACGCAACATCATAGTGTGCAACATCATGGCGTGCAACATCATAGCGTGCAACATCACTGCGCGCAACATCAAGGCGTGCAACATCATGGCACACAACATCAAGGCGCAAGACATCACACATGGCATCACAGGAGTTGACATCATAGCAAGTGGCATCACAAGCCACGGCTTTACAGGAAATTACATCACTAGAAGTGACATCAGACCTTAAGCCATCACATATATGATTGGCAGGTCTATTGTGAGTACATTTGAGCAAATTTCAAGTATACATGCAAACCCTCCTGATTTAGGCAGAGGATTCACACTTTCGTACGCTACACATTAAACAATGTTGCCTTTTGTCAGCGTAAAGCTTTTTTTTACCCAAGGATTGAACAAACTAACTCTACCGCCCTACTCAACCAGGCATAATATTCCATATGCAGCATTTCCATGTGGATGTAAAAAGCTTTAACTGCATGCACTCGTCATAGGTGAAACCGCTCTCCTATGCAAAGTATTCTTACTCAGCCGTACCCACCTGCACTCATTTTAGGAGATTGGGGCTCATTTTTTCCCAACAGACCATGACGCAAAGCAAGAGGGAAAGACAGAAAGGAAAGATAGGAGAGAAATAAGAAAACAATGAAGAATGCAGAAAAGGAGATGAAAAAAGAGCCTGCAAAAATAAGCAATTACAGGGTAGTGAAAGAAAAAGGTTATTGCAACCTTGGCATTTAGCAACAGGGCCCTAAGAAAAAGTTTGTGTCTTTTTTTTTCCAAAGCCACACAAAAACTATTTTACGAGGCTCTTTCCTCTCTGTATGTCTGCTGCAGAATGCAGCATACATGCAAAGAGGAAATAACAAGGAGAAATGGATATATTTCTTCTTGCTATGCCAGCCTCAGCAGCCTCAGGTAGACTCACCAGTCCGGTGCAAACCTATATTAACAAGTCTTTGCAAATATGGTTCTGCATTAAAAATACATTGATGGATGCACAGGGACACTCTAGCAGCATGTAATGCCCGCCTGACACAGGGTAATGCAAGGCAGGGCACTGTGTGGTACTGTAAATCCTAAAAACTGATTTTAAGTTAGGGCTCTGCCAGAAAAGTGACTTAACCCTGACACAAAATCTGGGCCTCAACTTATACAATAATTTTTATTTAAACTCTGTCACAAAGAAATTGGCAACAAGAAGGAAACTGACAGTAAATCTGTTCTGGTTAATTGGTTGCAAAGGTTGTATTTTAAAATATCTCATGGGGTTAAGGCACCTGCTGCAGAGATCCCTGTGTTCTAGTAAATCTGAATGAATAATAGTTGTTAAGATAACTCTGGATGGAGGTTAATGCACCTGCTGGAAATATCTGTGTTTTGTCTCGCCTCAGTTTTGACTCAACGTAGCATAGAGGGTTAATGCAAATTACATCATGTAATATGTAAATCACAGATTTTTTTAATGTATCTAGGTAAGTGGGTTCGTCCACGTCGGCGTGAAGCTACAAAAGAATTTCCGAATGTTGCTGACACAGGGCATATTCACAAGGTGAGGAACCACAGGCAAATGTATCCATCAGAACCTTTAATATAGCACAGTGATCGCCGTGAGCTGGTGAAGATGAAATGTGACTTCTACACCCTGATATCCCCCACTGTTTTATGCAACACATCCTGTACAATGATTTAAAAATGCATATGATTTATTGTAGATGTAATGTCTAATATGTAAGTGTGATGTAAAGCGTTCTGACACCCTGCATAATGATGAGCAGCACTATATAGGAAGCAAGCATTGGCATAGCCAATAGGTCTCGCCTTTGGGACCTTATAAGTGTTTAGCCATGCAACAGTTGATGTTGTTGCATCACTGATATTGTGCTGCATAACTAAATCCTTATAAGGTCCCAAAGGCAAGACCTACTGGCTATGCCAATGCTTGTTATACTCCTACTGAGGATGCCTCTGGGGACAGAGACTGGAGGAGGCATCCAGAATTGGACACTATACACCAGGTCAGGTATGCAGAACTCAATGGAATACCCATATGAGCCGCTCTATAGGTGTGCGCGATTGTAAACGCGTCCCGTTTCTGTATGTTACACTTCTCTGGTGAAAATTAGTTTACATTTTTTCATCCCCCTTGCAGTCATGATGTAGCGTGTCCTATCAATGAAATGATACATACTAGGCATTAACCTTGTACGAATGTGCCACTGTGGTGTGCTCTACTAACTTAGTAAGTTGAGTATTTAAAACATGAATAGGAAGTAATTGTTTTGAACAAGTAGTTCACAAGCCTTAGCTAAGCTTTGCTGCTCCACACTGCTTGCAGATTATATTCAGTTTGTATGAGTTCCTTTCGGTGGCCTGCTATCACTGCTGTGGCTGCTGTGGTGTGTGCCACCTGGCTAGGTGACCAGAAACCTGGACAGGACAGAAATAAAAGTAGGACTAAATCCTTTAGTCTTACTTCTATATCAGGCCTGTCCCGGTTAACCCTGTAAATATGTGCCTCTATATATAAATATATATATATATATATATATATATACAGCTCCAAGAACACCAGCCTGCTGCACTCAAGAATGGGTGCTCGTCTGACGGGGGTATTCCCGTCCACGTATTCCTGCTCCAAGCTTCTCCAGGTAATCGTACTCGATAAAGAAGACAGCACTCACAGGGGGGTTTCCGATCAGATTTATTCAAAAAGACGGAAACTTGGGCACACCAGATGCGTTTCGGCACTCAGCCTTTGTCAATTGTTGCACAGAAACGCCGCGGCCACCATTGCTTTTATCTACTACAGAAAAAAGTTCTCGCCACATCAACAGTAAAAGAGGACTGCGCAGTGAAACTACCATGATGCCGCCATCTTAAAATAGGCAAAGGGGAACAAAAATAAACGTACTTGACATGTCATGAACTTTAGAGGCTTATGCCCATTCAGGGCGAGATTTGAAATACTGCAGTTTTTTACATTTGTTAACCCATTTGAGTTTCATTTGTAGAATCATTGTAGAATCATGTTTTCGAAGGGTATTCACCTTTAATGTCTACATGTTTAGTTGATATAGGAAGTACATTATATACGTTTATTTTTGTTCCACTTTGCCTATTTTAAGATGGCGGCATCATAGATAATACCATAATCAACGTATCCACAGTCACGCTAAGCAAAGCTGAAGAACAATTGCTTTCTTTAGGACTCAACTTTTGTCCTATTCAGAGTTTCAACTACAGCATGACCAGGATAGATGTTTATTGCTTCATCCGCAAATTAAAATTGAAAAAACATTTTGCTGCTAAATCTGTCAATGATCCTACTGTCCCAGGAAGGAACATCAACTCGGATGAATTGCCAACAGACTATGTCAATGCCCTAAGTGCATCAGATGTGCACACTTTTTTGGATTGTTTGGATGCACAAGATCTATCAAGCACCAGAACTGATAATGCACAAACAGATCCTGATCTAGCGACTTAAATCAGGTTAAGCAAAATTGACATCCATCAAAAAGGAGCAGGACTAAGTCCATTTAAAAGTAAATCTTCCTACATACCATTGATGCCCAGAGACAGTATCGATGTTTTTCACGATTGTGTAACTAACGATATCAAGAAGTTATACCATAGTACCAGAAGCAAGAAAAGTAGGAAATTTTCAAATATCAAACGAGAATACGCTAATTTGATGAAGAAATTGAGTGACAATCATGAAATTGTTATAAAAAATTCTGACAAAGGGGGGAATCTAGTGATCTGGCCAAAGAAAGACTACATAGTAGAAGCTAATAGACAGTTAAATGATAACATGTGCTATGTTATATCGACTTACAAGGAATATGCTAATGCCAAAACAACTTTGAACAAACTGCTTGGACAATGGCGCAGAGAGGGATTAATCTCTTTTGAGGAATACAAATTTATGAACGTTGAATATCCTGTTCTTCCCTCTCTATACCTAATCCCAAAAGTGCACAAAGGAGTAAGCCAGATTCCGGGCATGGGCGAAAAAGTAGGTGAATATATCGATTTTTTCTTGCAGGACATAGTCAAACAGCTACCTAGTTTTGTCAAAGACACTAGCGATTTTTTTTCACAACAAAATGTTATTGATTTAGTTGAGCAGAGTAAGAGAAGTGGTTCCCCACAGTCAGGAGAGCACCACCAAGTATCATAGTACAGTTTACATTGTAACAGCTATGACTAATCAATAGTTAGGAGTAAACCAAGAAAATTGACCCCCTCCCCCGCCCCTACCCCACTAACTCCCAGTGCCCAACAGCCCCACTACCCGCCCCTTATCCCTCCCTAGCCCTATGCACGTGCTGATAGAAACTCGGCAGTACTTGTACGTAGCGTGATAGGCATGGCACAGTTACAGGCCCACATGGCACCGCCACCTATACTTCTTCCTCATGTTCCACAGGGGGATCCAATGGCAACTCCCTATAGTCTGCCCACCTCTTCCAGATCTTTAAGTGTTTACGGGGGCATCCTCTCGCTTCAAACACAGGTTTTTCCAGCCCCATATAGTAGTCCAGTCCGGCCTTCCATGCACACAGAGGGGGGGCTCGGTCTCCCTTCCACGCTCGGGCCAGGTCCCGTTTGGCAACCACCAGCCCCAATAACAATAAATGGCGTTTGTATAAGTTCCCACCAACCCCCTCAAGGATGTGGAGTAACCCTAACCGATGAGTGCGTGGGAGGTCCCATCCCAGAACTTCAGAGAGGCAAGTCCATACACCCCTCCAGAAGCCAATCAGTCTAGGACACGACCACACCGTATGCAGCAGCGTGCCCACTGCAGCCTCACACCGCAGACATTCCGGCAAACCAATCAGTCCAGCCTTCCAAAGCCGCTCACGGGTATAATAAGCCCTATGGAGATACTTAAACTGGATTAATCTAAGCCGCATTGCTATCGCGGTCCCCCGCGGGGATTCTAGGGCCTCCCTCCAGTCATCTTCGTCAAGGGGACCAACATCGGCCTCCCAGGCCGCCCTCAGGGGAAGCAGGGTGGAGGAGCAATGAGTGACCATCGTTTGGTAGATGCGAGAGACCTTCTTATCTCCAAGGTCTCCCATGAATACCTTCGCCTCAACAGGGCTAAATTCAGGAAGCGATTCCAGGCCAGCAACACTGGGCATAAGTGCATGACGAAATTGTAAGTAGCGAAAGAATTGGGTTTGGGGCATGCAGAACTCAGCACTAAGTTCCTGGAACGATTTAAGAGTGACCCCGGACATTACATGTCCCAGTGTCGAAATCCCAATCGCCTCCCAGCCGTCGAACCCCGGCAGCGTGGACAGTTCGGGGAGTCGTCCGTTATTCCACAGCGGTGTTTCCGCAGTCAGTCTACCCCACCAGCCCATGCGACGCAACGCCTGCCGCCACACAGCAAAGACAACTTTCGTGACGCACGGCAATGTCCGCCGCAACCGGGCTGAATAAAGAATCGCGTGTAGCGTATTATCACCCATCAGTGAGCACTCCAGTGCGTATGCCGGGTCTCCCCTGTCACCATACCACCACTCATTGAGTATGAGCAGTTGGGAGGCTTGGTAATAGGACAGTAGATCAGGGGTGGCTAACCCACCGCAATACGTGGAGAGGAAGCACGTCCGTAATGCCACTCTAGCCGTGCCCCCAGCCCACAGGAAGCGACCTAATGCTGAGTTGACCTGCCGAATCCACTGGGGAGGGATGGAATGAGGATAGTTCTGAAATTGGTATAAGAGGCGCGGAAGAGCTACCATTTTGAAGATCGCGGACCTACCGAAAATAGTTAGAGGCATCCGGGACCACGTTTTAATATCCGCCTGAACTCTCTCCCACACAGGCACTATGTTGCGTTCCCATGTGGTGTGTATGGATTCCGAGAGGAACACCCCCAAATATTTCAAACCTCCGGTCGCCAACTGTAAACCCGTCGCCCAGGGGTCTATCTCTGTTTCGCCCCCCAGTACCCAGAGGGTGGATTTGCCTAAATTCAGATAGAGGCCCGAGACCTCTCCAAAGATTTGCATAATGTCTAAGACTCGGGGCCCCGAGCGACACAAGTCTGTAAGGAAGAAGAGGACGTCGTCCGCATATAAAGCAATTCTATCAGCAAGGGTTTCAGTCCAGACAAAGCCCCGGATCTGTGAGTCAATACGCACCCAAGAGGCCAGAGGCTCCATGGCCAAGGCGAACAGGTATGGGGACAACGGGCACCCCTGACAGGTCCCCCGTCCAATGGAGAACGTCTCTGAGACAGCCCCGGCAACCCGCACGGACGCCGTAATATCCGTGTACAGCAGTGAGATATATGACAGGAAGACTGGGCCCAGGTTGAGACGAGACAGGAGCGCAAAGAGGTACACCCAGCTAACTGAGTCGAAAGCTTTATGAATATCAGCCAGTAACAAAGCCGCCCGTTCCCCAGTGGCCCCCATGGCATTCACCGCCGCCTGCGCACGCCGGATGTTGTGCCGTGTCGCCCTATGAGGCATAAAGCCAGCCTGATCAGGATGGACCAGGTCCGTCATATATGGGAGTAAACGGTTTGCCAGAGCCTTTGCTAGTATTTTAGCCTCTATATTGAGCAATGAGATGGGGCGATATGAGTCATGTCTGTCAGGGGGTCTACCCGGCTTTTGGAAAACCACAATTTCAGCGTGGTGCCAGTCAGGAGGCAACCTACCCCGCTCTCGTGCCGTCTCCAGTGCGCGTCGATAATGGGACCCCAGGAGGAGTTGGAACTTCTTAAAAAATTCACAGGGGTAGCCACTCGGTCCAGGTGCTTTCCCTACATTAAGTTGACCCAGTGCCTCCCCCAGTTCATCGGCCGTAAGGGGAGCGTCGAGTGTTTTCCTGGTCTCATCGGAGACAGCCCTAGGCGGTAAGTCGTCTATAAATTTAGTTACGTCGTCCACGGGGAGGCAGTCTCGCGGGGCATACTGTTCCCTGAAATAGTTGGCAAAACTCGCCGCCAGCACAGCCGGGTCTGTAATCGCCACTCCGCTCTCAGCAGTGAGGCCCGGTAGCGTAATGGGTTGAAGACTGCGCTGACATAGTCTATGGAGCATGGTACAGGACTTGTCTCCCCACTGGTAGATTCTCCTCCGCGTGGCCAACCACGCCTGTTTAGCCTCATCCATCAAGAGAGATGCATAAGACTGCTGTGCTTGGAGAAGCAACCGTATCGCAACCTCGTCTCCCCCTCCCCGACTCCGTTGCTCCAAGTCCTCCACTAGCTTGGCAGCCATAATGGTCGACTCCCGCTGCCTGCGACGGGCCGTAGCACACCACGCGATGTCTACTCCCCTTATAGTGGGCTTCATAGCCTGCCAAACCACTGCCGCGTCAATATCCTCTATTAGGTTTTCCCGCCAGTAATGGGCGATCGCCTCGCGCAGGTGTTGGACATAGCTGGGCTGCTGAAGATGCCACGAGGTCATCCGCCACCGGAAGGGTTGGCGCTTCCTAAGGAGTTCTACCCGGACTAATACCGGGGAAGGATCCGACAGTCCCCTTGGTAATATCGCAGCTTCTCGCACCCTGCTCAGGCAGACACCAGGCACAAAGACACAATCCAGTCTCGAGAATGAGCCATGTACTGCAGAGACATACGTGTATTCGCGCGCTGCGGGGTGCATATGTCGCCACACATCCACCCATCCCAATCCCTCAACCATAGCATGCAATCGGGTAGGGTAAACTGGGAGAGAACCAGCAGTCACCCCCTGTCGCCTCTGACGATCAATACATGCATCCATCACCTCGTTCCAGTCGCCCCCATCACAGCCAAGGACTCCGGGATTTCATCCCACACGTGAAAAGCTTTTCGGACAGGGCCCACTGCAGAGGGGGAGGGGCATAGACACTCCCAAACACCACCGGCTCAGCACCCACCATACCTTTGACAAAAATATAGCGACCTTGCGGGTCCGCCCATTGTCTCTCATGGACATATGCCACCCTGCGATGTACCAGAATAGCAACACCTCTGGACCCCCTGACAAAACCAGCATGAAAGACCTGATGATAGCCGAATCTTTGCAAGCCAAGTACTTTAGAGCCCATCATGCGTGTTTCCTGGAGCAAGAGCACATCAGCAGATTCCCTCTTCCCCAACGCAAAACAGCTCCCCGTTTAATCTTATCAAGCATCCCCCTGACATTCCAGGTGATTATCCGTAGGGACTCTCCGGGGAGTCCATGAGACATGTCAGCCATAGTCAGGTGAGGTCCAACAAGTAGGCTCCCTGCGCCACCCCCACACACCCCGCACCTTCATCAAGACATTTGTAAACAGTACATGCATTTCCCCCCACCCGTCCCAAAACCCCCCAACCTCAACGATAGCAACCCCTGCCTGGCCCCAAATCCCAGTCACCCACATCTCAACATTTCCCTCCCCCTTCCCCTGCCCCCAACACCCTCCACCCCTATACCTCATAGAACGCTGAAGTACCTGTCGCGGCATGGACAGCCCCGGGCCCAAAACAGAGGGCCCAAGACCAACCATACCAATGGATCCCAACACCCCTTAGGAACAATAAAGCCCGCCCCTCCCCTAGTCAACACCCACAGCGTGTGGTAGTTGGAGGTCCCTATCAAGTCTCCCCTGAGCCTCCATCAGCAATACCACTCACAGCTAAACCATCCCTAATAGCAAGCACTGTAGGCAGCGCCAGTACTTCCAAGAGACAAAACCTGGCCGTAGGCTCCCCAGCAGTCCAAGTCCGCCGCGTCAGCCGAGAAGTGCGTCCCTCCTCGTGGTCTCAAGAATTATCTTCGGAGTGATCAGATGCAATAGCGCCACCATCTTGAGTCGCGCAGGCGGAGGCGGATCTCTTCCGCGACCGGGACCTCCGATGTCTTCCGTCCCGGACCGTCTGACCTCTCCGCTCTTGCGACGAACCTCCAGGATCACCAGGATTTAGACCCGGCTGGGCATGCGGCCTGATCGGCACAGATTCGTCAGTCCACTTGAAGACGTCCTCAGGAGAATCAAAAAAGTGAGTCCGGGACTGATAAACAACCCGCAGGCGGGCCGGGTACAATAATGAATATTGAATCTTCAGACCCCGCAACTTGGCCTTGACATCCAAAAAGGAACGACGTTGCTGCTGCACTAATCTGGTATAGTCGGGAAAGATCATGATCGTCCAATTTTCGTACATAATGGAGTCTCTGGCTCTCGCTTCCCGGAGGATAACGTCCCTGTCATGATAGTTCAAGAGCCTGGCGATTACAGCTCTGGGACGCTCACCCTCCGGCGGTCGCTGCGTCAAGGCTCGATGCGCCCGTTCAATAATAAAGCAATTGGAAAGGGCCCCAGAGGGGAGCCAGCTCTCCAGCCATTGGGTTAGAAACAGTTCCATATTGTCCTTCTCACACCTCTCCGGAAAACCAACGAAGCGAAGGTTGTTCCTCAGTGCCCGACCTTCAGCATCCTCCACTCGGGTCGCAAGGTTCTTTTGGATGTGCTCCATCGCAGCCATCTTGCGTTTCAGGGTCCCAACATCGTCTTCTACCACCGAAATCCTCGATTCCGTCTCCGTAATCCGTGCCACGGCATTTCGCAGGTCTTGGCGCAACAGAGTCACATCTGCGCCCACTGCTCCAATTTTCGCGTCCAGCATGTCCCTGGACTGGGTGAACGCCGCCATGAGCGCCGCGTTGTCCGGCCCCGCCGCACCACCACCACCAACTGCTCCGGACCCACCACTGGGCCCTGTAAATTTGTCGATGGGCCCCTGCTTGGGCGGCCCGCCTCCTCCTCTGGTCATGGCTGCTAGTAGTCTCAGGGCCTCAATGCGTGAAGGGGTCACACATGCACAGACACGGCACACGTCCAGGGACGACCACCGCAAGACCACGCAACAAGCCTCCTACCTCTGTGTGAAACGCGGTTCGTGGTATGGAGTCGGTCTTCAGCTTGCCAGGGCCAGCATTGTGAATCAAGCGCAGGCCAGTCGCCGGTCAGACCCCACTGTTCCAGCCACCCGGCGGACCACCTCAGGCGCCGCGGGCTCACGCTGTACCCTGGACGTCTTTCACCTCTCCACAGCTGACCACCTCAAGCAGGGTCCCGGGGAATCACAGACCGCCCGCAGGCCGCCCCGGACAGGTCCGGCACTCTAATTCTTACTTTGGCCCAAAGTCCTCCTGTAGGGGCAGCGCTGCAGCGTTACACTCTGTGTGGTCTGGTCTTATGCGAGGGCCACAATCCCCCAGGCACCTCCACCGAGTCGCCCCCGCCCAGGATTGGGCCGTCTCAGGGAGCGCGAAACTCGAGGCCCCGGCTGCCCGGCTTCCACGTAGGCCCGGTGTCCTCCCAGGGGGTCCAGCGGGCTCCAGGCACTACCCCTGTGGTCAGCACGGCAGTCCGGCGCTAATGCACGGCGTCTCCGAGCCTCCTCGGCCCCAGGTCCAGCAGCCGGCCGCGAGGTCGGCCCTTCCGTTAGGGCACCTCCGCGGCCGCTCCAAAATCGAGGTCCCGGTCTCGTTGGCAGAGACTAGGCCGCCCGCCTCCTTCGGCAGCACAGCCTCACCGGATAGTCCAGGGACGCCGCCCGGGGCGCCGGAGAATTCCCAGCGCTGCCACACGTACCCACACTGAAAACTGGTTGCGGAATGGGCTCAGGGGCCAGGATAATTGTGCGGATGTCGTCCGGGCCGGCGGGAGCTCTACGAAGCTGCGACCGCCATCATCGCCCGCTAAGCCACGCCCCACACTAGCGATTTTTTAACCAAAATTAAAAATCTAAAGTGTAGTCCCAATATGCTGCTAATCACTCTTGATGTAGAGTCACTTTACACCAGTATCGATCACACTCAAGGATTAGCAGCTGTCCATCACTTCTTGGCAAAACACCCCATTACTTACTATGAACACAACAAAGTCATTTTAAACCTGATTGAATGGTGCTTGCACAATAACTTTTTTTTTTCGGCAAGGATGTTTTTAAGCAGTTGTGAGGAGTTGCGATGGGGGCCTGTTTCTCCCCCAGCTATGTGTGTTTACACGTTGGCTGGTGGGAGGAACAGGTCCTCGCAACCAAACACAACAGATGGGTGCACGAGCATATCAGATGTTATTTAAGATATATTGATGACATTTTCATCCTGTGGGATGGAAGTAAGGAGGACAGGAAGTAAGGAGGCAGGAGCGTCTATGGCATGCCAGTTGGGACCTAAAAGACAGGGAAGCCCATAAAACCCTGCTTAAAAGATATAAGCTGGAAGTTATTGGGACCAAACAAGATTACTTCACGGCCCTCACAGCTTCTCTTTCATCTCCCAAAGAGCTCTTCAGGATCGTGGACTCTCTTACATCTCTCCAGGTCCCCGATCCTGTTATTTCATCTCAGGAGCTCTGCAATGACATAGCTCTCTTCTTCCAGTCCAAAATATCGGACATCTATACTTCCTTGGAGTCACAGAGATTATCAACGGCTGAGCCACTGGCTACTGGGGTCTTGGACGTTTCCTCGGCAGAGCTTCCTTTGGCCGGTTGTCTGGAATCCTTTTCTCCGCTCTCTCTACAAGATCTTGAGACGCTGCTTGACAATACGAAGTCAGGGTCTCCGCTTGATGCTTGCCCTCTTAAGATCCTGAAGCAGTGTAGAGGATCTCTCTTACCCCCTTTGCTTGACATCATGAATGGGGTAATGAGGGGGGGTGTCTTTCCACAGCAGTGGAAAAATGCTGTGGTAAAACCACTGCTTAAGAAACCCTCCCTAGATCCAGGGGTACTAAAGAACTTTCGCCCCATCTCACTGCTCCCGGCGCCCGCGAAGATGTTAGAGGCCCATTTAAATGGGCATCTTGCTGTCTTTGTGGAGAACTCGGGCTGCCTGGATCCTTCCCAGCATGGGTTCAGGAGGGAACACAGCACCGAGTCTGCCCTCACCCTGGTGCTCGATTCCATCCGTACGAGCGTGGATGGGGGTCGGAAATCCTCCTGATCCTTCTGGACCTCACGGCTGCCTTCGATACCCTTTCTCCCCGTGTCCTAACATCTCGTCTGGGGGAGATTGGGGTCCGGGGGGCAGCCCTGGGGCTGCTTTCCTCTTTTCTCGATCACAGAGAGCAGAGGGTAATGTTGGGAAAATTTCTATCTCCATCCCTGTCTGTGCAATGTGGGGTCCCTCAGGGGTCGGCGCTTAGTCCCACCCTTTTTAACATCTACGTGACCCCCCTTGCCAGACTTATCAGATCCTTTGGGATGGAGGTAGTCTCCTATGCGGATGACACCCAGATCCTCGTGTCTCTCTCCCAGTCAACCGAGCTGACAGCCTCCAATTTTAGATCTTGTATGGAGGCTGTCAGCCAGTGGATGATTTACAATTCACTGAAATTGAATGGGGAGAAGACCGAGGTGATGGTGTTCGGCGGAAAGGAAGAGATCTGGTCTATGGAGTGGTGGCCTGACTCCTTGGGTGCCTGCCCTAAACCTACATCCTTGGCTAAAAATCTCGGGGTCATGATTGATCCCATCCTTGGTATGTGCCAACAGGTCAACAGGACTGTATCCACCTGTTGGGGTATAATCCACATACTAAGGAAAATTAGGCACTACCTTTCCCTGCAGGCAAGAAGGCAACTTGCTGTCGCCCTTCTGGGTTCCCGCTTGGACTACTGCAATGCGCTGTATGCTGGACTGAATAAGAGTCAGCTGCAGCGCTTGCAGGTAGTCCAGAACGCGGCAGCCAGATTTGTCCTTGATCTTCCCCGCCGCTCTTCGGCCACGCTGGCCAGAAAGCAGCTTCACTGGCTTCCGATCAAGGAGCGGATAGTCTTTAAGTCCATGTGTATGGTCTATAAGGCTCTGGCGAAAAGTAGCCCTACAGGCATTGGATCCATCCTGTCTTACTATAACCCTGGCAGGAACCTCCGCTCCTCTAATCATCTTCTTCTCCGCGTCCCGCGTATCCGGAAAACCAGATGGGGTGGTAGGGCTTTCTCCCATCTGGCTCCTAAATGGTGGAATGATCTTCCGATAGAACTAAGGTCCCTCCCCTCCCTTCAGACTTTCAGATCTGCCCTCAAAACACGTCTCTTTGTACAAGCATATGAGTAGATGTGCCCTGCATTCTGATCTTTTTGTTAGGCGCCTTGACACCTTCGGGTTTAGTTTGCGCGGTATAAGATGCATAATAAATAAATAAATAAATAAATAAGTACTGAGCAAGCACTCAACTTCATTAAAGAGATAAATATCAACTCTTTGAACTTAAACTTCACTGCCCACATCCATGCCACCCAAATGCAATTTTTGGATGTAGAGATGTATGTATCAAATTCCTCTATTCAAACTACATTACACAGAAAATCTACCAGGGGAAATACTACTTTACACGCGAGTAGCATGCATCCTAGGCACACTATCTCCAGTATCCCTTACGGTGAAATTTTAAGGCTCAAAAGGATATGCAGCACCAATACTGATTTTGAATCTTGCCTTAATGATATGATTGTCCGTTTTAAAGCACGAGGGTATACTGATGATATACTCAAATTGGCTATTGATAAGTCTAAACTTAGAACTAGAGAGAGTCTATTTAAGCACAATGATCAAGAAAGTGATACTCAAGCTATTTCTGTCAAACCTACTTTCAATGCCAACTGTCCACGTTTGATAACTACCTTTAGCAAAGAAGATAGACAACTTAAAGCCATTTTGAAGAAAAATTGGCCCATAATATTAAGTGATAACATTCTTGGCCCTAAGCTTCCTCAATCTCCTGTTATCACTTTCAGAAGGGCTAAAAACATGGGATCTGCCTTGGACAAGGCTGCACCTGAACTTAAGCAAAATACCATATGGCTTCAGCCTGCTAAAGGTTTTCGAAAATGCTCAAGCTGTCGAGCCTGCAAATTCGGGGTAAATGCCTCTCAATACTCGACCCCCTTTTGCCCTGAAGGTAAACCAATCACTGGCAGTTATAACTGCAAAACTGATCATGCTGTATATGTCCTGACCTGCACCTGCGGTTTAAACTACGTTGGTAGTACCAGGCTGCAGGTGCATGTCAGGATATTGCAGCATGTGAGGGCTATTATTCACAGTGATCCGGCTTATCCGGTTGCCCGCCATTTTAAGACTGTTCACAACAAAGATGTGGCATGTCTCAAATATTTTGTGGTGCCATTCCTCAACTCAGAAGAGGTGGCGACCGAGAACTTATGCTCAGACAGTTAGAAACAAAAATGATTTTTAGAATTTGACAGTAGATGGCCTAATGGATTAAATAACAGAAGAAATGCATCACTTCATATGATCCATTGTATATTTTACACATGTGCTTTCTAGTATCTTATCCATAGCTTATATCAACCAGGCACTCAATAGTTAGGATCCCTATTATTGCGTGTGATAATATGATCAGTTGCTATATAAATGTACATTTACATATTCTAAGTTGGCGTTTCTCTACTTTTGAAAAATTTGACAAATTTTTATACTATGTTGTAAATATTTGTATATACAAGGATACAGTTTTTAGCTTTATCTAATATATTGTATTTTTCTTCTTCATTTTCAGATAAACTGATACCTTAATTCAAAATGTTCTACTATTTTTCTATATATACTATTTATACATTTTAGATATTTGTATATTTATTTATAAATGTATGATGATTCTTCTCTTCTCTCTTTTTTTCTTTTTTCATGTTCATGTACGGTTCATCACATATATTGTTGATGACCATAGTTGACATATACATGCACATGTTTTTACTGCTTTTTAAGGTTGTTTTAGTAGATTTTAATGTAACTATCTCAGGGATCTGAGTATATACAGTTGCAGATAATGAATCACTTCTTGACCTTGCAGTATGCACTTTTTGCTTCTTTTGCACAAACTTTTACACAATCTTATATGCTCTTTATTTCAATTGCTGCTTTTCCATTTTTGCACCAATCACTTTATAGACATATTAATGCTGGATTTCTTATATAATAGCATGTGCAATATATTATATATGTATTTATACAGACAAATAATTGTTTCCTAAGTGTTAGTTATATTTATGAAACCAATTGGGATTCATCCCGTTATATATTGCAAAGCTATGTTTCTCAGATAGAAAGAAAGAGAAAAAGCGAAAATGTCTTTTCTTTTCTTCTATGTCTATGACCATGTGATTTGTGATGTAATCACTAGAGGTGTGTTCACTTTCAAAGCATATAAAAAAACGCAATTGTTTCCAGTACAGTTACAGTGTTAACAAGGGCGAGTTGGCCCGAAACGCGTACCTGTTCTCTGTGAAATAAAATTACCATCTTGCTATACCTGGCCGGTCCGTCTCCTTCGTTGCTGGCGTGGCGCGCTGGCTGATTCTTCATATATATATATATATATATGTGTATATATATATATATATATATATATATATATATATATATATATATATATATATATATATATACACATATATATATATATATATATATATATATATATATATATATATATATATATATATATATATCTACAGAGAGAGAGAGAGAGATAGAAACACATTTATAAGGCTACATTTACTAAACGTTGTCTACGGAGGACCTCCACCCTGAGCCTCCGGCCCTTATCTCCACCCTGTCTCCCCTCAGCCGGGAGCATGCAGTGGAACTCTTACTGTGCTCCCTGACAGGAACAGAATACAATAATTTTTTTCAGTCTGCTGAGTCACCCTTGAAAGAAGAGCACACTTTCAATTCTCCTTACAATTACTTGACCTTTGCCCTAAAAACCGGGACATGTATTTGAAATGAAGAAATGTGTCGGGACACCGGGACAGTCCACAGAAAACCGGGACTTTCCGGGGAAATCCGGGACGTCTGGTCACCCTAAACCTGGCACACACGTCATATGAGGAAGAATAAAAGAAGCCCTGGGGCACTCATGCATCAGCAGTCACTTATCGGAGGAATGAGAGTGGGTGTATTTATTCAGCTAGTGTGTGCTGTAAATGTAGGTGTACTTATATAGCGCAAACCTGTCACCCAAAGGGCATCCTGGCGCTTGCTTAGGGAACCCGTCCTGGTATTCCCCTGTGAGAAACCCCGGCAGGGTGTCCACAAGGTGAAAGCCAGGCATCCCGCCGCGAGGGGCCGTAGTGGAGATTAAGCAAGCTATTGCCCAGAGTTGCAGAGTGTGACCCCGTGATTCGAGTAGGCACTGGAGCGAGAATTGTCGAGTCCGTGGAATTTTTGAGCCCGAGACCCGCCGAGGCGGGGAATCGAACCCTGGTCCACGGTCAATCTCAGCTTCTGGGTCTGCCGCCTCTAACCACTGAGCCACGCTTCTCCACTCACGCTCACCACACTGGTGATGAAAAGGCCCCTAATCCACTCCACAGAGCCATGCATATAAGCGTCGGAGTCCCAGACGTGCTAAGGCAAAAGTAGGTGTGACTGAAAAAATGTTTCGAAAACACAAACCGCACCAGCTATTGGAGTGGTGATCCCACACATCCGCCACCAAAGCGATCAGAGAAACTGTTGTGTGCCTCCACGAACTGCAGTACCACCACCACAGATGCCGAAAGACGCCGGCTGCAAGCAGCGTGCAGGCAACGCCTCATACTAGCCCGTGGAAACAGTGTGCAACTTCTAGAGGGCAGCATCATCACAGCACGGTGGTGACAACTTGAAACGGCCTATCCTGACAACTCTACCAAAGAGGAATGGAGAGACGTGCACCACACCCGAACACAGTCTGAGGCAGCAGGTGTGAGGATAACAGACTTAAACAAACAATGTATGCTCATTCTGACACTGAAGCAACAAATCATTTCCTCAGCAGTCTGGTAAACACAAAGTTCAATCACAAGCATTGTACACACATAACCCCACGTAAATACCAAAAGAGGCATAAGTAAGCAGTCCAAAAGTCCTAAATGCGGGACAGTGGAGGTGATTGTTATCCATACGACCTGAAAGTCGCCATTTGCTGCACAATACTGGAAATCCACAGAGAGTGTACATTGTACATATACACAACTGGCATAACGAATATCCTCTGAACTGTAGCTCCTGGGTATGACGCCTTTAAAGACCAGATATAAAAGAAAGAACAAGCACTGAAAGACAAGGGCGGCCCGCGGCCGCGAACGTTAAAGAGTACTCGTGCATGCAGAGCGTTTGCCTTGCGGGAGCGAGCAGCAATGCACGATAATTGCAAACAGATGGTGCCGCTGCTCGCTCCAGCAAGGCAAACGCTCTGCATGCACGAGTACTCATTGGAAACAGTGCAAAACATGCACGAGTTTCCCAAAAAGTACTGAGCGAGGGCAAGAGGTCACTCTATGCAGCGTTTGTGCGCTGCATAGGCGAGACCTAAAAATAGTGGTACTTAAATTATTTCAACGCCTCCTCAGGAGTAGCGAACACTACATAAACTACATCTATTATGTGTAAATACTTGGAGAGACCAACACATCTGAAGTTCTTGCAGTGCACGCATATCTCGTAAACAGAGCCTGAACAACGTGAAAAGCTGCTTCTTTAAAGAATGTGTGAAGTGCTAAACAGTGTGAGCCTTTGTTTCCCCTCTGCTGTCTTTGCGATAGGTGTGAGGCTCCTGACTGCTCCCAAGCAAGAGACAAAAGGAGGCCGGATAACCCCTTAGATTGGCCCTTTGTTATGGGCCCAGCAGGAGTCTGACATAAGAACGCCCTGTCCGCGCCGCCACGTTGTTGTTTATGCAAAGCAGACAACTACATGCAGGCACTGCTGAAAGTGTCCCGGTGTTAGAAAAACACACCGGAATGAATTAAGCACAGTATTCAGTGGGGCCCAACTTCTAGGCAGAGTGTACGGCGTCAGTGCTCAATTTGTAAAATATTAAGTGCCAGGGCTCTCACCAGGAATCCACTGCAGCTTGCACCACCCATCGCCCTAGTTATCGCTGCCAAAACAACTACTAACCATCTCTCTCGCATTTAAATGCGAAAGTTCAGATTATTCCAGGTCCCCAAAGCTAAAGGAATGGCTGGGGAGGCAGGTATGAGCAAGTTTAATGTATATGGTATTCCTAAACAGCCATTGTTCTGCTCATCTCTAAATTATATGAGCAGCGCCACCATGTGGCAGACTGTTCTAAGTATGGTGTTGACAATTAGGTACCGGTGGCGAGCACCAGAAATAAATTAAGTGCCGGTGCTGAGCACCAGAAAGCACCGGCTCAAATTAAGCACTGTCCCTTGTCCACCCAGTGAAAAGAGTGGGTGGGCGCCGTCTACCCGTGTATACCCCCAACTCGCGCCCTGCTTACCCTGCTTACCCTGCCTTCTCTTCCCCAGCACTCTTAATCCCTCCTGTCTGGTGTCTCACTCATTCTCCATCTCTCGCAGGCATCTGCCCCCTTCCTTCTGCTCTCCACCTCTCTCCGGTGTCTCTCTCTTCTTCCATCTGTACGCTGTCCTTTCCTGTTCCTTCTCTAGTCCTTTAGCCCTCTTTGTCCAGCCACAGTGTGTTTATGTTTCTTTTGAATACCCTCCTCTTTCTCCTTTCTCTGCCCTCTCACAGTCCCTCTTTCTCACTCTCCCTTCTCCGCGCAGAGCACGTCTTTCCTCTTCCTCTCTCTGGTCTATATTTCTCCATATTATTCCAGCGTCTCTTCCCACCCCTCTCGTTGGTCTCTCTCTCACCATCTTCTGCAGTCCCTCCTCTCTCTTATCTTTTGCTGGTTTTTACCTCCCTCTCTGATCTTTTTATCCCTCTCTTTCCTCCATTCTCTCGTCGCTTCTCTTTGTTGCATCTCACTCCTCTTGTCTCTGTTCCTGCCTTCAGCTCTAGTCTCTCTCTTGTTTCCCCTCCTCCTCTTTCAAAGGGCAGCTGTGAAGGTGTCACCCTGTAGACAGCCTCCTTGGCGTAATTTCTGCCAGCTGTCTCTCCTTCAGTAACTCGTGTCTCTCTCTCCACATCCACAGGTCACGCTCTGGGGTGTCTCACCCTCACCCTCTCCCGTGCACCCCCACCCCCTGTGGGCAGAGCCGCCGACCTCTACCCCCAGCCGCACACTCACCGTGTCCGTCTGATCTCTGCAAAGGTAGCGCTTGGGTAGAATAGACCAGACCGCGAGAGCAGAAGGCGCTATAAACAGACCCTACACGGGGAGGGGGCGCTGGGGTGAGGTGTGAGCTGTCATGAAGGCAACAAACAGACCGACGACATTCAGGGATCGGCGCTTCGCAAATGTGCGATATCCCTCGGTTTGCTTACAAGTGGCGGAGTACATGCGTGAGGTGACACAGGTGATGTGTGACACTTGGCAGAGCTGCGTCAGGTAACATATCACACACTACCTGCGACTCTGGAAATCACTGGACCTCCCTGCACCGTGCGGAGACATCTAACCCACTGCCTGCACCATCTCCCCCTCAGCCTGCACCATCTCCCCCTCTGCCTGCACCATCTCACCCTCTACCTGCACCATCTCCCCCTATGCCCGCACCGTGTAGACACACCTCACCCTTAGCCTGCACTCTCTCCCCCCTCTTTGCCTGCACCATATCCCCCTCTGCCTGCACTATCTCATCCTCTGCCTGCACCATCTCCCCTCTGCCTGCACCATCTCCCCCTCTGCCTGCACTATCTCATCCTCTGCCTGCACCATCTCCCCTCTGCCTGCACCATGTGCCCTCTGCCTGCACCATCTCCCCCTCTGCCTGCACCATCTCCCCCTCTGCCTCACCATCTCCTCCTCTGCCTGCAACATCTCCCCTCTGCCTGCACCATCTCACCCTCTACCTGCACCATCTCACACTCTACCTGCACCATCTCCCCCTCTGCCTGCACCATCTCCCCCTATGCCTGCACCATCTCCCCCTCTGCCTGCACCATCTCCCCTCTGCCTGCACCATCTCCCCATCTGCCTGCACCATCTCCCCCTACACCTGTACCGTGTGGACACATCTAACCCTCTGCCTGCACTATCTCCCCCCTCTTTGCCTGCAACATCTCCCCCTCTGCCTGCACTATCTCCCCCTCTGCCTATGCCATCTCTCCCTCTGCCTGCACCATCTCCCCCTACACCTGTACCGTGTGGACACATCTAACCCTCTGCCTGCACTATCTCCCCCCTCTTTGCCTGCACCATCTCCCCCTCTGCCTGCACCATCTCCCCTCTGCCTGCACCATTTCCCCCTCTGCCTGCACCATCTCACACTCTACCTGCACCATCTCCCCCTATGCCTGCACCATCTCCCCCTCTGCCTGCACCATCTCCCCCTATGCCTG
Source organism: Lissotriton helveticus (assembly GCF_964261635.1). Classification (NCBI taxonomy): domain Eukaryota; kingdom Metazoa; phylum Chordata; class Amphibia; order Caudata; family Salamandridae; genus Lissotriton; species Lissotriton helveticus. The sequence goes on from NC_136069.1 coordinate 37,518,550, forward strand.
CACCATCTCCCCCTCTGCCTGCACCATCTCCCCTCTGCCTGCACCATCTCCCCATCTGCCTGCACCATCTCCCCCTACACCTGTACCGTGTGGACACATCTAACCCTCTGCCTGCACTATCTCCCCCCTCTTTGCCTGCAACATCTCCCCCTCTGCCTGCACTATCTCCCCCTCTGCCTATGCCATCTCTCCCTCTGCCTGCACCATCTCCCCCTCTGCCTGCACCATCTCCCCCTCTGCCTGCACCATCTCACCCTCTACCTGCACCACCTCCCCCTATGCCTGCACCATCTCCCCCTCTGCCTGCACCATCTCCTCCTCTGCCTGCACCATCTCCCCTCTGCCTGCACCATTTCCCCCTCTGCCTGCACCATCTCACACTCTACCTGCACCATCTCCCCCTATTCCTGCACCGTGTGGACACATCTCACCTCTAGCCTGCATTATCTCCCCCCTCGTTGCCTGCACCATCCTCCACTCTACCTGCACCATCTCCTCTCTTACCTCCACCATCTACCCCTCTGCCTGCACGACCACCCCCTCTGTGCCTGCACCATATCCCCCTCTACCTGCACCATCTCATCCTCTGCCTGCACCATCTCCCCCTCTACCTGCACCATCTCCCCCTCTGCCTGCACATCTTCCCTCTGCCTGCACCATCTCCCCCTGTGCCTGCACATCTCCCCCTCTGCTGCACTATCTCCCCTCTGCCTACACCATCTCACCCTCTACCTGCACCATCTCTCCCTATGCCTGCACCATCTCCCCCTCTGCCTGCACCATCTCCCCTCTGCCTGCACCATTTCCCCCTCTGCCTGCACCATCTCCCCCTCTGCCTGCACCATCTCCCCCTCTGCCTGCAGCATCTCACCCTCTACCTGCACCATCTCTCCCTATGCCTGCACCATCTCCCCCTCTGCCTGCACCATCTCCCCTCTGCCTGTACCATCTCCCCCTCTACCTGCACATCTTCCCTCTGCCTGCACCATCTCCCCCTGTGCCTGCACATCTCCCCCTCTGCCTGCACCATCTCCCCTCTGCCTACACAATCTCTCTCTCTGCCTGCACCATCTCCCCCATGCCAGCACCATCTCCCCCTCTGCCTGCACCATCTCCCCCTCTGCCTGCACCATCTCACCCTCTACCTGCACCATCTCTCCCTATGCCTGCACCATCTCCCCCTCTGCCTGCACCATCTCCCCTCTGCCTGCACCATTTCCCCCTCTGCCTGCACCATCTCACACTCTACCTGCACCATCTCCCCCTATGCCTGCACCGTGTGGACACATCTCACCTTTAGCCTGCACTATCTCCCCCCTCGTTGCCTGCACCATCCTCCACTCTACCTGCACCATCTCCCCTCTTACCTCCACCATCTCCCCCTCTGCCTGCACGACCACCCCCCTCTGTGCCTGCACCATATCCCCCTCTACCTGCACCATCTCCCCCTCTGCCTGCACATCTTCCCTCTGCCTGCACCATCTCCCCCTCTGCCTGCACAATCTCCCCCCTGCCTGCACCATCTCATCATCTACCTGCACCATCTCCCCCTGTGCCGGCACATCTCCCCCTCTGCCTGCCCCCTCTCACCCTCTGCCTGCAGCTTTTGTAACCCTTTCCTGGTCGCCCCTTTTCCCCACAGATGGTATCTCCCACACCCCCACAGATGGTATATTCCTCACAGTTCACAGCCCTTCTCTATGTGACTGAAAATGCATTCTGGCAAAATATGCTTGGAATTCGTAGACATGACACAGACTCAAAAGTTTCAGTGGACAGAGAAGACACACTCACCCTCGCTGCACCTCGGAGCAGACAGACAGCAGGCCCGGGGAGGACTTGTCAGGCTGAGAGCAGGAAAGTGACTGAAAGGAGGAGGTTTACGTTGAAAAGGTGCCAGCAAGCACGCAGGGTTGATTGCAGGAGTCATAACACCATCAAACAAAACCATAAATACAACTTGAAACGTACCCAAGCGTGGCGCAGAGCAGCCAGCCCTCAGCTCCCCCGCTCCGCCCTGCTGATGCTGCTGCCAGCCCCACCACGCACCGACCGACCGGCCGCCACCCGTCAGCACAGAGTCTGTCTGGAGATAAGACAATCAAAAGACCACGAGTCTCTGATACCAAACCCGCCCATTCCTCAGGATTCCCTCCCTGCCACCTTCCAAAGCCGCCCCTAGCGCCTCTCTCACATGTACCTATTTATAGCGCCACTCACCCAGTGCTTTAAATGGAAAAAAATCAGTGCAGGTGCTCACCTGAGCTGTGGATTAGGGGGCGGGCTATGGGGGCGAGGCAGGCAGTGCTAAGGGACAGGGACATTTTCTGAATTTTTACATTGCAATTCTGCTATTTTTTTTCTTGTCATATAAAATAGCATTTTTGTTCTGAGAGTGGCGTGATTAACAAACCCCTTTACCTTTCCCATCGCACGAGTTTTCGTTTCTTGCATTGATCCAACTCGCTGGCTCTTCTGAAGCCTAGTCGTCAACTTGAAAGGGGAGATGCAAACCGGTCTCTGCCTCCTACGCATTTGAGAACGCGGACAATCAAAAAATGTCGCGAAGTTGCGGAACGCAGAATTTTGGGCAATTTCGCGTTTTCCGCAAAATGCGAAATTTCTCAAATTCCGCGAATGGAACGGAATTTACCGCCCAGGCCTACCTAACGCTTGCTTGGCTAAGACTGAGCAGCGCAACAGCTGATGCCGCAACCTACCATGGCTCAGTAGAAAGATGTGTGTCATTGAAGTGTGAAGGGAAACAACCTTTACAACGCAACATCCATTACAACGCATGCCATTACAACGCAACCATTACAACGCATGACACTACAACGCACACCACTACAACGCATGTCTTTACAACGCAGTCATTACAATGCATACCATTACAACGCATAACATTACCATCCAACACTTACCCTACAGTTGCACCCCCTGGAGTTAGAATAGTTATTTTTACCCCTACACTATCCAACACTTACCCTACTGTTGCACCCCCTGGAGTTAGAATAGTAAATTGTACCCCTACACTATCCAATACTTACCAAAACATGCGTTGTAATGGTATGCGTTGTAAAGGTATTATGCGTTGTAATGGAATGCGTTGTAAATGTAGTTTTTAAATTTTCGTTGTAATGGCATGCGTTGTAATGGAATGCGTTGTACTGGAATGCGTTGTAATGGATGTTGCATTGTAAAAAATGCGTTGTAAAGGTATGCGTTGTAAAAGTGTGCGTTGTAGTGACATATATCCAGTGTGAGCAAACCCAGGAAAGAGTCAGAAATATTGCACACCACCCGGCCAACTCTTTTGTGGAATCTCAACCCCCTCAAATCAGATGTATTTATTTTGTGATCTTAAAATAACGTCGACTTGTTGAAATACATCCTCTGCCATGTGGTACATAATACAGAAACCAGTAACAAACCATTACTAGCAGGGGTGAGGAACACGAGATACGCTGGCGCCCTCACCCTGCCTGTAGCTGAAGCCGCAGGCTCCACGCTTTCCCAGCAGGACACAGAGGACCCCGGACATGTCATTGTCATGTTGGAAAGATAATTCCAAATTATCCTCCTTGGTTTGGAGGAATTTCATTTGTGATGAACATAGAATTGCTGCTGTCTCCTCTTCTACTTTATCCCAGAAAATTAAATCTGATTTTCTTTGGTTACCTTTCACAACTTATCTTGCTTCACGTGCAACTGTGTCTTAATTACTTCATATCTTTTCTCTTTTTTTTTTGTTCTCATTATTACCATCTTTTATCCTATACATTTTTTAGCCCCTTCTGTTTTTATTGTTATTTTCCTTTCTCTCTTCTTTTCTTTTATTTCTCCCCTCTTTTTCGAGTAGCATTTAACACTATTGAATTCCTACATTATTTGTTTATAGAATATTTGTACTTTGTTTTATTGTTCTGTTAATGATGTTATTTTTTTCTGAAAACTCAATAAACTCTTAAACACAAAAAAGAGGACCCCGGCTGCTGCGGCCTCTTTCGATTGAAAGGGATCAAATGCTGTGACGTCATCACTGTGGGCATAAGTACTTACAGATTGTACCGATGTTACCCCATCCGGGCTAATCTATGTACCTCAATAAAATCTTTGCCAGCAGGAAGCCTATGCTTAGGTTTCCCGAGTCAAGAGACGTGCCTCTTAGCCCTTCTGGCACACCTACAGTGATTGATTGATTGATTGAAAATAATTTATATCGCGCAACTAAAACCCCGAGGTGTCAAGGCGCCTAACAAAATGAATCAAAAAATGGCAAATCAAACTACAGGTATGTGTGCGCAAAAAGACGAGTCTTCAGGGCCTTTCTGAATAACTGCAGGGTAGGGAGAGACCTCAATTCCCCCGGGAGAACATGCCACCACTTGGGTGCCAAGGCGGAAAAGGCTTTACCACCCCATCTAGCTTTTCGAATACGTGGGACTGATAGCAGAGCCTTGCTTGAGGAACGTAAAGTCCTGCAGGGACTGTAACAGGACAAGATAGATCCAATTCCTATAAGGCTGTTTTTTGCTAAAGCCTTATAGATCAGGCACAAGATTTTAAACAAGATACGATCCTCCATGGGGTGCCAATGAAGCCGTTTTCTGGCCAGGCTGGCCGAGGTGCCTCGAGGTAGGTCCAGAGCAAACCTAGCCGCTGCGTTCTGGACTACCTGCAAGCGCTGCAGCAGAATTTTATTCAGTCCTGCATACAGCGCATTGCAGTAGTCCAGACGAGAGCCCACTAGAGCAACTGCCAGTTGTTTCCTAGCCTGCTGCGAAAGATAGTGCCTGATCTTCCTTAGTATGCGAAGGATGCCCCAACAGGTAGAGATGGTCCTGTTTACCTGTTGACTCATACTGAGGGTTGGATCGATCACTACCCCGAGATTTTTAGCAGATGCAGCAGGGACAGGACATGCTCCCAGTGAGTCTGGCCACCAATCGGCTGACCATACCTCCTCCTTGCCTCCAAACACCATCACCTCAGTCTTCTCCCCGTTCAGTTTCAGCGAATTGTGAATCATCCACTAAAATTGGAGGCTGTCGGAATAACTGGCTGGGAGAGAGAGACGAGGATCTGGGTGTCATCCGCATAGGAAACTACCTCCATCCCAAAAGATTTGGTTAGTCTGTCAAGGGGGGTCACATTGATGTTAAAAAGGGTCGGGCTTAGCGCCGACCCTTGAGGGACCCCACATTGCACAGACAGGGATGGAGATAGAAATTTACCCAGCTTCACTCTTTGCTCTCGTTGATCGAGGAAAGAGGTAAGTAGAGCTAGTGCCTCCCCCTGAACCCCAATCTCCCTCAGGCGAGATGTTAAGACTGAGGGAGAAAGGGTATCGAAGGCGGCTGTAAGATCTAAAAGGATCAGGAGGGAGGTCTGTCCCCTATCCACACACGGTGCTGTGTTCCCTCCTGAATCCATGCTGGGAGGGATCTAAACAGCCAGAATTTTCCACGAAGGCAGCAATATGTTTGTTCAGATGGATTTCTAACATCTTCGCAGGGGCTGGGAGCAGTGAGATGGGACGGAAATTCTTTAGTACCCCAGGGTCGAGAGAGGGTTTCTTGAGTAAAGGTTTTACTACTGCATTTTTCCACTGCTGAGGAAAAATACCCTCTCTCATGGCCCTGTTCATGATGTCTACAAGAGGGGGTAAAAGAGAGTTTCTACACTGCTTTAAGATCTTAAGCGGGCAAACATCTAGAGGAGAGCCAGATTTAATTTTATCCAGAAGTGTCTCTGTATCCTGTAGGGAGAGAGAAGGGAAGGATTCCAGGCAGCATGCCTGAGGTTTCTCCGAAAGGGCAGGGTCCAGGACAGCGGGGACAACGGGCTTGGTGGTAACAGGTCTCAGTAACTCTAAAGCAGTATAAATATCCAGGATCTTAGTCTGGAAGAAAGACGCTATGTTGTTACAGAACTCCTGAGACGCAATCACCGGGTCGGGGGTCTGAAGGGCAGTAAGGGAATCTGCTATCCTAAAGAGCTCTTTAGGAGAGGAAAGTGAGGAAGTTAGGGCAGTGAAGTATTCTTGTTTTACTCTGATAACTTCCAAATTATACTTTCTTATCAAGATCTTATGGGTATCCTTATCCCTTAGATCCCAGCTGGTATGCCATAAACGTTCCTGTCTCCTGGCTTCTTGTCGGAGTAGTCTTAAATGCTCCGTAAACCACGGGGCTGAAGGTCTTTTCCTGGCAGAATAGCATGGCCGTGTAGGGGCCAATACTTCCAAGGCCTCTGTAATGGTCTTATCATATTGTAGGACAGCTGACTGGACATTGTCCCCCAGGGAAGAAGGCATCCTAGATATCCAAGGTATAAAGGAACCTTCCTTAATATTATTCAGGTTCCTACGTAGTTCCGTTTTACTCGGAATATTTCTAAAACCATCCAAGATTGGACAGGACATTGTGAATGGTACGGCCAGGTGATCTGACCATGACAGAAAAAAGGGATCTTTTACTGTCAACCTCCAATCGTTGGAAAAGATTCCATCGAGCGTATGTCCTGCTCGATGAGTGGTTGCTTTCACCAGCTGGGAAAGTCCACAAGCCAACATAACATCCAGCAGGGAGAGAGTGTCATGGGTCTCTAACAGCTCAAGATGGAAATTAAAATCTCCCAGAACCGTTAAGTTTTCGCGGCCAAAATAAGGTTCTAAGGTGTGGAGCAGTTGCTGTCCGAAGTCGGCTCTAGGGCCTGGAGGGCGATAGACCAAAAGTCCATTAAATGTGAATTTATGGGGGCCTGTCAGAGAAAAATACAGTGCTTCAAAGGTATCCCTGGAAACCTTAACCGGTGTAATGAGGCAGTGAAAGCACTCCCTGTAAAGAATAGCTAACCCCCCACCCACCCGGCCCGCTCTGTCATGGCGTGCCAGGCAGTACCCTTCCGGGACTGTTTCAATAAGGTCAGGGCCAGAGGAGTCCTTTGCCCAAGTCTCCGTGACAAAGACCAACGAAGACTTTCTGTCGAGTACAAGCTCCTTAAACATAATGCTGTTCTTAATGAGTGAGCGAGCATTAACAAGAATACAGTCTTCTTGCCGCGTATATTCTCCTATGTCAACTGGAGGGTATGATAAATGAGTGGAGGGAGGTAGACCAGAGCCACTGGGGCATGCCAAAAAGCAGCCACAGTGAGGAGATGAGAGAAGATCTTCAGGAGAGCTTCTATGATAACACGATAATCTTAAGGGCTTAAGCCTTAACATCTCCTGTAACGAGTACTTACCGGCCGATGGGCCAACCTCATTTTGACCAGCCGGCCAGCCGTCCAGCCCGTCCTTGGCGCAGACGGGCGCAGACGGGCTGGACTCTGGTGTGACTCCGGCGTAGCGACGGCTTACACGCTGCGCGCACACGCTGCGCGCCATGTGACCGGTTTATATAGGGCTCTAGCTACTCTGCCTGCCTACTAGAGCGCCCAATAGTGCAGCGCTTCCCCAGACCCACCCAAGATGGCGCCCACCAATTGTAAAATGCGAGGGTCAGGGCCGCCTGGATAGCGGTGAGGACACGATTTACAGTGCTGAATTGCGGACCGTGAGTAAAAACAGGGAATAACTGTGCTAGAAATAATACCTAAATAAAATAGGAAAATGGGGAATTTAAAAGCGCTAAAAGCATCTTAAAGCCAGCGCAATGCGAGTATTATGCCGCCAACAAGATGTGCAATTGTCTCCACTGCCTGTCGGCTCTGATTAAATTCATATGGGCTTTGCTCAATTAGCAGGTTGTAAAGGCAGATGAGCACTCGAGTGGTTCACGAAAACGGAGCGACTCCTCCGCTGTGTCACGCTTCATTATTTACATGCCAAATTTCACTGAGTTTGCTTGCTGCCCCATGAGTACCGGTACTCTCTTTGAGACCAGACAGAGGGCCAGATTTAGGTCACTAAATACCGGTCGGTAACGGCCGATTTCGGCTGTTACTGACCGGTATTTGCAAATGGAGATGTAGGGGCCTTCAAATGTACCAAATCGGTAAATCCAGATGTAGGTGGCACTTTAAACAGTGCCACAGGCCCTTACCGAATCGTTATTTACCACCAAATACTATTTGGTGGTAAATAACGAATACCTGTGTACATGCACATCTGTGCATTTACACCTGTGCCATGTGGCACACATACATGCCCTAAGGGCACACAAGCCAAAATCAGGGGTGCAACAGGGTGTCAAAGTGACACCCTGTCCCCCTTGTCAATCCTGTAATTTTACCGAATCGGTGTTTACCGATTCGGAAATTGCCATTGACTCCTATGGGCTTCAAGTCCCATAGGAATCAATGGCAATTACCGAATCGGTAAATACCGATTCGGTAATTACTGAATCCTACCGATTCGGTAAAAAATACCGAATTTTTAGCTACATCTCATTTACCAAACCTAGAATACCGAATTGGTAAAATTCGGTATTTTAGATTCGGTAAATGAGGATTACCTACATCCGGCTCAAAGTTCCGGGACTCAAAGGCAGAACATTTAGAAGTGCCGGAACTTAGTGAGTACCGTCCCATTTAAAGCACTGCACTCACCCCAATGCAGAGTGTCAGAGCGCTTTACAGCACACACCTATGACACGGACACAATCAGTCATTCAAGCGTGTAAATCAGTGGAGGAAATGTTAGTCAAGACAGGGAGGGCTGCAAGGTGTAGGAATCACAGCATTGTGGCATGGCGTTCCCTTTCCTGTACTGCTGGCAAACCTTAGTCTGCCTTGTGCCAAAGCACACACCCTGGCACCACAGTGCCAGGCTGTGTGTGTGAAATCAAGCAGAGGTTTTATACTGGAAGTGTACCCTGCCAACACAAACATCTATGCTTTGACACTTTGTGTGTTTGGGGTACCGGCAGAGCACAAGCAAAGTTGGAAAGGTTTGGAGAAAAAAATAACTTTTCTCCAACTTTTTGTGAGCGGAGCGGAGGTGTGTAAGATTTTAGATGCAAATCCCTTCCTACTAAAGTTAGTGTTAGAAGGTGGTTCTGACACTAGGGGCTGCCTGGATTGTTTGCTTTTTGAGCACCTAATTGTTGAGCTTTTACTGTGGGGGAGCCTCATAATCTGGGACACACCCACAGTGAACTCATAATGAAGGAGACTGCATGGAGATTTTACTGGTCTCCCCCTGGCTTGACTAGGCCGCTGCGCAGCAGCTGGAGTATGGGGCACCGTGCTGGTTACATGCAGACACGGGTGTACATGCGTGTGCACATGTGTAGGGGCTACGCAGGGGAGATTCCTAGCTCGCGCAGTCCAGGAGCAGCTACAGAGTGAATGATGTGGCAGGACTTATGCAGAATTGGGTGGTGACATGGAATAGGCTTTATACCCTGGGAAGAAACATGCCACGGAAAGTCAGTGTGTTTTACTGTGTTTTCACTTCATTATTCCCCTATGGGGATGTGGGGCCCATGGCTAAAATGACTTCCACAAGACCTACAGATTCCAGGCATGCACTAAAGTCCAGTGTAGCGAATGTGAAAATGAGTATTCTGCAGAGTCCAAAGTCATATTTGCACTGCTTTTGGGTCGTCCAGAAATGTCATATTTCTCTGAGTCCCTGGCTGGGGTCTGGCCATGGCAGGTTAGATTAATGACCTTTCTTCCCAGAGCGAAGATCTTCCCTCCCAGGAGAAAAGATAGGTGGAGCTACAAGCCAATCCCTCAACGGCTGTCGCTGGGGGCCAGGCACCAAGCTGAACCACAGTGAGGGCAGTGAGGGGGGAAGGAGTTGGATTTCAGAGGCCATGTGGCCAGAGACACTGGCCGCCGCCATTTTGAACAAACCCAGAGGCTGGACAAGAAGGAGGGAGCAGGGGCAGGGAAGTGATGTGTCGCTGTTTGATAGGACACACAGAGACTTCCTGCCAGCCCCCTACTCAACTTTTAAAAAGTACTTGCACAGGAAGAGAAGCTCTCTCTGGGGTGTGGTCTGCGGAGGCGAAAGGTGCTGGAGCCTGGCAATGGGCAGTGGGAAGGAGGTACCCCCTGACTGCCCCCCAGACCCCTAACAGCGCCAGAAGAAAAGCCCAGGACCGGTGCGCAGAAGCAGAGGCCTCTGCACAAGGAGAGGCACAGGGAGCCAGTGAAGACAGCCCCCGCAGAATGCACCCTTTGGAGACCCCGAGGACAGTGGAGAGTGCTCCCAGTGGCTGGGGAGTGCCCCCAGCAGCGCGAAGACTTGGAAATGGTGCAGATCGGTACCCTGGGGGCCAAGATATGCCCCCCAGAAGGTAGGCAACCTTTGACCCCTGCCCAGGCTGACTAAGAAGCATGTGGGGCTCCGCTGCAGATCCCAGATGAGCCCCCGGGGGTTGTATGATGTTACAGCGCATACTTTTACAATGCACACCTTTACAACACATTTTTTACAATGCAACATCCATTACAACGCATTCCATTACAACGAATTTTTAGAAACTACCTTTACAACACATTCCATTACAACGCATACTACCTTTACAACGCATACCATTACAACGCATAACATTACATTGCATGTATGGTAAGTGTTGGATAGTGTAGGGGTAAAAATTACTATTATAACTCCAGGGGGTGCAACAGTATGGTAAGTGTTGGATGGTAATGGTATGCGTAGTAATGACTACGTTGTAATGACATGCGTTGTAATGGTATGTGTTGTAGTGTCAAGCGTTGTAATGGTTGCGTTGTAATGCCATGCTATGTAATGGATGTTGCATTGTAAAAGTGTTGTTGTAATGGTAGTGCGTTGTAAAAGTTGCATTGTAAAGGTTGTTTCCCGCCGTGGTGGGTTAGGTCTCGGGGGCTGCCTCGAGAAAGAAGTAAATCTGGGGCGCACTGTTACGCACCCCGTGAACTGGCCCCTGAGGGGGGCCAGGAGCCCACCCTGGCCCCCAAAGACATCGGTGGAGGGGGAGCACTGTCTCGCCCCCCTCGAAGAGAGCTCCTAACTGGCCCAGGTGTTGCTGAAATCAATCCGGGGAGCACTGTCGCGCTCACCATGAAGTGGGGTAAACGGGGTGCCAGGAGCCCCCCCTGGCCCCCGACCAGAAGGCTGAAGTTGGGGAGGAGCCGTCGCATTCCCCCCGCCCATACAGACTGTCCCTGGGCGTCCGGGAGCCCAACTCCGGGCCTGAAGACTGCCGCTGCAGCCGGGGAAGCGCCGTCCCGCTCCCCGGGAAGAACGCTGTGAGGAGGGGCCCAGGATCTCAACTCTGGGCCCCGGTGTGTCCCAAGTGGAAGGGAGGTCTCACGGACCAGTGCAGTGTTCCGGGTCTGCCCGCCGGCTCCCGCGGCAGCACTCGAGGGTGCTGGCCGTGTGGGGAGCTGGCGGGGGCAGCCGGGGGTCGGCTCTGTGCGCTGCCCTCCATCGAGGAAGGCCTGTGGGGGTCCCGGGTGGGACCGGGGCCCCAAAATTACAAGGAGGAGGAGCCAGGGGCCCGGGTGGGCCCAGGCCCCAAACAAATGGCATAAGCGGCCGGGGGTGGGCTCCCCGAGCCGTCGAACTCACCTGGGGATCTGGGTGGGACCGAGCCCCCCAACAGGCCCAAGAAGCGGCTGGAGGCCACATCGGGCTCTCCCCGGAGCAGCGGGAGAGCCGCTCACCTAATATGCGACAATTCCCATGATGCCTTGCAGGCCAGGACTGGCCTGCAAGGTAAAACCATCATTTCCTTTACTTGTGGTGGCCACAGGAGGGCGGGGTCGCCACCACATGAAGGTGCAGGTGCTGGGGGAGCTGCTGGAGAAGCGCAGTCTCCCCCCTGCATGAAGAGGAAAGTCCCCACCTAAGTGTCTTGGGGGGATTGGGGAGAATAACCCGTCAAGGGCTCAGCATGCATTTTAAACCTTCTGAGCTGGAACTTTTGTTCTTCAGCTGAGGGTGATTGAAAAGTGCTGCATGAAGTGAAGGGCCGAGGTGGTGGATGTCTGGAAGAAGGCATCCCCTGGAGGTGAAGAGATGTAATTGCACCACAAATGCTTTTACTCATGTTATTCTTTATAAAGGGACTTAAGTCCATGTGTCTAATGTGAAGTACATGGTTAAGGTGGAGTCATAAGCAAAGTGGATTTAAGTGGCCAGACACGGGTGTCTGACAGTATTTACTGAATCCTGTGATCATCTGTGATGCCTTTAGGGGCTGTAATTGCAATGAATTCTAATGATACCTAAATGTTATGAGTACTGTCGCTCTAAAGTGGTGCTTAAACATGTTTTCTTGCTGCTGCTGTTAGGTGAGTAACAACCCAGACTGTTAGCCCTTAAGATGTAGAGGTGCATACTTTATGGTCGGTAGGAGTTGCTCAGTCAGGGTTATGTGTCACCAAGGCAAGTGTACCCATTTTAAAGGCTGGTTGTCTTAATGAGGGGGACGCCACTGGGATGTTGCCAGTGCGCAGGGCCCTCGCTCCAGGTTAATACCAATTCACTGCATTGGAGGCAAGATGATGTGCATACATGGGAGTGGTGGTACTAGACCCCACCCCCCTGCGGGAGGGGTGGAGATGTTACCCAATGTCACAAAGTAATTCCATCAGCTTATGTATATTTGTAAATTGGTGCATAGTATTGAGTGGTGTGTGTGTTTAATAAATGTACTCTTACTTTTATAAAGCAAAGTACAGACTGGACAATCAATTATTGAGTGTTATTTTTGCGCACCTGCAAATGGCGATTACTAGCCCCTACCACCTCCCTTCAGTAAGCCTCAGACTGCTCTGCAACGCTACCCTCTGAGAGTCAGGCGCTACAAGTGAAGGACAAATGTATTCATGTTATTTGTGCAGGCCTCACAGATGCTGCCTCGTTTTCAACAGTTACAAAATAGGGACTAGCTCCAAAATCCGTGGGTAGACGCACGGCTACGTCCACGCACCACCCATTTATTTATTTATTAAGGAGTTTTATATAGTGTTGGCCTGACCCGAGGGTATGGGAGCGCTTTAAAAAAGTTTTCTGTGCAGGAGTCATACAATAGAGCAATATTATACATATTGGTTCGGGAGTCCAAGTGTGCTGAGCAGCATTGCGGTGGTATGTGAGTCCTCAGATAACCTCAACGAGAGAACGTTGTCTTGGGTTGAACCTCTTGGGGGGGAGGAGGAAGTAGGGGTCAAATAGCAAGAGGAGGTAGGTCTTAGTGATACAATGTCTGGGAGCAACGGCGAGCAGGAATTTGCATTTGGGTGGTGGCTATCCATTCGGGAGGGAGCAGTTGAGGAACAGGACTTTAAGGTGTTTTTTAATTTTGTGAAGGACAAGATAGTCCTAATACCGACTGGGATGGTGTTCCAGATTTTGGGCGCGTTTCTGGTGAAGGACTGTGCAGCAGTATTTTGTTTTCATGTTTTCATAGGGATGAGTAGAAGGGTGCTTGAGTTTGGCAGCCAAATGCTCAAGTTTTCCTGTGTGCAGGGCTTTGTGCGTACGGCAGGCAGTTCTGAAACTGGCACGCAATTCGACTGAGAGCCATTTTAGTTCTCAGAGTGCTGGTGAAATGTATTCGTTAATTCCAGTGACCATTCTAGCTGCTGCGTTGAGAGTAGTTTTGAGGGGAGCTAGGTGAGATTCTGTGGTACCAGCGAGGGTGGCATTCCCATAGTCGAGTCTTGATAGTACCAGTGATTGGGTGGCTTGTTTGAGGTCGTTGGTTGGGATGAAGGGTTTTATTTTGTTAAGTAGCTTCAGGTTGATGAAGGCACTCTTTGCAAAGTTCTTGATGTGTTTGGCCATGTCAAGTTTTGAGTCTTGGGTGATTCCTAATGATTTTACGGAGTGGGTCAGAGTGTGATTGCCGTTGAGAGCATCCAAAGCTTTTAGCCATTCTGAAATGTGAGGGTTCTCTTCTTTATTGGAGATAAGGAGGATCTCTGTTTTGTCTTGGTTGAGTTTTAAGTGGTTAAGGGCCATATGTATCAGGCAAATTCGCAAACGCCGAAATTCACAGAATTTCGGCGTTTGCGAATGCAAATTTGCGAAATGGGATGTATGAAGGAAAATCCGATGCAAAATAAGGAATTGCAAAATGTGCGATTCCTTATTTTGCAACTGAATTTCAGGAATCGCAAATTTTGCGATTCCTTAAATGCAACGTATGAAGCAAAAAAAATTGCAAATTGTCCCTAAGGAATCGCAAATTACCACCAACTTCAAGTTGGTGGTAATTTGTGAATTCCTTAAAAACTGACAATTTTTGCATTTTTCAAAGTGCCATGTGACGCACATACATGCCCTCAGGGCATGTATGTGCACCACATATGCACCCATGCTTATTTCAGGGGTGCAACAGGGTGTACTTTGGACACCCCTGCACCCTTGAAATAATTCTCAATTTGTGATTAGCAAATTGCGAATGGCAAATTGAGAATAAATTCCCATTCCTTCCCATGGGCCTCCTGGCCCATAGAAATGAATGGGAAAGTATTCCTTAATTGCGAATTCTCAATTTGCGAATTCACAATTAAGAAATATTAAGAAATCGCAAAAAAATTACGATTTTTTTTAAACATACCAATTTGCGATTCTGAAATAGCGATTTCTTAAAAATCGCAATTTCAGACTCGCAAATTGGTACCTTGATACATATGGCCCTTAGAGACAGCCAATGTTGGATTTCTTTTAGAGTGTCATTTAGTCTGTGAATGATATCTAAGGAGGAGGTTTCTAGATAGATCTGGGTGTCATCTGCATATAGGTGGAAAGGGATATTGTCATTTTTAAGTATGGTGGTGAGGGGTTCCATGTATATGTTGAACAGTTGAGGTGAGAGCCCTGAACCTTGGGGGAGGCCCCTGATGACGGGGTGTAGAACGGGGGTAACGTTTTTGTTTTTTATCCTTTTGTGAGCAGCTGTTTAAGAAGGAGGAGAACCAGTGTAGGACCACCTCATTGGCTCCTACTCTTTCTTGTAAAGCCTTGATGAGAAGTTGGTGATCAACCATGTCAATGGCTGCCGATAGGTCCAGGAGCATGAGAAGGCAGCATTGGTCGGTATCGAGGGATTTGTGGATGTTAAGGATTGTGTTCTCGGTGCTATAGTTTTTTCTGAATGCAGATTGGTGGGAGTCAAGAAGGTTGATTCTGACCCTGTGCTGAGTCAGTAACAGAAGGACGCATTTCTCAAGGATTTTGGATAGGAGGGGTGATTGGAGACTGGTCTGAAGTTATTCAGTTCCTCAAAGTCAAGGCCTGGCTTTTTAGGTTTCGCCTAGGCAGCGCATGCGCTGTCTCGACGAGACATGCTGTTTATACTATGTGATGTTAGTAACCGCCTCTTTTTCGTGCAGACTTTTGATTCATTTGTTCGCGTGTCACTTAAACTGCCCGAGTTCCTTTCGAGTTGTGGTTGGTGCAAGCTGTCCTAAAGGCCCTCCTTTTCGAGATTGTTTACGCCTACAGCTATTGGCCCTTTTACTCGTATTACTCCGTGTTCGGAAGCGATATGATGTGATAGGAGGACTTTTTTTTTAGGGTTTGTTTTGACGTCGAAAGCAAAGCATTTCCCGTACCATGCAATTTGGAATGCGTCTTAGGCTTTGTATTTTTCAGAAACTTATGTTTCCGATAGCAGAGCATTTCCCCTAGCATGTAATTTCTAATGCGTTTTCGTTTCGCTTTTAAAGCATTTCCCCTAGCATGTGATTACGGACGTGTTTTTTTATTTAGACTTTGGTTTGTCTCTGATAGCAGAGCATTTCCCGTATCATGTGTTTTGTGAACCGCTAGGCTTTCTTTTGTCTCTGATGGCAAAGCATTTCTTCTGTTGTTGGGAAGCATATTGTATTGTGTTTTTGTTAGCGCTAGGCTTTCTTTTGTCTCTGATGGCAAAGCATTTCTTCTGTTGTTGGGAAGCATATTGTATTGTGTTTTTGTAAGCGCTAGGCTTTCTTTTGTCTCTGATGGCAAAGCATTTCTTCTGTTGTTGGGAAGCATATTGTATTGTGTTTTGTTAGCGCTAGGCTTTCTTTTGTCTCTGATGGCAAAGCATTTCTTCTGTTGTTGGGAAGCATATTGTATTGTGTTTTTGTTAGCGCTAGGCTTTCTTTCGTTAACAATGGCTGTGTATGTTTTTGCGTGTTAATGCAAGCACATCACTTGTTTTTGTACTGGTTAACACTATTTGGGCAAAGGTTTCCCTTCAATGGGATCAGCTTGACACCCACATACAGCAATTCCGACCCGAGAGATGAGCCGTTAATATTCGCAGAGGGTCATCGGCGCGTGGCAGCGCCAGGGGCAGCTTCTGTAGTAACCTCTGATCCATTTCAGATACAAACGAATGTGGGTTTTTGCTAAAATCCGCAAATTGTAGAGCAAGTGATAAATTATGTGGCAAGTGAATTATGTGGCAAGTGATGAATTATATGGAAGGGCGGAGGGGGCGGGGGCTATAATCATGCAAAAAATGCCGCAGCTGCAGGATTGCATAATTGTGTCTCTGTGCCTATATTTAACATCAATTCAATGCCCTATACAGGTAGACGTGTCTGTGCGCATCTTCAGATAAACAGACGCTCAATTCCCTCACAAGCAGGCGTACATATGCCTAACTTCAGATGGACAAGCAGCCACCTCCTGTACAGACAGGCGTGCATAACTTCGGACAGACAGACATCCATCTCCCGTACCGGCAGGCGTACATAACTCTAGGCATGCCTCAACACCCCCCACACCTCCACCTAGGCATACTTATACTTCAGGCGGACAGACATTCAGTTTACTACAGGCATGCACATACTTTACTTCAGACAGACATTCACTCCAGACTGACATAAATCGACCCCCCCCCATATTAAAGCATTAATCTCGAGCACTGCTCGGTTTTGCATCTCTCTGTGCTGTAAGTGAGAGGTATTATCAGCATCCAATGGGATGGTTGTTTTCATTTACTGACCATGGAAGGATTGACGTCGGAGTTGGCCTTGCTAGGATTCAGACCTAATACCTAAAGATCACCGCAGCTGTCAGCAGTGAGTGTTGACCTGCCCGAGCTGTCCTTCAGACATTCTGAGGTCCATCTGTAGACAGACATCCAGCCCCAGGCAGGCAGAGCATTAACCCGGGAAACATCCTTTACAACGCAACTTTTACCACGCAGTGCCTTTACGACGCAACTATTACAACGCATGTCGTTACAACGCTTTGCACTGGGGGGCGCTCTAGGATAGGGAATGGATTTAATTTACTATCCAACACCTTCCCTACTATCCACGGGGACTGGAGTTGGAATAGTAAATTAAACTATTTACTATCCAGCACTAACACTATGCGTTGTAACAGCATGCGTTGTAAAAACTGCGATGTAAAGGCATGCGTGGTAAAAGCATGCGTTGTAATGTCATACATCCCATTAACCCATAGATAAACATACGACTAACAGGGGGAGGGGCTTAAAGCTCCAGGCAAACGTCGAAGCACTAGACAGGGAGACAGACCGCCAACCCCGACAGAGACATTCACCTCATTAAAGGCGCAGACACGTGAGTTTCAAAGAGACAGACATTCAACCCTCTGCATCCAGTTGCCTCCTGACAGACAGACCCTGCCAGCCACCGGGCATCCACCGGATGAGAGGCAGGCACGCCCCCACGTACAGACGGACACCCCGCGGATGCACCCATGCCAGACGTGACTCTGAGGCCCGTGAGTAACAGGAACACGTGCTGTCGCCAGTGCTTTAAATGGGAAAAAATAGCACATGGCTTACCTGGGATAGGTAATACGGGTACTTGGTACTCTCAAGGGTGCTGGCCTTAGAACCTTCTATCTTAGAAAGGGTTTGCTGAAAGTCCTCTCCTAAGTGTCCTTAATCTTTAAAATTCCAACCGCGACTTTCCCATAGAGTTGTACGTAGCTCGCGTCTGTGTTCTCACACTGCACCCGACCTCCGTGGGTCCCCTGTGTCACTATCTTGGGTGGTTCCTTGGGGTCCCAGCGATTCTACGTGCTCGAGGCACTGTGTCTAGTCAAGTTGTGGTTGTTATACCACTTTCTTAGTATATGGTTTGGTCTCCCCCTGGAGCCCACTGTGTATTGTGCTACTTACTGTCGTTCTAGTGCTTTAATATTGTGTACCTTGTTCTCTAATCTCATGTAGAGCTTAGTAGAGAGGGTTTTGTAATAAATACATATTTTTATAATAACACTTCTGTGGTTCTCCTTTCATTTGGTCATTCAGGAGGTTATAATCTGGTAAACCAAGCTGCTTTACATTCCTTCGAGACTTAGCCTGAAGGCTGCTCTCCATAGCTACCACTAGGATAGCTTTAAATAAAGGTTGTCTTTAACCTAATCATCAATGAGGGTTGTTTGGACTGGGCTGGGGGGTGGGTGAGGGGCGCGTAAAGCGCCCCGGTGCTCATGATGAGGTCAGCTCGTCATGAGCTACGGCGCTCCGGTGCTCATAACGAGCTGAGCTCGTCATGGTCACACCTGTTCCCATGGAACGTTCAGCACAGCAGGGGAATCAGCCCAGCGTGCGAGCGTTCCACGGAACGGGCGAGGTCATGACGAGCTCAGCTCATCATGAGCACCGGAGCGCCGTAGCTCATGACGAGCTGACCTCGTCATGAGCACCCAAGGGGTTAACTAGTGGATAGCATATACCAGGCCAACTTCTCACAGTTCTCCTTTATAGATGCCTGATC